>NC_040905.2:71994139-72635770 GCF_004126475.2 Phyllostomus discolor | reverse complement strand
AACAATGTTGCAGCAGAATTATAAAAGTGCATGCATCAACTAATTTGCAAGTAGACAAAAGGCAGTCATTTAGAATGACCATTAAGATACCATTCAAAACTGAAGCTATGAGATTAAGAGAAAATAATAAAAGGATACAATTTACTTCAATTCGAGTACACAATAAAGTTTTCTTTTAGTTTAATGCACACATATTGCTAATGTTATATTTATCATATAATAGATTCTGTTACACAACAGAAGTTAACTTTGAATGCCTAGTTTCTAAATTCTATTGATTTCTTGTTACCAGATCTGCTCTCCACCTCTTTTGGGGCGGTGGGGCTACGTTGCTCCTCACATGCATTTGGCTTATGTGATGATGTAAATTCTTACCCCCCACCAAAAAATCCCCCTTCCCAAAAAATAACTACACATAATTAATGTAAAAAGTTAGGTAGGTATTTTAAAGGTTCCAATTTGAAAAACTAATCTTTGGAAAATTACATACTCATAAAAACTGAAAGCTAATATTAGAGTATGTGTCCCTCTGAAATACCTCCCAAGTAGTCTTTCCACCATTTTTTCTGAAGATAATTATGAAAATAATTTTTAAAACTTACACTTTATTATCCTTGTAATGTATTATACATGCCACACAACTGTGGAGAATATCAGGTAGAAGGGGAGCAATATTTCAAACTGAAAAAAGGTAATATTCTTCCTTATTACAAAATATATTTATAGCAAGTTCTAACTTGATTAGATTTCAACCATGATTAGTTTTTAGGTGGTAGACAGATACATGTAAAAAATGCTAAGTAAATGGCATTTCTAAGATACCTTCAGCCAAGAAATTATCTAGAAACTAATATTAAAAATTTATGTACTTTCCTACATTTGGTATTGATTTATGGATCACTTTTATAGCCAGGTGTAATATAATATACCATGCTTGCATAAAAATGGAAAAGTGACAAGCAGTGGTGTTATTGGAATGGCTATATTTTCTTCCATTAATTTTTTTAAGTCTTAACTAATCAGAATTTTTGAAATTATCCTTTGCTTTAAGACAGACAGAGGGAAGGGAAATGAGAGATAAAGAGAGAAAGATTTAATGATTTGAGAGGGGAATGTACAGAGGAGACACAGGAAAGCTTAGAAAATAATCATATATAGAATTTTGATGCTTCAAAACTGATTTTAGTTACATTAGCAATAGCAGGTTTAGATAAAAATTCAATTTGATATAAAATACTATCTATGTATAGAATACTGAGAACAAATCATTAACTCATTAATCTTAACTCTGTTTACTTATAATCATTTATTTTTAAGTTATGAGTTAATATTAGTGATATATGGATGATGTATCCTAGAATTATACACTTGAAACCTATATAATTTTATTAATCAGTGTCACTCCAATAAATTTAAAAACTTATAAGCATGACTAAGGTATAAGGTTTGGTCACTTGCAAATTCATCTCTGGTGTGTACTTGCTCTTACACATTATACTGTGAAAGGTCTGGAAGCACAAGCTTCACAGAGAGCCGGTTTCTTTTCTAGAAAATAATCTCTTTGGGTTCAGATATAATGCTGCCTTAACTGTTGATGCAGAGATATGAAGACTGGGGAATATTTGTGAATTTTCCTATAATGTACCTATTTAGGTACATATGAGAGCAAACACAGATATACAAAACTTTTTCTTGAAGTACTCTTGGTAGCAGATGACTAGAAAAACAGTCATCAAGCAGGGCAAAAACAAATGCTATGTTGTTACTCATAAAAGAGTAAAATGAATTGATATATACTGATGTAAAAAATCTCTAAAATACTGTCAAATAAAAAACACAGGGGGCTTCTGGTCAAGATGACAGTGTAGGTAAACACAGTACTCATATCCTCTATGGACATATCAAAATTACAACTAAACTACAGAACCACCACCATTGAGAACCGCCTGAAGTCTAGATGGACAGAAGTCCTATAACTAAGGACATGTAGAAGAAGCCATGTCCAGACTGGTGGAAGGGGCAGAGACACAGAATGGGCTGGTCCCATTACCACATGTAGCAAGTAAAAATCAGGAGGAATATCTTAGCTGTGGAGGTGCCCCCTGAGGAGTAAGGAGACCCAGCCCCACACTAAGCTCCCCAGTCCAGGGTTCCAGTGCAGGGAGGAAAAGTCTCCATAATTTCTGGCTGTGAAAACCAGCAGGGGCTGAAGCTGAGTGAGATGAAGGTCTGGAGTCCCGGGTGTTCCTCCTCAAGGGCCTGTGCACGAACCTACTCAGACTCACTCACTCACAGCTCCAGCACTGGGGCAGCAGCTCAGAAGGCACCAAGGATACATGAGTAGGAAACAAACTCACTGGAGGGGCAGAATTCTCCAACAAAAGTGCTGGCAGAGGACATTGTTCTTCTGCAGAGCCCTACCAGCACAGGTGCACGCTGGTGCTACATAGGAGTCTCCATCAACCTGCCTCACGCTGTTTGCTCTGCCCTGGTGATTCCCAGAGACTCTGTCCCACCTAACTTGCAGGCCCATCCAATCAGTTTCCAGTGGTGTTTCCATACAAGTGGCCTGTCTTGGCTCATGCTAGGGACTTCCGTACAATCTCTCAAAGGTCCACAAACACCAAACGAGCAACATCTGGCCTCAGCATGCTCCTTATCTCTTACTAAGCAGTCCCAAGCCCAGCAGCCTACCCTCAGTTCTCAGGTTGGCCTCTCCTGGGCACCCCTAAGCCAGGCATAAGTGTCAACCATCTGCAGATAGATTATAGCTCACGCTGGGTGGCCCCAGGCAGGGCACAGATAAAGGCCAGAGGGCCAGTACACATAGCAGACAGCTTCAGACTACACCAGAGCACCACCCAACCACCTCTACAAGTGATACCTGCAAGAGGTCGACTAAGTGGGTATCAGAGCCCTGCTGAAGTGAGTTGTGCTCTGTGGGGTGGGCCTCTAAATAGCAACTCCTTCTCTGTAGTCCTGGCAAGCCCTTGAAGCTAATCAGCCTAGGGGGTCAATCCTTCTCATTGTTGTGCCAACATCAAACAAGGCTCAACCAGAATAGGAGGGTGCATGCACCCACAGGGGGGCCATACCTTTAGTGACTTGGGTGACAGAGGAGGCTGTACACTGGACCCTGCAGGACACCTGGTATATTAGGCCACTATACCAAGATTGGGAGATTTAGCAGCTCTACCTAATACAGAGAAACAAATTCAGGGAGGCAGCCAAAATGAAGAGACAAAGAAACATGTCCCAAATGAAAGGACAGGACAAAATTCCAGAAAAGAACTAAATGAAATGGAAACAATCTACCAGGTGCAGACGTCAAAACATCGGTCATAAGAATGATCAATGAACTTAGGGGAAGAGTAGATCAACTCAGTGAGAACTTCAACAAAGGGATAGGAAAAATTAAACTGGATATAAAAAAGGACCACTCAGAAATAAAGAATCCAATAACTGAAATGAATAATACACTAGTGGGAACTGACAGATTAGAAAACAGTGGATCAAATCGTGAATCTGGATGATAAGGTAGCAAAATCACCCAATAAAAATAGCAAAAGGAATCGAAAAACATGAGGATAGTTTAAGGGGCCTCTGGAACAACATCAAGCGTACCAACATGCACATTATGGGGATACTGGAAAGAGAAGAGAGAGAGCAAGGTATTGAAAAATTGACAGAAAACTTCTCTAACTTGGCAAAGGAAATAGACATACAAGTCAAGAATCAGAGAGTCCCAAACAAAATAAACCCAAAGAAGCTCTTACCAAGACTCATCATAATTAAAATGCTGAAGGTTAAAGACAAAGAGAGAATCTTAAAAGAAGCAACAGAAAAGTACTTACTTACTAGGGAGTTCCCATAAAACTGTGAGCTGATTTCTCAACAGAAACTTTGTAGGCCAGAAGGGATTGGCATAAAATATTCAACATTTTGAAAAGCAAGGACCTACAACCAAAATTACTGTACCCGGCAAAGCTATCATTTAGAATAATAAAAAAAACCCCAGCTTCCCAGACAATAACACAATAAATGAGTTCATCATCACCAAGCCAGTATTACAAGAAACCAGTATTATAAGAAATATTAAAGGATTTTCTTTAAAAAGAAAAATAAAAATTATCATAAAATATAAGTAATACAATGACAATAAATACATATCTATGAATAATTACTTTAATTGCAAATGGATTAAAAGTTTGAATCAAAAGGCTGAATGGATAAGAAAATAAGTCCCCTATACATTCTACAAGAGACTCACTTTTGACTGAAAGACACACAGAGACTAAAAGTAAAGGGATGGAAAAGACATTTTATGAAAATGGAAATTTACAAAAACTAAACTAACAATACTTACACCAGAAAAAATAGAATTTAAAACAAAGGCTACAATAGAATTTAAAACAAAAAAATAGAATTTAAAACAAAGAAGGACCCAGCAATTCCGATTTGGGTATTTACCCAAAGAAACACAAAATACTAATATGAAAAGACATATATATCTTTATGTTCATTGCAGCATTATTTACAATAGCCAAGAAATGGAAGCAACTTAAGTGTTCATCAACAGGCAAGTGGATAAGAAGCTGTGGTCATGTATGCAATGAAATAATACTTGGCTATAAAAAAAAAATCTTGCCATTTTCAACAACATGGGTGAACCTAGAGGGAGCTGTGCTGAGTGAAATAAGTAAGGCAGAAAAAGAAAAATACCATATGTTTTCGCCTACAGGAACAGTCTAAAGAAGGAAATAAATAAAACAGAAACAGACTCAAGTACAGAGAACACCTTGATGGTTGCCAAAGGGAGGTGGATGAGGGGCACTGGGTAAAAACATGAATGGATTAAGAAGCACAAGTTAGTAGTTACAAAATAGTCACAGGGGTGTACAAAGTACAGCACTAGAAGTATAGTCAGTAATATTGTAATAACTATGTATTCATTGCCAAATAGGTAATAGATTTATTGGGGTGATTACATCATAAGTTATATAAATGTCTAATCACTGGACTGTACAGTGAAACTAATATATTTTACATCAACTGTAATTAAAAATAAAAATGTATTTTAAAAAATAGAGCAGAAGAGTAAGTTATCATTTATGTTAAGATATATATTTATACATGTTTTGATTTGTACAAGAAAAGCTCTGAAAGAATAAAACTAAAATAAACAAAATCAGAAAACAACAAAATTCCACAATAAACTAATAAAAGCTGCTACCTCCAAAAAGAATTGCAAAGGGAATGAGGGTCTGGGATGATTTTCCATCATGTTTCCTATGCACTGTTTGAAAGTAACACATAAAAACAAAACAAAACAAAACAAACCTTACTCTACTGCCTAAAACACAATTATATTGGGAATATAATCGAAAATTGCTTATCCTGACTTACGAGGCCCTTCATCATTCCATCTCTCCTACTTTCCAACCTTATTATAGACCAGTCTCTCCCAGGCTCAGACACCACCGTCATTCTAACCCTCCTTTTGTTCGTCAAATACAAAAGCAATCTGTATCCATAGCGTTCACAGCTGCTGTTTCCCATGCCTCTCCCGAGCCCTTTACTAAGATAGTTTTTTATCTTTTGGTCCAACACAAATGCCACCTCCTACGGTTGTTTTCTAAGAACTCTAAAATAAACTAGGTGCTACCTCTTGCCATTTCTCTCAGCAATACTGTTTTTATAGCAAAATTTACAATAAATTTATTTGTGATGAGTGTTAAATATATGTCTCTCCTGCTACACTGAATTCAGTGAGAGATCATGGGTATATTTTCCACCAATGTATATGGGTTTATGAAACTCAGTAAATGTTGATCAAATAAAGTAATTAATCCAAATGTCGCACAGGTTTATAAAAGAATGGGAAGCCTTAAAGAAAAATAGGTATATTTCTAAGTTTCAAAGTTATATAAATACAGGGTAATATATGTATTTTCAACTAAAATAGCCAATTTGGGGATTTATTTTTTATCAAAGCTGACCAGGTTGAAATACTTTTAAAAGAATAAAGCTCCTTCAAATTATAGCCTCATTAATTTAGAAATGCCACTTAAAAAAAAATGGAAGACCATATACTTGACTCTTAAAAATAATCTCAATGATATAACATTATAAATTTTTCCTATATTTTTAGAAAGCACTCTTAAAGATGAAAAAATTGCAAAAAGACAAATATTTGAGTCTTTTATCCTATTCAACAAATGATTGCTGTTAACTACAGAAAAATTTTCTTTCTTAATTTTAGTAGCCATGGTAGAAAATACAGAGATTCAACCACTTGCTGGTAGAAAAATCTCTTCCTAGAGGACAAAATGATTGGCAAGTCGTTATCAAAGCTGTTTAAAAAGGTCTCAATACCACCAGACAGACTAACATTAAGAAAAATAAACAATGTCTTAAAAAAACAGTTGCTAACCTAAAAATATTTAATATATGTAATCTCTTAAGATACAAAATTATTAAAGGTGCTATATAAAGTCACTTCTTTAATCTTTCAGTATGCTATGTAAAGCCTTTCATTTTGAGTGCAGATATTGTCAAATGTGATACTGTTTTCTCATTTTGACACAGAATATTTTAGGCAAATTTTTATTTTCTAGCAAAGGTTACATTTTCTAGATGTATTTATTAGGCTCTCAATTTCAGGCACAGCTGTATCATATTCTTCCTGGAATTGAAATTCATGCTCATAAATAAATAGCAATGACAGTCTACTTTGGCTTTACAGAGAAGGACAAATGAAGGCAAATGCAAAACAGGAGAGTTCCACATACAAAAAAACCTTGTTATAATGACAGTTTCTAATATTTTCACATTTCAATGACAAGAGGCTATACCATTTTTAATATAAAGTACAGTGCCTCAAAATGAATTTGTGAAGATGTTTTATGTTATATATTATCTGAAAGCCTAGAAAGGGAAATTAAGAGTACTTAAATGAGCAGAGAGAGATTAAAAATGACCAGAAAACTAGTGAAGAAATGAGAAATGAAAAATGCATAATGGATTTTTCAAAAGTAATTAATTTGGCTCATCATAAAATGAGCATTTAACAAATAGAAGAATGATTTCATCCTTAAAAGTGTATTCAAACTGATGAAGGCAAAGGAAGAGAAGGCCAAAATACAGTCCCAACCACGTGACTCAGCAAAAAAACCAGTCTCTTAGGCCCGGAGAATCTAAAAGTTATTTAGTATTTTCCATGATATTTGTCATAAATGTAAAGCTCTGGTCTCATTATTTACCCTTAAAAGCTGGTAAAGACAGCAAGAAGCTAGCATGTTTAGTTTAGGGCAGGGGTGTCAAACTCATTTTCACTGGGGGCCACATCAGCCTCTCAGTTGATTTCAAAGGGCCGAATGTAATTTCAACTCCTTAACAGTTAAGGAGGAGTTACATTTATACAGTCCTAAAATTATCCCTTTGGAGGAAACCATGAGGCTGATGTGGCCCCCAGTGAAATTGAGCATGACACCTCAGATTTATCAGCACAAGATGACTCTTTAAATTGAAAGACTGTTGCTAAGAACTACAAAGCTCTGTATGATTTGAACCCCTCTCTCTCTCACCTCACCTAATACTTTCCTCTCACCCTTAGCTACATCCATGCTGCCCTTTCTGCAACCCCATGAAGTCTGCAATACTCATCCTCCAGACAGCTTGTTCCCTCACTGAAAGTGAGGGCTTTCACTCAAACATTCTACCCTTCTGAAGCCTTCCTGGGCCAGTGAGTCTATCTTCTCCCCTCTATGCTTTATTTTCTTAATAACATTTAACATACTATACATTTTACTTATATATCTAACATATTTCTTTCTACTCCCACTAGGATGTAAGCTTCATGAGAGCAAAAATTGTTTCTTTTTTATGGGGTCAATCATCTGTTTTCTTCACTGTTGAATCTGTATTGTAGGCATTCAGTAACTGTTCGTTGAATTAATGAATGAATAACCTAAAAGAAAATCTAGCCCTGGCTGGTGTGACTCAGTGGATGGAGTGCTGGCCTGTGAACCAAAGGACACTGGTTCAATTTCCAGTCAGGGCACATGCCAGGGTTGCAGGCCAGGTCCCCAGTAGGGAGAGCGTGAGCGACAACCACACATTGTGATATTTCTCTCTCTCTCTTTTTCCCTCCCTTTCACATTCTCTAAAAATAAACAAAATCTCATTAAAAAAAAAGAATATCTAGCCTTCAACAGTTTTTAAATAAAATTCAATTTAAAGATAGTGGTATCTAGGAATAAAGTGATATACCTTCTTAAATACAAATCATAAGGTTTTCATTTCTTCCACAAATTTAAAAAGAGTCCAGGGTTTGTCTGGTTGTTGTTTCTGAATACACAGACTAACTACAACCAGAAAGGAATAAAATTTACAAAGAGAAGTATGGGTAGTATTGCAATATCTTTGGCTAATGTTAAAAAAAGACATGTATTTGATTTCTATATAAAATACTCTATGGTACACTTCAATGGAAACAGAAAAAACCTAACATTTACTTTTCAACTTTTGTCATGAATAAAATAAATATTTTAAAGAACTTTTAGCTAATCAATTTTCACTTGTCTTTTAATCCTGGAGAAATAGTTTGTGGTCCTCACTGCTTAAATTAAATAACTATATATTTTTTATTTTTTCCCATATTTATTTTTAGAGAGGGAAGGGAGGGAGACAGAGAGAGAGAAAGAAACATCAATGTGCGGTTGCTGGGGGTCATGGCCTGCAACCCAGGCATGTACCCGGACTGGGAATCGAACCTGCGACACTTTGGTTCGCAGCCCGTGCTCAATCCACTGAGCTACGCCAGCCAGGGCATAACTATATTTCTTATAATTCTGATAATATGAAAATCTCATTAATAAGTATTGTCAGTTTCATATACATTGGATAGGTTATAGAGAAAAACCTATTTATTTGTAGAAACAATATAAGTAAAATTTGATTTTTATTTCAGTTGAAGTCACCAGTTTTACTAGTCCTATTCACACTTCTAACCTTTGGATCAAATATAAGTAGGCTTTCAAAAATAATGCAAATTTTCTCATCATTTAGATTATTTAAACTTTATCTCTGAATATTTTAAGACTTCCATATACAGTAACAAAACTTGAAAATGATGACCTAACAAAACCACAGTAACACTAATCAGCACCTTAAAGAACTGCTTGTTTTGTGGAAGGACGGCACGACATGTGTTCCTAACTCCTATACTTATTTTCATTCATTAAGAAATTTCAATTACATGAAGGCATTTTAAAAACAGGATCTAGTAACAGAGCCTGCTGTGCAGTACAGAGCCTGCTTTGTCCTGCCCACCAGGCTATCCGCCTCCTTGCTGGAAGCAGTCACGTGTATACGTGTCCTGAGATGCTCAGAATATAAAAAACATGAGTAATATTGGTTAGATGTACGCAATGCACCTGTGGCTTAAATGTACCATGTAAACATGTTTGTTATAACATATCAAAATTTGTTCACTGATAGACAAAAACCTAGGCACTTCTTTAAAACCACACAAGTCAAAGAGATAATAAAGTGATAGTCATATTTTAGGTTTCACATCTAATATCCCCTTCTGGGGGAATGTTTTTAGAATTAGCTCAACATCTAGGGAAGAATATGTACTACTAGAAGGGAGTGGTCTACCTGAAAAACAACAGGAAAATGTCAATATCACACATGTGGAATCCCACCAGGTTGTCAGTTTAGGTAATGTATAAAATAAATAAAGTAACCAATTTCAAAATATATTAGTGCTTTTAATGTCTGGAGAAATGGTCACTTAAACTATTCCATCTGCATTTGCTTTGGGATATTAGGCAGCAAATGAAACATTATGGCAACCCAACACATCATTTGGCTGAGGAAGAAATATCCATTTAAAGTTTCCATTCCTTTTAGAACATTGTGCTGGAAATATTTTAATTATATGAAAATCTATTATCTTGTGATATAAGATGGCAACTGGGTACATTTATTGTGCTTTTCATTAATGTAATATAATTGAACTACAAAGTAAAGACCAATGTCTAAGTTTAGATATTGTAATATTAGCTAATTCATACAAACAAGTTATCCATTTTCTAAAAATGAAATGTACAATGCTTTTTGTAATTATACTCGTTGAGATTCACATAAAATTTGTTTTAAAAGAGTATTCTATTGACACCTCCAAACAATGTGAAAAAATAAACTCTATAAAATTAGGTTACTCTTTAATAATTTATTTGTAAAATAAAAAACCCAGCCATAGAGCTGACATAATCTTATCCTTTTTGGTACAAATATAAATTTGAGAATTACTATGTTATCCTTCATCTTAAAGCCAACATTAACTGCCGTGAGGTGATATTATTAGACAACTGGCTATGGGTTAAATCTACATAAGGCTTCAGATGTTCAGGGTTCTCTTTCAGTGAATGCCAGGAGCCATGTTCCTTAATTTTTGGTTGGCACAATTTACCCTTTTCTACATTTTATGGTGAGTAAAACAAATGTAAGGCAAATATCCAGAGCCAAACACTGGGAGCTTGTTATCAAAGGAACAGGAGCTGCCCCTTCCAATGCCCACTAGGAACCTCCTATTGCTGTAATGTCTTATAGCTGAAATCAATTCTGTTAAAATCACATAAAAATATAAAACACTTCATGATGAATTGGAGGTGTAGAATGCTTTTTTTTAAAAAGAATTTAACCTATTGACAAGAATTAGTGAAATTACCCATAGAAATTAAAAATGGAAAGAAATAAAGGAAAGGAATTCTAACATGGAAAGATGTCTACTGAAAATTTAGAGATATTTATGAGAACAATATTATTAATCATGTCCAGATTTCTAAGCTAAAATCTCTAGACAATATAAACTATATGAGCTCAATTCTTCTTTTTAAAGCACATTACAGAAATGAGATATATTTTGATGACATCTAAAACCTGGTAAAAATTCTTCAGTAATTTTAAAAGTTCCAAAGCCATAAATCATTTTAAAATTAAGGTAAGTTTGAGGATGGCCCAGGGGCACACATGTGTGTGAGCTGAGGAATGTACTGGATAATGTAACATGCAGTTAGTTCCAGGGAGCTCTGAACTCGAAGAGGACATCCAAGTCAGAAAGGAGGAGGCAGTCACTGTACAAGTCTCTAGTGAATGAAAGAGTGAAGACTGACATTTTTTAAGGCTTGCTGAAATTAATTACCTCTACCCAGGATCTGCAGAGACATTGTACTTGGAGGTTAATCTGCTTAGTCTCCTATTCCTCAGGGTATCTTGTGGCGCCCTGATTTAACCACTGCCTTTGAAAACAAATGGCAGATGCCTGAACCATAAATACTCCTTTAAGTCATGCTTGTCACTTAAACAAAAAACTCATTATTTCATTCACTTGAATTTCTAAGTATTACACAACTTGTTTGCAAAGTAAAATGAGGGTCTTCTTTTAGCATATTAGAGGGGTTTTTGTTTGTTTTTTAGTATTTCCTAGTTTCATTTGGAATTGCCTTTTCTTTGATTTTACTTATCCAGTAACCCATAGCAAAGAAGTAAATAAGTAAGGTATTTGGAATTCAAGAGGTGATTCAAGAGAAGACAGGATCATCTTGGGAGTAGTCACTTTAAACTTGAATTCTCCAATGCTTACAATCTCTTAAAACACTACTATGGTTAAAACATATTTCAGATTTATGAATCCAAAGAGCTAAGTTATCTGATGAGAACAGGAGCATATTAAATCTTTGCATAATACATTTTTGAAATGTCTTGCATATTAGACACTAAGCAGTTATTAAATTCTGCTTTTAACCTACCAGTTTTCTAAATCTTCCATCCACAGCTTGATCCCCATAGAGGAAAAAAGTAACTCAAACAGAAAATGTTCTGTTTACTGCAATAGCTATTTACTTATCTGTGCACCAGGCTGAGAAATTATGGAACAAGAATTCATGAATTTGCTCATAGGGTACCTTGCATAGACATTGGCCTGAATTTTCCTTTGTATTTTCCATTCATAAAAGGATTATATATTCTGACCCATTTATTAACTGAATGATATAATAGAAAACAGCAGGATTTCCCACTTACTATTAAACTCATGTTGACACGTCACTTTAAACCTTCTAACTTCATTTAGCTTATTTGTAAATGGGGATAAAATACTGCCTGGTAGAACAAATGACATAATATTAATTAAAGTGCTTTGACGACTTTAAAATTTAATGTAACTAAAAATACTGTATCTTATTTGCTACTTTATAAGAATAAAAACTAGCTGGTTCTTTCCCCATCATGCCTTCCATGAAAAGAGGAACACACAGAAAAATATTGTTTTAAAGTGGTCTGAGAGTTTGTTATGAAAGGCTTCAAATTTAAGAAAAAAAATTTCTAACAACTAAAATATTATAGGTTAGAGCTCAAATTCAGAGGCCATTTAATCTAGTCACTTTAGTTCTACTTATCAGGACAGAAAAATCACTGAAGGCTAAATATTAGGTTGACCAAAAAGTCCATTAAATTTCTTTTCTGTATAATAGCTCTAGTAGTGCCTAGTTGTCTTCAACTTCATTCAAAACAATTTTGTTAGATTGTATTGTGACAGCTGCTATAGCAGCATGCACTTTAAAAAATACCAACAAAATGGGTGAATTTTTGTGTAGCCATTTTAGTATTGCAGATGAAAGAAAATATACATTTTTAGCATATTATGCTTTATTATTTCAAGAAAGGTAAAAACTCAACTGAAAAGCAAAAAAAGATTTGTGCAGTGTATGGAGAAGGTGCTATGACTGACTGAACATGTCAAAAGTGGTTTGTGAAGTTTCTTGGTGTATTGACATTTTGGCCAAATAATTCTTTGCTGTGGGGCTATCCTATGCACTGGAAGATGTTCAGCAGCACCCTGGCCTCTACCCACTAGAAGCCAATAGTGGGAGATAGGGACAGACTCAAAATATCCAAAACAATAAAATTATTGGTGAAAATGAAAAATGTGTCTTTTATTCTATGGAAAAAAATGTAACAAACTTGGCCAATCCAACATTTAAACATACAAACAAAGCAGTCACAAATGATGGTGGAATGGGAAGAACTAAAGACAAATATTATACTTCCCAGTTTGTTCTCAGGTCATTCTTGGCTAGAGAAATTAAGGGGTAGGATTAGAGTTAGGGGCAGGTTTGGAGTTTGAGTTACAGTTCTCACTGGATTATAGCATTTTAAGAAGTTACTTTTTTCTCTTTGACAATTATAAAACAAACATGATGATTATGAGAACACATAAAATAGTTTTGTATCAAGCACTCTAAGAGATATGTTTTATATAAATATCTTTAGATATATAGAAATAATATATATTTGCATACAATCACAGTACATTAGTCCTTAAAACAACTCAATTATTCTTACTTTACAGGGGAGGAAACTAAGGCACAGAAGGGTCAAGTAAGTTAAGCAAGATAACACAATTCACAAGAGGCTGTGCCAAGCTTTCAGCCAAGACTGAATGGTCCTTAGGCCTTTGTTCCCTGTATATATTCATATATCATATATCATATATTACATATATATGTAATTTTGTTTTAGAGAGGGGGGAAGGCAGGGAGAAAGAAAGAAGAAAAACATCAATGTGAAAAAGATCAATTGAATGCCTCTCATACCCACCCTGACCAGGGCTGAACCAGCAACCTAGGTGGCACACTAACTGGGAATCTTTCACTTTGCTGGATGATGCCCAACAAATGGTGCCACACCCTGGGCCTTTAACACCTATACTGAAGCTCAGTTTATGTGCATAAAATGCATCCATCTTAATGTACAATTCTATGAGTTTTGACAAGTTTATAGGGGTGTGCAAACATGACTGTAATCCAGTTGAGAACATTTTCATCAGTCCAAAAAGATCCCTCATGCTTTTACAGTCAACCCCATCCAAACCCCCAGCTTCAGGAAAACACAAATCTGCTTTATCTGTAGGTGTCTTTTCTGGGCATTTCATAGTAACAGAATCATACAACATAGTGTCTTTTGTACTAGACTTGCTTAATTAGCATAAGGTTTTTGAGGTTCATCTATACTGTAGCATTTATTAGATCATTTACTTTATTGCTTAACAGTATCTATTACATGAATACACTACACTGTTTATCCACTCATCAGTTAATAGACATTTTGGTTGTTTCCATCTTGAAGCTATTACAAATAATGCTGCTATTAACACCTGCATACAGCTTTCTATAGTGATAGATTTTATTTTCTTGGGTAAATACCTAGGATCAGAACTCTTAGTTTAAATGGAAAATTTATGGATACGTGTATAACATTTTGAGAAATGCAAAGCTTTTCCAAAGTGGCTGAAGGCTCTGGTTTTTCCACATCTTCACCAACACTTACTAGAGTTCCAGATCTCCATCACTACCCTCTACACTAGAGACTTTCATTGACCATACAGATATGTCACTGAAGGTTGAAATGGGAGGGAGGGAGGAGGTAAGTGAATGAAGAAATGACAGAGAGATCAAAGTGTATTTCATTTCTAAAATTTTTAGAAGATTTAAAATTTTTAAAGATTTGAGTGCAGTTTTTTTTACAAAAATGTAAAGAACATACAGATATTTCCCATATAAGCTCTTCCCCAGACAGCACAGCCTCCCCCATTTACCAACATCCTCCACCAGAATGGTACATTTGTTACAAGCAATGAGTCTACATCAACACTTTATTATCACCCAAGTCCATAGTTTACATTAGAGGTCACTCTTGGTGTTGTGCATGATATTGGTATGTACAAAGGTAAAATGACATTTATCTGTTATTATATCATATATAGTAGTTTCAATATCCTAAAAATCCTCTTGTTCTGCCTACTTATCCCTCCTTAATTGCTGATAAGCACCAAACTTTTAACTATCTCCAGTTTCCCCTTTTCCAGAATGCCAATATGGGAATCATAGACTATGAAGTCTTTTCTGATTGGCTTTGTTCAATTAGTAATATGCATCTAAGTTTTTCCTCTATGACTTTTCATGGACTATTTCATTTTAGCAATGAATAATATTGCATCGTTTGGATGTACCACAGATTATTTATCCACTAGTACAAGACATTTTAGTTGCTTCCAAGTTTTGGCATTATGAACAAAGCTGCTATAAATATCCACGTGCAAATTTTTTGTGGACATGAGTTTCAACTCATTTGGGTAAATATTAAAGAGTGTGATTAATAAATTGTTGTATGTTAGTATATTTAATACGAGTATATTTAGTTTTCTAAGAAACTGCCAAACTGCCTTCTATGAATAAAGACAGTTTTGTTTCTTCCTTCCCAGTCAATATACCTTTTGTTTCCTTTTCTTGTCTTATTGCATTAGCTAGGACTTGCAGTGCGATGTTGAAACAATGGTGGGAGGAGCATCCTTGCTTTGTTCCTGATCTTATTGGGAAAGCTTTGAGTTTCCTACCATTAAGTATGATATTAGCTGTAAAGAGTATGTGTGTGTATTTGTATATATATATATATACACACACATACATCTATGTATATGTACATCTATGCATATGAATACATACATATGCACACAATGCATATATACACACACACATATAATATATATCTCAAGTTGAGAAAGTTCTCCCCCATTCCTCGTTTACTAAGGATTTTTTTAATCATGAATGAATGTCAGATTTTGTCAAATGCTTTTACTGCAACACGATATGATCATGTGATTTTTCTTTTTTACCTTGTTGATGTGATGTATTACACTAATATCTTTTTAAATGTTGAAACCAGCCTTGCACACCTGGGTTAAATCCCAGGGTTAATACACATATCAGCTTTTCATCTTGTAGTGGAAATATTTTTTACAAGACTTTTATGCTGTTTTGATGGTTGATATTTTCACATCTGATGTCTTCATTGATGAGAAAGGGAAAGAGTGCATAGGACCATCCTGATAGGAAAATAAAAAACTAGAGAATGGGAAGAGTTTGTTACCATGGCTTAACTTGAAAATGTCATAAAATTATGAGTCCATTATTCTTAAACTTAATGTTTTGGCCCAGTTTTTTTGCTATAAGAATGTGAGGTATAAATGTTTTGGTACTAGAGATTTCAAATCTGTGTCTTAAACATTCACATTCCATATGACCCATTCTTTCCACTTCTAGGTATTTTCCCTAGAAAAATGAGAGCACATGTCCATTCAAAGATGTGTGCATGGATGTTCACATCAGCTTCAGTTGTAGTAGCCCCAAAGAGAAAACAATCCCAAAGTCTATCAACATCTAAATGGATAAGCTGTGGTGTATTCATATGACACAATTCTATTCAGCAATAAAAAGGAATAAATTATTGATATGCATTATAACATGAATGAATCACAAAAAAAAGAGTACATAGACTGTACAATTCCATTTATATAAAATTCTAAGAAACACTAATCAAAATATAATTTCAGAAAGCAAATCAGTGGTTTTGGACAAGGGGTAGAGGGTGGCAGGAGGAAGGGACTAAGAAGAGGATGAGAAAAGCTAGGGGTGATAGACGGATTCATTACTTTGGGGTGATGGTTTTGCAGGTGTATACATGTCAATACAATAAAGTATACATACATTATGTACAAAGCATATTAAAATATTTTTATATTCCTTAAGGTTTCTTCTTTTAAAATGAGTAGTCATTAAAAGCAACAACACAAATCTTTGCAGTTATTACCTATTATATTTGTAAATCTTATAAAGATCAAATTTTACCTCTGTTTACATTTTTCACAATGGGAAAATATACAAAGAAAATAAATTGAAAATTTATTCTACTATATGTTTCATGTTATCCTTGTTTGTTGGCAAAAATTGTTTACCAAAAAGCCTGGAGGTGCTAAAAGTCACAAGATACACAAAGACAAACTCCAAGACCTTAGTTTTTTCCTTTGTTCACACATATAAAATTAGTTCACAGTTCATAAGTAACCAAAAGCACTTTGGGATCATTATATGCCATCAAATAAGTATGTGTGTTAATGTACAATACTTAGAAAATAATACATAATGAACTACATATAAAATAGTACTTTGTCATTGTTATAAAATCAAACAAAGTAGGCTATTTTTCTGAACAGCCCTTTTCACATAAACATTATATAAACTAAATTCCATGTGTAACTGTACTATAAGTTATTTTCTCTTTTATAAAAGGTTGGTTGACATTCTCTAAAAATAGCAAATTATTATAGACTATAAAAATATCCAGAATGTGTACAAGTTCTTTGTCATTAGGAAAATGTTAAACAAAATCCTTGGAAACTTTACAAGGAGAAATCAAAGAGACTGAACATATGAAAGTAATGAAACACAATACTGAAATGTCACTGAAAAAAAGCTCTGCAATGAGATTACCTGGAATCAGTTCCATAATGATGTAGATGGGCTGTCTTTGCGTGCAGACTCCGATAAGCTTGACAATGTTGGGATGATCATATTGCTTGAGAATTCTGTATGAGAAAAAGTATAAGAATAATTGTTTAAATAATAAAGCATTAATTTATGATCACAAAGAATATACACAAGTAAAACACTTTAACTGATATAATTCAACCTTTTCCTTTCTTTTTTTATTGTTGTTCAATCAATTTTTAAAACTTCAATATGAACCCAATTATAATAAATGGGATATATGCAAATTTTGATAAATATTGGCAAGTTACAGGTACAAATGAGCCAAGTACACTTAATTCAATTAAAAACTATTATCCATTTTGAATGACTAATAATCAAGCTAAATAGGAATAATTTACTTATTCCAAAACATATAGAACTCCCTAAGCAATAGCTGAAAAGTATTAGTGAACTCAAAACTGTATGCTGCAAGAGTAGCATCTTTTTGTTTTATTTTGTTTTCTGTAAACACTTGATTTTAAATACATAAAAATAAGAATCTAATTCACATTAATACTACAAGGTAATCCCTTCATTAGATTTTGTAATAAGTGCTTTCTTGATGATCACAATCAATTTCAAAATAGTAAACTCTCAAAAGTTTTGAGAAAGCTGGCAAAAGGTTAACCAATAGCTGAGACACAGAGTTTCAGTATCAAGCTGAAGCAGGAAGATTTAGTTTGGATAAGGCAAAATTTCAGAGGGCTACAGATAGCATAGACTTATTCTTAGGACTCTAAACTTGAATTACAAGATTAGATTCCCTCAGAGGCCTGTCTACCCTGATGATTTCTATTACTGAATTTTAAACCACATTATCCTGTTGACATAGTTACAAGTTCACTCAATATTTGAAAGATGCAGTTTTCATTCCAAAAAGAATTAAAAAAAACTTTATTTGGAGAAAGAAAAAATAGTTTATATACATTTTGTACATGGACAACTAAAGCAGAGATAGCTCTAAGAAAAATGTTTTATATTGAAAATACAGAATGACTTATAAAAGAAAAGACAAATGGGGAAGAATTCTAAAGATGAAGGAAATATCCTAACAATAACTGAGTTTGCAATTTCTACAAGGAATTAAAAAGAAGTTCTAGAATGTTTGACTTTAATCCAAAATATCATTTCTGAGTTTGGAAACTGCTTAGTAAAGAAATTCCATAAAACAGCCAGTCTGAACTCCACTAATATTAAATATCTCAATATATAGCTCTATCATCTATTAAAAGACACGAGTTTTGCATGGACATAATTTTCATTCTTAAAATAAAATAGTCTCACTTTAGAAGAGGAAAATAAACTCTATTTTGCAATAAAACAATCAAATTAGAAAGCAAAAAATTAAATATTTTTGAAAATGTTGTATATAACTTGTACCATAAGAATACCTGTGAATATCTATAAAATAATAAATGAATTAACCTATGAATTTCAATTGTAATTGCACATCTTTAAATTTATCAAGAGTATATTTTTCTGAGTTGCCAATATACATAAAACAACTTTCTTCTATAGATATGTAATAAATGTATCACACTAGTTTATTCCATTCCATCAATAGTCATTTTTAGATAAATGGAGAAATACACATTAAAATGCTCCATGTTGTGGTACTTAGTTCTCTCGTCGCCATGTCCTGTCACTGCCATGTCCGCTGTTCTCCATGATACTCCATGAAGACTTCAATTTTGTGTTCTAGGTGATCACAGAGACACACGTCCCCCCACACAGACACTTTTGTCCCTCTCTCCCTTCACACCAACAATCTATAGATTCATGTATTCTCCTCCTCTCCCATCCACGCACCCATCTGCCAACCATGTCTGTCCTCACTCTGCCCAAAGCATCTTTCAATTTGGTTCATGTTTAGTTGTATAAACCAGATGTTACCATTAACAGAATAGTTTTAACTGTCCGCAATACAGGGGTAGCAATTTGGAACATTAAATTTTAGTTAATAATAAGAAAAAGAAGATAATCCTCTAAGAAGATCAATTAGAAAACAAAACAGTATGCAAATTTTAGAACAAATGCCAGACACTAAATTAAAGAAGGCATTTGGGGTTCTCAGAAAAGAAAACTAACAGAGGAGAAAAAAGAATCAAGTGATGATATCTGAGTAAGGTAGAAGAAATGAAATTATATATCTAAATATATATAAAGTGTATAACTTACATATATAGAATACAGTAATATTTTTATTATAAGGAAAATCACAACTTTGCATATACATATATATACATATATGCATGTGTGGTAAAAGCAAAAATTACAATATTTTTTAAAACCTTAAAGAATACTGTTTTTTAGCATCAAGTTCTTTTGACTGTGGTTGCCTAACTGATGTATAGTTTAACTCAAGAACAGAAACTTTGTTTCCACATAGTGTTAAATGGTTATTTATGAGGATTCTAAAAGTGCTTATTCATACTTCAGAAAATCGCAATTTACAAACTTACATTTTAGTGAATTGCTTATATTATAAATACATATTCTAAATAACTTTAAAGAACTCACTTAGCTTCTTGTAAAAATTTTATTTTCAGTTCCTGAGGAAGATCTTCTTTACATGTTTTAACAGCAACAGCAGTTTTATCCTTTAATACGCCCTTAAATACTTCACCAAAATTTCCCTGAAAATACAAATACGTTTATTGTTTAACATGTAAGACAGCCACATAAATCTTCACAAAACACAAGAAAAGCATGTAATGATGCACTTTGAATAATCAAAGTACTCTGTTAGCATTATCCGGAGTTTGAAGTGGAAATAAAGATTGGGAATGTTGCTCTTCTCAATCTCCCCATTTTGAATTTACTACCCAGCATAACAAATATTCAGGGGATTGAGGCTGGAGGACAACTGAGAAGGAAAATGGGGAAAAATAAAAAAGAAAATAGGACAAAAGGAGAAACTCAAATTGACACTGTCAGAAGTACGTAAGTTTCATTCAGTCTAGTCCCATTATCTGCATCTTATTAAATGTAAAATATTATCCATTAATGCTTAATGATAAAGCAGAGATTCTGTGGCATGACTACTGGTGCGGAGTCACACAGTCCTATCAGCTGGGGAAGACTGAGAGTGGGAAAAGAGGGAGAGGCAACAGAACCGAGGCCCATGAAGGACTGGCAGCAGCCATTGTTATAGGTCGTCATTCTCTGAGGGAAGGTACCAAGGAGGATGACGTTCTTACCCAAATGCCCATGTCACCTGTGATGAGGCCATTTCTATGACAAGGGTATGAACTCGTAACCTTATTCTATGCCTAACTGTATTTTGACTTAAAATGCCTAATTTCTAGTTTAAAGTCATTTTTGTTTTATTATAAACACAAAACATTATAGCGATGAGTTACAAGGCTAACACAACAAATATTTTTTAGTATTCCCTTCAAGCTTTTCTATGTATGCTTACATATTTTATAGCTATAATTATAATATGCAAGCATTATATTATAACATGCTTCCATGCTATTGTTGTTGAGCAAGAAGTAGCTGATGTAGAAGTCTGCTAGTTACTGAGCTTTGGAATTCTATGATCAATGTAACTCTTAACCAATTGTTTAAGGAATGTAAATTTTTACATGTTGATAATAAATAATTTAAAATTATTAAAAGTAAAAATATTTTTGTATTTTTTAAATATTACTTAATACTTTACTTAATTGTTAAATTTTTATTTTACTTAGGTACTAAGTATACTTAAATATTTAAGTAATAAATAGTATTCATTATTAAATCTAATATTCAACTCAAATATTTATTTAAAAAAGATTATGACAAGGTTGCGTATCCTAACATCAAGTTCTTAGTAATCCCAAAATACATGCCATGCCTCTTCTACATTTTTATCCTCCGTGGGAACCATCCCCCAACCCCAATCAGAAAAAATGCTAATTAATCTTTAAGTTCATTTCTTAAGCCCCCTTCTTCATGAAGACTTCTTGATCTTCCCAAAATCATTTATCCCATTCCTGAACACTGACCAACCCTTCATACTTTTCTAATGGTTTATGCTCTGTGAAACAGGTCTTGGCCACATTACTAGGCATTCAAAAATTTTGAACATTCACTCAACATTCACAACTCAGAGGATTTGATAGATAGATTTCTCAAATCTATCAACAGTGGTCAAGGGAGGAATCTCCAAACACTGAGAAAAAGAATAGGCTTCCCAGAACACTTGTTCTCTATCGAAAGGAGTCAGGAGGAGCCTGGGACTCCTGTCACTGCCTACCATTTAACAGGCACAGCTTCATGTCTACTACTGACCTTAAGTCCATGCATGAGGCTAAATATTATGTCTATTTTTATGTCATTCCTGACAAGAGGTCCTTGGTCCTAGGGATAGATTTTATACTGTTTTTCACATTGCATTATGAAACTAAACTGAATTCAAAATTTCAAATGGAAACATAACGAATTAAGTCATTGACAGAGAAGTTAATATTTACCCATTGCAACTCAATTGTAAAACAATAATAAATTTGCAAATAGTCCATTTGATTATAAAATGTCTGCCATTATTGTTAGACATAATTTACTTTCATATAGCCTATGAATTGGAAGAAACTTGCAACTTGATTGGAAGAAAGGGATTCTCATCATATACATCTGTCCTCTCCGACAACTAATAGAGCTAGCTACATATGAATGTTTACATTGAAATGTGTCTTGTCCATATCATTTTTAGAAAATAATATAGCTAATGTTGTTACATACTGTGATTCTATACACAATCTTGCAATCCCAAAGAGCAGTATTTTACATTTTCTGAACTACCATTTGTAGCCAGAAACAAATAGAACAGGACTATTTAGGTGTTTATTTAAATTTTTATTACCTCACAGTTTCTATTCAAATCTCAGCTCACTAGTTTTGGCTTTCTACACTGCAATAATAACAATTATGACTTTTAATATAGAGGAAAACACACAACACTATTTTTAAAATTCAAAAACCCTCCTTAAACCTTCAAAGGTTTTCTTTTCACACATCTATTTCAGTGAACATCCTAGTATCTGTAACAGATGTGGTATCATGTTCCTCTAGGTTAATGTGGGAATGCACCTTGTTGGGTGCAGGAATGTAAGAAGTATTTGAAGAAAATGAACAATCTACAGAGTTCACAATCTACAGTGAAGAGTTTTGGTTATTTAGCTCAGTTGATTACATACCTTGCCCAGTAATTCTCCCAATGTGACATCTTCATGATTGAGGACCCACTTTTTATCCTGTGGTAAAGAAAATGAACAGTTTTTCAGCCCAAGTAAGAGTACATTTCCTGTGAGATGCACTTAAGGAAGTGGGAAATAGACCTGAGGGGATATTTCATTCAAACCATTCAATCTACAGCACACTAAGAAGTTGTAACCTCAAGAGGCTATAAAACAGATTTAAAAATATTACTACACAATAGGATTTTAAAATCTACATTATACCAACTTCTATCAGAAATTTCAGCTGTCAAAATGATGGTGTCCCCATAACTAGAACATAGCATGCACTTTTCTCTCCCCATGAAGTATAGGCTATGCTATTATTTGCTATTTTAAAAGTTTTGTACCTTAAGTACATGAGAGAATTTCATTTTACAATGCAAAATTTGTAGTTCTCCCTTGATCATAGAGAATTCTTTTTGTACCCAGACCACATTACTAAGAACTAATTTTTCCACATATAAACTGGCTGTGCATTATCGCTGTTTATGACACTGAATGTAGTCTCAATCTTTTCTAAGTAATTTCCTACAGTGTAATAAAGAAGCAAAACTATGGTACATGAGACCACTGATGCAAACATGCCATTATAAAACAGCATCCTATTATCTGACTTTAAGAACTAATTACTACTAAGGGAGTAATTTATCACCTAAAAATCTCAGCTATTAAACACATAAATAGTAATGTTATAAAGGCATACAATTTTTTTTTTTTTTAAGGAAAAAGGAATGAAGCAAGGAATAAGGAGAGGTTGTGGGGAGAAGAAAGAAAAGGAGGGAAGGCAAAACAGAAGTATGCAGGGAAGAGAGGGAGAAGGAAAAGAAAATCCTGGACTGATATATTTTATTCAGAATTTGTTTTTAATTAGTGTTAAAATACAGTATTCCCCCATTACACATGTCAAAATATAATTATGATTTATAAAATAAAATACAGCAAGTAAACAAACATCTTGAAGTGAAAAGCCACCTAACTACAGCTTAACATGCCCTGGACAGCCATCTGACGTACTTTCAGAAACAGCACAAGACACTCAAACACCACCCTCTGTTAGATCAAAAAGGGAACAATTCTGACTTAAAAAATGACAGTTTACATGTATAGGCTTTAAATCTAAATGCAAAGTTAAAGTTATAAAGGTCCTAAAATAAAACATAGAATATCTTTACAACCAAGTGAGTAGACAAAGATTTTAGACAGGCACATAAAGTACTAACAACAAAAAAAACCCTAATTTTGATTTTGATTTAATTTTGATTTTCATCAAAATTAGAAACACTTGTTCTTCAAAGGCATCATTTTTTTAAAAATGAAAAGGCAAACTACAATCTGAGAGAACATTTTTGCAAAGCATGTATCTGATAATTTGTATGTAAACGATAGAGAGAACTCATACCTCAATAACAAGACAATAACTTGATTTAAGAATTTGGGTAAAAAAATTTAAGAAGATGTGCAAATAAACAATAAGCACATCAAAAATGTTTATCATCATTAGTCCCGCAGTGATATACAAATACAAGCCACAATTAGATGCTATTCCACACCTACGAGAATACTAAAATTAGAAAGGTTAACAATACAAGATTGCAAGGATGAGGAAAAACTGGACTCCTCATACACTGTTAGTGAGTATGTAACATGATACAAGCCATCTGAAAGACGATTTGGCAGCTTCTTATACAGTTAAATACACATCTACTTAATGATTCAGAAATTAACACTCCTAGGTGTGTTAATGAGAAATGAAAACATCCACCAAAAATGTTGTAGGCAGCTGTATTTATAATAGTCAAAAACTAGAAACAATCCAATGTTCAGTAAAAGGAGAACTGATAAACAAATCTTGGTATATTTAGACAATTATTATTCAGCAATACATAGGAGTTTACAAGGGATGAATACAAGTGCAAAAATATTCTGTGGGGCTAACAAGCACTAATATACTCTATATACATGCATGCATACATACATACATAATGAGGCCCTTTATATAAACTTCTAGAGATGGACAATTAATCTATAATACTATAAATTGTGGCAGTGTTTGCCTGAGGCAGGGGTTGAAGGTTGACTGCAAAGGGCAAAGAAGAAACTGTGGGTTACAGAAATGTTTAACTTTTTGATATTTCATTGATCTATACTTTTAAAACATGTACATTTTATCATATATAACCTATATATGAATAAAGTTGATTTTTAAAAAATAAGCAAGGATAAAAAATGCTACTTTTCATTTGAGTAGCACTTTGGGGGTTAATTTCACCTCCACATATTATCAAAAGCCAGTCACCAAAGAATACAGTCTGGCAGGCAAGAAAGTTCTTATTTTAAAGTTGAAACACTCAATTTGTTAAGAGCAAACCACTGAAACAGAGCTCTAAAATAGTGAAGAACTAAAAAGCTACAGTTAGATGAAGAAATGCCAAGTAAATCTTTTGGGCTACTTTTACCTTAAGTATTTTGATTGTGAAAGCAGAAACCAATAGACAAAAGAGAAAAAAATAAGCAAAAACAAAAATTGGAATTTTGGTTGTGCCAAGGAGAACGGGCCCTGATCAGATACACCAAATTTTTAACAAGGACCTCAAAGATACCACACTGTGGTAAAAAAAGGCAGCCTGAAAATGGAAGGAATTAAAACCTACCTTCTAATCCTATCCATCAGTGGTGGGACTAAATCATGGAGTGGCAAACTAAGCTTAGGCCAAATTGGCTCACTGCCTGTCTTTGAGTGGACCATGAACTAAGAATGGTTTTTGCATTTTTAAACAGTTAAAAAAGAAAACTTTGTGGCGCATGGAAATTATATGAAATTTCAGTAGTCAATACAAATTATCCACTGTAAGTCACAGAGGGGAAAAAAGCAGAAAAAAATGAATAGTTCCAAGATCTGTGGGACAATACCAGTAGGTCTAACATTCATATCAAAGTCAGAAAATAAAGAGGATGACAGCGCTGAGAAATATTTGAAGCGATATTAACCCCAAACTCACTAAACCAAAGACAACGAAAAAAACCTTTAAAGTGGCTAGAGGGAATGACCCATTATTTACAGAGGAACAACAATCAGAATGACTGGGGATTTATAAACAGAAACCAGGAGGCCAAGACCAATTGGAACAACAGTTTAAAAGTATTTGTTAAAAAAGCTGTCAAATCCAGGTTACTATAACCAGAAACATATCTTTCAGGAATGAGGGTAAAATACAAATATTCTCAGATAGAGGAAAACCAAGAAATTTGCTGCCAGAAGAATTACTCTTTAAAAAAATCACTAAAGGAAGTTCTCAGCCAAAAGAAAACTCAGGATATCAGGAATAAAAGAATAAGAAAAGTGGTAAATGCCAGAATAAATATTACCGAGTTTTCTTCTCAAGTTCTCTAAAATGTGTTCAACAGGTAGAAAGAAAAATGATCATTTTCTGATGAGTTTTCAGATTGACAGAGATTCAATACTTACATACAACAAAGAGGGAAAGGGGCACAGATCCCTTTAGTGATAATATTTCTGCATTCTACTTCAAGTAGAATGTTCAATATTAACTCTTTGTAACTGTGAAAAGTTAAAGATGATTTTGGTAATTCCTAGAACAACCACAAAAAAAAGGTACAAAGCTGTATAATCAAAAATTCAGGAGAAAAAATTTAATGGACAGTAAAAAAGTTTTGTTTTTGGTATGATAGGAGAAAGAGAAACAAAAAACAGAGTCCAAATAAAATGACAGTCTGAAATCCAAACATACCAATAATTACTTAAATATAAATTATTTAAATACAGCATTTAATAGACAGATTGTAAAAAAGAGTTTCAAAAGCAGTCAACTCTATGCTTTCTAAAGGAACTCCTTATTTTTTCTATAAAAAGTAAAAGGATGGAAATAAATATAAAATGTAACGTAAATGATAATAAAACTGGAACATCAATGGTAATGTCAGACAATGTAGACTACAAAGAAAATTACACACGAATGAACAAAGAGGAAAATCACATAATAATAATTAAGTTTCAATTCACCAAGAAAACATGATCATCCCAAATGTCTAGGCTTCAATCACAAATACTTCAAAATTAAGGAAACATTGACAGAACTGAAAAGAGAAAGACAATTTCACAATTGTATTGGAGACTTTAATGATCCTTTTTCAGTAATAAATTGTAGTAAAGAGAAAATCAGCAAGAATATAAAATAACCGAATAACATCAACTAAGTGAATCATATTGATGTGAATCATACTGACATTTATAGTAAAATTCTACTCAATGACAACAGAAAAAAACCTCTTTTTGTTTTTTTTAAAAAGATTTTATTTATGTAGTTTTAGAGACAGGGGAAGGGAGGGGGAAAGGGGGAGAGAAACACTGACATAAGAAACATTGATCGGTAACCTCTCGAACACACCCCAACTGGGGACAGAACCTGTGACCCAGGCATGTGCCCTGGCTGGGAATGGAGCCAGCAACCCCTTGCTTTATGGGACAACGCCCAACCAACTAAGCCACACTGGTCAGGACTAAAACCCTCTTTTCAATTGCACAAGGAAAATTTACCAAATTAATGCATATCATTAACTTGAATCATAAAACAAAAACCACAACATAAAATAAATGATATCATACAAGGCATGCTCTCTGCCAATAGTACAATTAAACTAGAAATCATTAACAGAATTAATGGGACAATTTCCAAATACTTGAAAATTAAACAACTTGCTTTTAAATGATTCATGGATAAAAGAAATAGTCTTACAAGAGAAATCAGAAAAAAATGTGAACTGAACAAAAATGAAAACCACATATCAAAATTTTCAGGTTATAATGCAAGTAGTTACAGGAAAATTTTAGAGCTTTTTATATTAGAGAACAAGAAAGGTCTCAAGTTAATAATTTAAATTTCTATCTTAAGAAGCTAGAAAAAGAAGAGCAAACTAACCCCACAGGTAGCAGAAGAAAATAATAAAAAAAGCAAAAGTAAAATTGAAAATTTAAAAATAGTGAAATCAATGCAAGATAGATTTGATTTATAGCTGGAATGAAAAAACTCTATCTTCATTTCTAACATGCCTGGATCTGATTTTTGGCTCTGAGACAAGATAAGGACAGATTTATAATTTAGTGATTAAGGTCTGAAAATCCCCTGGGATCCCAGGGTGAGTTTCTCTACTGATGGTTTGCAACTGGTCTAATTGGTCTGACAAGCTTAGCTTGTTTAGATAGGCTAGGGGGACATATTTGGTTGTCCAAAAAGTATGGTTTTCTCCATAAAATAAAGGACACATTTTTCATTTTCACCAATACTTCATTGACTTGGATATTTTTAGTATATTGGTTATCTCCCTCATGGTAGAATGTTGATTGTTCTCAATTAATGTCTCAATTTGATCACTATCAACTTCAACTGGTCTACCCGATCATGGAACATCGTCCAGGGAGAAATCTCCAGTACAGGACTTTGCGAACCACTTCTGACATGTTTGATCACTCACAGCACCTTCTCCATACACTGCACAAATCTTTTTTGTGTGTTTCAGTTGCGTTTTTACCTTTCTTGAAATAATAAAGCACAATATGCTGAAAATTGATGTTTTTCCATTCAGCATTAAAGTGGCTACACAAAAATTCACCAATTTCAATGAGTATTTTTTTTAATGTACTCTGATATGACAGCTGTCACAATACAATCTAACAAAGTTGTCTCAAACGAAACTATTAGATCATGTATCTGATCTTGAGGCTTAAGAACCACTCATCTCCAGACCTTCCTCTCGCTCTGGCCCTTAAGGAATCCCGTCTTTCCTGAGTACAAGTCTGTCTGACATTGCCTCTTTCTGTTTTTATTCCCCACAGACACATGTTTGCAAGCACAGTCTAAACTACTCACTGAAATGGATGTAGAAGATATTTCTTTACACAAATACATGTAACACCAGTTACATATATTTTGGTAAATAAAAGAAATAAACTATTCTAATTTAACAGTTAGGCAAGCTAAACAATAACTAGGTGGTTTATGTAAGTTAAACAAATACTTAAATAGTTTATAGGTATTAACATTTGTGTTTTACATTAATATTTAATGTGAGTAACTGTTTTTACTGACCTCATCCTGAAACTTGTATGTAATATTTTGTAGTACACACCTGTGCTTCCAACCTCTAGTTGGGAAAATTTATGATATAATATGCACCTGGAATTGGCCCTCATTATCAAGAGAGGCAGTGTTTCATCACTTGGAAGAAGCAAATTCTCCAGTGTGCTCTAGTCGTAATATACATATTCATTAACTAAGCTTAACAGTACTAGGATAAAGTGGCTTTCAGGTTTTTTTTTTTTCAAAAATTCATCAGAATATACTTTATATCTATTTCTAAATAGATGATTGAACTCTTTCCATGTGTGAAATATAAATAACAATAATGAATTATACTAGAAAGCTCTTTTAATATCTCATTAAAGATCTTCCAAGAGTATTAATAAAAAATTTAAAAAACACATTGAATTGTTTAAATTCTTGGGATCCTTAAAAGTTGCCTATAAATAACGTGCAATTTGCCAAGTATTGTAATTAATTCCATTTTCTTAGGAATAATATAATTTTATAGTATCTTGAGGCCAAATCTTGTATCTGGATAAAGTGACAAATTTTTATAAAACACACACTTTCAGGAAAAGTGTAATTATATAAGAAAGAAGTGATTTATACTCAAAATCAATTGTAAGAAAT
This sequence comes from Phyllostomus discolor, assembly GCF_004126475.2. NCBI lineage: Eukaryota > Metazoa > Chordata > Mammalia > Chiroptera > Phyllostomidae > Phyllostomus > Phyllostomus discolor. The sequence goes on along the minus strand of NC_040905.2, from coordinate 72,606,382 downwards.
GAATTTAATTAGCCAGGGTTAGCTTAATGTTTTATGCAAAAATTACAAAGTAGAGAAGAATGAAAGTTTAAATAGAGTGACAGAAATAAGAAGGTCCCTTAACAGTAAATCCAATCTTAGCACCATATTCTAGGACAAAATTCCATAACAATCCTATTTGCTAATTCAATTCTTGTTTCTTATTTCTCAGAATCCTTGTTTCTTATTTCTCAGAAAAACTTCTGGTTTTCAGAGATTAACTAGAAAATATGGACAAAAGGTAGGAGAGGCTGAAACAGAAAGAAGCAATATCAATTAAAATGCTTTACAAAATGAATTAAAGGGAAAGAATTTTCTGAAACACAATTGAGGTTAAAATTCATAACTAAGCAGTTAGGTAATTTCCAAGTTAGCTCCGTATATTAAAATGAATTTTTATATATCTTCCTCAAAATGAAAGATATAATAAATATTATCATAGAGAAAGCATATTTAACTCACAGAAACTTGAAAGTTTATTCAATATAATCATTTTACCTTACAACTTTAAACCCCATCCATTCTAGTCCCAGAATTGTAAATAAAATTAACTGATGTGAGATGTCTTTTTTCTTTTTAGAAATAATGCAAAAAAGAAATAGTAAACAGAAGAGTGAAAACTAGATATATATACCTGAGATACTGTTTAAACCTAGCTTGCTAGTACCATAGCAATAAGACAATAAAATATAATTACACTCTCTTGCAGAGAAGCAAGACCCCTGAAGAGAACAGTCAGGAAATCTGATCTAGTTCATATAATATACATGAACGGGCTCTCTATAGTCGAAGAGACTATTAGAGAATTTTCCTGGACTCATTTTGAGGCACAATATAATCCACAAGAAGGTACAAAACAACATGGGATGTACCTGGCTATGCCAACTTACTACAAGAAAGCCAAAGCAGTGATAAAGCATGCTGGGCAAAGAATGGAGGCTGAGAGACAGCTCAGAGCAAGCTCCAAATACATCTTACTGTATACATTCATATACTAATTTCTGCAAGAAATTCAGATAAGTTAAACATACTCTCTGTTCTCAATGGCTTTATTATAAGCCTATGAAAAGTAAAGAGACTGAGAAAGAAGTGTGAATACTATAGAGCTGGAACACTGAGGCACATATGGTCAATATTATGAAGACAGTTAAAATTAACTTCACAGAAAAGATGGAAAGATTTCCCAAATCTCTCATAACTTTCCCTTAACTTCCTACAAGCTGATAGAGAAAACCATAGAGTTCTTACTTGAGGTGGTCAGAAGTCACATCTAATATATTTGAAGGGAAAACATTCTACACTGTCCAGGATCCTTGAAAGGAGAAGGTAACACTTAAGTGGAAGCTGTTCTGGGTGAAAAAATAAGGCACAGGGGCATGTGCTCCTGTGCAGGCAAAGCAGCTAGGCGTTGGCAGGAATGCCTGTGGTTCTTTTACCCACGGTTGGTGGTTGCCGTCATCCCACCAGTACCAGCTTTCTTCTCCCTAACCTTTCCTCAAACTGGAGGGTTTATTTCATTCCCAGCAAACACACTCCCAGTTTACCAAGGAGCTGCCTCTGCCACAGGCCACAGTAGCCACAGAGCCTATTTAACTCAATGCTACCATTACACTTGAGAGGAAGAAGTGAAAGCCTAGGGAGAAAGAGTCTTGGAAGTTTTTAAATAAAAATCTTAGGGAATAAGGGTATAGTACGTTAGATTCTTGCTAAATGGTGGCTATGACCTACACATTGGACACACTGTAGATAAATTTAAGAATCTAAACATCATTGCTAGCATTGATTCTCTAGGAAATTTCATCTCAAAAAAAAACCCCAAAAAAACAAAGATAAACACGTAAAAGTGTACTCTGTTAAGTATCATGAGTACTAACAGCACCCATATCGTGCTACTCAAAAAGAGGTAGAATTTAAGAAAAGCCTTGAACATGGACATAATTCTGATATACCAAAAGGAAACAATGACTTCAGCAAAGACTAACCTTCAAAAAGTAGAAATCTAGGTCAAATGAGTATGCTGATATGGTGGAAGCAAAGAGTTCTTAAGGGGAACCGTGTTGAGTGAAAAACTAAATATACTTGTTGAATAACCACAGAGAGCTTAAAATGCTCAGCAACCTATCATTCATTCAACCTTAAAACCACAAGTTGCTAAACTTTAGTGTGTGTATGCGTGTGAGTGCGTGTGTGTAACCCATTAATTCTTAAACATGTGACTCTCTACTATACCAATGTCTGATATATAGAATCCTCAAAAAGAGAAATTGAAGTGATGTGGTCACTGGACAAACTGGTGTAAACACAATTTGCCCTGCTCCTTTCCTCTAAGTATGCCTATAAACCCTGGAAATAGTGCTAGGGAAACCAAAGAACTCTGACAGGTGGTTAAGAGGAAGGCGAATTTCTTTGAGATCCCAGGAGTAGAGGAACAACAGAGGCAGGAAGACTATGTCCCCACCAAACAACAGAAGGAGGCTAGACTCTCAACCTAGCCACAGAAGGCAGCCCAGGTAGGTCACTTCATCTCCTAGATCCCATGGTAATCCTCCCCAACACCAGCTGCAAGGGGATGGCCTGGGAGGCCAGCTAACAATAAGCAGTCAGGTGAAGTGCTCCGTCTCCTACAGGGCCTGAGACTCCCCTGCCTACCATAATATAGTGAGGTGGCCAAGAAGCACCAGCAAGATGGACCCCAAGCAACCAAGCTGGCAAGTCTCTTAGTCCCTGTGGGCCTGCCAACTCCTTCACCAACTGAGAAATAGCAAGGTGGCTAGGTCTCACTACAAGGGAAACATGGCCAGAAAAAGCAGCCTGGCCCAGGAAGCCTCTTTGTCCCCACAGAATGAAGACATTCATTTCCTGCCTAGACATGGGGAGCAGGAGGCACTGACAGAGAGGATCCCATACCCCAAAACCAGCACCCCGTCCAGAAAGCATTCTCCATTCCCCAGAGGCAGGGAATTCAGCCAGCCAAACACCAAACAGCCCGTGTGCCTGAGACTCCTGTTTGTCAGTGAAATACCTGACAGTCCAGCCAGAGGAAACTCTATCCATCCCAACACACCACTAAAGGAGCAAGTGGGAACCAAATAAATGAGAAAACCATATTAATGTTACAAAGGGTCTAAAACTAAAACTGGCACCAAAATCACAGCCCATAAACTAGGCCAGGACAGGCATGCTAAACCTAAACAAGGTAACTGCAAAAATAAGAGATTTAAATAGAAGCAAAAGTCTCCTAACAAAACAGATAAAATGTCCAGGGTACAATGAAAAATCAATACCAACAGCCCGGAAATCACAAACTGAATGAGAAAAGATAGTCAACTGACACCAATGCTGAGACAGATCAGATGTTGGAATTATCTGACAGGGACTTTAAAGCAGCCACAAAAATGCTTCCAACAACCAAATTCTCTTGAAACAAATGAAAACAGATTGTTTCAGCAATAGAAACAGAATTATTTTTAAAAATGATAATATAGAACTGAAAAGGAAAAACTCACAGAATGGACTTGTAGTAAAGATAACAGAAGATAGAATAACTGAACTTGAGGACAAATCAACAGAATTTACCCAATTTAAACAACAAAAAGAAAATAGATTTGGGGGGGAATTAAACAACCTAAGGGACCTATGGGACAATAACAAAAAATCCCACATTGTTTTCATCACAGTCCCGGAAGAGGAGGAAAAAGAGTGATGTTGAAAGACAATTTGAAATAATGGCTCAAGTTCCCCAAATTTGGTGAAAGACACAAACATGCAAATGTTCAAAAAGCTTAGAGAACATTATGTAGGATAAACCCCCAAATCCAAGCTGAGACATACCAAAGTTAATCTGAAAATTGAAGACAAAGAAGAGTCTTGACAACAGCCAGAGAGAAAGGACACGCCTACAGGAAAAGACCAATTCAAAGGACCCATCCCTCCTCTGAAACTGGAGTTCAGAAGAAAGTTGCATAACATTTTTCAAGTGTTAAAGAAGTGTCACCTGCCACTATGTGTAGGAATGAAGGACAACAACATTCTCAGATGAAGGACATCTGAAAGGATGTGGTCAAAAATAAATCTAAAATGAGTTCTGATATTTTCTTCCCACACCTCAAAAGATTGTTTTGTGTACCCTAGACACTTTAAAGAGGCTGACACTGCAGACAGAAGGTTACATGGGATAGGAGAGACATAATGAAAGTGGTTGTGGGACAATTCCACCTTGTTCACCTTTCACAATAACTCTGTGAGGAAAGGATTAACAGAGAAGGTCCATTTTATTCTGTTTCTGCTTATCTTCATAGTCCTGATGATGAGCCTTAGTCAAACTGAAAAATGAAGCTACTAGAATGTCTGAAAGTTACTGAGTAATGTTAGTTCATGGGCCTGAAGTGACAAGCCAAGATGAACACATCAGCATGTTTAAAGTAAACATGAAGAGTGATGTGGTGCAGCTGGTTCCTGGTTGGTTTACCATGTCTGGTCACGTGACAGATATGTGCTCAGCAACCTGTGGGAACTCTGGACTCCAAAGACTCAAATATAATTTCCTGAGCAATAGAATACTGTAAATGTCTCTGCAATTTGGAGGTGGAAAGAAAGACATGCCCATGCAATTCCTGCATAAATAGGGCAAGGAAGCCTGCGTTTGACCTTTCCTTTATTGCCCCTGCTGTTCCTGCACGTGTCCTCTGCTGGAATAAATCTTGGCCTTGAGTATAACTTTATATGAAGTTATGTGAGTCTTTCCAGTCAATCAGTGAATGAATGGGTGATGGTAGGACAACTAAGGCACTCTGAGGGCTTTGAGGGTTGTTTTTTTTTTTTAAGAATTTATTTATTTATTTTTAGAGAGGAAAGGGAGGGAGAAAGAGAGGGAGAGAGAAACATCAATGTGTGGTTGCTAGGAGCCATGGCCTGCAACCCAGGCATGTGCCCTGACTGGGAATCGAACCTGCAATGCTTTGGTTCGCAGCCTGTGCTCAATCCACTGAGCTACGCCAGCCAGGGCTGGCTTTGAGGTTTTGAGAGATAAGTTACTCAGGCAAAAAAATGGCAGAAGCAGTGTTTGAAACCACATCTTTCTGATTGTGAAGATGGTAACCTTTCTAATTGTAGTGTTTGCCAAAAAATAATAATTTAAAGTGATGCATATGACTCTCTCAAGTTCAGAGAATGACTATCATGCGATTATCAGTTTTATCTAGCTAAAACAATGGATTGTAACATTCTATTTCAATTTTCAAGTTCTAGTCCTAAAGATTTCTTATTTTAAAAATGGTTTTATTTATTTTGAGAAAGAAGGGAAGGGAGGAAGAGAAACATCAATGTGTGGTTGCCTCTCTTGCACCCTGTACTGGGGACCTAGCCTGCAAACTAGGTAGGCACTTGCCCTAGACTGGAAATCGAACCAGTGATCTTTTGGTTTGCATGATGGCACTCAATCCACTGAGCTACACCAATGAGGGCCTAAAGATTTCTAACTTCATATAGTTTATACTTTGTTTTATGTAGTTTATACTTTTTATACTTTGTTTTCAGCAAATTATTGCTATGTAATCAATTATAGATTGCTCTTCATTCACTTGACTTACTAGATTATAATTTAATTTAAAGCTTTTGCACAATCCTTTCTGGCCAAAATATAAAATAACAATAAAACTTTCAAGTTATAATCAAGTAAAATGGTTTTATATATCTGGCAGAATATAAACTTTACTTTGTATAACCTATAATCTAAAAATATGACTCATGCTTTATTCAGACTACTCTTTCCAGAAGATAATGTATGACAAAGTTTCACTTTTCCTGCAGTAACTTTTTACCAATTTTTCTATACAATTTACTTTTTTTCTATTTATTGATTCAAGAGAGAGAGAAAGAGAGAAAAAGGAAGAGAGGAAGAGAAACATCGATGTGAGGCAGCAACTGGTTGCCTCTTGCACATGCCACAACGGGGGGCCACACCCACAACCCAGGCATGTGCTCTGACCAGGAATCAAACCAGCAGCCTTTCTGTTTATAGAATAGTGCCCGACCAACTGAGTGACACTGGCCAGAGCCAATTTTTCTAAAAAATTTAAAGGAATCAACAAAAGTAAGCCATTACTGTAGCATGAACATTATGTTCTTGTAAAACCATGTTTAGCCATGATTAGGTATAAGAGTGGGCATGATTTATAAGAATAACTGGAAATAAAACTAATTACAGCCTTAAAATATTAAAAGCTAAATCTTAAATTATTTTGGCCTCACAAAAGTAGCTATTTTAAATGAAGTGAACAAAACAGCAAATAAGCAGCTTCTCCTTTGTTCACCTGCAGAAGACAACTAGCCACAATCTGCTCGGCCTGCAGGGGACTAATCGTGCTTCTTGGTGGACTGCCACAGGGTACAGATGGTCGTTATTTACTGCGCCAATCAGTCCCTGCCAAATTGCCCTGGGATGGCTGCACATTGCTTCCTAAAGTCATCCCTTCAAAGGGCTTTACAGGGATACAGGGGCATATTTCAAATTAATCTCAAGCAAATAAGTCAGAGTGATTAGGAGTATGACATAAATAAACACCACACTAAGATTCTTATTCAGTTCTCCAGGAAAAAGGCCTACCTAAAAATACTTCTAATGTGGCTGCAAAACCCTGTTATTCTAACCTTACATATCTTCCTTACATTCAAAATTCAAATAATAAAGGTTCTCTAAAGAAAATGAGATTTTAATGCAACATTTTAACTTTAAATTTTTTTTTTACTTTATTACTTCTGCCTAAAAAAAGTATACAAAAATTCACTAATACAACTATTTCCATGTAAGAGCCAATGTAATGTAGGTCCAAGTTGACAACTTAGGTGCCAGAAATAGTGGAAATATAAGCTTTACTACCACATCATGGTTAAATGAATGGGAGTAATCAGTCAGTGTAATAGCAAGAAAAAAAAGGCAAAAATTTAAATATAGACTTGAAAAAATTTCTCACCACAAAGATTTAACAGCTAAAACAGATGAACTTCTGAACATACTGACAAATGACATTTCAGAGCCTTTATTTTGAAGCCACAAGCCCAACATATAATCCTAAGAAATAATAATTAACAAAATGCCGTAACACAGAACAAAATGATTGTCAGGGGCTATAATTTTTCTACTATTCATACTGAGAAATAACTGCCACCTCTACTTTTATACACAGGTTTGCAGTCAGTCTGCTTCATTACCTGCTTAGCCTGCTTAGCATATTTGTTCCATTTAAAAATCTCGGACATACCATATTTTTAGAGTTCAGGGATTATTCAGAATTTGATCAGCTTTGTCATTAAAGTTATTAGGGTTACTTTAGAATAAAAATTCTCATTGACAAGTATGCAAAGTAGTCTGCCTGTCTTGTCATTCATTCATTTTGGTAATTGAATACTTGTTTTAATGCTCTATAAATTAATTCTAAATAATCCAAAAGCTCTTTTCCCCAAAATGGGTCTTATCTAGAAACACTTGCATTATCACCTTAGAAAATATTTCATTATAATTTGCAAGTTCCAAAAAGAAAAAAAAAGAGGTTTTGTATGTGTATGGTATACTTTTATCCTGTCTTTATAAAGAGAATTTTGATCTTTACTTTTAATTCACATCTACTCCATTTACCTGCTTAGGTGATGAAATTCTTTTTCTATTAGTATATCACCAATTGAAATAAATGCTGTATAACTCTTGGAACATATACTAATATTTTCCAATTCATTTTCATTCATCTAAACTTTAGAATACCACTTTTTGACTAAAACTGTCGGAGCCAACACTCCAAAGGCAGATGTGCAGCTGGTATATGAAAAAAAAATGCTGATACATACCCTTTCTAAGTTCTGGAAACTGAGTGACTAAAATAACCAGCTAGGAAAATATTCAGGTTCAATTTGATCTAACTCTTACAAGAAACATCTCATTATTCTTCCATAAATCCCAAGTCATAGATTTATCCCTTCTGCTGATGGAATTCAGTTTAACAAACAAAATGTGAATGGCAAAAAGGTTCATTAAAATGAGAGCAAAGTCTAGATTCTGTTCTTAGGAGATTATTATCCAGTGAGAATATGAACAAGAAAAGAGGATTAGACAGTAGCTTTATCCCTCAAGAGCAAAAAAAATATGAAAAGTGTAGCTTTTTCCTTTTAGTCTTAGCATCCACCCCTTCTCCTACAATATTGAACCTAACAATATTGAACCTAAAGACCACTGTAACACTCTCTTGAGATTTCTTGCTTTCATGCTCCCCTCATATACATTTTGAATGCATGAGGAGAGAATTGTTAGTGACTTTTTAAAATGTAATTAACCTGTCATTCCTTTTATTAAAACACTCAAATAGTGTCACACTAGTCTTGGAATAAAATGCAAACTCTACCATAGCAAGCTAGGGCATAATTTGGTTCCTACAGCCCTTTCCTTACCTTATTCCATTCCCTCCTTTGAAGCAGTCTTTTCATTCTTTATATAGACTAAGGCGTTGGTTATTGTTTATTTTCAACCTCTGTACATTTGTATTACTAAGTCACTCTACCTGGAACTTATTTATCTCTGTAATTTCTTTCATAGGTGACCCTTTTTCATGCTCCTGGTCTTTGACTCAAATTTTATATCCTAAGAAGAGATACAGCCCTGGATGATGTGGCTCAGTGGGTTGAGTGCTGGTCTGTGAACTGAAAGGTAGACAGTTTGATTCCCAGTCAAGGCACGTGTCTGGTTTGTGGGCCAGGTCCATGGTTAGGGGTGTGTGAGAGCCAACCTATTGATGTCTCTCTCCCTTTCTTTCTCCCCACCTTTCCCTCCCTCTAAAAAATAAAATCGTTAAAAAAAGAGAGAGAAGAAATACAGTTTTATCTGACCATCCTTTCTAAAATGGAATTCAAAAGGTAGTACTACATATCTATATTATGTCATTAACACTTGTGAGGCCCAATATCCCATATCTAAATATGTAAAAGTTATATATATCAACTCAACAAACTGTTAAATATAACATGGTCTATCCCATCAGTTTGACAAGTATATCTCCTAACAAAACCTGGAAAGTCAAATATTCACTTCTCAAGAGCTCTACACTTGAACATGGCAAAATAGGAAAAGTCTGCTCCAGGCCTCACACTCTAAGCCTCCCTCTTTCCTTCTCACTCGTGATTCCATCATTTCCTCGAGTAGTCTAGCACACATATGCCTATAGATATTGCATCTTGTACATCCAAACTGCATCCATTTATCCCATGGACAGCCCCCCACCTGTTAGCCACCCATTAGGCAAGAGGATGGGTAGGAGGTCTGGGCAGGCCATGAAAGTAGACTCAGGGTTGCTGAGGCAGAGAATCTGAACTCCTAGTGTCAAGGGGCACTTACCAGGTACAAATGGCACACATTCCAGATGCTACAAACCCCTCAACTGTAGGCACAGTACAAAGTGGAGCCAGAGTAGGAGCAGTGGAAACTCCTTCTGGGCCTAAGGACATCATCGCTTTGCTTGTCTCCTTTTACAGAAATACTAACTTACAATTATCTTTAAATGTATTTACCTTTCTATGTCTTCTCCCTCTAAAATGTAAGCTGCACATGTATAGGGGCTTTGTCTGTCTTACAATGTCTGACACATACATAGTTGCTATTAAATCAATACTTGTTTGATTAAACTTCTCACAATGACATAACATGAAAACACAACAACATTTAGAAAAAATACACATATTTTATAAGGTCATATTTCACAAATAAATATCTACCAAATCCAAGGAAACTAATCATTTGCATTTCAATTAATCTCATTTGTATGAGACACAGTTTAGTAAATGTTATCTACTTTATAAGATGAGATATATGCTGTCTATCCTAAAGCCTTAGTAATTTTATAATGTATTAAGAAAAATACTGAATCTTTCATTAAAAATTAAAAATTAATGGTAAGAAGAAACTAGCCAATAAGAAACCTTACTTTAGCAAGAGAATATTCTCATATATACTCTATTCAGTACATTAAAATATCTAAAACATGCTCCTGACAAATCAGAACCTAGTAAAGTTAGAATACTAAAAATAAAATTCCACTTGTGAGTTAAAATTTTATTAAATTACTTGACATTTAAATATACTAGGCATTTTGTATCAAATAGTATCTTCTCAGAGAAATTTTATCTGACTACAAATTCCTTGTTTTCAAGATTAAAAGAATGATCCAGGAGGGTTCCACAGCAGAAAACCCAGTATTGTGGCCTCTGACAGCACTCTTATTCAGGTCAAAAAAAGTTAAAAGACCTATAGTTAGTTCAAATTTAAACTTTACAATGTTCCTGCACACCTGATATAAATCTAAATGTGTTAATTAAAATGATAATAGGATAGCACTGAGTGCAGCAAAAATAAAATTCATTTCTCTCTCAATCTAATCATGAAGTGAGTATGAAATATTTTGGCATTTATGATAACAGAAGTGTAAAGTAACTACACTAGAATCATTCTGCTTACTATGTGAAGCAAAACACTTCAAGTAATTTGAATTTATAGGAGAATAAAGGCAAAATGGTCCCTTAACTCTTGGTAACAAGTCTACCAATACCATGATGGACTTTATGCATTGAAAGTAATAAAAACTTCATTTCATTCAGAGTAGTACCAAATCAAAGAGGATCATTTCAACATATTCTGGTGGTACCAAGTCAAGACCAGAAGAAAATGTCTAAACTTTTCAGCCAATTATTTCACTGCAGTTATCCAACAAGTAAGATAAACAAACAAAAAGAGTTATTTCATCAGTAAGAAGGCATTTTCTCTTTGTAAAGTGGATGAAAGCCAACTTTAAGATTTCTTTAGAGTCTTCATAAAAGCAAGCAATTTCTACATGTGAACTCTTGGCTGCGTAAATAAAGTCAGAAAGCAGAGGGAGGAAACAAATTCTAAGCCAAAACTCACAAGGGCATATAACAGCTGGATAAAACATAATTAATCTTTCTCACATATCCAGTTCTCTGCCCAGGAAAGGTTTCCAGCAAGTTAAATTTGGTAACAGAAAAGCCCTTCCAAGTCATGAAGAAGGAAACTATAACCTGAATATAGTTATAAAACTACAGATTACTTTCTTGCCTGATCTAAAAAATTAGTGATTTGATGGAATAGCTCTCTTTTTATTCTGTAATTAAGAGTAAAAGAATGTTGGCTTGTTTCTTGTTTAAGTTGGCCTTGGAAGACTTATACATAGGAATTTTGGTTTTATTTTTATAATTGTGGTAGAAAATCAAGATATAACCAAGTTTAGGGTCTATTATACATGACCATAAAATAATATTACTGATTTTTTAAAGCACAATTTCAAAGCAAACTTGTCCCACAAATACTGATCTTGCTCAAAACAAGTTTGGGAATCCATTTTAAAATCTGCTTTGAGAACTTAAGAACATTTCTAATGTCAGTCAATTATCAACTTCTACAAGTAGATTTAATTTTCATAAAGACAATCATTAACAGTGAAATCTGGTAGTGTGGTAGGTGATCAAACTTGGTGAAAAATTATTTGACTACAAAAAAATAAGACTGATTTCAGGTTAGTTAAAAAGTTATCCTTAAGCCAATTCCAAAAGAAATATATTTTAAAATATTTTTAGAACAATGAAGCATTGTTAGAATTTTTTCTGCATGATTATCTTGATAAAAAAGTGTGTCATTATCATCAGTATGTTTTACATTAGTGTCAGATGTACAATTAGATATTTATATGCCTTATGAAGTGATCACCATGATAAATCAAGTACCCATCTGGTACCATACATACTTATTACAACTTAGTCCCTAGATAGAGGGGAAAAGGACACCTAGAAAAGGGCTTTCTTTTATTCTTTCTAATGTATCTCCTTGAGCAAGGGAAACAAAGGAAAAATACACAAATGGTGCTACATCAAACTAAAAAGTTTTGCACAGCAAAAGAAACCATTAACCAAATGAAAAGACAACCCAATGAATGGAAGAACATATTCACCAACAATACATCTTATAAAGGGTTAATATCCCAAATTTATAAAGAACTCATACAACCCAATACTCAAAAGACAAACAACCCAATATAAAAATGAGCAAAGGACCTGAATAGACACTTCTCCAAAGAAGCCACAGGTGGCCAACAGACATGAAAACATGCTCAAGGTCACTAATCATCAGAGAAACTCAAATTAAAATCACAATGAAATATCACCTCATACCTGTCAGAATGGCTATCATCAACAAATCAACAATCAACAAGTGCTGATGAGGATATGGAGAAAGGGGAACCCTTCTGCACTATTGATGAGAATGAACATTGGTGCAGCCACTGTGGAAAATCATACGGAGATACCTTAAAAAAATTAAAAACAGAACTGCCTCATGACCCAGCAATTCTACTTCTGGGAATATATATATGAAGAAACTCGAAATCTGAATTTGAAAGAACATATGCACTCCTATGTTCACTGCAGCATTATTTACCATAGCCAAGATCTGGAAACAACCCAAGTGCCCATCAGTAGATGAGTGGATAAAAAGCCGTAGTACATTTAAACAATGGAATACAACTCGGCTGTTAAAAAGAAGAAAATATTACCTTTTATGGCAGCATGGATGGACCTGGAGAGTGTTATGCTAAGTGAAATAAGCCAGTCAGAGAAAGACAAATACCATATGATGAAGACTCTAATGAACAAATAAACAAAGTAGAAACGGACTCATAGATACAAAAAAACAGACTGATAGCTGTCAGAGGGGAGGGAGTTGGGGAGTTTGGGTGAAAAATGTGAAGGGATTAGCCAAGGGAAAAAAACACCCAAACACCTCATAGACATAGACAACAGTATGGTGATTACAAGAGGCATAAGGGTGTGGGGAGGCAGAACCGGGTAAAGGGGGCATAAATGGTGTTGGGAAGAGACTTGACTTTGGATGGTGAACACATAATGCAATATACAAACAATGTATTATAAAATTTTACCCTTAAACCCACATAATTTTATTAACCAATGTTATCCTAACAAATTCAATTAAAAAAGAAAGGACTTTCCCAGCTCACAGTGTCTATATTATCTTTGTCCACTCACAGGGATCCTGTGGCCCAGTCCTCCAAGAGAAGTGAAAGAAGTGCAAATATTCCCTTCCACTCAAGGACATCAAAAGGCACAGAAAGCAAATCATATATGTAATATGATATAGTTAAAGGTGGCTTCATTTACAGTAAGAAAACCACATTTCTGCTTAAAAATATAATTTTGTGTATGATCTCACTTCATCCTAAATTACCATATTACAATACTTTCTGCTTCCCCCAGGTGTGACATACTAATCCTGCCTTAGTGCTTCTTAGTTCTCTGTCCAAGCTTATATTGTCACCTGTCACCTTGTATTATAATTATCTGTTTATTTTTCAGGCTCCTGGGACAACTGGGAGCTCCTTGAAGGCAGAGACTTATCTTAGTCATCACTATAGCTCAAGAGTGTATCAAGAAGCTATCACATAAAGGACATGCAATTAATTTTGCAAAAATGAAGGGATGAATGTATGCTCCCTCCAACTGTTGTTAGAAAAAGAAAGTCAAGAATTTGCATCTCCGTTGACATCTTAACTACTCTTAATTTCTCTAAAAGTCAATTTTTAAAGACAAAGAATAATTATTTGATTCCAAGGACTGATATTTCATGTTTTACAACAAAGGAAACTGATACAGCACAGTTATAAAAAGCCTTAAACAGCGAAAACTTATAAATGGAAATGACACCACTGTGATGACTGCAAAGGGGCAAGCTGATGTTGCTTTCACAAGAATGCCATACCCCTGTGTTAGAGCCAATGAGCTAATGATGTCATGTACACAGAGACTGAAGGTCCACACAGCTATCGGACAACACAAGAGCAGCTTTTCCCTGTAGCTAGATTAAGTCTGACATTATTTCTGGAAACACAATATCATGCTTTCACATTAACATTTACAGAGATGTTAGAACAAAATGTTCTTTTAAGAATCAATATTTTAAAAAAATCAGCGCTTAGGCCATTTTACCCCTCAGAGCTATGCTGGGTTCGAAGATCTGTGGTAAGACATGGGTGTGGGTATTCCTTCCACAGATTGGGGTTTGTTATAGTTATCAAAATTAAGGCCTACTTCAAAAGATACCAAGTGAAATTTAGAAGATAATGAGAGGGTAAAACTGATTACTATGCCCAGAAATGCTTGGTTGTCTGGGATAAAAATAAGTATGACACACCCAAATACAGGATGATAAATCATGTAACCAATGGAGATATTATTTGCCAGATTTCTTATGCCCATGTAAAAGGAGATATGACAGTTAGTGCAGCTTATGCTCATGAACCCTCAAAGTAAGGTGGGAAGGTTGGCCTGACAAATTATGCTGCAACACATTGTACATACACATTGCACAAGCATCTCAATAGGTTGCCCATGGATAGCTCTACGAAGGCCAAACGGAGGTGACTGGAGATGAGTACAATGAGGAAAGCACTGATGGTCATCCTGGTGCCTTCACCTGCTATGCTATTAGGATGCAGGGCTTTGTAGAACTACTACTAGAAATAAAGTTTTGGGGCCCCTGAAGGGAGCTGGGGAGCTGTGGAGGGAGGCTTGTCTACCCCTCACATAGTACCAAATGATTCCCTAGTTATGATTCAGAAAGCAAGGAATCCAATGCAGAAATACATTGGAAACACATCATGGGTCAGAACACTGCAGGTTACATGCATTACCTGATGGAAGAAGATGAAGATGCTTATAAGACACAATTCTCTCAGTGCATAAAGAACAATGTAACTACAGACATGATGGAAGAGATGTATGAGAAAGCTCATGCTGCTATATGAGAAAGTTCAGTCTATGAGAAGAAGCCTCAGAAAAAAGTTAAAAAGAGGCAGGGCCATCCCAAAATGTCTCTCACCCAGAAGAGAGACTGGGTAGCCCAGATGACAAGCTTCCTCAGACCCCAGAAGAGGCTGCTGAGAGTTAATAAACCAGAGCACAATTTTCTTGGAAGATTTTTCAGACAAAGAAATAAACTTATTGACCAAGCAGCTAAAAAAAAAATCAATGTTTAAAAATATTACTTTAAGAACAAAGATAACACTAAAGTCTGAAAATGCACTTCAGATTCCATTATCACTATAATAATAAAAACAGGTTATTTCCCTCCACATGTCCAGTACTGTGAGAATCAGTGATTTAAGTATGCAAAGAAAGCCTTCACCACTACAGTCCCTTGCTTTAGTCATTATCAATCTATCAAGTAGTTTCTTATTTTTCTTTATTTCATTATACATCACATTCTTATAGACTTTTCCACCATTTACACTTATGGAATATTTTTTCTTCCCCATTTTGGCAAAAGAAGAGAAAAAAAACACTTCATACGATTTAAAGGAAATTATAGTTAGCGTTTGTTTTCATCTCCTCCTCCACATTCATTTAATTTCATATCAAGACACACATGACTCTCACAGAACAAACCTCTCCAATATCAAGTTCTAGACACACTGCCGATGCAGTGTCATCATGAACACCACCACACAGCGTTCAAGGAAAGCAACCTTCAGGAAGACTTTCTGGAAATTATATTACATGAAGAAAAATGACTGTTTTAAAAATAAAACATTTATTGCATATGTAAGTACCTTCTGCAAAGGACTAAATTAGTAGTGGGGTTGTAGATTTAGCCTCAAAATAAGTAAACAAAATTTTAATTGGTACATATCAAAAGCGCCAGTCTACAGAAGGCAATGGTGCTGCCTCTGCTATGAAAAGCCAACCAAATAATCAATTCCCCAATTCTCCATAACCATTTTCTCTTCATTTAATCGTGAACTCAGCAGAGTGTTATTGATCCATTCGAACATTATCTCTGGTGAAATCATTACCTTTACTAACCTAATCTGCTAAGCATTTTAGCAAGCCTAGAAGATCACAACACGGACATCTTCACAGCAGAAAAATACTATAAGGTATGTGTTATATAAGCATTATGAACTAAGCCTCAAAAACACAGAAGGAAATAATTTTTGGTGCTTTCACATATCCATTTCTCCTTTTTCAAAATAAATTCATATTATTTGTGTCAAAAATAAATGCATCAAAACTCAAAATAAATGTTCAAAACTCAAAAATAATCATAGGCAAATAAAGAGAACACAGAAACCTGAATAACATCTTGGAGTATAAAATGAAAGTGGGCAAATGTTTAAGATTTATAGGCAGCGTAACAACATGAGTAACTGGACCCTGGAGGAAAGATACCCCCAAAAGTTAGTTTGCATAAATGCAGGTGATAATTTAATGTTATAAATCAAGACATGAAATCAGGAAGAGAACTGAATGATGTAGGGTCAGGAATGAAGATAATGAATTCTGTTTGAACTATTTTAATTTGGGACACCCAAATCCAGGTGTTGATCCTTAGAGACATTATAATTATCAGTCAAAAGCTTATGAGACTAGTAAGAGAGTGAGAGGAGTACAAACCATGTAAAAGGGAATAGAAATGGAGAGTCAAAATCGAAAACTGAG
This sequence comes from Phyllostomus discolor, assembly GCF_004126475.2. Lineage (NCBI taxonomy): Eukaryota > Metazoa > Chordata > Mammalia > Chiroptera > Phyllostomidae > Phyllostomus > Phyllostomus discolor. Next base: position 72,589,810 of record NC_040905.2, on the reverse strand, counting down.
AGTAGGTTTGCAAAGGTTAAGAATTGTGGCAGACTGTTTAATATCCACGCTCTCCTATCCAAGTGTCCTTGTTCCCTTGAAATGAGACTTTGCCCTTTCTCCCATCCACACATGGAGTCTCTTCCTCACCTTGAATCTTGGCTGGGATTGTGGCAACAGATTGTGGCAGATTTGGCATTGTGCAAAAGTTATAAAGTCTAGACCCCAAAAAGCCTTAAAGTTTCTCTCTTCAACATCTTGGAACATCACCCTAAAATCATGATGATGTGAAGAAGACTGGGATTAAAAACCAGCCATTTAAGCTATCTCAGCTGAGCTGACCCCTTAACTTGTCAGCTGAATGCAAACACGAGTGAGCCCAGGCTAAATCAGCAGAGCTGCCTAGTCAACACACAATCATGAGAAATAAAACACTGTCTTAACACACAAAGTTTTCAGGGGGTGTATTACACAGAAATAACTAACTGACACAAGGACCAACAGGGCTGCTTCCTGAAAGAAGCAAAAGCAAAGAAGATAGTTTCTATACAAAAGTTAGAATTTTCAAAGAGTAGCAGAAGTTTCAAATAGGCTGAGGACTGAGAAGAGGTCATGGAGCTGGTATAAGTAAGCAGTCATCTCAGACACTTAAAAGTTCAATTTCTGTAAGGTGAGCAGGGTAGAATAGCAGCCTTTTTTTGATGAGAAAAATTGATGCAATAAGACAGATTACTCTGATATATTACTTTATAAAAAAGGAAAGACATGAGCTATTTTAAAAAATTGAAGGGGCAGACTAGTTGAATGAAAGCTTTAGCTGTTTGAGATAAAGATGGAGTGGCTGAAGAAACGGCTGTAAGGGGAAAATAAAACTATTTTCTAAAACTAAAGAAAATTGATATATCAAAGACCCAAGGGAGGTGAGGAGAGATGGAATAAGGCTGATGAGTATTTTAATTGGAACTGCTATCACAACACAGCATGGACTAGGTGACTTAAGAATCAAAAAACATTTATATCTCACAGTTCTGGACGTGCCAGTGGATACGGTGGCTGGTATTCGGTGAGAACCTGGCTTGTAGACAAGCACCTTCTAGCTGCATCCTCACAGGGCAGGGAAAGAGAGCGTGCTTCTCTCCTTTTTATAAGGACATTAATCCCATCATGGAGGCTCTACTCACATGATCTTACATAAACCTAATTACCTCCCAAAGGCCCCCTCCTCTTGGTATCATCCCATTGGGGGTTAGGGCCACAAATAGGCAGCCCATAACAGTGAGTTAACCACAGAAAATGAAAACCAAAGACCCAGGTGAGGTGAGTGGAAAAGAGCTGGGATAAAAGAGGAAGATGGAGGGTGGAACAGGTGAAAATAATTGTTGGTAGGCAGGCACAAGAATTTCTTCTCCAGGTTCATAGTAGAAGTAAGCAAGATAATCTGCTAAGATTGAAGAAACCAAAAATTTAAGAGCTTGAGAAAAATGGTAAGGTTTAGAAATAGTTTTATTTAGTCTAATTTCAGGGGACATTTGAATTACAAAGTAAAATAAAATAGATTTGTTCAAAAAGAAACTTAGATTACAATTTTTCCTCATCTTTAAAAATTACATGTAAATAACAATCCCCTTCTTCCACTTTCCTATGGCTACAAACAAAACAAAATAAAACAAAAATGTCTAAGTTAACTGCTTTTCGGCACAGGTACATGGTAAATATAAAAAGCAATATCTTGTTAATGGCTCAGTGAAAACTTCATAGCTTTCTCCGTTTCACTATCTCATATGGAAGAGTAGAAAGAAAAAGAAAAATCATTGAACCTCTCCAAAAGTCAAAGTCATCACTTATAAAATGATCTTAATGCTGGTGCTGTCGGACTCATGAGGTGATCTTAGAGTACATCCAAATGAATACTGACTAAAAACATAATAATTTCAAAGTATTTACAATTTGTTTTTCATTCAATTAATTGTGCTAAAAGTGGTCTCCTTAAAAAGAATTTATCTTAAGTTATACTCTGGTTGAGAGGAAAAATATTTAGTTAAGATGAGATGATTGTTTCACTGATTCTTACAGTGAATGACAATTCCTAGACAGACTACAACATATAAAAGTGTAGTAAGCATAAGGAGGCAGAAGACGTAGCTTTTGCTTTTAGGAATTTCAACTGGAGGAATATTTAAATTCTGTTTGCTATAGGGGATAGTGGGGGGGGCATCAAGGTACATGTATGGAGAACACCTGGAGAAAGCCAAAAGGGGTACTTGAACAACAATAAAAATAAAAAATAAAAAAAATCTCTATATTAATTAGTTGGTGAAATATTAATATTTGGTATATACTAGGTTAAATAAAACATTTTATTGCAATTATAAAAAAATTCTGTTTGCTACACTTTCATTTGTGTGAAAGAACACGTGTAACTAAAATATGTTTCCTGCAGATTCCCTAGGTTTTTTTTTTTGAAGTCCCCTGTCTAGACCAGAATTCTTTTCCAACCACTTTATCATAATCTCTGATTATTGGAACTTAAATATCTTGTGCATATGTATATGTTTGTGTTTGAGTATATACAAATGCTGGAATCTTCCACAAAAATATGATAAATGCTTATATGTTTCACACCTCATGTAAATATAATAGCAACCGTTAACCGACTGCAGATAAACAACCATTAACATACTACAGATATACATGTCGTGTAAGTAGGTATGAATGAATACACACACACACACAAACAAATGGTTATTTTCTCTGTTTGCCAACCTTCCTCACCCTCCAACCTCTTCTATTCTCTGATCCATTCTCTGCTTTGTGTATCAAGAAGCTGACTCCTCAGAGGTCATTTTGAAGGGAGTTGACGGACTTCCAATTAGATTCTATTAGAAGATGCAAAAGCAAAATCATATGGGTGTTCCTTTCCCACCACTCTCTGGTTTGGTGCTGTGTTTCTAGCAGTTGCAACATCTCAGGAATTAAGCTTTTGTTGGGAAGCTCCACCTGTAAAGCACCAGTACCCAATGGGCTCTGCTAACTATTTCTTCCTTCTGTCCATTTATTGCTAGGAATAGTAATGATTTCTGACTATGCTTAGTTTCTAGGAAACTAACCACCCCTAGTTCTCCCCCTTAATCCTACCCACTATTCTATCAGTAGTTTTTTTATTTTAAAAAATCTCTTATTAAAGCCATCTGAGTTGAATTTTGCTTTCTACAAGGACTTCACACACACACACACACACACACACACATCACTCATATGTACACAATATGATAGTAAATACATAAATAATACCAGCCAAACACTAAATTTCAAATGAAACTAACCACCTAAAATGGCCACAGTAATAATTACTGTGCAAGGTTCAAAATGAGGTCCCAAACCAATGTATTTTTGATTTTTCATTTTTTGTGACTGTAAAACATATGTGTCTGATAAAAAGTATTGCAAAAAAGAATGCCAACACTACAATATTTTGCAATATAAATTTTTAAATATTTTAGAATAAATTTATAATCATGCTGTAAGTAATGTATGGCCTGTTTGTTCAGTTAAAAGCATACTATGATCATATTACCATATTACTAATGCAAAAAATATTTTAATAGGCTGCGGAACATTATATTATGTGAATTTATCATCACTTATCTGTTCCTTTTGCAGACACTGGATTATTTCCAAATTTTTAACTATTGTTTTCAATAATTTGGTGAAGATCCCTAAACTTCTAACATGTATTGATATACATCACTAGAAGTAGAGTTACTGAAGAGAAGGATATGGATATCTTGAAACTACTGACTGATAACCAATAAAATATTCTATGATTATGGAAATGTTCTATGTCTGCACTGTGCAACATATCGCCACTAGCCATATGTGTCTATTTAGCACTTAAAGTGTGGTGAGTGAGACTGAGGAAATATTTAATGTAAACAGCCTGTGTGGCTTAGTGGCTATTTGGCACTGCACAACACAGTGCTCGATACCTAATGTCCAACTGTCATCCAGAAAAGTTGTAGTAATTTACACTTTCATCAGCAGAAAATAAGAGTGCTCATTTCCTCATCTCTTCATGAGCAATGGCATTCATTATTTTCCAATATTTGTCAATTTGATAGGAAAAGACAGAGTGTAATTGCTTTTTAATGTACATTTCTTTACATACTAGGGTTAAATATTTCATGTTTTCTATCTGGTTTTCTTGAATTATTTTTTTCTTTACCAATTTTTCTACTAGAGAGTGGGTTTGTTTTTCTTAGAATAAATGCACTCTACAAATTGATGTGTGCCATATCTGTTGCAAATAATTTTAAATTTTGTTTCTGATGACTTTTGATATACAGAAGTTTTACATTTTAATGCAAATTTATCAATCACACATTTGTGTTTTTATCCCAAGCCAATTTAGATAAAGTCTCAAACAACTTACACATAATTTATTTATTCATCACCTTTGTGAAAACATAGTTTCAAGACGAAACAGTGAATTCATACCTGAAGATACCACCCCTGCCTCAAACACATAGCAGTGACAGATAAAATATAAAAAGAAATGATCAAAAAAGTTTTGCTGAACTCAGAAACAAAACATGTAAATACCTAAAAAAACACAGACACACACAGCCCTGGCTGGCGTGGCTCAGTGGATTGAGTGCGGGCTGCGAACCAAAGTGTTGCAGGTTCGATTCGCAGTCAGGGCACATGCCTGGGTTGCAGGCCATGGCCCCTAGCAACCGCACATTGATGTTTCTCTCTCTCTCTTTCTCCCTTCCTTCCCTCTTTAAATAAATAAATAAATAAATAAAATCTTAAAAAAAATGTTGAGTACAAAGATCAAGTGGCAGAATGATATAAAATATGCAAAAAAACCCCCTCCCCAAACAACAATAGCATATGTCTAGTGCAAATATCATAGTACTGTTGTATAATACAAATTAAAGGAAAAATAAATCAGAGAAGTAGGTAACACTAGGACTAGAAGAAAAGGAATAGAATCAGGGAGGGTTTCAAGTTTACCCATATTGTTTCAATTGTTATTTCTAAAAAGCTTCAAGTATGGTAAAATGTTTGAAAAAAATTAAAAGGAGTTTTGATATGGATATTATAATTTCATTTCTGAATATATATATATTTCATATATAATATTTGAAACAATGTATATTTTAAAACAAACTAACAAAAAGAGAACCTACAAAGAATTCTCTAGAATCTTTTTCAAAATAAAAAATGTATTAATCACTTAAAAATAATTTGAGTGGTAACTTCAGTAACAAACAAGATGGAAGAATCCTACTACCATCAATCCCTCCAACTTATGACAACAAAGTTTTGGACAAAATAGAAAAGCTAATTATATGAGAAAACTGAAAAGTTACAAATGGCAGGCAGCCTGGAGAGGAGATGCAAAACTTGTAAAAACACATAGCAAGTGTGAGTTTCCTGGTTATTTTTTCTCTATTGTATCTTGACATTGACCCCAAGGAGAACTCACAGAAGAAATACATAGCAGGAAAGGGCACAAAACACCTGAAAGAATCCCTGCTTTCTGGCCAGGAGACCAGAAAAACATGCCTCAATTATGTGCCCGAGAGTAGAGAGAGATCATCTCCCTCTGTTTCCCTAGTTCTTCACTCCCAGGCCTTATGTTCCCAAAAGTGGCTGCAGTCATAGATTAGAAGGGTGGTGGCAATGAGGGAGGCAACAAGATCCCCAAAATGGAAGAGGAAAAGGGAACTGGTGGTCCCAAAAGTGCTGGGAGGAACTCTTGGTATTTTTTTCTCTTGCTTTTCTTTGCCATTTACCCCAACTGTAACCCCTGGTCAAGTGGAACTGCTCAGCAGCAAGAACTTCTGGAACTACAAGAGAACTCCACTGCCTCCCTCCCCCCATATTAGTGGAATAAATAAGGACAAATGGAAATAGAGAGTACTGTGGACATCTTGAAAAGGAGAGAGCTGGAGATGACCCAGAATTATATGACAAAATGCAATGTTAAAAGGCATCTGCCCATAGCATTTTAACAAATTTTGGACTATCTCCTAAAGATGTTTACATAGCAGACAACCTTAGAAGTTAGGGACAGAGTCTTCCCTCATGATTTGTGGGGAAGGGAAACTGATGAAAAGTTCACGCTGCTTGCTACACCATGAATAATAGACTGTCTGCAGCCATTCAGGCCAGGTGTTTCTTTCCTAATAAAGTGTAGCAAACAAACCTAGAAACATCCCAACATAGTGCTTTTAGGAACTGCCTGGCCACTTGAAACACAAGTGCCAGGCTCACCTGTAAGTTGCACACACTTTATGATTTTATTTACATAACATTGTGGGAAAGGCAAAGTGATAGTGACAAAAAAAAAAAAAAAAAAAAAAAGGTCAGTAGTTGCCAGGGGCCAAGGGGACAGGTTCACAACAAAAGGGTAGCATAAGGAAGTTTTGTGGGTTGAAGTAACAGTGCTGGATCTTGATTGTGATAATGATCACATGACTTAAAATATCTGTCAGAACTCAGAGAACTATATATTAAAGAGTGAACTTTACTGTATATAACTTTTAAAATAGTAGATATACAAAAACATTAATTTGAAATTAACGTTTTTAATTCCAAGCAACTTGGAAGTTCACATTCACTTAAAAGTTTGAAACATTAACTCACAAAATGATATGCTACATACATTAGTTAATATAGAATATGAAAATATTAACTCATTAATATTGGTAATGTCATACAGCAAAAAATTCACAGATTTAGACTTCATTTGTTATTTGGAATTCCTACTTCTAAGACCAGAAACTAATAGACAGCATTATTCCTACTGTCCCTGATTTTTAATTTCAGGTGTTAAAAACAGAAAAAAAATACCATGATTTCCCTATTTCCCTTATCTAAGTTTCTTCTCTTATTTTACTTTGGCTTTTTTGATCTTAACCTTTCACTAACTCTTTGTCACTTTCTATTTTAATAGGACACTAGATTTTACTCCTTAAGGACTTGGCTATCTGTTGCAGCTCTGTAATACTGTTTACCTCAGTTGATATTATTCATTTTATTATCACTATGTCTTAATGTTCACCAAGCATCCCCACAATGTATAGGGCACAAAATGATATTTAAATGTCAAATATCAAACTCAAAGTTCCTGTCCTTTCATTCACCTTCAAAACGGTCTCAAGTTTGACATTAAGCTTTCGATTTAAAGACAGATAAGGTTGGATTTGGGGGCAATATATTTTCTTTAATTTTTAATATCAAAGGAACTTTCTCATCTTGAATTTGACATGTATGAAGGGGACAAGGAACTAGAATTATTCAGCCACAGGAAGAGAAAACTTTAAGATGATTTAATATACATCTGTGGCTAACCTATAGGTTAAGGCCTTGAAATTGCTAAAAGAATACAACAAGCGCTAAAAAAGAAAATCAGCACTTTATGAATGAACAAATGAATGAATGAAAATGAATAAAGGAAGAGATCTTGAAGTACAGGAAAAAATGTTTATTTCTTTGAGATTACAAATTTTGGAGAAGTGCGATATAAACAGCAGTCCAAAAAAATCATACATAACCCTTAAAATATGAGATTGAAGTTGGCCTGCCTATTTAAAAAGTTTCTTATTTCTATTAATACTATACATTTTCATTAAATTTTAGAGCTTTACATATAGACAAACAAACCGACAATTTTTGGTTAATATGAGTTTTCTAAGTTTGTTTGTTTTAGAGAGAACATAACTTACTGTCTGTAATCACTCAGGATTACAAAATATACCTATACTTTTCCCCTTTGCCTTGCTAATAACTGGACCAATTAAACCATGTAGTAGTTAATTCAGCTTCGTTAGTGATAAGCTAAAACCCAGGTGAAATACATACGCACATACATATCCTGTGTGTTTTGTAAACTGGGTGTTTAATCTCAATATTGAAATTTTAGCCAATATATTATTAAAAACATTCTTTCTGACTCATTACAAATAAGGGTACCACTGCATACACAAACACATATGTGTCTATAAATATAAATAATTTATGTTAAACTCACAGGTACAATGTGTAAATTCATACTTACTTCTAATATTCAACAAAGCCTTATTTCATACCACATAAGTTCTGTACATATTTTAATGCTAAGAGTAGAGTACTAAAACTATTTTAGTAATTCTTAGTGTGAAAAATCATGAATATTAATCTAAAAACATGTTTCATGTCTGCAATATTTTGCAGTAGAGGGTCTCTAGATTGCTTGATTTCATTTGAGTTTCATTTTATAGACACTAATGAGAATGACTTACCTCTGTATTTTACTGAAGGATTACTTTTGTCATTTTCTCTCTTATTTCTGGCTCATAAAAGATGTATTTTCCATGTCTCTCTTGAGACTGTTACCCATCTTATCTCTTTCAACTCCCTATTTATGCCTCTACATTTATTTGGTATTATCATAGTTTCTGTTAACCTATCCATTTCCTTCATTCTCTTTTCACTTTCATGTTTTCAAATCTCCTTACCTTTCTGTTTGCACCTCACTGAACTGTATTAGTGGGCAGTTAGGGTGGCATGTACACACACGTATACGCCAATGCTGCAGCAAGTGTCATCATAATGTTCAAAGCCGAAATACTGCTATGTCTAAAGGAAAATGTAATAATTATATAATTGTATTATACAGGTTTTCTCTATTAACAAATGTATAATTGACAAAAGAGACTTTGAAACCACAACTATAAGAGACAAAGAAGGAAACTGCATAAAGCTAAAAGGAACATTACAAGAGGATATAACCCTAGTAAACATTTATGCACCCACCATAGGAGTACCTAAATTGTAAATCAAATCTTGATGGACATAAACTGAGAGAATGATAGAAATACAGTCACAGTCAGGGATTTTAACACCCCATTGACTTCAATGGACAGATCATCCAGGCAGAAAATCAACAAGGAAACAGCAGCCTTAAAGGACACACCAGACCAAATGGATTTAATTGATATCTTCAGAGCATTTCACCTCAAAACAGCAGAATATACATACTTTTCAAGTGTACATGAAGCATATTCTAGAATAGACCACATGTTAGGACACACATCTCAATAAATTTAAGAAAACCGAAATCATATGAACCATCTTCTCTGACCACAGTGCTATGCAACTAGAAATCAATCAGAAAAAGAACACTGAAAAACACACAAAGATATGGATGCTAAATAACATGTTGTAAACAATGAATGGGTCAACAATGAGATCAAGGAAGAAATAGAAAGATACCTTGAAACAAATGAAAATGAGGACACAACAATCTAAAATCTGTGGGACACCAGGAAAGCAATCCTAAGAGGGAAATTCATAGCATTATAGGACTATCTGGAAAAAAAAAAAAAAAAAACAAGGAAAAAGTTCAAATAAACAATCTACCTTTACACTTAAAGAAACTTGAAAAAGAACAACAAACAAAGCCCACAGTGAGTAGAAGGAGGAAATAATAAAGATCTGAACAGAAATAAATGAAATAGAGTCTAAAAAGTTATGCAAAAAATCAATGAATCCAAGAGCTGGTTCTTCAAAAAGATAAATAAAATTGAAAAAAGAGAGAGGACCCAAATAAATAAAATCAGAAATGAAAGAAGAGAAATTACAGCTGAAACCAAAGAAATACAAGGGATTGTAAGAAAATATTATGAACAATTATATGCCAACAGACTGGACAATCTGGATGAAATGGATAAATTCCTAGAAAAATACAATCTTCCAAAAATAAATTAGGAAGAATCAGAGAATCTGAACAGACCAATTATACTTCATGAAATTAAAGCAGTAATCAAAACCTCCCAACAAACAAAAGCCATGGACCAGATGGCTTCACGGGTGAATTTTACCAAACATTTTGAGAAGAACTAACACCTCTTCTTCTCAAGCTATTTCAGAAAATTCAAGATGGGGAAGTCTCCCAAATTCATTTTACAAGGCCAGCAATATCCTAATTCCACAACAAGGTAAAGATACTGATGAACACAGGTGCTAAAACACTCAACAAAATATTAGCAAACCAAATAGAGCAATGCATTAAAAAGATCATACATCATGATCAGTGGCAATCATTCCTGCATTGCAAGATTTGTGCACATTTGTGAGTCAATAAATATGGTTCACCACTTAAAACAAAATGAAGAATAAAAAACCACACAATCATATCAATAGATGCAGAAAAAGCATTTGATAAAATCCAGCACCCATTTATGATAAAAAATGTCAGCAAAATGGGATTAGAGGGGACATACCTAAACATAATAAATGCCATATATGATGAACCCACTGCCAGCATCATATTCACTGAACAAAACTACAAGAGTTCCCCTTAAGATAGGGAGCATGTCAGGAATGACCACTTTCACCTGTCTTATAAAACATAGTACTGGAAGTCCTAGCCACACCTAATCAGACAAGAAGAAATAAAAAGGCATCCAAATTGGAAAGGAAGAAGTAAAACTGTCTTTATTTACAGATGACATACACAGAGAACTCCAAAGATTCTAACAAGAAGCTACTAGACCTGATGAATGAATTTAGCAAATAGCAGGATACAAAATTAATATCCAGAAATCAGTTGCATTTTTATGTGCCAATAACAAACTAACAGAAAATGTAATTAAGAAAACAATCCCATTCACAATTGATTCAAAAAGAATAAAATACCTAGGAATAAAGCTAACCAAGGATGTAAAAGACCTTAACTTGGAAAATGATAAAACACTGAAAAAATAAAATGAAAAATATACAATAAGTGGAAGCACATACTGTGTTCATAGATAGGAAGAATTAAGAGCATTAAAATATCCATGATACCCAAAACAATCTATAGATTCAACACAATTCCTATCAAAATCCCAGTGACATATTTCAGATAACTAGAAAAAATATTTCCAAAATTTATATGGAAACAGAAAAGGCCCCTATAACAACAGTTATCCTGTAAAAGAACAAAGTTGAAGGAATCATGCTAACTAATATCAAACTATACTGAAGGCCATAGTAATCAAAACAGCATGGTACTGGCACAATAGCAGACACATATATCAACACAACAGAACAGAGTGCCCAGAAATAAACCCACAACTTTAGAGTTAATTAATACTTGACAGAGGATACAAGTGCATACAATGGACTAAAGATAGTTTATTCAATAAATGGTGCTGGGAAAATTAGATAAGTGCAGAAAATCAAACTAGACCACCTTTTTACATCACATACAAGAACAAATTCAAAATGGATCAAAGATTTTAATGTTAGACCCAAAACAATAAAAATCATAGAAGAAAACATAGGCAGCAAAATCTTGGACATTGCTCATTGCAATATTTTTTCATCTCCCCCTGCAAGGGAAACAAAAAGAAAAACTACACAAATGGGATTACATCAAACTAAAAAGTTTTTATATAGCAAAGAAAAACATCAAGAAAATAAAAAGATAACCCATAGAATAGGAGAACGTATTTGCCAATACATCTGACAAGTAGTTAATATTAAAAATTTGTAAAGAACTTACAAAACTCAACACCAAAAAACCAAACCAATTTAAAAATAGGCAAAGGACCTGAATAGACCTTTCTCCAAAGAGGACATACAGATGGCCAGTAGACATAAGAAAAGATGCTCAACATTACTAATCATCAGAGAAATGCAAATTATAATAACACTGAGATACTATCTTACACCTGTCAGAATGGCTATTATCAATAAATCAACAAACAAGTGCTGGCAAGGATGTGGAGAAAGGGGAACCTTTTTCACTATTGGTGGGAAGGCACATTGGTACAGCCACTGTGAAAAGCAGTATGGAGATACCTCAAAAAATTAAAAATGGATTTTCCCTTTGACCCAGTGATCCCACTTCTGGAAATATATCTCAAGAAACCCAAAACACTAATTAGAAAGAACATAAGCATCTGTATGTTCATTGCAGCAATACAATCTCCAAGACATGGAAGCAGCCCAAGTGTCCAACAGTAGATGAGTGGATAAAACTACTATGGGACATTTTCACAATGGGATACTAATTGGCTGTAAAAACAGAAGAAAATTTTACCCTTTGGGACAGTGTGTTTGGACCTGGAGAACATAATGCTAAGTGAAATAAGCCAGTGAGAGAAAGACAAATACCATATGATTTCACTCATATGTGGACTCTTATGAACAAACTGAAATAACAAGCAAAATAGAGACAGACTCATAGATAGAGAGCAGGATGACAGCTAAACGGGGGGGGGGGGGGTGGAGGGATTGAGCAAAAAAGGAAAAAGGACTCATGAACATGAACAATAGTGTGTTGAGTTTGGGTGAAGGATGGTATAAAGGGACTAAATGGTAATGGAAAAAAATACACTAAAAACATCTGTGGGGAAAAAAAGTAGCAGCTTATTTTGTATGTTTCTAAAAGAAAAAAACTAAATTGATTGTATTTGTGGTATGCCCCAAATCAGTTAATCAATTCTAGAAAAATGTATTGAGTCCTTTTTATGCTTAAGGCACTTATAATCCTTTCTTTGACCTTAGACTGATTAAGGGACAATGTAAAATGCTTACAAATAACTAAAACAAATACTGATGAATAAAGTATAAGTAGTCTTGTTCAAATCAGTAGAAATGTATTAAATGTCTTGCTATATCATATTAAACATTTTAATAGTTATAGTTATGTATTCTCAGGCTTACTCCACATGTAATTTTTATAATAGAATTACTACTAAAAACAATAACTATATTTGCATGATTGCTTCCTTGGACATTTTTCAAAGGCTTATAAGGATCATGAAGACACAGTGTAAGAGAAATTGCTATATACAAAAATATAAAAAAATCATAATCTGAACAAATAAAGAAAAAGATACATATAGCATTAGTTAAGTTCATCTTTTTCAAAAATGGAAAGAACAAAATTTCACAGTGAATGATAAAATGTGCTAACTAATCCAGGATTTTCAAAGTATTCAGTAAGCTCATAAATGCCAATGTTTTACTGAATTCACAGATACAATATTTGTTTAGAAAATTATATTTAATTATTTTTACTTACTTATTTGTAATATAACTAACTGAACTTAAATATTGCTTAAATATAGAACAACAGATCAGTATCATCAACCCTTCGAGAACTTCTATAATCTTTTCCAATAATCCCAGTTCTCAATGTTTTTCGTATTATAAACAACAACATGATGAGCAGCTTTGAGAATCCAGCTTTGTTTCATCCAAAGAGTTTTTTCCTTAGAATTGATTGCTGGTAATGAGATTAAGAGGTTAAAGATGTCTTGGCTAGTGTGGCTCAGTGGATACAGCACCGGCCTTAGAACAAAAGGGTTACCAGTTTCATTCCCAGTCAGGACACATGCCTGGGTTGCGGGCCAGGTCCCCAGGAGGGGCACGAGAAGCAACCACACATTAATGTTTCTCTCCCTCTCTTCCTCCCTCCCTTCCCCTCTCTCTAAAAATAAATAAATAAAATCTTTAAAAACAAAAAAGATTAAGAGGTCAAAGAGTAGGACACTTCCATTATAGTTTGCTGTGAAGATGTCATTCTACCAGTTTTTAAAAAAAATTTTGTTAAAAACATGTCAAAATAAAACCTGATTATAGCTTTATCTTCAAATATGATTATATTGAACTGACACATGACATATTTATTTGTTTAAACAAATGCAGTCCCTCTCTGGTGAATTGTCAGCCCATGTCTCATCCATTTACATGTTGAATTTTTAGTATATGTCTCATTTTTTATGCGTTATTTCTAATGGTGAGCACTATTCCTAGTCTGTAATTTGTCTTATCTTGGACCTTTGTCCTTTTGGCATTTAGGATTAATATTTTGTCAGATACTCAAAATAGATCACATTATCTTTTTTTATTTTCTGTATGTCTTCTAACCTTTGAAAGTCCCATTTCTAACTCCAGAAATTTATAAATATTAAATTCTATTTTCTTTTTATTGTGATTTGGTTTTTATAATTCTAATCTATTTGAGTGTATAATACTATGAGAAGCAGTACTGAAATTGATACTTTATCAAACTAACCAATTTATCTCACCACTACTGAGAGGTAATCCCCGTCCCAATTTATTTATGATACATACTTCATCAAGTTTTCCCCATATACTTTTATTTTTTTAAGATTTTATTTATTTATTTTTAGAGAGAGGGGAAGGGAGGGAGAAAGAGAGAGAGAAACATCAATGTGTGGTTGCCTGTCACGTGGCCCCCAATGGGGACCTGGCCCACAACCCAGGCATGTGCCCTGACTGGGAATCGAACTGGCAACCCTTTGGTTCACAACCTGTGCTTAATTCACTGAGCTACACCAGCCAGGGCTCCCTATATACTTTTAGATGAATAGTAATTTCTCACATCTGTGTATTTTTAAGTGTAATGAGAAGACATGAGCGTAATATTCAATGATATCTAACTATGAAGAATGTATAGAAATAACTCCTGACTGGCATTTACTTATTCTCCGGCATCATGTCTTGGGTTAAGAAACATTTTGTGTCCTAGATATTTTTCTTCTGTATATGCAAATATAATTAGTTAATCTTTCATTCAGATTTTATGTTTTTCATATTTAGTCACTAAAGGTACTTACATATACATATGCAAATATATCCTGGTTTTGGTGAGACATTTTATTTCATTTTTGTATTTCTATCTTCCAAATTATTAACTTGACTAATTGAGTAGCTTCCATAAATCTAGGGAGCACATTCCCAATTCCTTTTTCCATATTCCCCTAGATCTTTGTCTTCACTAACCTTAACTCTCCACAAAAAGAGGTTTAAGAAATAATGAAGGTAAGCTATCAGGTTCTAGATGTCTTTTAGTAACCTTACTTCTAGAAAGATATTCAGAAAGTAAGGCAAGCAAAGGAGAAGATAGAAAAGTACTAGAAAGATTAGGTGGCCTAAGAGAATCTTTTTGAAAATTTGTGTAACAATCCCAAAAGTATACATTTCAAAAGAGTTGTGCGCAAGAGATCAAGAGGGCAAAGAGAGGAATGTTATAGAGAAATGAGGGAAAAAATGAGTGAGTGTGATTGTATATGTGTTAGCATGCCTTGAGTTGAGTTAGGTTTCTTAAAATGACTCCCTTTTTTTTGAAGAAGAATCTGGTAACACACTTTAGTTGACCTAAAAGGACCTACAACTTTTCAAACCACCATTTATCTCTTGTTCCTCTGTGACCTTGAATTCTACTGATTCTTTTGCTCCTCTGTGAACTTGACTCTGTTATTAAAATTCTAAAGTGCCTGAAATCAAATTTTACTGACAGACTTGAATGAATAACTCTAGTGTTCCCTCTGCTCTCATCTAAGGAGTTCCACATGGCTTAGAAATAACACTCATCTGCTTGATGTGTTGGTAAAATGGTTAAGAATGACTGTCAATCAAAAACTTTACTGTCATAAGATGGCAAAAGTTAATTTACTACTTTGCATATATTTCATACCTGAAAGAACACTATGGATCAGCTGTCCAGATTTCTGCCAAAAATCAACTCAATTTTTAAATATATTTAGATTTCAACTTGGTTTAGACCAAAAGCACCAGGACATTTTGAGGAAGCAGAGACTATATAAGAGAATAGGGTTTTTGAGGGAGCAGGAAGGGGTAAGACTGGGAGAATATGTTATGTCACCATGATCTAAGTATAAAT
Organism: Phyllostomus discolor; assembly: GCF_004126475.2. Taxonomy (NCBI): domain Eukaryota; kingdom Metazoa; phylum Chordata; class Mammalia; order Chiroptera; family Phyllostomidae; genus Phyllostomus; species Phyllostomus discolor. The sequence goes on along the minus strand of NC_040905.2, from coordinate 72,574,137 downwards.
CTTAGTCAAAGATACCATAAGTCTTATAATTTTGTGCTAGTGACTCTTTCTTCAGAAATGAGAGGTGTGATGCTCAATTGTCTCTAAAATTGTTTCTGGCCCCGTCCATCCTCCATAGTGTACAGATTAGAATCATCCAATCCATCAACTCATTCCTTCAACAAATGTTTACTGAGTACTTACTAAGTGGCAGGGAATACAGCGGCCCAAAATACACGCAATCCTTGCCCTCATGGGGATTACTATGTAGTGGGATAGTATATTAGTAGTAGTAAACAAATCACTACAGAAGCAACTACAAATTTTCTATATATGTGTTATCTCATTTGATAATAGAACTGGTAAGGTAAGATTATCACCATTTTGTGGGTGCAGAAATGCAGCTTAAATAGGCTCATGCTAGTACATGTATAATTATAAAAAATGAAAAATGTTGAAAAGGAAATTTAAAGTATGTAGTGAGATATCTGATTTTGCCTAGAAGTGGAGCATTTCTTTGAAGAACTATGTTTACAGTTTCGGTTTCTTGACCAACCTAAAATACAACTTAAAAATTATAATCCTTAAATAGATGAACATTACCATCTTCTCTCTTAGAATCACTTCTGAATGATTATAGTATATACATAGTTCATCAAAAGAAAACCAGAAAAATCATGTTCAGGCAGAATATCTTTTTAGATCTCTTTCTTTCTGAATTCTGATGAGACTGTAAAAATCAATTTTGGAACATCAACTTCTTCAAAAAGCCATAAAATAGACATTTCTGCTTCACTGATTCTTGATCATTAGGATGCTTTGAGATGATTAAAATTTAAGGAGGTCATTGCTTATACCTCAATTACCAGTCTGTTCTCTGAAAAGTATGATTTGTTCTCTTATTTCCAACAGTAGGATACATGTACCTTTATTCCGAATTCCTTCTAAATTCTCCCTATCTAAATTACAAAGATAGATAATGAAAGAGAATTTATAGGTTTAGGTTTTTAGGAATTTATTAGGTTTAGGATAACTCTCCCCCCCCCCCCCATCTGGATTAGTGGTTTTCAATCTTTAGGGAGTATCAGAATTACCTAGATGAATTTGAAAATAGAGAGCTGGGGTGCTGACTAGATAGCTCAGTTGGTTAGAGCATTCTTCCAATACGCCATGGTTGCAGATTCCATCCCTAGTCAGGGCACATACAAGAATCAACCAATGAATGAATAAATAAATGAAAAAAAAACAAATTAAAGTTTCTCTCTCTCTCTCTCTCTCTCTCAAAATCAATTTTAAAAAAAGAGCGAAAGAGAGACAGCTGGGCACCACTTTCAAAATTTCTGATTTAGTAGCTCTGCAAGGAAGCCATAAAAATCTGCATGTCTAGAAGTTCCCAAGGGATGGTGATGCTACTGGTCCAGTGAATATACTTTTGAAAACCAGTGGTCTAGGAGATGAATCTGAGGGAGACCTCAACTAAAAGTGGATAAGTACTTATATTTCCTAGATTAACTCAATTTCACTGGTCCTTAGTTAGCATTCATTGATGGCTGTAATGAGAAACTGTCACAAAAACTCAGCATACCTATTACAGAGAGAATTACTGTCCTCTATAACACTTGGAGAAGTGACTGATCATACATAGTGTTAGGAGCAAATGTGCAGTAGGCAAAATGCTTGGGCTGGAATCCAGGCTCTGCTATCAATAATTATAGCTGTGTGCTCTTGAGAAAATTCCTGAACTCTGTAACTCAATTTCATCTTATAAGACGACAAAAATAAAAACACCCACCTCATAGGGTTGTTCTGGATTTCAAATAGGAAAACACTTAGAACAATGTATTATAGTACAGATATATGTTTATAAAATAAAAGCTGGTCTCCTCAATAAAGACTTTCAAGCAGGCTTTTTCTCAGATATCAGAAATATGCATGGCTGCTCTGAGCAGCTTCCCTCCCCCACCCCAACTTTTGTTGCTGATGAACTGAGAACTAAATTTATGGCCTATAACCACTTAGAGGAACTGCTGATAAATATCCCTATATAATAATTACACCCTCATTCCATAAATTACTATGCTTCTTTAGCTTTGCTCCAGTTGCATCATTCTGGAATTTTTAGTCTGTTCTTTTAAAAATATATCTTTGCGCCCTGGCTGGTGTAGCTCAGTGGATTGAGCGCGGGCTGGGAACCAAAGTGTCCCAGGTTCGATTCCCAGCCAGGGTACATTCCCAGGTTGCAGGCCATAACCCCCAGCAACCTCACATTGATGTTTCTCTCTCTCTCTCTCTCTCCCTCTCCCTCTCCCTCTCCCTCTCTCTCTCTCTCTCTTCTCTCTCTCTCTCTCCCTCCCTCCCTAAAAATAAAATAAATAAATAAAATCTTTAAAAAAAGAACTGATAAAAAAATATATATATATATATATCTTTGCAAGATCTCCAAATCCTTTGTTGGAATAAAGCAAGATAGATATAAATCAATCCACCAACAAATATTATAGCTCTAATTTTTCACTATGTTTAAATATTGCAGTTAGTAAACAATAGAAATAAAACAAATTAAGCTTTAATTATGAACTTAAAAAAATCACTTCAGCTATTTTTTAGAGCTTAAAGTATAATCATAAAGTATAATCGGCTAGCCTATGCATTTATTTCAAACGATGACCCAAATCCTTTCTAGAAAACTTTCTCTAAAATACCCCACTCAGTAAGTAATTCTTTTGCCTTTTCAACAAGAATATATTCAATTTTTACTAAAACTTGATCAAACAACAAGAGACTGTATTAGGTTGCATGTCATATCTGTGCAGCAAAGCATCAGAGACCAGAGTTAATCTGTTTCTTTTGCTCCTTTCAAATCATTCAGTAATAATACTAAACCCACTGGAGATGGTCAATGAGCACTTGAGGAACATGGGAATCTTCTAACAATAATATATATGTTCATCTTATGAAGGGTACTTGGAAATTCATTTTTATTGGTCAAATACTCAAATATGGTTTCTTTTCTATGATTTCTTAATACACCCTATGTTCTTCCCAAAAGGCCTGAATAACTAATTTCAAATACATTAGTTTTGACAAGGGAATTGGGGATAATGTTTCACACTTTTATATATTTCAGGTAAAACAGCATTGGAGAAATGGTATTACGTGGCACTTTGGCTTGGGTTTTCCATTAGATAGAGGAATAAGAACAATTACAAGAATTTATCAAAACAGGAAATAATGTCGTTTATGGACACTTAGTTAACAAAGCAAAACTGGCTTACAGTATGAATTATTTTTTACTACTAATGGAGAGAACTAATAGTGTATAATATCCAGTCTTAACAGTATTAGGATTATTTCATACCACAGTTAATTATATGCTTAGACTGGATATGGATATTTTAATAGGGATCACTTTAAAAAATAATTTTTAAAAATTATATCTTTCTCTTTACTCAAAGTAATGCTGTATAAAATTTCTTGAACTCTTGGATTTGACTTAATATTTAAATGTAAAATACATTTTTTACTAATCTTATAATTTAAAAGCACTTACTTTCTAAAGTCTTCTTTTTCAGTTATTGTTCTACTTTTCCATTTTAATAACTTAAGACTTTCATACCCTTCTCCCCTGAATTCTTAAAGTTTATTAAATGAGAGAGGTTGCAGTCAAAATACACCTAATTTCTTTTCTATTTTCAGAATGAATTCACTATAACTCATTAGTTCAATCTGGAACACACACATGATATAGTGTCTCCCCTGTCTTTTGTCACAGATTAAAAGCATATCTCTTTAATATATCTAGGTCAAACTTACATTTCTGTAACAGGAACCTAAATGATATCAAGGAATTTTGTGCTATTTGAAAAAGAAGACCTAGTATCCAGATATTTTGATATTTTTAAAGCTTCAAAGCTTAATGTATAATATATTTTTCCAAGTCTATGGACATACTTTTTGACATAGTTAGCCATAATTTCATTACATACTACATGATAATAAATGACATATTTAAAGTACTTGGGAGTTTACAAAATACTTTCCCTACCCTGCCTTTCCAACAACACTGTGAAGTAGATACAGGGCAAAAATGGATTCAAAGATATTAAGTATATTGTCTAAAGTCTTATAAGACAATCTAGTGAGGACACAGTTGGTTGAGGAGATATAAGGTGAATCCGCCTCTGAACAACCTGTTCTGTCTACTCAGCTCCAGGGAAATAATCAGGAAAACCTTAAAGAGAAGAATTTTGCTTTAACTGCCTCCAACTCCAAACTAGAATTTCTCAGGGGTTAATAAAGGAAATGCTATTTGCCATCAAACAAGTCAGTGATTTGGGCTTTTCTAAATATCTAAGAAAACACTTTGATTCACAAGATCAGTGGTGACTGGGAATAAGTTTCACACTGTTACCAGCTTAGAACTTTGCACAATTATCTACAATAATCACTGGCCTTGTAATATAGTTTGATATCAGATACTGTGATCCCTCCTACTCTGTTCTTCCTTCTCAAGATTGCTGAGGCTATTTGAGGTTGTTTTTTATTCCATACAAATTTTTGAAATATTCAAGTCTGTGAAATATGCTGTTGGTATTTTAGTAGGAATTGTGTTGAATCTATAGATTGATTACTTTGGGTAGTATGGACATTTTGATGATGTTAATTCTTCCAATCCATCAACATGGTATATGCTTCCATTTATTTGTATCTTTCTTAATTTCTTTCTTCAGTGTTCTGTAGTTTTCCAGGTACAAGTCTTTTACTTCCTTGGTTTTGTTAAAGGTTGTATTTATTTATTTTTAGAGAGGGAAAGGGAGGGAGAAAAAGAGGGAGAGAAACATCAATGTGTGGTTGCCTCTTATAGGCCCCTTACTAGGGACCTGGCCCCAACCCAGGCATGTGCCCTGACTGGGAATCAAACTGGTGACCCTTTGATTGGCAGGCCGGTGCTCAAACCACTGAGCTACACCAGTTGGGGCACCTCCTTGGTTAAGTTTATTCTTAGGTACTTTATTTTTTGTTGTTGTTGCTATAGTAAATGGAATTTTTCTTCCTAGTTTGTCTTTCTGATATTTCATTGTTGATGTAAAAAAAATGCCTTCAATTTCTGAATACTGACTTTGTATCCCACTATTTTGCCAGTCATTTATTATAGCAGTTTTTTGGTGGAGCCTATACTGTTTTCTATGTACACTATCATGTCACCTGCAAATAATGAAGTTTTACTTCTTCTTTTCCAATTTGTATGCCTTCTATTTCTTCTTCTTGTCTGATTACTGTAGCCAGGACCTCCAGCACTATGTTGAATAAGAGTGGTGAAAGCAGACACCCTTGTCTTATTCCAGATCTTAAGGGAAAAGCTTTTTGTTTCTACCCATTGAGTATGATGTTGGCTGTAGGTTTCTCATATATGGCCTTTATTATGTTGAGGTATGGTTTCTCTATTTCCACTTTGCTGGGTGTTTTTGTTATAAAAAAGTGCTGGATTTTATCAAATGTTTTATCTGCATCTATTGGCATGATCATGTGTTTTCTGTCCTTCATTCTGTCTATGTGATGTATTACATTTATTGAGTTGTGAATATTGTACCATCCTTGCATCCTGGGGGTAAATCCCACTTAATCACAGTGTATGATCTTTTTAATGTATTATTGGATCTGGATTGCGAATATTCTATTGAGGATTTTAGTATCTATGTTCATTAGAGACATTAGCTTGTAATTTTCTTTCTTCATTGTATTTTTTACCTGGTTTTGGAATTAGAATAATACTGGTCTCATAAAGAAAGTTTGGGAGTCTTCCCTCTTCTTGTTTTTTTTTTTTTTTTGAATAGTTTGAGAACAACAGGTGTTCTTCTTTGAATGTTTGATAAAGTTCACCCGTGAAGCCACCCGGATGAGGCTTCTGTGTGCCAGGAGTCTTTTGATTACTACTTCAATATCACTAGTTGTTATCGGTTTATTCAAGCTTTCTGCTTCTTCTTGATTCAGTTTTGGAAGATTCTATGTTTTTAGAAATTTATTCATTTCACCCAGGTTGTCCAATTTCTTGGCATATAGTTGTTCCTAGTAATTTCTTACAATTCTTTGTATTTATTTCTGTGGTATTGGTTGTTATTTCTCCTCTTTCATTTCTGATTTATTTGGGTGCTCTCTCTTTTTTTGATGAGTCTGGCTAAAGGTTTGTCAATTTACCTTTTCTAAAAAACAACTCCCAGATTCATTGATCCTTTGAACTTTTTTTTAAGTCTCTATATCATTTAATTGTGCTCTGGTCTTGATTATTTCCTTCTACTCCTCTGGACTTTGTTGTTGTTCCTGTAGTTATTTTAGATGTAGGTTTAGGTAGTTTATTTAAGATTTTGTTTCCTTAACTATTTGTGGTTATATAACATTTTCAAATTAGTAATCCCTATAATTCTACTAATTTGGATCTTTTCTAGTTTCATTGGCTTCTCCTTGAAGGTGGCTCCTGAAATTATAGTCTAAGGCACCTAGCGCTACTCTGCATTGAATAAGGACCAGAATATCACCTATATTTTATTAATTATAACATTCCTATTAGGGCATAGATTGTTTTTGGACTTCTTAAACACAGTTGCATCTATGAGTTCCTATCATCCTATGTTCTTAAAATATTCTTTCAGCTCATATTTACTGAGCACCTTTTGTGTGCTGCTGTAAACCAGGGTGAGAGAACACAAACGTGAATTAATACAGTCATTGACTTCACAGATCCACAACTCAAAGTATACAAAAATAAAATAATTCTAATACAAAAAATAAGTGTACAATCATGTCTGGAGCAGAATTCTATGGAAGTATAGGGGAGGGGGGAACTAATTTGAACTGATGGGGTTAACAAAAACTTTACACAGGAAATGATGCTCAAAATATATTCCAGGAAAAGAGAGAAGCATTACAAAGACAGAAACTTATGAAACAGCAGATCACATTCTGAGGAGTTCACGGGATTTTGGTACATTGCAACTTTAGACATGTGAAGGACAGGTTGAAGAAACACCTTAAAGGCTAAAAAGAGCAAGATGATCATAAAGGGTCCTTGTATGCTAGGTGTTTCAACCTGACCAATGGTAAATGCTGATTCATAAGAGTATCTAAAGCATTCACATGACACGAGCAGATATTAATTTAGATGTTCCAAACACTAAACATAGCAGCGGGGCACAGGATTGATAAGCATGAGAAACAACAGCCTCTTCACAAGAGTCTCAGAACTGTATCAAGGAAAGCCTCAGCAAAGGTAACAGCAGCAAGGGGAAGTAAAGGAGGTAAACACCTCGAAAGCCATTTGTGAGATAAAAGTTTCAGAAATTCATGTCTCATCAACTGTGAAGGATAAGGAAAAATGAGGAGTATATAAATGTTCCAAGTATTTTTTATAGCTTGCATGTCAGAATGGATAGTATTAACAAAGACTAAGGTTGAGAAGCAGGGCCAGTTGGGGAATTAATAAATGAATCAATGTTAATGAGCTCCTGTTTTTATATGTTGAGTTTGAGGTTCTATATGCTTCTATGCTTATATGTATTCTAACAGTATACCTAAGAGAAAAGGGAAAAACAAAGATAAGAAAGAAGGGGCTAAACTGGGCAGATGAACTAGGATCAGATTTGAAAAAATCCTCAATAGATTAAGGAGCCTGTATTATTCACAAAGTAAAAAAATTAAAAAGTACCTTAGGTTTTTAAAATAGGAACTTGATATGATAAAATGTTAATATAGAAAGATAAATCTAGTGACAAGAGGGAGGAAAGATCCTGGAGAAAAGACAGGTATGTGAGTTGTCAGCAATGCAGGTTTAAAGTGACAAAAATCTGCATGGATAAAGACAACAGGAGTAGAGAGGAAGGAATGGGTGAGAGAAACCACTACAGCCTCTTATTCCTCCAGCCCTGGGCTCTGTCCAAGGATTCTGTTAGCATAAACAGAATATTTTCTCATCTATAATAAGCTTTCAGGTATTTTTCCTTACATGTTAGTGTCTCCCAAGTATTGGGTCTGAAAAGTCCATTTAGTCTTTTCCATAAAATAAAAAACACATTTTTCATTTTCACCAATAACTTTACTGATTTGGATAGTTTGAGTATGTCAGCTATCTCCCACGTGGTATAGCATTGATTGTTGCCAATTAATGTCTTGATTTGATTGCTATCAACTTCAGCTGGTCTTCCTGACCATGAAGCATCGTCTAGCAAGAAATCTTCAGCACTAAACTTTGCAAAACACTTCTGATACATTCAATCAGTCACAGTACCTTCTCCATACACTGCACAAATCTTTTTTTGTGTGTGTTTCAGTTGCATTTTTACCTTTCTGGAAATAATAAAGAATAATATGCCAAAAATTTGTTTATTTCCTTCCATCTTCAATATTAAAATGGCTACACAAAAATTTACCAATTTGACAAGTTTTTTTAAAATGCATGCTGATATAACAGCTGTCACAATACAATCTTACAAAAATTTTCTAATGGAGTGAAAGAAAACTAAGCACTACTAAAGACACCTTACAGAAAAAAAAACAAGCAAATTTTTTGGCCAACTCGATATATACAGGGTCTGGCAGAAGGCCTGCTTGAAGTATAGTTGGTAGGGTAACAATATGTTATGTTACCCTACTTTACCCTATGTTACCCAACATTATGTGTGTAATAATTTATAGTTTTAATTTGAACACTTCATCTAAAATGTTATATGGTATGCTTGAATGTGACACGTTATGTTACAGAATTACATGCTTATTATTTTGTTAATAAAAAAAATTTGTAATAAAAAAGGAGCATTATTTGTGCCATACTCTGTATATCTATAACCCTTACGAAACAGTCTATTTGGAAATGTCACATATACTTCATACTCAATATGCCCCAAATTTCCTCCTAAACCTAGTTTTGGCTAGATTTCAGTCTATGACATCACCACCTAATTGCTCAAATGATAAACCTGAAAGGAATCCTAAAAACCCTTCTCACCTACCACAGGACTTGACAAGGCTCATTGACTCTCACAAATAACTAATTATTTGCAATTTTACCCAACCATCAATGCCTCCACAAATAATCATTCTTTGAATCTCAAATCTGACTTTTTTACATTCATTGCCAATTTCATCTCTCACCTGTTACTTAGTAGTTCGTTTCCACAATGAAGCCATAATGGACTTTAAAGTACAAATCTTATCATGACTTATCCCATGATAAAACTATTCAAAGTCTCCTATTTTTCCCACACAAAGACCAAACCCTTTAGTATGAAATATTTACTACTTGGCACCTTTTAACTTCCCAATCTCACCTCCTGTATCAGTTTTCTATTGCTGCTCTTTAAAAATTATCACAAAATAAATACCTTAAAGCAACACAAATTTATTTTTTACAATTCTGGACTTTAGAACTTCAAAATAGGTATCCTAGGGCTAAAATCAAGGTGTTTGCAGAGGTAACTTCCTTCTGGAAGCTTTAGGGGAGGAGCCGTTCTTTACCTTTTCCAGTCTGTAGAGGCTGCCTGCCTTCCTTGGCTCTACCCCCACCCCACATGATTCTGTTAGCATAGGTAGTTAGCTAGATATTAATAAATGGAGAAAACAAAATCACACATTATTAAGCATAATAAAACTGGAGAGCCATAACCCTGCTTGCTTCTCCAGGAAATTATAGCTTCACACACTCCCAAGGAAACCAATGGTCTGTTCCCCACAGATCACTGGTGGAAGGGAGAGAACAATAAAGGGGGAGGTCAGCACTTGTGCAGTAGGAGCGCCAAAGTAGTAGACTGGTCAAAATGTGAACTCATCAGAAGCCCACAAAAGCTTGGGAAGTTTATTGGTTATTTTGAAAAAGCACCTGATCCTCCCCATGCCCAAGATAACATGATTCCAGAGAAAAAAAAGAGTGCTCTCTTGCTTGGTGACCCGTGCATGCCCTGTTCATGTGGCCATTCTCTCCATAGTAACCATGTCGGTCTAGCAGCCAGGCAGCCATATAGCTGTGTAGGCAGCAGCAGTGTGGACTCCAAAGGTAGGCTCCAGGCAAGAGCCTGGGTACAACAGCACAGCCAGGAACAGCGCTAAGCTAACTGGATGGGGAGTGAGATAATACCGAAACAATGAAACAGAATCTGGACACTGGCCTTTGTATTTGCCTTGTAAAAGACACTGTTGGACTTCTTCCATGGCAGGGCTGACAGAGATGGGACACAGGGGCAGTTTTCTATTTCCAACAAATCTTGTCATAGCACCATCTTCCATGTTGGGTCTGTGAAATGCTTTTCACAATCCCGTGAAAGAGCCTCACTTCCACCAGCAACAACTCCAGCTAATACATCTATATTTACATTTCCTCATCTGTCTCTCACTCTCCCCCTTCCCTCTTTCCCTTATAAGGATCTTGGTGATTATGTTGTGTCCACCTGGATAATCCAGGATAATCTCTCCATCTCTAGATCCTTAACATAATCACATCTGCAAAATTCCTTCCGCTATGTAACAGAACACATTCACAGGTTCTGGGGGTTGGGGAGCAGATACATTTGTGAGGCCATTATTCTGCCTGTCACATCCCTTCACCCCCTTCCCCTGCCTACTAGTATATTCTCCATTACAGGCATATACATTGGAATCCTTAAATCCCTCAAATGCACCACAGAATTTCTCATCCCAAGATTAGATGCAGCTCCTTTGCTGAAATACTGTGCTCTGTTGGGACCATCACCAGTATACCCCAGTAAACCTTCACAACTCTTGGAAGCCTTCCCTGAACTGTCCAGGCAACAGGCCTTGCTTATGTCCTCTAAAACACCAAAAATTTCTTCTAGAATAGGGTCTATCTCCTCGATCAGAATTGCTATTGACCTGTTTTCCCAAACAGACTCTAATTTCTTTTGGGACAAAGATTATCATAGTCATCACTGTAGCTTTAGTACTGAATACAGTTCCTATTATATAATAGGAACTCAATATATATTTACTGAATGTCAACTGAAGAGACAGAGAATGCTTAAAATGTGAATTCCCACAAAATTTTGACCTATATATTTCATATGAATACTGGTTACCTTCTAGAAATTGCACATTCAATAGGAGTGAAGGAGTCTTGTAAAAGTTAACATTTCTAAAGAAGATTAAAAAAACTCTATTTACTCACAGTTCAGTATTATGGACATTAAAAAATTATTTCCAAATAAAGTAATTCTAGGGACAAAAAGATATAGATTTATTATGTAAAAGAGAACACAGCATTACTAGAAAGTACTGCTAAAAATCACACCTCTTGAGTCCACCATTAGAAAATATCTTGAATGGTGAGACCACATAACAGTGAGAGCCATGACTGGAACATGAGGGCCCTTTATTATTAAGAGACATACAACAAGTTATAACAATAGATTGCTGCTGACCTCGATTTTATTTCTCATTAAATAGTAATCAGTCAAGGTTCAAGGATATCCACAAGATTATAATTTCTCTGTCTGTATGGGTATTTCAATTATATGACTTCACCTTTGGTCTAGTTTTAGTGTACATCATTTGTTACCTAAATAACAAGAAAGAACTTCAAGTTTCATTTTCTGTAAGGCGTATATGTGAAAGAGGCTTTCCATTTTTTAAAAAAATCCCTGGAAGATACCTTTTTAATGTCCTTGGTCTTTCTCATTTAAATCCTGTAATTTCAATATCTCTAAAATTCTTAGCATGCAAATTTAGTCTATGTAAAGTAGGATGTGGGACAAATCTTTGTGGCATAATTAAATTGTTCCCTTCAAGGACACTGTAGCAGAAGGTGAACACTAATTTAGTTAATATGGTCAAGAAAGATAAATGGTTCTTTTAAAAAGTGAAAATAAGCAAGTAATGCCTGTTCTGTTCTTTTTTCATTTTCTCTCTTAAAATGGTTTAATACCGGGCAGTAATTTACAAATAAATAAGGAATATTAAATATTACATAAGATGGCTTCATCACTTTAAAGTTAATAACAGAGAGCAGTCTTGTCAAGTTGTCAAATGAATTTTATGAAACCAATCAAATATAGTTCCCAGTATAAAATACAGATAAGCTGAGTAAGAGTGCACCAAAAATATTTTCAATCTGTACTTAAAAATATTTATGAAGTTTGTAGGAGCATGATAACTACATGAAACACTAATTCCTCACATAAAATAATAAAAGAAAATCAAAATATGAAAAATAAATTATTGTACACTTGGAACTGAAACAAAATATATCTTATTTCTAAAGGGATCCCATTCATAAATCTAAACCATGCTAAACTTTGGAAACATTAAAAGCTAAAATTTGTACATTGTTCTAAAAAATATTAAAGTCTTGGTTATCACATATTTTCAAATATATAAAGCACTGATTAAATGTCCAGATCTTCTAGAAAATAACAGCAAATATTTACTGAATTATGGATTAGACATTATAAGATATGTAAAAATGAGAAAAATATCCTTATAATTCTCAAGGAATTTATTATCTAATGGGAATGTCAGACATAGAAAACCAACAGTAATAGCAGGCTGATAAACTACTGTATTATTGCAGAGTTCAATGTGAGCCCAGAGGAAGAGGACACTTTTAAGGGATACTTTATGAATGTCCATATTAAATAAAGTTGAGTAATAATGAAAATAGAAATTACACATCATCATCAGAGGTTTTCTACCTCAGAAGTGTTTGTGGGTTGCAGGTTGTAGAGCAGAGAGAGGAGGGTAGGTGTAGGAAAGAGGGGTTCTGTGACTAAAGAGACTAATTCAGCAGGGAGGTAGAACAGGTACCTTCTCTCTCAGTCATAGTTCTCATTAACTCTCCTCACTTACACCTCATCACCTGTCCTCTCCCCACCTTGACACATTTCTCCTGCTTGAATGTAGAAGTACCAACATTAAGAGTATTCTGTGTCAGAATGCCTTTCTCTTTTTCTTGGTAAAGATTTTTCTTGCTTTCTAGATTTCACTATCTTAGTCTGGAGATCTTTTATTTTATTTTATTTTATTGTCATTCAAGCACAGTTGTCTCCATTAGTCTGGATATTTTAGAACATCAAATACATTCTCAGTCTCTTAACTTCATAATTTGATAAGTAAAACATTAAAAGAGATGGTGACCCTCTATTAAATTATCTAGAACTGACAGTTTACAATATAAAATAAAATATAATACTGGCAACATATTGTGGACTTTTTTTTCCCACAAAGTCAAAGCATGAATGAAAACAACTTCAACAATACACCATCCCAGGTTTAAGGTATTATTTTACCCAGTATGTGCAGCTTCTACCAACTTTGCTAATGTTAAGTTATTCATGTTTATGATTAAGATGAAATATTTGTAAATGTCATGGGTATATGTTTTGGTAGATATGCAAATTTTCTAATGTATTTAATGCTAATTTTATTAACACGTTGACCATAAATCTGGATTTAATACTCTATGTAGCAAAAATTAAAAATAGAGAAAAATGCTGACACAGAATATTCTCTATTAAGCTGAATTTTAATACCATGCCTTTGGCTATTATTCAAGGACATGAAAAGCAACAAATGATGTTCCTAAACTTTTGCAGAAATGTTACTTAAGGACATTGTTATATGAAAAATCTCGAAAGAAATTTCCCTTATAACTTATTGGTAGTAAAATTGTGCTTTAAACAAATTAACATCTTACCTCTTCTCTCATCACAAAATTAATTAACTCTTTTTCTATAATGGTTTACACCTAAATTTCAAGCTTAATACAGAATTATTACAGGTCTTTAACAGCCTATAATTTTTATTTTATTTACTGATATTAAATGTTCACCATTACTTATTTTTCTCTGGTATTGGTAATTTGTTTCTATTTCTATTTTAGCATTTCTTCACTTTAGTATAATTTGGTTATGGCTACACAAGTTCTTTGTGAAACAGTAAAATAAAAATTGATTTGATTTTTAAATGTGCCAATAAATGAATTTCTTTAAGCAATTAAAAGGCTGGATAGGCTTCAGTATTTTAATGAGGTAAGTGGTATCACTAATGGTACCTTAGATGTGCTCAGTTCATATTCACCCTTTGCTTATAAACCTGCAGTGAAATGGCACTGTCCATAGATGAATCCTAATCAGGGTATTGAAATCATCTCAAATATCTGACTTTTACCTAAACTTTTCAGATTACTCATCTTTCTGAATCATCTGCTTCTGTCAAACTTACCTTCCATTTCTTATAAGTCTTGGAATTCCCCATGTTTTAGATTATTCCCTTACCATAACCCCAAATAATTTACCTATTCCTTCTTGCCTATCCATAAAAACTAGTTCAAGTCCATTATCCTCTCTTACACATTTCCAAGCCATTTGTTCCTCTTCTGAATTCTTACAACACACACTGTGTGAGCATGTGTGCTCCTAAGTCATCCATCAAGGATGACTTAGCTACCCATTCAGCTACCCCATGCCTTTTGATTGGAGCATTTAATTCATTTACATTTAAAGTTATTACTGATAGATACTTATTTATTGCCATTTTATTCTTTATACCTATGTTCTTCTCTCAATTTTCTTCTTCTCCTGAAAAGGGCACTTTAACATTTCTTACAATGCTGGTTTGGTGATAATGAACTCCTTTAGCCTTTTGTTGTCTGGGAAGCTCTTTATTTTGCCTTCAATTGTAAATGATATTCTTGCTAGTTAATGTTTTGATTGAAGGTCCTTGCTTTTCATCAGTTTGAATATTTCATGCTAATCCTCCTAGTCTAAAGTGTTTCTGTTGAGAAATCACCTGACAGCTTTATGGGAGCTCCCTTGTAGGTAACTGTCTTTCTCTTGCTGTTTTTAAGATTCTGTCTTTGTCTTTTACCTTTGCCATTTTAATTATGATGTGTCTTGGTATGGGCCTTTGTGGGTTCATCTTGTTAGGGACTGTCTGTACTTCCTGAACTTGTGACTTTTTTCTTGAGCATAATAGGGGAGTTTTCTGCCATTATTTCTTCAAACATGTTCTAGATCCCTTGTTCACTCAATTCTCCTTCAGTTACCCCACAATGGATGTTAGGTTTGATGTTGTCCCAGAGGTCCCTTAGACTTTTCTCTTGGTAAAAAAATTTTCTTTTCCTTTTGTTGCTCTGCTTGGGTGCTTTCTGTTACCTTGTCCTCTAAATCACTGATTCAATACTCTGCTTCCTCTAACCTGCTGTTGATTCATTGTAGTGTGCTTTTCATTTCAGATATCATAATCTTCATTTCTGACTGGTTCTTTTCTATGGTTTCTATGTCCTTTTTAATGCTTACTATCTCTTTAAGTTTTCACTAAGATCATGCATTCTTCCCCTAAAGTCCTTGAGCATCCTTATAACCACTGTTTCAAACTATGCATCTTGTATCTTGGTTTCTTCCATTCCATTTAATTCTCTTTCGGGGATTTCTCTGGTTCTTTCATTTCCTGGTCTCCCCATTTTCTCTGCCTTTTTGTGTTTAACTCTCTGTATTAGGAGATCTGCTTGTTATGAGGGCTTTCTGACGTAGGTGCCTGTGGGTCTCAGTGGCATAATCTTCTGTATCACCTGAACTAGATGCTCCAGAGATATTTGTGTGTGTGTGACTGGGTTACGTATCCCTTTCTGTTGTAGTTGAACTTTGAATTCTGTTGGCCTGTTTCTGGGTGCAGTTAACCCTCACACTGGCTGACTAGAAGGAGAGACCTCCATCACTGTGTATGAGTCACAGTTCAGGGTCTGCCATCCATGGCAGAGTTGTTCCCAGGTCTGTTGCTAACCAGAGTCCCCCTTTGGCTGTGCCATTTGTGTGGCTAGATGGGTCAAGCTCTAGTAAGATTTGAAGCTCACCACTGGTTGTACTGATTCTGGGCCCACCAGGACAATGTTCTGGGGGAGGTCAGTGTCAGATGTTGTGTGTAACTTGCCTTGGGCTACCTGTCTGGACCTACACGGCTATTCACTGATTGTGGCTGTGTCTACTGGGTCTTGATGTGTGGGGGAGGTGTCAAGCTATATACAGGGTTTGCCTTCCTGCAGCTGTCAGCTGGGGGCAGATCAATAAAAGGTTTAAAGCTCTCTGAGGTAAGTGTCTACCTGTTGGCTACTCCATGACCCCAAAGTTGCCTGAATTTCCTCCAGAATCTATTGAAGAAAGACTGTAGAGTAGGCCCAAGTTGGCCACCCCCCATTGCCCCTTCCACATGGTACAAGTTTGGTAGAATGGGGAGACTGGGTTGGGAGCATAGGGCTAGTGCATCCCCTACTTGGGGGCAGCATGATCAGGCACTCAGTGGGGAGAATGTGGCCTCTTCTCCAGAGCCGCACCACGAGTATCTGCTAAAGTCTCTAACTCTAGGACCCCTTGTAGGTGAGCACTGCCAGTTCAGGTTGGGAGCAGCCACCTATCCTCACTGCAGGAGCAAGCTCAGCAGGGCTGGGCCACCAAGCCTTAGAAAAACATGTCAAGACAATCTAACCTCAGTGGTGGCACCAGCTGAGCCAGCAGGAGGGGAGCAAATTTTATGCCTCCTCTTAGCTGTGTAGCTGCGCCCACTTGACTTCTGAAACTGAGACTCTCCTTTTTCCCTTTTCAAATACCTTCCTTTATGTTTTTATCTTTATAATTCATTTCTTCTGCTTTTCTTTTACTGGTATATTTGCTTCATCCTAACTTTTTGAATTGAACACTTAACTTACTTATTTCATTATTTTTGTTTTAATGATACTAGTATTTAAGGTTCTGAGCTTTCCTCAAGTGGAGCTTTGGCTGTATCACTTGAGTTATGTACGCATTTTTATTCCCTCACTCATTTCCCACATGCATTGACACAAGCAAGGAATATAGCCTTAAACTTTAGGGTAACATCCTCACTTTCAACAGATATATCTGCTGAAGTTTGGTAAGATCTACTGGAGGTGAGTTCTTTGATCATACCTTCTTTTAACTTTGTGCTACACAACTTCTGCCCCTCAATCTAAAGTGCTTTTTCCTTTATTTTGCATACTTTAATTTTAGAACAAAATAAAAATACACAACAGCACCTAAACCCAACGTCAAATGAGAAGAGAAGGCTTGAGGCCCTCAAAACCTGCCTTAGGCAAAGACAGGAGAAAAAAAACCACTAAACGGCAGAGGAAACCAGGTGGTCTAGGGCCAGTCAGGGCTGCTGGGGAAGCCATGAAGACACTACACAGAGGTCACAAGGTCTGCAGGTAGAAACTCCTAATCTACTTCTTCTATGCGAGAGGCATCTTCATCACGCTCAAGGGGCGGGATCTCATCAGGAACAGCAGCACTGGGTTCTTCTTTTATCACTTCATTTTCATCAATCACTAGGCCTAGCTTGATCACACAATAGATGCGGCTGGAGTGGGTCTGGGGATCCTCAAGTGAGAAGCCAGAAGAGAACAGCACAGTTTCAAACAGCAACACCACAAGGTCTTTGACAGCCTTGTCATTCTTGTCCGCCTCTGCCTTCTGCCGTAGAGTCTCTACAATGGGGTGGTCAGGGTTGATCTCCAGATGCTTTCTGGCCATCATGTAGCCCATTGTAGAGTTATCATGAAGTGCCAGGTCTTTCATGATACACTCCATATTAGCTGTCCAGCAGTAAGTGCTAGTCACAATACAGCAGGATGAAGACACAAGCCTATTGGAGATTGTCACCTTCTCAGCCTTCTTATCCAAGATCTCTTTCATGAATTTGCAGAGATTCTCAAACTTGGCCTTGCTCCCTTCCATTTTCTTCTCCTCTTCATTTTCAGGTAGCTCCAGGCCCTCCTTGGTAACTGAGACCAAGCTTTTCCCATCAAACTCCTTGAGCTGCTGTACACAGTACTCATCAATAGGCTCCCTCATATATATAGCCTCAAAGCCCCACTTCTGTACTTGCTCCACAAAAGTAGACTTGGTAACTTGCTCTTTGTTCTCACCAGTGATGTAATAGATTAACTTCTGGGTCTCCTTCATGTGAGAGACATACTCCGAAAGAGAAGTCATTCATCCCCAGACTGGGAAGTGTGATAGTGCAGAAGCTCAAAAAAGCATTGCCAATTAGTTGAGTCCTCATGGATTCTAAGCTTTAGGTTTCTAGAAAATGCCTCATCGAATTTCTTATAGTTCTCCTTGTCTTCCTACAGCTCACAGAAGAGCTCAAGGCACTTCTTAACAATGTTTTTACAGCTAAGCTTCAAGATTTTGCTCTCCTGGAGCATCTCTTGGTAAATGTTCAGGGGCAGGTCCTCAGAGCCAACCACGGATGAAGTTGAGGTACTCTGATATCCATTCATCACAGCTGTCCATGATGAACACATGGCAGACATAGTTTGATGTTGTTGTTCTTCTTGTTCTCAAAGAGGTCAAAAGGAACCCAACAGGGAATGAATAGCAATGCCCTGAATTCCAAGTGACCTTCTATAGAGAAGTGCTTGACTGCCACGTGGTCTTCCCAATCATTGGTAAGACTCTCATAGAATTCTCCATACTCCTCCTGGGCAATGTCATCAGGGTTTCTGGTCCAAATGGGCTTGGTCTTCTTCAGTTCTTCGTGATACATTTCTCCTTAATCTTCTTTGTTTTCTTTTTCTTATCCTTAGTACTATCATCCTCTTCATCTGAGCTCACATCTTCAATCTTGGGTTTCTCATCATCTTTACCTTCCTCTTCTTTCTCCCCCTTCTCTTCCTCTGCTTCACCATGATTTCTTTCTCTCATTCCTTCACCAAATAAAGGGTAATGGGATAACCTATAAACTGTGAGTGCTTCTTCACCACTTCTTTGACCCACCTCTCCTCTAAGTACTCTCTCTGGTCTTCTTTGAGGTGAAGAATCACTTTGGTGCCATAGCCAATGGGCTCACCATGGTCAGCTTGCACAGTGAAGGAACCCCTAGCAGAAGACTCCCTGACATACTTCTCATCATCATTGTGCTTTGTGATCACTACTACTTTCTCTCCCACCAGGTAGGCAAAATAAAGGCCAACACCAAATTGTCCAATCATGGAGATGTCTGCACCAGCCTAAAGAGCTTCCATAAATGCTTTTGTCCAGACTGGGCAATGGTTCTCAGATTATTTATGAGATCAGCTTTGGTCATGCCAATCCTGTGTCTACCAGAGCCAAAGTGCATTCCTAGGGATTAGGGATGATGTCAATTTTCAGTTCTTTACCACTGTCCAACTTGGAAGGGTCAGTCATGCTCTCATAGCATATCTTGTCCAAGGCATCAGAACCACTACTGATTAACTCCTGAAGGGAAATTTCCTTGTTAGAGTAGAAGGTACTGATGATGAGAGACATGAATTGGGCAATTTCTGCCTGGAAGGCAAAAGTCTCCACCTCCTCCTCTCCATGGTGCACTTCCTCAGGCATCTTGAAAGTGAAGAGGTGCAAGTAATAGAGAGCAGGGACAATATCTGGCTCACACACTGCAAACTGTATGCACAGCGTTGACTCAAGAAGCTAAAGTCCTTTTTGCTATCTCAGCATGTACTTTGAAGTCTGCAAATTACATATGGCTCCTAATTTTATGAAAAATGTAGTTTAAGGAAATTTAAATTTTTGTTGTTGTTTTCCTCACTATTGTTTCCAACCAGGAACAGGGGGGAAATGCTAACTTATGCAACCATTCTCAAACCTGTCATAGAGGATTTCAGAAATCCTCTTACACATTTTCTTGTATATTTCCACATGGTTCCTGAGTCCATGCATAGAAGATTTTATAAATACTATAAAATGATATAGAGACATACTTCACGCAATGTTTCTGATATAAATGCCAAATCCTGTCATTCAACCTGCATTAAAATGTTCCAATGCCTTATTCTTTTAACCTCTTGGGTCTTATCCTCCTATTCCCATTATCCCTCAAATATTTATAGGGTAGATAAGAAATATATGGAACATACTACCAAAAAACCTGGCTCTTCAGACTAAAAATGTCATGATATTTAAGAAAGTTTCAGGTAGGCTTATAGATGAAATACACTAAAGAGAACAACTGAGGAACATTAGTGGTCTCCAAGGTCTATTAATTTTTTTTAGTCTAACTTTGAAAAATAATGTAAATAGAGCCACTCCAAAACGGAGTCAGGGCTACCAGTGCAGAGGAACTGCCTTGCACATCCTAATCCTCAAATCCTCAAAATATTTAAACTGGGCAAAATAACCTTTGGTCTGGGCCAAACCAACATTGTATTCTACACAAGCCAAGCTAACAGGAAAGTGACATTCTGACTACTGGACTAAAATTTAAAAGACATCCTTCAAAATTACCATCACCATGTATAGTTAAAGCATAACTTAGTTTATTTGCACATTTTAGAAATTACTTTCCTTATTTATTAACACCTATAAATACTCCTTCCTTCTATTCACGTAATTATCCCTTCTCCTTTCTCATAAAAACCTTGCCGTCACTATTTGAGTTTCTGCCTGAATGAGTGCTCCCCAAATACCTTTTGCTTTTAGGTTAACAATTGCTGTTCCTTAAAATATCTGCTGATAAAGTTTGAGCTAAAAACTGAAAGGCAGACTATAAGTTATACATATTATGACAAGTTCTTGCACTTTATTAAATGGATCAAGCCTAAAATCCAAGTTTACTTTGACTTCTCAGACTATACTAAATGAAGGCTAAATATTCAAAATTCTGTATCTTCCCCTTGGAAAAATATGCTATATAGTTCCTGCTAGACTAAGTTTCATAAGTTTCATAAAGGATGGGACCGTAACTGTCAAGTTCACTGTTATATCCTAGTGCTAGAATATTGGATTTCAGAGAAAAAATTGTTGTACCTGTTAAACTATTGACATTACTGAGACTATACATCATAATTTATGCTAGCTGAGATTGTAATTAAAAGAAATAAAAGAGAATACATTTCAAATTTCAATTCTGAAATTTATAAGAAATGTAATTTGGGGTAAATTGTAATCTCTGAATTTTCTCATCTAATGATGGAGGTAAAACTGATATTAAATTCACAGTTATTGAAAAGATTTAATAAATAGATATAGATTGTTATCAATACACTATACACTCAATAAATGTTTTTTTCTTTCTTCACAATTTAAAATCTTCCAAATTTGCCTTCTATTCTGATTCACCTGTCCAATGAAAAACTTTTTAAATAGGAAGGTATATGGTATTTTACAGTTTCCAAAACATATCCACAGAGATTTTCTCACATGATGTTTACAACAACTATGTGGGGTTATTGTTAGCTGAAGATGATTTTAAGAAGCTGTTCGACTTGTCCCAGATTATGTGGTTGGTAGTGCTGAAAACTGGCATTTAAAATTGAATTCTCTTTGCTCACACAAGAGGTCTACATGGAGATTTATATATTCTTGATGAGAATCCTAAGGAGAACATTTGTAATTTTTTGTGCTCTTCCACTCTCAGTAGACCTAATAATTGATCCAAAAGAGGCAATCAGAATGTAGGTATTCTAGACCAAAACTTTTTTCCAAGCTGTACATTTCCCTTACTCAAAATCTAATTGGACATAATATTTATCTCATTTTCAAGAGATAGAAAAGATTCACTCTTAGGTACAAATTTTAAACACACAGCACTTTTTAAAAATGTGATACAAATTACCTCATTAAGAAAATTAACTGCAAAAGCACAGCTACATAGATGCCTCCAAAAATTTTAATGAGTGTAATATTATGATACAGTAAGAAATGATGTGTGGTTTTAGACCACTTTTCTAGCACAGCTCCTAAAACCCTTGAAAATTCCTAACTGCTTAGAGTTATAAGGGCATCTTTCCTTACAAGACTGGGGTGACTTTTGGAAAGCCCCAAGGTGACATAAGGATGGAAACCAGTTGCCAGGGCAGCCAATAGTAATCAGAGAGGCAGAACCTTCAGTCCCACCCCCTGAACTCTGGGGAGGGGAGAGAGGCTGGAGATTGAGTTCAATCACCAATGGTCAATGATTTAATAAATTGTGGCCATGAAATTAAACTACATATTTCATAGACATTACATAGAAATCCAAAAGTGCTGGCTTCGGAGAGCTTCCCGGTTGGTGAAGGCAGGAATGGAGATCAGGGAAGGTGGCATGCCTTGAGAGAACATGAAAGCTCCATGCTCCTGCCCACATACTCTGCCCTATGCCTCTCCTCCATGTGACTGTTCCTGAGATTTTTCCTTTTATAATAAATCAAACATCCAGTAAGTAAAATGTTTCTCTGAGCTCTGTGAGCTAGAGAAAATTAATCAATACCAGGGAAGGTGTCATGGGAACCCCCAATCTATAAACCAGTTGGTCAGAAGCACAAGTGACAACCTGGGCAAGTGATTGGCTTTTGAACTTGGTGTGGGGAGGGGAGGAAGTTTTCTGGGGCTGAGCCTTTAACCTATGAGATCACACTCTAATTCCAGGTAGAGTATGTCGGAATTGAGTTAACTGCTTGGTGGGTATGGGCTGGGGGCGGAAACACACACACACAATGAATTGGGAAAAAAGGTTCTTTGAAAAAACATATTCCCGTGATATTCACTAGCACTATTAAATACAAATCTTTTTAAGAAACCCACTATAAAAACTTGTAAAATTTTATGCTGAGTTTCTACTCAAATGAAGTGAATTTCTTAAATCATATAATAAACAATGGACCTCTTAAGACAAAATATAGTAGTTGTTAAATTAATCCAAATCTGTGCTCACCTCCCATCATTCTCTCCTTCTACAACTGTTTCTGCCACCCTGGCTCCTGCAGTTCCTTATTTATACCAAGAAACACCCCCTAGACACTTGTGGAGGATATTCAGCCACCAAACTATGGCTCTACTTAAAGCTGGCATCTGTTTTCATAGGGTAGTATTCACGTTTTACTGACTGACAAGTACTTTTGCGATTACCACTGTATTATAACCACACAGAAATTCCTTGGTCTGGTTCACATTTCCACGCAAAATTCATTAGGAGACCTTATATGATCACAATGATTTAAGAAAGCAGCTCTCCCTTATGCATACATCACAAAACCCCCACCCCTCACCATCACGCTGAGGTCATTACCTCCCTGACCTGTGTCATTTCATAGCATCTATTTTGCCCTCTGCTGTAATAAAGAACACTGCCTAGCACAGAGTGAGTGTTAAGTAAACATTTGCTAAGGAAATAAATACTGAATCATATATATTTATTATCAACCTCCTTTTCATTAAAATTTTAAATTATTTTAATAATTTAATCAAATAATTTTAAGAAATTAGGCACCTGAATGTAGATTTCAGGAAAAAGAATGTTAAACTGAATGTTAAACTGAAAAGGACTTAAACATCAAAAACTATGTCAGGAGCCTCTATAAAAGGAAAATCATCAAACAGTAATATTGGGAGAAGTAATTCTTCAGTATAAGGTAAAATAGTCTTTTTTAAAGATTTTATTTATTTATTTTTAGAGAGGGAAGGGAGGGAGAAAGAGAGAGAGAGAGGGAAACATCAACGTGCGGTTGCTGGGGGCCGTGGCCTGCAACCCAGGCATGTGCCCTGACTGGGAATCGAACCTGCGACACTTTGGTTCGCAGCCCGAGCTCAATCCACCAATCTACGCCAGCTAGGGTGTAAAATAGTCTTTAAGAGATGTTAAACTAAAATACATAAACAGAGTACCTAACGAAAAGTATAGCTTTCCTCTTATGTTTTTGTGTACATGTGTTTGACCATCTTGTTGCCACTAACCTGTCTCCTCACTACTAGCCAGTAGTTTCAGCCACAGAAAGATTTACTCTCCTCTAAAAAAATCTGCCTCTAATATTCTAGCAACCTACACCAAATTCTGATAAGAAGCCAGATACTTGATTCAAGGGGGCAGGCAAGCCATTTGTCTAAGATTCAACTTAATGCCTCACTGCCTAACACCCCCGAATTTAATCATGAACTTTAATTTCCATTCAGAAAGAAATTTCTTTAAAAAAACCCCAGCTAAATCTGAAGAAATATTAAATGTAACAAGTCAACCTATCAAGGCAGAATTTAATTATTAAATGTTAATTATGAAATGTTAAATTTGAACTAAATTAAATGTTAATTATTAACTAATAATTAAATGTTAATTATTAAATGTTAAAGGTGAACGAGATGTCTTTCTAACCTAGAATATAACCTAGGTATATTTTACCAAGTCTTACATTTTACCCAAAATCCCAGATCTCCAACACAGTATTACTGTTTAATGATTTTCCTTTTATAAAATCTTATAGTATAGTTTTTGATATGTTAAAATCTTTTTCCACTTAACATTTTATGGAATCAAGGATACTTCATTTCCCTTGAATCCACATCCATGTTCCTTAAAAGAAACAGTTTATTCTGGTCTCTAAAGTCTAGACTTTATAATCCAGACAGACAGTAGTTAAGACCATGAGCTCAAACCTCAGCTCTGAGTCCTATCGGTTGTGTTATCTTGTGCAAGTCATTTGTCATATTAAGCTTCAGCCCCTCATTCGTAATAGTGTATGGTGTTAATAACAGTAACATTGTGTTGGATTAATAGGAACACTTCATAGGAATATATAAGAGTTAATGAAATAATGCATGTAAAAAGCTCAGCAAGTACC
Source organism: Phyllostomus discolor (assembly GCF_004126475.2). Classification (NCBI taxonomy): domain Eukaryota; kingdom Metazoa; phylum Chordata; class Mammalia; order Chiroptera; family Phyllostomidae; genus Phyllostomus; species Phyllostomus discolor. The sequence continues at coordinate 72,549,584 of NC_040905.2, read as the reverse complement.
TGGTTTATAGCAATTGCTCAATGAATCCAATTTGTGAAAAAATATTTGCTGAACAGCTACTATGAGTCAGCAATGTTCTAGGTACTGGGATAAGACTGGGCTATTGTGAAGTGTAATGCTGGCCCTTATGAAACTTACATTTCACTTGGGGGACACGGGCTACTAAACTATATAATATAATGTCAGGTAAACATAACCATAACAGAGGGAAATGAAAAAAGGGAAGGAGGGAATGTAGGGAAAGTATCATTTCACATATTGTAGTCAGAAAAGGCCTGTCTGATGGAGTGACATTTGAACAGAAACTAAACCAAGTAAAGAACAGACCATGTGCATATCCTATGTGTTGCTAATATAAGGATGAGGACGATGGGTGATCAGTTACCCTTGTTTATAACAATGTCTTTCATTTTCTGTATCTTTACACAGACTTTGGGAGACAGTATAGGAGAAAGCAGCCAGTGGAGGGTAAGAGATAAGTGTCTTGGGCACCACTGGCTTTATTACCATGAGAAAGTTAAATTATTTCTCTAGCTCTAGACTATCTAGATAAGAGATAGACCACTTTGACCACTGTGTCTTCTAGTTAGGCATTACAATGATATATTTATATTTTTATGGAAAAGGAAGAAATAAATGGAAAGAGCCTTAGAAGTAAGTTGCTATAAACAGAAATTATATTGAGGCCAAAATAGCATTCTTTATGTAGGCTACAAATGAAGTCTGGCAAGATGGAAATTTGATGTTTTACAGCACATATTATGGTCAAAGACATTAACTTCTTACACAAATTAAGTCAAGAAATAGATTCCAATTATAAGAGTACAAATGACTTCACAAAGGAAGACACATAACAGATAATATGACCATAATAAAATCCATATCAGTTTGTACTCTGCTCATAATTGAAAATTATCTAACTTTCACAACCTCTGCTTTGTGAAAGAGTAACACGATTCTTTAAATCAAGTGCACAACAATATTTACAACAGAGATAATGATTTGCATATTTCAAATATCAGTCCTTTAGATCAGGTTAATAGCTGTATAAACTTTAAATTTCCACCTCATAAAACAATCATATATAGCGCCTTAATCTTCTATAGCTTTTAGTTTACAGTCATTTTCACAGCCAGTACTATAACATGATGAAATAATCAGCTCCACAGCCAGAGCTGGGTGTTCAGGAGAAAGAGAATCACTGGCTGTGAAACAATCCAGAGAATCTACTCCATTTAACTTGACTCATGTCATGAAAATGTTATATAGTGAGAGATGCAACTTTATTTGAAGTCATATATTCCCACTCAAGACCGGATCTTCATTTTTATGTGCCTCTGTTATGGCTTTGGTCTCTCAGATTAGACCTGGCTAAGCAAGTAGACAATGCAAATATTTGGCTGGCTTATGAAACAGGAAATCAGTATCTATAAAAACCCAGTTGTTAACATGGGTAAGAAGTATCTTCACTGCACTGAATTTTATTTCATACTGAGATATACAGGAATTGAAATTCATACTTTCACATGTATACAAGTATACAAAACTCCTGGCACCTAGAGTACTGGAGGGAGGGCAGTGGTGAAGAAAAAATGTCAAAGTTGTCCCCTACATTTATGGTTTGACCAGTTGGGTATTTGTTGGTACCACTCACTGAGAAAGGAAGAACATATTTTGTAGTTAAGGGCAATAAACTCAGTTTTACGTAAAAAGTTGAAAAACATTAGTTTTGGGAAATATATAAATGTGAACTAGAAATATAAATTTGCAAGTCACTGATGTAAAAATAGTAAATGAAACCATAGGAATACATCACCTTAACTAAAGAGCTCTTAAAATTCTTCAAGACAATAGCTGCTATTCACTGATGGAAGAGAACACATTGATAGACTTTTTTTTTAACTAGAGAAAAAATGTGATGACCTAGTCCAGACTAAATAAGAATTTTTATAGGGCATTCTGCAATTAAAATGTAAAGGGAGGATGGAAAAATACTAAGAAATTATAAATACTACCTCATGATTCTAGACTGTGCAAGAAGGTCAATACTTTAGTCACAGAATTAGTGTTTAGCAACTATCATATCTTCCATGAGAGGAATTTTGAAACTCAGCCTGAAAGTAAAGACTGAATAATGACATCCAAGTACAAATATGGACATTCTGTTCCAGACTACCAAACGAAAGTATAGCAACTGTCTTTTAAATTTCCTTAGCTCAGCCTGGATTATACACTTGAATTCTTGGGCGTAACACTTAGTTCATATTAAAAGTTACCCTCACATATATAACAATCAAATTAGCAAATATTAGCCTTCCAGGTTTATCACTTCCCTATCTCCACACTGTTCTTCATAGCAGACAGCACTCAAAGGAAAGGGCTCTTGCCAACCCCAACCCACTTCCTGAAACATTGGAAGCACTTAGAGGCTGATCAGCTCCACTGTACCAACTTAGAAGCTGTCCAGGCCCCACAGGTCTTCACTTAAATGCACAAACCTTCCTCATTCCTTACCTCACAAATCTCTTAAATCCATGAAAGTAATGTGTCCTGTGATAGGTTTCAAAGGTTAAAATCACCTAGAACAATCTCCTAACCTATCTACCAGGCTTCACATAGACAAGTGATAACCTATTGTTTTTGAGAAGAGTAAATTAGTTTTTAAAAGTTCCAATGTCTTATATATTGTAAATATATATTATAAACTTAGTGCCCAAAATTAAAATTCTGATTTATTCATGATTTTTGGACATCTTCTTTAATTTATATCTTAGAATATTTTATGAATTGAACATTTTCAAAGACTGGACCTAATAAAGAAAAGCCTCAAGTCTTTCAAAAACAAAAAACAAAACTGGGGGTAAAAAAAGCTAGGCCATTTGTGGCCTAGCAAACATTGAATAAAAAGGCAACCCATCTTAATAAAACCAAGGAAAATGCTTCAACTCTATTTGTATGACTAGCAATCCAAAGCCCTTTTGTTTCCAAACTTGTATGTGGGAAATGTTAACTCACGAAGCATTCTTTAAAAAACAAAAAAAAGTGTGTGTGTGTATATATATATATATATATATACACATGTACCTACCTTAGGAATAGGATTCAGCAGCACTACACCTGATTTCTTAGTGATGACCTGTTTTGTTGTATAGTGATGTTCTATAAGTTGAGGAATGTTTGAAAAACCAGTGCCTTCAAATCGATACAAATTCTGGAGAAAGAACAATAAAGTAAAATAAATATAAAGTCATTGCTTCAGCATGACTGCATTCATCAACACATTAAGTTCCATTTGAGTTCTATTTAAAAACTATTCTTGCACAGTGTGTGAATACACTTAACACTTCTGAAGTATGTATTTAGAAATGGTTAAAAGTAAACTATGTGAGGTAATGAATATGTTAATTATCTTCATCTTGGTATTCATTCTACAATGTATATCAACCAATTACATTCTATACTTTAAATATATACAATTATATCTGTCAATTATTTCTCAATAAAGTTAAATATATGTATGTATACTGTTTCCCCCTTTGCCTTCCTTCAGCCAGGGGATATATTATATCATTCCATTACTTTACTCAAAATTCTTATTTCCCTCAGAATAAAAGCCAAGTCTTTACCGTGGTCTATAAAACTCTGTATGATCTGTGCACTGTTATCTCTCTTACCTCATCTCCTACCACTACCTTGTTCCATTGTAGTCACACTCATTTATGTCTTGTTTTATAAATGTACTATACGCATTTCTTCCTTAGGATGATTACATTTGTTAAAATACTTCATCAGATGCCCATATGGGTTGTGGCTCCCTTACTTAATGCCAGTCTTTCATCAAATGATACTTTTTCAGTTAGCTCTACTCTGGTCACCCTATACAACATTCATTATCGATTTGCTCATCCCAGCTATGTTCCTTACCTCCTTTTGCTTACTGAATTTTCCTCCTTAGAATTTATCACTTTCTAACACCATATATATTTCAGTTACTTATTCTGTTAATTGTCTATCTCCTTCTCTTCTAAAATGAGAGCACATGGGGTGATACATTTTTACATTTATTTTGTTTATCACAGTATCCCCATGGTCTAGAACAGTGCCTGGCATATATTGGCTGGATAAATAAACAGGTGTCACTGAATACAATGCAATGCATATAAAATGGTTGTAAAGTTAAAGCAACAAGACAACTAAACGTAGAATGAATACTGGAAAGTTTATAATCTCACATAAATGGAAGACACTGAAGTACAATGTTTCACAAAAAGTAAGTAATGAGATAAAGTCTACACAGAATGAAATTTCAAATCAGACACTAGTGTTATAATGTCTTATATAAACTTCTAATGTACCCCATATAAGTAGAAAAATAGTAAACAAAATAATGGTGATTTTCAGTTTCCTTTCCTTTCAAATATTTTATTTATTTATTTATTAGAGAGGGGAAGGGAGAGAGAAAGAGAGAGAGAGAGAGTAACATCAATGTGTGGTTGCTTCTCATTGTGGCCCCCACTGGGGACCTGGCCTGCAACCCAGGATGTGCCCTGACTGAATCAAACCTGTGATGCTTTGGTTCGCAGCCCACGCTCAATCCACTGAGCTATGCCAGCTAGGGCCTTTTCTTAATTTAAAAATATATCTAGCTTTTCACTGAAAGGCAGTTTTCTGCCATTGGACATAGTAATGGTGCTGGACTGACACAGTGAGTAATGCAGGCAGTAGTACTTCCTTCATGGGTTGAAATAAGAAACTGATCCATAGCAATTATGTTTAAAGCAACCTGAAGTTCTGAGTCTGAACACAGTGCAGACCATAAAACTCACTTTCTTAAAGATGAAAGTAATGAATTTAAAAATGATGTTAAGACTGTGTGCTTATGAAGCAACTAAAAGGTCAAGACTAGTATAGTTATTAAAACTGTTGAGGACTTGTTTCTTCATACAGTCAAAGTTCTGAATATTATATTTGATTTTCTACAGATCTGTATAAATTTCTTATACCTCAGATAACCTGAGGTTTGGATCATATACAGAAGGATTTTTTTAAATGTTTTTCTACATGCTTTAACAATAAAATGACAGAGAATTCAGACCAACTTTCAAATAAGAGATTGCTCTTTGAATAAGATTGTCTCTAATGATCTCTCATATGAATTCCAAAAGAAGCAAAAAAAAATTGTAGCATAGAGTAAATGTCTACAAAGATCATTTTGTTGTTAGTTGTATATCATAAATATCACATAATATATCATTTGAAAAATAAGAAGTATACATAGAAATACATGACTCAATTTTATAAAATAAAAATTATATAGATAGATATATATATAATTAGATTACATTTTTTGATTTTTCAAAGACTATACACAAAAGCCATAAGGAGCTGCTACTGTGAAGCACATATTCCATGATACATATTTTGAATTTCTATCAAAAGTATGTATTACTTCTGTTTTTAAAACATTTACTACAGCTAGAATTGTTCCTGAGTTATCACTGTGCTACTTAAGAATCATACACACATATAGATGAAAAACAAATAAAAACAGACTTTGCTACTGTACATATTTCAAAAAGACTAAGGTTAAGAAGGAAGTCAAAGAGAACAGAATAAGCACACAGAAATGAGAAGGGGATTCAATGCGTGAAGTTGCCTCAGTAGATCTCCTGAAACAAAACCAAGGATAAGCAGGCTTGAGGAAAAAAAAAATGTGAAAAAAGAAAAAATAATTTCTGAAAAAGGCTGAGATGAATAAGCTGAATAAAAACAAAGAGCTGAATAAAAAACAAAATACTAAGACACTCCTATTTTTTTGGTAAAATACGTAAAAATAGAAAACATAAACTTTAGCTTTTTAAAATAAAAATGGCATATTGAATAATTATAAATAACTAATTAAACCAGTACACAGGAAGAATTTGCGGGAGCTTCGGGAATAATATTAGTAAGGTTTCGTATGGCTTTTCCTAGTTAACTTTGTTCATATTCAAATAGCACTGCAAACTTAACTACCTTAACTTTCCCAGTTAAAAGCTCTCACAGCACTGCGTATCTTTACAGGACTTACTATAGTTTATAATTATATACAGTGTGTGTTTATGAATGACTGTGTGGGCATTCCTCTCAGACTGTAAGCTCCCCCATCATATTCCTGGGCCTTAAGAACACTCACTCTATTAATGTTTCCTGGAAATTAACAATAATAAGGTTTTAACCCTGGCTGGGATAGCTCAGTGGATTGAGCGCGGGCTGCGAACCAAAGCATCGCAGGTTCAATTCCCAGCCAGGGCACATGCCTGGGTTGTAGGCCATGGCCCGCAGCAACCTCACATTGATGTGTGTGTGTGTGTGTGTGTGTGTGTGTGTGTGTGTGTCTCTCTCTCTCCCCCGCCTCCCTCCCTCCCCTCTCTAAAAAAATAAATAAATAAAATCTTTAAAAAAAATAATAAGGTTTTGAAATGGCTTTATTTTATTGTTAAGAAGGAAGTTTCCTAAGTCTGTGTGTCAGTGGCAGAGAAAATGGTACATTACTGACAGTGTCATTTTGACTACAAGGTACTTACTGCCTTCCTTTGAGTCCTTAAATGGTTGGAATAGAATAGTTAAATAATCCTAAGTGCACAATAATAAGGCCATACACTTGGAATTAACTGTCATCCAAACAAGTTTTGGATTTCTACTTGCTTTCACTTAGTTTTCCAAAAGTCCCAAAACATGAAGTTAAAGATAGTTTAAAGAGCCTGAGATTGTGGCAACAAAATAAAGTATGTAAACCTAATGGGTACATTCAGAGACTAAATCCATTAGCTCAAAATGGAATTTAGCACACAATAGAACTTCAATAAATATCTATTGAATGAATGATATTTTAACGCATTGAACTAATCCCAAATTTCACACAGTAATCACAGCCTCCCCTTTTGTGTTATGGTTGTTACTGACCCACATTCCTTGGTCTTACATAGTACTTGCTCAAATAATATTTCCTGAATGAATGAAAGAAGTAAGAGATGATATAGCATTACATAGAGGTTTTCCCATTTAAAACAGTAATATTAATAGTATTTATGGTAACTATTTCAACAAATCAGAACTAGTTTCTGGATTCAATGTCCAGATGTCAGCGTTTAGACGTTTTTTCATTTCATCTCCTTACAACACATAATATGGTATTTTATAAAAATGAGTGTTTAGATAAACACTTATTTGTCAGATAAACAAATTAGAAAACTATGACTTGGCACTTTCCTATAACAGCATCAGTTTTTTTCCTGGAGTACTTCTGTTTTAGCACATGTATTTTCTGTTTTATCATATACAAAAGCAAAGATCTGATAAATATATATTTACTTATCATATAGAACAAAGCTATTTAAATTTCTATGAAAATCTATTATCATTTTATGACACAAACAGTTTTAGGTACAAACTCTAAATATCACTTTATATGAAGCACCATAAACAGGACAGCAATTATGGAACAGATCAGTAAGTAACACTAGAAATACACTTAGATTCAGATATTCTTAGATATGTTTAATATATATGGCTTTATGAAATTAGTATGTTTAATATCCAATAAAAAGGTACAATTCTTCTTGCATGAACCAACTAAAACAACAGATATTCTCTGCTAGTGTCGTAAAAATGTAAAACTTGAAAGTGTGTCCATCTTGATCAGTCATAATGGCAGAGGTTCACACCATGTTAAGAAATGACTATGATATGCATAAAAAAATAAAGCTTCAAAACAACTGCCACACTAGACTTTAGCTGACAGAGGCACTATTGCTAAAAATAACAATATTCATGATCATTAAATACCTCAAACCTAAATACAGGCATACCTCAAAAACATTGCAAGTTTGGTTCCAAATCACCACAATAAAGTGAGTATTATATATAAATTCTAAAACACTTTCATTACTATTTAAATTTCATAAATAAATCTCATAGAAACAAAAAAAAAGTTAACTTTTCCAATTATATTAATATTTCCTACCAAGTAATATTTGTATTTTCTTTAAAGTCATCAAACAGCAATAAAAATACCTAATATTTGCATAGCACTCCACAGCTACAAAGTATATATTCAGTAAACTGATTTTCACAATCACTATATAAACTATTAACTCCATCATTCCAGTGGCACAGAGCTTACAAAGTGAAGAGCTGCGACTGGAACCCAAGTCTTCTCAGTGTAGTGCTTACTTCATTGACCAAATGTTTGATATTTTTACATTCTCTAAAATCCCATATTTCTTTATGTCTTCCTCTCTTAGGACACCTAACCCCTCATTTATGTACAGATTTTATAATTTACTATTATATTATACAGTCTTTGATTGAAAAACAATAGGAAGTCACTCAGTATCTGGTAATGTATTCCCTCAGTTATTGACCCACTTTGAGAAAAGAAATGGATAATTTTAGCCCACAGAAGATTCACCTACACATATGAAAAAGAATTAAAACCTCCCCAGTCTGTATCTCCTTCAAACTCCTATTTTCAACTGATTAAAGAACTCAACATTATTTAGTGAGAACGAACAAAGTAAAGTTTAGTGAAAAACTTGAGGCATTCACGGAAATATAAGCACTCTAATATTAATAGGGATCTTTGCAAAATTTCAATAACAGCAGGAAGCCAAATAAAATCTTCAAGTGTGAACTTGTAACAATGTCTTAGTTTTACAATACATTATGCCTTTCACTTTAGTCAATTAAAACAAAGTGGCAATATTAAAGACAAGTTATAATTTGCAAATGTACCCATTCTTTGCTTCTAAGAATACTAATTTAAATTCTATAGTTGCATTTAAACTAGAAGAGGTAATTAAAAAATTTCAGTCTTCTTTAATTAAAAAATCATAAAAATCATATGAAAATTGTAAGTTTCAGAGCTTAAAATATAAGAAGGAAACATATAGATATTTTATACTTTACCTTTGATCTTTCCTCTATAATTCTCATGCCATTTTATAAATATTGCCAGCATATTTACAGGTTTTAATGGGAAAGCTTATTTACATCCATAACAAAGGCACATACAAATTATAAAAGAATTTGACAAAGAAATAAGGAATGACCTATAACCAGACTCATTAAGAAAAAAAGAGAGAGGACCCAGATAAATAAACTCAGAAATGTAAGAGAGGAAGTAACAAAAGATACCACAAATACACAAAGGACTGTAAGAAACTACTGTGAACAAATATATGCTAAGAAATTGGACAACCTGAGCAAATTGGAAAAATTTCTACAAACATACAATCTTCCAAAACTGAATCAGGAAAAAGAAGAAATGCTGAATATACCAACTACAACTAATGAAAAAAGAAGCAATAATCAAAAAACTCCCAACATACAAAAGCCCTAGACCAGATGGCTTCACAGGCAAATTTTACCAATCATTCAAAGAAGAACAACTATGTTCTCAAACTACACCAAAAAAATTCAGAAAGAGGGAAGACTCTTTTTTTGAGGCCAATACGACCCTAATTCCAAATCCAGGCAAAGACAAGACAAAGAAAGAAAATTACAGGCCAATATCTCTGATGAACATAGATGCTAAGATCCTCAACAAAATATTAGCAAACTGGATCCAGCAATACATCAAAAAGATCATACACCATGATAAAGTGGGTTTTATTCCAGAGATGCAAGGATGGTACAATAGCCACAAATCAATAAAACCTGATACATCACATAAACAAAATGAAAGACAAAAATCATAGGATCATATCAATAGATGAAGAAGAAACATTTCCTAAAATCCAGCACCATTTATGGTAAAAACACTCAGCAAAGTGGGAATAGAAGAAGCATACCTCAATGTAATAAAGGTCATATACAAAAAACCTACTGCCAGCATCATACTCGACGGGCAAAAACTAAAACCATTTCCCTTAATATCAGGAACAAGACAGGCATCTGCCATCACTATTGTTGTTCAGCCCAGTACTGGAAGTCCTAGTCACAGTGATCAGACAAGAAGAAGAAATAAAAGGCATCCAAATTGGAAAAGAGGAAGTAAAGCTGTCATAATACCATGTATAAGACAACATGGTATTATACATGGAAAACCCAATAGGCTCCACCAAAAAACTACTAGACCTAATCAATGAATTCGGCAAAACAGGAGGATACAAAGTCAATATTCAGAAATTGATGGCACCAATAAAGAACAGAAACAAAAAACTAAGAAAACAATATCATTTACTATCGCAACAACAACAAAAATAAAGTACCTAGGAATAAATTAACCAAGGAGGTAAAAGACCTGTACTAGAAAACTATAAGACACTGAAGAAAGAAACGGAGGGAGATACAAATAACTAGAATCATAATTCTTCCATACCATGTTCATGGATAGGAAGAATTAACATAATTAAAATGTCCATACTACCCAAAGCAGTCTATAGGGTCAGTGTAATTCCTGTCAAAATACTAATGGCATATTCCATAAATCTAGAACAAATATTCCAAAAATTTATATGGAACAAAAAACAACACTGAATAGCCTCAGCAATGTTGAGAAAAAAAGAACAAAGTTGGAGGGATCACAATAACTGATTTCAAAATATACTACAAGACCACCATAATCAAAACAGTATGATACTAGAGTAAGAACAGACACATAGATCAATGGTATAGAATAGACAGCCCAGAAATAAACCCATGTCTTTAAGATCAATTAATATTTGACAAAGTGGGCAGGAGCATACAACACAGTAAAATCAGTCTTTTCAATAAACGGTGTTGGGAGAACTAGACTAGTATGTGGGTAAAAAAATGAAATTATACCACCATCTTACACCACACACCAGAATAAATGCAAAATGGATAAAAAACTTAAATATATATATATGTCATAATACCATAAATATCCTAGCAGAAAACATAGGCAGTAACATTTTGGATACCTTGCATAGCAATATTTCTGCCAATATATCTAAGGCATTGGAAATAAAGGGAAAGAAAAGCCAAATGGGACTACATCAAATTAAAAAGCTTCTTCACAGCTAAAGAAACCATTAACAATATAAGAAAGGAACCAACTGTATGGGAGAGCATATTTGCCAATGATATATGGGACAAGAGTTTAATCTCCAAAATATATAAAAAACTTACACAACTCCTCACCGGAAACACAAACAATCCAATTTAAAAATGTGCAAAGGACTTGAATGGACATTCCTCTAAGGAGGGAGGACATACAGATAGCCCATAGACATATGAAAAAATGTTCAACATCACTAACCATAGGAAAGATGAAAATTGTAACCACAGCCTGGCTGGTATAGCTCAGTAGATTGAATGTGGGCTTCGAACCAAAGGGTCGCTGGTTCAATTCCCAGTCTAGGCACATGCCTGAGTTGCAGACCAGGTCCCCAGTGGGGGCCACATGAGAGGAAACCACACACTGATGTTTCTCTCCCTCTCTTTCTCCCTCCCTTCCCCTCTCTCTAAAAATAAATAAATAAAATCTTTAAAAAATAAATAAAAAAAAAGAAAATTGTAACCACAATGAGATATTACCTGACACCTCTCACACTGCCTTTTATTAATAAATCAACAAACAACAAGTCCTGGTGAGGATGTGGAGAAAAGGGAACTCTAGTGAACTGTTGGTAGGAATGCAGACTGGTGCAGCCACTGTGGAAAACAGAATGGAATTTCCTCAAAAAATTAAAATGGATCTACCTTTTGATTCAGTGATTCCACAGCTGGGAATATACCTGAAGAATGAAGAATCACCAATTCAAAAGAATTTGTGCTCCCCCATGTTCATAGCAGCACTATTTACAATAGCCATGATTTGGAAACAGCCTAAGAGCCCATCAGTAGATGAGTTGAGTGGGCTAAAAAACAAAAAAACAAACAAAAAAAAACTATGGACATTTACACAATGGAATACTGTGCATCAGAAAGAAAGAATTCCTATCTTTTTCGACAGCATGCATGGAACTGGAGACTGGTATACTAAGTGATATGAGCCAGTTGGAGAAAGACAAATATCATATAATCTCACTTATAAGAAGAACCTAATGAAAAAAAATAAAGTAAAAATAAACCAGAGACTCAGAATTATGATGATTTAGAATGACAGCTGTAAGAGGGGAGGAGAAAGGTGGGGAATGATTGAAAGAAAGTGAAGGGATTTTTAGTCAAAGAACATATAAGAAGGACCCATGGACATGGACAACGGAGAGGGAACTGATTATTGATGTGAGTGGAGGGGGGACAAAGGGGGAAAAAGTCAGACAACTGTGATAGCATAAAAAATAAAATATTAAAATAAAGAAATAAGGAATTACACATGGCTAGAAACAGTAAGTCAGATGTATGAGAGTAAGCGAATGTGACTATCAAGTTTAAGTATGAATACTAGGCAAAAAAACAAATAAGGTGAAAATTATAATACATACTTTCAACAGACATTTCTTTTACCCCATCTGAATGACATCTATTGTCATTTAAATATAGTTATTAGATATATATATACCAAATGCCACTGAACTATATACTTTTAAATGCTTACTTTCATAATATGCGAATTTCATCTGAGAATTATAGATAGACAGCTACTTAACTACATTAATACACATACATATATACATAGTAATTACTGATCAATGTATCTATTTTAGGAACCCCCTGAGGTTCATCTAATGATAATGGTATAATCTTTTGTGAGGTAATTAATGTCACTCTAGTGCCTGGACAAAAAATGAAATCCTGTAGACTGGCAGCATGCCATTTGAAATGATGGAGTAAAAAATGTCAAATAAAGGCATCAAATCCTCCTAATATACCAAAATATTAGAATTTCTCGATGGCAAAGTTAAACAAAATTTTAAGATTACACTTCATCTATTTAAAGCTTAATAAATAATGTAAAAACATAAAAGGTAGTTTAGCAATGCTTAGACAAATTCCAATAAATATATTGATATTAGAACAAGAAATGTAATAGATTATTTTTAAATTTTTCATCAATTTTTACTTATGATTTATTAATGCCAACAAGCAATAACTTATACATAAAGGAGAAAAATACTAAATCCTAAGGGAATCATAAAACCAGCTCAGCTATCATTATCCCACTCATTAAAGAATTTTATTATCACTATTTAATAAAACATTTCTTTAAAATCTCTCATGATACCACTTTTGAATACAATATCAAGGGCCTATTTCAAGAGAATAAATTCATAAATAAACTTCAGAAAAAAAAGGAAAAATCACGATAGTCACATTATTTCTATTTTTAATGTAAAATATCTAATGTTCAAATTTAATTCAAGTACTTTAAATATTTATGCATAACAACTATTTTTAGTTTACAATATTTAAAGTACATACTTCCTTAATAAGACTACCATTTTAATGAATTTTGAAGCATTGTATTTAAGGGATTCAGCAAAAACAAATTAAGTGCTAACCTCTAAGTGTTACAGGCATTTACCAAAAATCTATTCATCATTTTATTAACATTATACCACCATGAACTATATCAGAATACACATATAAACTAAATTAGAAACGTACATCAACATATTGTATGATAAAGTGTCTCCTCTGTCCATCAGAATATACAGAAAGGACATATTCACCAGGTTTCCCATGGCTCTCTCGCACCAAGAAGTCCCCTTGTTGTTTTAACAGATCCTGTGCTTCTATTCTGGGAATCGCACCATGGTACCATTCCTGTTCCGCCAGGGGCTTCTCACTTGTGGAGATCATATCACAGAACTTGAGCAAATGTTGGGGAAAAAAAACTAAATTAGAAATAATAGTAATTTTTTCTAGTAAAATTCATAGCAATTACAAATACTTCTTACATATATCCCTCCCTTTAATTGACCAATTAAAAATTACATGATGAATCTGAAATTTTCATGATTTTTAAAATAGATATCTCATGGAATACTGGTGTTCAAGTTTAACATAAATAAATAGCCTTCAATATTTAAGTTTACTTGTCTTTTCTATCTGTCATACATAGTTACATACAATATCAGCATTTAGAGTTAATACATACATATTTATAGTCTTCAATGTATCATGAAACAAATCCGTATATTTAAAACTTATTAACTAGAGAATTACAAATAAAAAAAGGGTATTATGAGAGAAATTTATCACAAAACAACTTCCATTTTATTTAATTAAAAGTTATTTCTTTTTGTGGAATAAACTCTTGATTACATGGGCTGTGGACTGTCCATGTCATACATCCCAGGAGCACTACCGAAGGCTTCACTCGACGATGCCTTACTGCTGTGCCTTTCCATTCTTATCCTCATTCCCCTTACTTCCTCAGCCATTACCTCTCCACATGGATAGTTGGTCCTGACCCTGCACAGCTATGGTAGATTAAAAACTTAGGAGAAGTAGCACCACTGAAAACCACCAATGCGCAATTACAAATGTGGCAAAAACAAGGGAAGAATATAAGCCATGCATATGGCATGAAAAGCAAATTATCTGTTATTTTTGGAGGTCAAATGTAAGACCAAATAACAGAGATAACTAAAAGCTGACTGTATTTCCTTGAAATGTTTCTAACTGATAATAAATAAAATCATACATTTTATGATTAGAAGGAAAAACTTTGTTTGTTTGTTTGTTTGTTTTTAATCAGGAACTAAATTGCAGATCATTAAGAGCACTTTATAGGTAAGGTATAATAATGTGCACTAACTCAACTCTTAAGTTTCTCAAAATACAATATGCACAATGCCTCACTGAATTTATAAATTGGTAAAATTAGATTTAATAATAAATGAAGCCCTGGCTGGTGTGGCTTAGTGGACTGAGTGCTAGCCTGCAAACCAAAGGGTCAGTGGTTTGATTCCCAGCCAGGGCACAGGCCTGGCTTGCAGGCCAGGTCCCTCCCTAGTAGGGGGTGTATGAGAAGCAACTACACACTGCTGTTTCTCTCCCTATCTTTATCCCTCCTTTCCCATCTCTAAAAATAAATAAATAAAATCTTAAAGACAAAAATAAATAAAGGAAAATATTTGCACATGAGGGTTTTCAGGCTAATATTATATTATTAATTGCATATACAGACAAAGAATGGTATCTTTGTGGTAATTAAAACTAACTTTGAAGATAGCTTCACTGTTTTGTACCACTGAACAGGCCCAACCTTACTGGTCAAAGTTTCACTTTACAGTATCCAAAACTCACCTATTAATTTAAAAAAAAAAATTGGAAAATCCCAAGTAGACTTATAAGAATCCACATTTTGGCTGCTATTTCAAACACGTATGACGTTTTTTATTCTTTAAATATATACATGGTGTGATTGTACATGCAAATTTTTGTAAGCTAAATTACCTTTTTTTATTAATACTAATTATGATAAATACAGCATTTCCCAAAATAATTAATTCCCCAAAAATTAGTTTAAAACACACAAAAAAAGAACCAGACACAACAATAAGAGGTAAATATGTGTATACATTATACAAATGAGTATGTATATTGCTTTAAAAAACAAATTCATAATATACAGAAAGCATTTTTGTGTATACTACACTATTAGTTTATAGTCCTTAAAGTAGGTTGTCAAATGGTTAAATATTTCTTTACCAAGATTTTATCACAGTACACATCACTATAGTAAATACTAAAATTTTTATTCTAAGAGAAATATTTCCAAGTCTCACCCGTGGTAAAAGTATTTCATTATTTTTTTCTGTTAAAAAGAAAAAAACAACCATGAAATAAGAAATTCAGTGTCACTTTTTTACAAAGAACTTGTTGTCACCATTATCTCTGAAAAAGGTCTACATAATACAAAATTACCACAAACAAGAATGTCATACATGCTTCTTTTCCTATTCAACTTATCCTCCCAAATTTGATTTATTTAGGAGAATGGAGAATCTCAATAATTCATTTACTTAAAAGGGGCACTTGAAATACAAAAGTTCAGCTAATACTCTGAGAAATTCATTGAAAATGTGAGGTTAAAACATTTAAGTTTGTTCATTTGTTTTTTTAAAAAGGATGAACAGAAAGGAACTGTTGCTATTTCATAGAGATTACAATTCAGTTCTTTGGATTGATTAATTTCTTTTGAGTAGTAGGGGAAGCTTTGAGATCTGTTACTACCCAGTGCACAGATAACATTTAAAACACATAGGCTGAAGTTGGTATGAGTGCATGTGTGTACACGTGCATGCACACACGTCCACAGGGAAAGGTCAGACATCCCCTGTCTGGGTCTATCAGGTATTTCAGAGACTTCTCTGGAAGCACTGTAAGGACCATTTTTATTAATATGAAATTAATGAAATTCCAATACAGTCTTGCAGGCTCAATAGCAATAGAATGTAAGATGTGTCAGCAAAAAAATCCAACATCCTAAGAGTTGTCATAATGATTTTTTATCTCAAATACCACATCTTTCTAAGCCTCAGTAAGAAAAGATTTTTTCCTTCATGATAAGTTACCTAAGATTTTTGCCAAAGATGTGGTGAAGGGAAGCCTCCTTTTTAAAGTTATAGTTAATCCAATACAGTTAATAAGTGTTACTTAATAAGACAAGATTTCCTGATTGACCCAGCTGTTTCATTAGTTATTTTTCCCTTGTTTTTAACAATATTCCAGTAAAAAACATGCTGGACCTAGTGAAATGAAAAGGTTAGTTTAAATAAAGAGGAAATAAGGAGTCAGTACTAGGAAATGAAAATATTTGGGAGAAAAGTATAATAGGCCATTTTTTCCTTACTCTAGTTCAGGCTAATTACCAAGGGGGTATGCCTTTATTCCAAACATTCGAGTGCAACATGAGCTCTTTTTGACAGGCAAAGATAAAGTGTTAAAAAAAAATCAAAGTCTAAATTCTATTAAAATTAAGCACCTAATTAAGACACCATTTTCTCTTTCTTTTTAATTAAATTTGTTGGAGGTGACATTGGTTAATACAATTACACAGGTTTCAATTTACGTTTCTGTGATACTAGATCTGTATATTGCACTGTGTGCCCACCCACCACCTAAAGTCAAACCATCTCCCATCAGCATATATTAGGCCCCCTTCACCTCCCAACCTCCCAACTGCCTTCCCTCTGGCAACCACAACATTGTTGTCTGTGTCCATGTGTTTCAGTTTTTATCTCACATATGAGTGAAATCAAATGGTTCTTAGCTTTTTATGACTGACTTATTTCAATTGGTATACTATTCTCAAGGCCCATCCATGTTTTCACAAATGGCAGTATTTCATCTTATGGCTGAGTAGTATTCCATTTTGTACACATATCACATCTTCTTTATTCAATCCTCTATCAAAGGACACTTTTGTTGTCTCCATGTCTTGGCCACTGCGAATAATGCTGCAATAAACATAGGGGTGCATATATCTTTGCAAATACATGTTTTTTAGTTTGTTGGGGTAGATACCCAGGAGAGGGATTGCTGAGTCATATGGTAACTCTAGTCCTAATTTTTTCAGGAACCACCAGAGTGTTTTCAAAAGTGCCTGTACCAGTCTACATTCCCATCAGCAATGAATGAGGGTTCGCTTTTCTCCACAGCCTCTCCAGCACTTGTCATTACCTGACTTCTTCATAACAGCCATTCTAACAGGTGTGAGGTGGTATCTCATGGTAGTTTTGATTTGCAGTTCCCTAATAGCTATTGAGGTTGAACATCTTTTCATATATGTTTACCATTCGTAGGTCTTCTGGGGAGAGGTGTCTGTCCATTTTCAATTGGATTGTTTGGTGTTAAGTTTTTAAATATATTTTTGATGTTAAAACTTTCTCAGAGCTGTTGTTTGCAAGTATCATCTCCCATTCAATTGGTTGCTTCTTTGTTTTGTTGTTGGTTTCTTTTGCTGGGCAGAACCTTTTTAGTTTAATACAGTCTCATTAATTTATTTTTGCCTTTACTTCCTTGCCTTTGGGGTCAAATTCATAAAATGTTCTCCACAACCAATGTCCATAGTTTAGTACCTATGTTTTCTTCTATGAAATTTATTGTTTCAGATCTTATATTTAAGTTTTTGATCCATTCTGAATTAATTTTTGTACACAGGGACAACCTGTAGTCTAATTTCATCCTTTTGCATGTGATTTTCTAATTTCCCCAGCACCATTTACTGACGAGGCTTTTCTTTTATTCACTGTGCATTTCTGGTTCCTTTGTTGAAAATTATCTGCCCATATACATGTGGTTTTATATCTGAACTCTCAATCTGTTCCACTGATTTGTGTGTCTGTTTTTCTGTCAATACCATGCTGTTTTGATTATCATAGCTCAGAATTTCAATTTGAAGTCAGGTAGTACAATACCTCTGGCTTCATTCTTTTTTCTGAGAATTGCTTTGGCTATTCCAATTTTTTTCTGGTTCCATATAAATCTGATGATTTTTTAAACTATATTTTATTGACTTATACTATTACAGTTGTCCCATTTTTTTCTCCCTTTTATCCCCCTCTGGCCTGCACCAACCCTCCCTCCAGCATTCACCCCACCCTTTAGTTCTTGTCCATGGGTCGTACATACAAGTTCTTTAGCTTCTCCATTTCCTATACTATTCTTAACCTCTATTTTTTTTTACCTACCAATTATGCTTCTTATTCCCTGTATCTATTCCCCCCTTCTCCCCCCTCACCCACCCCACTGATAAATGTCCATGTGATCTCCATTTATGTGATTCTGTTCTAGTTCTAGTTGTTTGCTGAGTTTGTTTTTGTTTCTGTTTTTTAGGTTCAGTTTTTGATAGTTGTGAGTTTGTTTTCATTTTCTTATATAAGACCCTTTAACATTCCTTATAATAAGGGCTTGGTGATGATGAACTCCTTTAACTTTATTTTCTCTAGAAAGCACTTCACCTGCCCTTCCCTTCTAAATAATACCTTTGCTGGATAAAGCAATCTTGGATGTAGGTTCTTGTTTTTCATGACTGTGAATACTTCTTCCCTGCCCCTTCTTGCTTGTAAGGTTTCTTTGGAGAAATCAGCTGATAGTCTCATGGGAACTCCATTGTAGGTTACTCTCTTCCTTTCTCATGCTCTTTTAAGATTCTCTCCTTATCTTTAATCTTGGGTAATTTAATTTTGATGTTTCTTGGTGTGTTCCTGCTTGGGTCCAACTTCTTTGGGATTCTCTGAGCTTCCTGAATTTGCATGTCTATTTTCTTTGCCAGACTGAGAAAGTTTTCCTTTATTATTTGTTCAAATAAGTTTTCAATTTCTTCCTTTTCCTCTTCTTTCTGGAACACCTATGATTCGGATGTTGGAATGTTTAAAGTTGTCCAGAAGTTTCCTCAGCCTCTCCTCATTTTTTGCATTCTTGTTTCTTCATTCTGTTCCAGTTGAATGCTTATTTCTTCCTTCTGTTCCAAATCGTTGATTTCAGTTCCAGTTTCCTTCTCTTCACTGTTGGTACCCTGTATATTTTGATTTCTTTATACTTTGTAGAGCTTCTACTTCTTCCTTTATTTTTCATCTGTAGTCAATCATTTCTGTGAACAACCTGATTACCAGTGTTTTGAGCTCTGCATCTGAAAGGTTGGCTATCTCTTCACTGCTTAGTTCTATTTTTGAAGCTATGATGTTCTTTCATTTGGGCCGTTTTTTTGTTTGTTTGTTTTTTGTCTTCAATTGCCTGTTACGTTGTAAGGGGCAGAGCCTTAGATATTCACGAGGTCAGGGCAACTCAAGATGCTGCATTGTGCCACTGTATGTGGGGTTGAGGTCAGATGGAGAACAATGCTACTTACTTGGCTCTTGCCCAGCTTTCATCAGTTCCCCAGCTATGCACAAGCAAATTTGGCCCTTCTGGTGCTGATTTTCAGGTAGGTGGGTTTGTGTATGTTCTAGGACTCCATGGGTCCCTCCAACAGACTCTCCTGTGAGACTGGGAGTTTCTTTCTCCCTCTACTGCAACCCCCATGTGTTTTTGCAGCCAGAGGTTTGGAGGTTTTATTTCTCAACTCTAGGAGTTTCCCAACCTTGTTGTTCCTCCTGGTTTATCTCCATGCAAATATGGGGCCACCCAGTCCACTAGCTATGGCCTTGCTGCACATCCTCTCCGCCCCCTTTGCCTGACTCTGCCCCCCGACCAGTCTGGGTATTTCTTCTTTAACTCCTTGTTTGTCAGACTTCCATACAGTTCAATTTTCTGACAATTCTGGTTGTTTTTTTGTTTTAAAATTGGTTGTTGTCCTCCTGTTGTTTGTGAGAAGAAGCAAAGTATATCTACCTACACCTCCATCTTGGCCAGATGTCCTAAATCTGATGATATTTTTGTTCTATTTCTTTAAAAAGTGACACTGGGATTTTGATGGGGATTGAATTAAATCTGTATATTGCTCTAGGTAATATGGCCATTTTAACTATGTTGATTCTTCCAGTCCAAGAACACAGAATATTTTTTCATTTTGTTATATTGCTTTTATCTCTTTTAATAATGCTTTAATTTTTCTTTATTTTTAAAGATTTTATTATTTATTTTTAGAGAGGGGAAGGGATGGAGAAAGACAGAGAAAGAAATATCAATGAGTGGTTGCCTCTGGAGCACTCCCTGAGTGGGACTTAGGCCGCGACCCAGGCGTGTGCCTTGACTGGGAATCGAACCAGTGGCCATTTCATTCACAGGTAGGCACCAATCCACTGAGCCACACCAGCCAAGGAATAATGCTTTAATTTTTCAATATGTAGGTCTTCAACATCCTTTGTTGAATTTATTCCTATTTTATTTTTTTGGTTGCAATTGCTAGTTGATTTTTCATTTCTTTTTCTGAAGTTTTGTTGGTAGTATACAGGAAAGCAGTGGATTTCTGTACATTGATTTTTGTATCCTGTAACTCTATTGTATTTGTTTATTGTTTCTAAAAGCTTTTTATTGGAGTCTTTTGGATTTTCCATATATTGAATCATGTTCTCTGGAAAAACTGACACTGTTACTTCTTCCTTCCCAACCTGGATGCTTTTTCTTTCTTTCCCTGGTCTTATTGCTCTGGCCAAGACTTCCAGAACTATGTTGAATAAGATTGGTGAGAGTGGGCATACTTTTCTTATTCCTAATTTTAGGGGAAAAGCTTTCAGTTTTTCACCTTTGACTTATGAGATTGGCTAATGGTTTGTTATATATGACCTTTTATTATGTTGAGGTACTTTCTTTCTATTCCCATTTTATTGTTTTAATCATAAATACATGTTGTATCATATCAAGTGCTTTTTCTGCACCTATTGATAAGACCATATGATTGTTATCCTTTCTTTTGTTAATGTGGTGTATTACATTAATTGATATGCATATGTTCAACCATTCTTGTGCCCGTAGAACAAATCCACTTGATCGTGATGTATTATTTTTTTGATGTATTGTTGTATTTGACTTGCTAGTTGTTTAAGATTTTTGCACCTTTATTCATCAGAAATATTGGTCTGTGGTTCTCTTTTTTTTTTGTTTTATCCCTGCCACGTTTTCTATCAGGGTTATGTTAGCCTCATAAAATGTACTGGAAACTATTGCCTCTTCTTTAATTTTTTGGAAGAATTTGAAATGGATAGGTTTCAAATTTTCTTTGAATGTTGAATAGGATTCACCAGTGAAACCATCTGGTCCTATACTTTTTTTTTTGGTGGAGGTGGTTAATGTTTGCTTCAGTTTCCTCACTGCTGGTCTGTTTGGATTTTCCAATTCTTCATGATTTAGTCTAGGAAGTTTATATATTTCTAGGATCTTATCCATTTCTTCTAGGTTGATGACTTTGGTGGCATATAGTCTTTCATAGTATTCCAGTATAATCCTTTGTATGTTTGTGGTATCTGTGGTAACTTCTTCATTTCTGATTTTGTTTATATGGGTCTTTTCTCTTTTATCCTTAGTGAGTCTAACCAGGGGCTTGTCAATTAAATTAATCTTTTCAAATAACCAGTACTTTGTTGTAATAATTTTTTGTGTAGTCTTTTTTGTTTTCTATCTCATTGAGCCCTGTTCTAATTTTTGTTATTTTCTTTCTTCTTCTGACTTTGGGGAATTTGGGTTACCCTGGTTTTTTATTCCCTAGTTCTTTAAGATGTAATGTTAGGTTGTTTACTCAGGATTTCTCTTGTTTCTTGTGATAGACTTGTAATGATATAAACTGTCCTCTTATTACAGCTTTTGCTGCATCTGGGAAGTTTTGATATGTCATGTTGTCACTCTCATTTGTCTCTATAAATCTTTTGATTTCACCTTTGACCCAGTCATTTTTTAGTAGTACCTTGTTTAATCTCCACATGTTTGTGGGTTTCCTTACTTCCTTTTTGCAGTTGGTTTCTCATGTAAAGGCATTGTGCTCAGAGAATATGCTTGGTATAATTTTAATCTTCTTGAATTTGTTGAGACTGGTATTGTGACCCAACATATGGTCTTCTTGAGACTGTTCCATGTGCACAGTCTCAAGAGGAAAAGAACATATAATTTGATGGGATGAAAAGCTCTGTATATGTTAATTATGTCCATTAGATCTAATGTGTCATTGAAAGTTGATACTTCTTTATTGATTTTGTTTGGATGATCATTTAGAGTTATCAGTGGAGTATTAAGATTTCCAACTATAACTGCATTTTGGTCTGTTTCTCTCTTTAGTTCTATGAGTAATTGCTTTATATATTTTGGTGCTCCCCGATTGGGTATATATTAAGAAGTGGTATGTCTTCTTGATGTAGTGTCCCCTCTATCATCATAAAATATCAGTGTTTTCTCTTGTTACCTTTGTTAAGAAACTATTTTAAAAGAAACTAAAATAAAACAGAATGGAAAACTTATGAGTAAACCTCTTAATAAGCTTGAACAAGTTAAATAAAACTTCAATGCAAACATTAAATTTATTTTAAAATTTTTAATGAATTTTTAATAACCATAAAATGATATTTGGGTTTATTCTTATATAAATTTAATTATTAATTTAATAATGTAAGCAGTGAATTCTTTCAAATGTAGTTTAATAATATACTGGAGTGACTACAAGTAATTCACAGGATTCTAAACATTTCTCAAAAATTTCACAAAGATCCCTATAACTTTTAAATTATATATCACAGGGAAGTCTTAGGAGATTAAAAATCCAGTGCCATACAATCACAAGTAAGAGAATCACCAAACACTTGCAAAAGGCAGGAAATATTGGTCTCTCACATAGGTACCTGCCTGACAGTAGTAAAAGCTACTTTCAGAGGAAGTGGAAATGTAATAATACACAGTAAAAGTGTTTTTTATACTATTTAGAGTGTGGTAGTTGAACAGCACTTAACATAAAATGAAAATATGAATAATAATGTTCTTTCTGCCACTTTTTCAAATTTCCAGTTACATTTTTAATTTATTGAATGAGTTACTTCTTAAAACAATAAAAAATAACATTCTGGAAAACTGATCCTCATGATCATTTAGTTGCCTTCAGACTAGACAAGCAAGATGTAAATTAATTAGAGCAGTAGTTCCATCTATAACAGGCACTAAGGCCTATCTTAATGCTACAAATTCTAATTTTTTAGCAATACAGTAGAATTGATCATTTTTTTCATGTACTTGTCTTTAACCAAAACAAAGATATTTTACCCCTGTACTTTCCACAATGAAACTAGCAACAAAACTCTTATTCATAAATGTCTTAATAAATAATTTTTTGTACTTTTTTGGAACTTGAGTTTGTTTAGTCTTTTGCTAATAATATAACTGTTGTCTAGCATAGTGAGTAGGCAGCATTACATGCTGATCAGAAATTCTCATTCTTACACAATTTTTTCTGAAACTTTAGTATCAGCATGAAAGGATTGTCAGGTCAAGATTCAAAGTTTTGTTCAACAACCGCGGCATTTTTTTCCATGAACAATTTGGTCAAGAACCAAATTGTTCAAGATGGGAGACTTTTGAGAACCAAGGTTGAACGATAGACAACTGGACCAAACTCAAATATTACCTTAGTTCTACCACTTACCATTTCCTGGATTAACTTTTTATGTACTCTCTTGATCTCTGTAAAGAGACACTATCTTTAGCAAAATATATTTTCATAAAGGTCTTTCTTTTTTGATCTAACACTCCTGTTTTCTCCAATATCTTCTGATTCTCTCCTTAAACAAAGGAAAGACCTGTACCATTAGTTCCTTTACTCATATTTTTATAACTAATTGATGTTTTCCTCTTTATTATTTTTATCCATTTACCTTTTCCAATTGTGCTTATGACTCATTCATCCTCTTTCATTTTACCATTTACTGCACTTTTTTCTCATTTTTTCAGTTTCAAATTTTCTCTCCTTAAGGCTACAATATCAGTAACAACACATTTTAGTCAATTAAGTGTCTTCAGTGCTAATTTCATATACACATCTCAACTAAAACTATTAGCAGATTATTCTAATATGTCAGTATGTCATATTGCCATAAATTTAAACATGTATTATTGCATTGGAATTGTTTATAGAACACAGTAGCAGTCTGACATTATCTGTGTCATTTGTTTTAATCCTTTGAGCAAATATATAAAAGAATAGATTTGCTCCTTATACAATAAAATTATAGAAAATAAATCCCAATAAGCTGTTCTTCAAAATTGTATGTGACAATGCTAGTGATTCAAAACTTGCAATTCTGAGCATGTTATTTACTCTTCCTAAACATGCCTGACTATACAGGAGAACTCAGTATATGTATGGCTGTGATATGATACAAAAAATTTATTTTTTACTTCCCTTGTTTCTTGTTTTTCTACATCTTAGTTTCTGGGCAGAAAAAAAAAGAGGGAGGTAAATTAAAACTTTAAGAATACAAGAAGACAACTAAGATTTAAAATATATAATATTCAACCTGAATTAAATAGCATTCCTTGTTAGAGGAAGTAACAGTTGTTTTGGTAGACCTGAAGGAGAACACTAAAAAACACAACAGCTTATCCTGTTATGCATAAAAAGAACTATGTTGCACTATGCCAATGGTGGAAGTCAAGCATTGTAATATTAACATTATAACAAATGTACAAGTTAAACATAGCTGAATTATAATTCTCTAATTTTCTAAAAAGAAGCAACCAAGCAAATAATATTGAATATATTATTCTATATAATGGAAGCATATATTTATTTTTCATTATTTTTACTTTCTAAATTCTAGTACAATACAAAAAAATTTTAAAACACATAAATATAGGGTATAGGAAAATATGAAATTTAAAGAGATAAGAGTTAAATGATTAAATATTCTTCTGATGTCTAAAAAACAATTATTTGGACCAAATGTGCTTTATTGTATTATAAGGAACATTTTCAAAGAGCACTACTATTAGAAGTGCTATACACTCCATAGATCAGGGATGCAACTAGTACTCAAGCGGCTTGGAGAGGGAACCCAAACTGTTTGCTCAACCACTTTTTATAGAAATTCTCCAGTAAAAACATGACTCTGGGGAAAGGAATGTATTCTTGATGTGACTAGAACAGATCTCATTAAATATAGTGTGGTTTAAAGACTTGCAATGGAAATGGACTCTCATGATTGCCAGTCAGCTTTCAGATTATGCAGTTAATGCTGTCTAATACCTCTGACCCTGCATTCAGAAGCAGTATCTAAGAAAGAGTTCTCAAAAGAAAATTGTAACTTCCTGTACCATGGGAAGATGCTGCATGTGGAAGAGGTCTCAGTGCCCAGAGGTACTCTTAGGTTACTTAACACCTTTAGTAAATTGAAAAAAAATTACATGCCTGGAGCTGATATAACATAGTAAAATACTACTCTGATCATGACAATAAACAGTAAACATCTACCATCAGATACTATATTTAGCTGATGCCAAATTCGTCTATCAGAAAATTATCTTACATTCTTCCTTCCATCAATACCATTAATTGAAGTGATCTGTTAGAATGTCTTCAAAGGTAGCTCTACATTTTAACCTCACTGTTTAAAATGCCAAAATAAATAGTGATGGCAAGTCCAATGAGAATACCATTATGACTAATTCTACTTTCATATCCCTAGATATAATGCAAGTCATTGCTTTGTTTTTACCTAAAATTTTGCTTCAAATTTTGGTATGTTCATTTGAATAGAGAAACAATGTATCACAGTTGTTGCTTTTTTAATATTTTAAATTCAATAAGCTTCCACATACAAAAGAATAAATTTGAGCCTCTGCCTCACACCATATATAAAAAGTAACCCATAATGAATCAAAGACCTACATGTAAGGACCAAAACTATAAAATTCCCAGAAGGAAACAAGAGTAAAAATTTGTATGACGTTGGATTAAACAATGTTTTTATAGACATGTCACCAAAAGCATGTGCCACCAAAGAAAAATTGGTAAATTGAACTTTGTCAAAATTAAAACTTTTGTCAAAGGACACTATCAAGAAAGTGAAAAGAGAATCCAAAAAATGAGCAAGAGAATTTTCAAATTATATATCATAGAAGGGGCTTGTGCCCAAAATATATGAAGAACTCTTATAACTCAACAATTAAAAAGCAACCCAATTTTAAAATATACAAAGGAAATGAAAAGTCATTTCTCCAAAGAACATATACAAGAAGCCAATAAGCATTTAAAAAGGTAATCAACATCATTAGCCATCAGAAAAAAACAAATAAAAACTATAATAATATACCACTTCATACCCACTAGGATGCCTTAATTTTTTTATAAAAAATAGGAGATTGTGAAGAAACTGAAACATTGCTGGTGAGAGTGTAAAATGATGCAATCACTGTGGAACAGTTTGGCAGTTCCTCAAAAACTGAACATACGAGAATTACCGTATGACCCAGCAATTCCTAGGCATACAATTGAGAGAATTGAAAACATATGTGCACATAAATGTTGGCTGCAGCATTATTCATAATAGCTAAAAAGTGGAAACAACCCAAATATCCATCAGCTGAAGAATGAATAAGCAACATGTGATAAATCCATACAGTGGAACATAATTTAGTCATAAAAAAAATTAACCTTGAAAACATTATACTACCTGAAAGAAACTAGACATAAAATGTCATACATTACATAATTCTCTTTATGTGAAATGTCCAGAATAGGCAAATCCATAGGGATTGAAAGTAGAATAGTGAGTGCCAGAAAATGGGAAAGGGGGGACTGAAACTAAGTGCTAAAGGGTGTGAAATATCTTATGGGGGGTATTGAAATGTTCTGCAAGTAGTGATGATGGTTGTACAATACAGTGAGTAAACTAAGAACCAATAAGTGTATACTTTAAAATGGTGAATTTTACATTATGTGAAGTATATCACTATAAAATATTTTAAATATGATTAACCATGCCATGTTGTAAAGCTTTTTATAGAGAATAAACCATTTATAGTAATAATTAAAAATTTCCCTTCTGTTCTACTTTTACCAAATTAGAATACTCTAAGAAATACTATATTATGTCCGAAAAAAATGTATTTATGATTAAGCAGTGCCTAAACTGTTATGCACCTTAGACAATCATTTTTAATACCTGAAACTTTCACATTCACATTAAGACGCAAGACCTTGGTTACCTGTGTATTTGAGGAGGAAAAACCTCCTTCTCCAAATAAGAAGGATATCTAAGGCCTTAGAGAAATAGTTGTGTATAATTATTCATAGTGTAACACAGTACCATAAACCACACACTGCCTCAATCTTTTTAGTTCATGAGATTTTAAATAAATCAGAAAATACCAAAGGGCACTGAACTGATGGAAATAATAATTGCCTACAACATGAAGATATAAATGTAGTAAACTGGGACTTAAGGAAATGAACATTCTCAAAATTCTCAGTTACACAGAGAACATTTTCTTAGAAGCAATGGGCATTTCATAGCTTTAAGAATGTTGATGATTTATTTTAACAAACAGATCACAATGTATCTCTGAATGAAGGACACGTTACTAGGAAAGGCATTTCAATTCACTTCAGGGAAACATAATTTGTAAACACCAAAGGTACACCCAAGTCAATCACTGTCAATTTAGTAATTTTATTTAAGAAAGGTGAAGTCCAGCCCTGACTGGTGTGGCTCAGTAGAATGAGTGTGGGCTACAAACCAAAGGGTCATTGTTTCGATTCCCAGTCAGGGCACACACCTGGGTTGCAGGCTGGGTCTCCAGTAGAGGATGCATGAGAGGCAACCATACATTGATATTTCTCTTCCTGTCTTTCTCCTTCCCTCCCCCTCCCTCTAAAAATAAATAAATAAGATTAAATAAAAAGAAAGGTAAAGTCCATTTTTAAATGGAGAAAATAACATGTATATCTTTATATATTTAAAAAGTTATGGCTTATACCATCAATTCATTAAGGCTGTTCATAATATCCCCAATGTACTTTTAGGATAGCCAAGCCTATATAATTCCACCATAATGAACTAACTGCATTTCTCTGTTTTTAGATGTAAATCAGTGTGTCTTAAAAGACAAAATTTCTCTCATTGTCTGATCAACCCTAACTTAGGGACAGAAGCTGAAGTTCCCAAAGCTATGAATTTCAAAGCAATACATGTAACATGAAGTCCAGAAGCCACTGGAGCACTCCTAGACACCTGTCTTGAGGGCACAAGGTTCTTATGCATCCTAGGTTGTGGAGAAAACAAATGTGGAGTATTAGCCCATTTCCACAATCACAGAATTCTTATTTTTCTGTCACTTATTAAACTTTTGAAGCTCTAAATTCCACTCCCCTCCCCTTACATCGAAGGATAAAGCTAAAGGAAACTCTGAGTTTGTAATGGGGCTTAGTTTTAAAGTATCTAAAAAATTTTATTGAAGTCAAGTTTGATCTTAAAGGACACAAAAAGGAAATTGGGACAGGGGGGCGTCTTTCATAAATTAGATCACCAATAAACAGCTATTAGTTGCTGGCATAAGACCTCTGACCTAAGTGAAAATAAAGGTCAGTTAATGACAACTATGCCATTTTTGTTTCAATGGTAAATAATTTTATGAAAAGCTAACGGATGTATTGAAATATTTCTTTTCAAAATCCATATTTTTCTTTTTTAAAACTTTAAAAATATTTCATCTCAAATACTTTTTACTCAAATAAAAGTTATGAAAAACTGTCCTCAGAAACTCTCTAAAACTTATCATAAATTGTTAAGCCTCCTACAGTTATTTTGAGTGTCAAACCATAACAGGCCAAGTCCTATAAATTATTACTAATCTGTAAAACTGTAAATCAATTAAGAAAATAAGAGTAGGAAATGGGCCTTGAAAGAGACTTCCTCTATCGTGTTGCTTTTGCTTATTTTTTTTTCACTCGCTATTTAATGCCACATGAGATAGTCTGCATTAGTTCACAGCTCCCTCCCTATTCCCACAGAACTTCTGTAAATGGGAAGTGACAATGGCAACACATCAAAGGGTAAAATATGAATAGAAGACCTCTTTTACATAATAATATAATTTTATTCTTTTTTGTTAAAATACCAGCTAATTTCCTTACTTGTATAGAACAGATTGTTGCTTAAGTGAAATACATAAGGAAACATATTTTACATAGTAAAAAGGAATTATAGCAAATAAATCCAAAATGTGAATGGAAATTTAACTAACCTGTGGTTAGGAAACACTTTCTTTTTCTAAATAAGACTAGGTTGCATTGTCTTAAACAGGAAAACTTTTTAAAAGTAAGATATAATATTAAGATATCATCACATAGAAACTTAAAGAGTTGGGAGGAAATCATGTAATTATTTATACTCAATATTTTTGTGTTCACTAACATGCAATAAGATATCACTGTAAAGCTCTATTATCAATAAGGCAAGGCCTAAATAAAAAAATTGATAATTAAGTTTTATAGGTAATGAAGTGAAAAAATACTTCAGATTTTTACTATATAAAGGTGATAAGAATATTTTTTATCTTTCTTGGCTATGGCCTCTATTACTAAAAATAACAAATATTCTATGCACCTTTATAATATGCCAAACTTAATTTTCAGACTTCAACTTTATAATTTAATGTTCTAAAAATGTTAACACACATAAAATGATACATGTACAAATGCATGTACAATAATCTGTATTATAAAAATGTTTCATTGGAGAAGAGATTTCTATATATTATTCTTTTAATAAATATCAAAGCTCATAAAATGTAATATTTATTTGTAGTACAGGAAGTCTATAATACAAGTTTATTTCTTTCCTCCCTACATCAATGTTAGATAGAGTTTTACTATACACATACATGCATAGACTCATATACATACAAAAAGTTAACTTATATATTTACTTTTCAATTTGTAAGGACAAATTTACATATGATATTAATATATCAGAAAGAGTTAGACAATAACTATTTTCAATAACACATAAAGTTCATCATCCTACTTACTGCTGAAGAGCCCAATGCAGATTTTGGAGACCTAATCATTCCAGCAATTGAATGACGAATAGATTCAAATTTGGATAGCCTCTCCTTCCTTTCCTGGAGAGAGTAAGAAAGAAGCCTTCAGCAATAGTAAATATCTAGTATGCATACACAGTGATGCAGGTGTTTAGGTACTGATCCATAGCTCATGCCCATCCATCATGTCTTCCAACCAAATAAAATGCAAACTTCTTGACATAGAAGATGACAAAAAACCAAATGCATATAAACTCTATAATATGTTACTTTCCTGTTCCCTCAATACATGTCTTAATTGGAGAAAAATAAAAGAGGCAGAAACTCATGAGATGAGTGGAAACAAGAAATACAAAAGAAATTCGCAACAAACCAAATAAATATTAACATGCAGGGAAAAAAAGACAAGCTACAAAAAAACAGATTTCATATAGCCCTGTAGTTGTGCAGTATTTTCAAGGAAAAAAATAATTGGGAAAAAACAGGAGTAAAATTATATACAACATATTTTTAGACAGTGAAGTAGGTAGGAAGTTTCCCAAAGACTCACATGATGATGATGAGGAAGAAGATGACAATACCTACGGCAATGGTGACAACAGAAGACAGAGTAAAATAAGGAAACAGTGGCAGAACTACCACTAAGGAAAAGTCAACCCAGATTGCTGTTTGCCATAGGATGTATATCTAAGTATCATACACGGCAAAGGAAGCTTTTTATTAAGATTTCGAATCTGTAGATTCAATTTTACAAATGCAAGTGAATGAGGTACGTAACAGGGTAGAAAAAAAGAGAAAGAAGAAGAACAAAAACGAGTACTAAGAGGTAAGAAAAAGAATGATGGAAAGCATGTGTGAGGGTTTGTAGTGAAAGCATTGGTAAATTTTCCAATAATGACTACATTTCACTGTTAATCAGCAGCAGACAAAAGAACATGATATCCTATTGCCAAGTACTGTATTTCCATACTTTCCATCAATAGTGATGATCAGTTTTACTTGTCAGTGGAAAATAACTAAAGCAGGCCACAAATCACATCTATTATTTCCTATGTATCCAACACTTAGTGTATATCATAAATGTTCACATTTTGGGCCATATGCTACCTAATAAACTCAAACTCAAACCTGAAATTCCACTTTTGTCTCTCCATTTACCTATTTTTACTTATTTACTTTTCTAACAGTTATAGTACTAACAGCTTTTATTATTCCACAAATAAATGTATATTAATAATTAAAACAATCCTATGATACTCTAACAGATAATCTCAACATCTTTTTCATCATCATCACATATAACTTGCTGATGATCCTATGTAAATAACTATACTTCAACTCGAACATCTAGAGAACAAAAAAATTACAAACCTTCCTCAGAGGGTACTTACAAGTAAATTATTACAAGTGATTAAAAAGTAACATGTTAAAAGCATGCAAATATTTATTAAAATGACTTTAAAGAAATACATCTTCACTGCAGTACCCATGATCATCACCTTAGGAATATGAATGTGCATCCTGTAGCCTTAGTCCTAGCGGCAGCTTCAGTTTTGCCTTTTAATAAAAACTACTTTAATAAGTAGCTGAGCTACCAGAAATGCCAAAGCAAAGACAGCCTTGAAGTACTAAAGGAGTGTAGTGGCCTTTCTTTAAAGCATGTTCATCTTCAACTTACTTGGGTGTTTTGGGTTGTTTTTTAAATCTATGTCTGGTGCTTGAGAAGTCTTCTAAAATAAAAACGTTTGGGAAGGTAAATATTCTTACCAGCCAGGCTGTGGAGAATGAAAGAGTGGGAAGCAAGGCATACACAGTAGTTTCTTTGTAATTAGAATTATGAAGAAATCTGTGATGTTGTAAAGTACACATGTTGGAAAATACTAAAGTAGCTATAGTTTTCTACTCCCCAGCCCAACTTACACTTTTTCATGTTCCTTTGGGGATTTTTCCCCCTGACCTTGTGTGGTTGTGGTGGTGGCAGTGGTGTTAGCAGCAGTGACACTACTGCTGATCTTGCTGCTAACTACCACTGATGGGGGGATGACATAAAAGTGCTAACCTCACCTGCTTGGCAATGAAAGCTTCACAGCAAAACAGTAGGCTTCTCCTCTGAGCAATGCTCTTAAAATGAATGACAAGTATGGTCCCAATGTATGAATACCAAGATAACAGAGCAGAAAACTACATGGGAGGTTATGTACAAAAGTACAAAATTCAGGGGAGAGTTTTCAGAATTTGAAAGCAGACTTCCAGCCAAGATGGAGGCATAGATAGACCCACTGTGCCTCCTCAGACAACCAAAATAAGGTCAGCAATAATTTAGAAACAAGATAACAACCAGATCTGACAGAAAATTGAACTGTATGGAAGTTGGACAACCAAGAAGTAAAATATACACATTTATCCAGACTGGTAGGAGGGGGGAGTTGGGCAGCCAGGGAATGAGGGTTCGGCACAAAGCAGTGAGACCGGGTGCGTAAGGTATCCTGAGCGCCCAGGTGGCTGGCAGACCCAGTGAGGTGGTGACTGTGAAGCGAGGCAGTGCGCGCAAGGCACCTGGCTGTCTGGGCCATATTTGCATGCAGATAAACCAGGCAAAATTGGACAGTAAGACAGACTGCATAACCCAGGGTCCCAGTGCCGGGAAACAGAACCTCGGGACACTGATTGAAAACACCTGTGGGGGTTGAGGTGCAGGAAGAGGCACCCAGCCTCACAGGAGAGTGCATTGGAGAGACCCACGGGGTCCTAGAATGTACACAAGCCCACCCACATGAGAATTAGCACCAGAAGGGCCCAGTTTGCTCGTGGGAAGTGGAGGAAGGGACTGAAATCTGACGGAGAAAGGAGCAAGCACCATTGTTTCCTCTCGATCCTGACCCCACATACAGTGTCACATCCCAGTGACTGGGTTGCCCCACCTTGGAAAATACCTAAGGCTTCACCCCTCACTATGTAACAGGCATGACCAGACTGAAAAAAAAAAAAAAAAAAAAAAAAAGCTCCAACCAAAGTACAAATCAAAGCCCCAGAGCCAATTCTTTTAAGCGACGAAGAGATAGCCAACCTATTAGATGCACAGTTCAGAACATTGGTGATCAGGGTGCTCACAGAATTGGTTGAATTTGGTCACCAATTACATGAAAAAATGAAGGCTACAATACGAGAAATGAAGGAAAATGCACAGGGAACCAATAGTGATGGGAAGGAAACTGGGACTCAAAACAATAGAGTGGACCAGAAGGAAGAAACAAACAACCAAACAGAAAAGAATGAAGAAATAAGAATTGAAAAAAATGAGGAGAAGCTTAGGAACCTCCAGGAAATCTTTAAACATTCCAACATCCAAATTATAGGGGACCCGAAGGGGAAGAGGAAGAGCAACAAGTGGAAAAGTTATTTGAACAAATAATAAAGGAGAACTTCTCCAATCTGACAAAGGAAACAGACTTCCAGGAAGTCCGGGAAGCTCAGAGAGTCCCAAAGAAGTTGGACCCAAGGAAGAATACACCAAGGCATATCATGATTACATTAGCCAAGGTAAAAATGAAGGAGAGAATCCTAGAAGCAGCAAGAGATTAAGGGGACAGTAACTTACAAAGGAGTTCCCATTAGATTGTCAACTGATTTCTCAAAATCACCAAGCCTTTATTTTATGAAATGTTAAAGGGACTTATCTAAGAAAAAGAAGATAAAAAACATGTATAGTAAAATGGCAGCAAACTCACAATTATGAACAACCACACCCAAAACAAAAACAAACTAAGCAATCAATTAGAACAGGAACAGAACCATAGAAATAGAGATCACATGGAGGGTTAGCAACAGGGGAGTGGGAGGAGAGAGGGGGAAAAGGTACAGAGAATAAGTAGCATAGATGGTAGGTAGAAAATAGACAGGGAGGGTAAGCATAGTATGGGAAATGTAGAAGCTAAAGAAATTATGATACATGGACATGAACTAAAGGGAGGGAATGTGGGTGGGAGAGGGTGAGCAGGGTAGAAGGGAGTGAAGGGGGAAAATGGGACAACTGTAATAGCATAATCAATAAAATATATTTTTTAAAAATTCAAAAGCATTTTATTTATGTATGACTTAACAGTTCACTGAGATGGTAAAAATAACTTTCCTCAAGCTACACCTTGCCATCAAAGCCTACAAAAGAGAACCATTTCCCCCAAGACACTTTGATAATATCAAATTAAAAAACTTCTTTAAAATATTTTTTATTTATTTTTTTAGAGGGAGGGGGAAGGAGGGAGAAGGAGAGGGACAGAAACATCAATATGTGGTTGCCTCTCATGTGCCTCCACCAGGAACCTGGCCTGCAACCCAGGCATGTGCCCTGACTGGGAATCGAACCAGCAACCCTTCGGTTTGCAGGTCAGCACTCAATCCACTGAGCCATACCAGCCAGGGCAAAACATTTTCTTAAGAATGTAACATTAGATAAGTCTAGTATAAATCCAGGTGTGGGACAGATAAGACTTCAAAAATCACTTCCTTTATATTAAATTATGAAGTATAATATATTGCATGTTTGAGAGACTACAATTAATGAAAGTTCCCTTTCATTCAAAGATACTCTTTAAATCAGTTGGTCTAAATGTATTATCAGAAAAAAATAAGTCAACCTTAAGTTTTAGGCAAGAATAATCACGTGTAAATAGAGTATACAAAACAATTTAACCAGTATCAGCTCATGTGGTGCCTGTATTTCTACAAATAAGACATAAAACTCATTTGCCAAAGCTCCAATCTACACATCTTTTCAAATCTGCTTTAAGTTATAGCCTACGTAATAATACATCATGCTGTGTTAAATTCACTGAAAGGCTGACTTTTCTATCAGTGAATTAAATGGCTATTTTTTAAAAAGTTAATATTTAAAAGTTTCCTTTCGATTACCATGGATACAGTGCCTAATTTTGCCTGTAGACCTGCCCCAGCTGGTAATGACACACTCATCTTACCCTCCTCACATATTGACAAAGTAAAGAACTTTCTCTAGATTAAGGAGAAACAAGTTATGACAAAAGGACAGCCCCTCAGAGTGGACATATCTGGGGGCCAGAGAAGGGGGAAAGGAGAGGCAATGTTGTAAAAGAATACCTTATGTCATAAAATAATATTCTGATGCTATGCCTAGAAAAATGCAGTAAGTATACCTATAAGTCTATCTTGAAAGAAAAGTTCTAGATGTAGTTATCAGTTTCATATCTGGTTTAAGAATAATTTTTATCATTTTAAAATTAAATGAAGTAGGGTATCTCAATATCTGTACCTATAAAGCCAAGAGATTGTTTCATAATGATTAAAAGTTTATTAACTATTATCAATTTTAAAAAACTCTGTAAGAAACAATACCTAAATTATTTACAGTTAAAGAAAGCCATACCTGTCACATTTTGAAACTACATTTATTAAAACTAACATTGCTGTTGAAATAGGCTCTCAGGCTACTTCCATCCCCTGTCCAGTAAAACTCAGGCAAAGATATAAAAGGCAAAGAATTGAGGTTTCACTGAATGGAGTGATTTTGAAAGAAATTAACAGCTCTTCCAAATGACAGCATATTTAGGTCTGTATTGCAAGTTACAAACTAACTTTAACCAAAAAACACATAACAGTTATTGCAGCATGGCTCTTAAAGAAGGCAATGAAGTAGAAAGAATAAAGTTCTGATATCAGACAGTATAAAGATTATGAATCTGGGCAATTACTTGACAACCTTGGCTCACAGTTTCCACACCAGTAAACACAAGGACACCAGACTACATAAAATCTTCATCTTAAAAATTCTGTCACCATTGTCCAACTCCCCAGTCAATTGCATCGCATTGTTCATTAAAAAAAAAAACTTACACAGAAGACTTCCATAGTAGAAAAGAGAATCCGCATGTACGATTGCTGGGACTGCAAAATGCTGCAGCCACAGTGAAAAACAGAACAGAGGCTCCTCAAAAAATTAAAATAAGAACTGCCATATGACCCAGCAACTCCACTTCTGGGTATTTACCCAAAGAAATCCAAAAGACTAATTTGAAAAGATATATGTACCCCTATGTTCACTAAAACAGTATTTATAATACAATAGACAAGGTATGGAAGCAACCCGAGTGTCAATCAATAGATTTGGATAAAGAAAATGTGGTACACACACACACACACACACACAATGGATGATTACCCAGCCATGGAAAAGAATAAAATCTTACCATTTGCAACAACATAGATGAACCTAGAGAGTATCATGTTAAGTGAAATGTCAGAAAAAGACAAATGTCATATAATTTCACTTATATGGGGATTCTAAATAACAAAATAAACAAACAAAATAGAAACAAGCTCACAGATAAAGGGAACAAACTGAGGGTTGCCAGATGAAAGGGGGGTTGGGGAACTTAGTGAAAAAGGTGAAGAGATTACAAAGTAGAAATTGATCATGGGCATGTAAAGTACAACATAAGGAATACCATCAATAATATTGTAATAATTATGTATAGTGCCAGGTGGGTACTAGATTTATCAAGGGGAGCACTTTGTAAATTATACACGTCTAATCACTACACTTTACACCTGAAACTAATATAAAATAATACTGAAATGTCAACTGTAATTGAGAACTAAACACTAAAGAGTTCCATAGTAACACTGGCCACCACGGTTACTTGCCTTACAGGGCATTTAGTCACATCCCACCTGGGGTGCCATCAGAACTTAACCTCCAATGGGAAGCTGAACTCTAGTGAAAAGTGGCACTGGAACTCTTTTTTATGAATAATGGGTCATTAAAACAACCAAATATTATTTCTCACAGACTTCTGTAAATAAACCCAATCTACTAAATTCTTGGAAGGAACAATGAAAGTGATTACTTGGCCCTATAGGAACAGTTAGATACTCACTCAAATCAGGAGGCAATAAGAATCAAGAAAAAGGTAACAATATTCACGCTCAAACTCCAGGCTGAGTGCCAGATATCTTTGGGACTACTTATGCAAAGCAGCCATGAAATTCGAAGGGATTTTATACCTATGGGGAAATTTAAACCCAGAAAAGATTGTCTCTTGAAAAAAATTCTATGCTGTTGATGACTCCATAATGCAAATGAAATACTGCAAATATCGATATGTCCTTCATAAAAGGAATGTATTTATAAATAACAAATAACTTAGGCTTTTGGAGATGCTGATTTGCTGGGGAGAAAGGATACAGTTTCTATACCCATCAGCATATAAAATTTAAGTATTAAAAAAGTTTCTAAATGATTTATTTTAGCAATTGGGTTCTGACTGAAGACAAATCATTTTAGAAGTAGTCACTGCTTAGTAACATAGTCTGTCATCCTGTCTTTTTTCTCTGGTGCCTGCATATTAAGAATATTTATTAAAAGAAAGACACCCTCTTGCTAAGTCAAGCACTTTTATATTCTAAAATAATGAAACTGGAAACCAAATGTGCAAAACAAACACTTGAATGATTATCAAAATTTTGTCTTAAAATAACAATGCTAAGAAAATTCATAATGTAACAGGATAGAGTCTGGTGAAATACAGTTTGTAAAATGTCATGTCATTCTGCTTACTTTCTTGATTCTGTATCTCTTAGGATGACCATCTACAGAGAGAGAAGGATGTGGTAACCAGCAACCTTCCTGTTCAATATCTAAATACAATTTATTCCATTGTGCTTTTCTCAAATGTATGATCAAAAACAATGGCTAAAGGTATTCTTTTTGCAAATTATCCAGTACTGCAACACACATACCCATTTCTTTATGAGGACTTCACTGACAACTATTTAAATGCTGATAGACTTTGCTCAGTAAAAGACTATGAAGTTCAGTGTTTTGAAAAAAATATACTTCGATATGAACCCCCAAAAGATATGCCTACTCAGAACATGTGAATCTGACCTTACTTGCAAAATGGAATTTTGCAGATATAATTAAATTAAGAATCTCAAAATGAGACCATCCTAGATTACCCAGGTGGGTCTGAAATCCAAGGACCAGGATCCTTATAAGAAGACTGAAACAGAATAGGAAAAAAGACAGAAGAGAAGGCCATGTGAAGGAGACAGAAATGGAAGAGATGTGACTGCAAGTCAAGGAATGCCAAGAATTGCCAGTAGCCACCAGAAGCTAGAAGAGAGACATGGAACGATTCTTGCTCAGAATCTCCAGAAGGAACCAGTTCTGCAGAAACCTTGAGTTTTGGACTTCCAGTCTCCAGAAGAACTGTGAAAGAATACATTTATGTTGCTTTTAAGGTGCCAAGTTTTGGGTAATTTGTTATAGAATTCCTAGGAAACTAATACACACCTGACAAAGAATCAGTGGATATTTACCTTGCAAAGTAATCATCAGCTACCCTAAACATCAAAATAAAAATATCACCCAGATATGAAGTCTGTTAATCTGAAAAACTGGCCAAAAGTAGCATTATCATAAAATCTATAGAGTAATATTAAAATGTGCATATCTGTACCTTTTTTTAATCTTTCACTTCCCACTCCAGTTTCTAGAAACTTGTCTCTGACTAAAACAACACCTTTCCCCCAAATCCACTGTCAGAAATATAGCTGCAGTCCCAATGTCAGTTTTTCTCAGCAGGAGCCCTCATAATTCCAGGAACCACAGAGCAGGATTCACAGCTAAGCAGTAGCAAGGTCACAGGATTTTCTCCCTGTGGCTTTCCATTCACCCACAGCGCAGCAGCTGGAGCACTGGCTAACTTTATTAGCTTTGCTAACATCTATTTTCACACTAATTAGCACATGTGGTTTGAAGTTTCTTTTCATAGGTTGGGGTCCAATATTGTTTCCGATAATAAGGTGCCAGCAAACAAAGAAGGAATTTCAAAGGTAACTAGCTCCTAAGACAAAAATAAGTTGACCAAAATAAGTTCATTATACAGATAGGGCATGTATTTAAAAGAATAACATTGAAAATCAGTATTATAAATTACTGGGCCATAGTCTTTATTCTATGACTTTCTTTTTTCAAAAGACATGTCATATAATAAAATTATACACAATCAATGGTAGAAGGAATCTTCTAACCTAGAAATTTTCTACTTCAATCTTTTTACTTCACAATATATGAGAAAATGGAGGTCAGAGAAGGTGAAATAACATACCCCAGGACAAACACACAATGATAAAACCAACTCCTCCCTTATTCCCCTTCCTGCTAAGATATATTGCCTAGAATACATCCAGGAAGTCAACCATATGCTGGGCATTTGTAGCTCATTCCAAAAATTAAAGAAGGGGGTGGGGGAGTGGATAGAGAAGAAAGGCTCTAATCACATTAAAGTTGAATTGCTACACTGAAACAGTTATTACATTCAATTTAAAATATTAAGTATAAAATTGATGTACTATTTTGAATAGCGTATCTCAAGAATATAATAAAAATAACTCTGGCTGGTGTAGCTCAGTGGACTGAGCATGGACCTGCAAACCAAAGGGCCGCCAGTTTGATTCCCAGTCAGGGCACATGCCTGGGTTGTGGGCCAGATCCCCAGTTTGGGGCATGTGAGAGGCAACCACACGTTGATGTCTCTCTCCCTCTCTTTCTCCTTCCCTTCCCCTCTCTCTAAAAATAAATAAATAGAATCTTTAAAAAAAAGAACATAATAAAAACAGAAACAGACTAGTAAAAATTAAAATTATAAGACTGAGGAATGTTGCTAATATAGAAATACATTCATGCACATAAGCAACATAACACACAGAGCCATTTTGAATCTGGAATGATGAGAGGTTAAATATGACTGAAAATCGTAAAATATTAATGACATGATAAAATTATATTTTTTCATTAAAAATAAAACAGTTATAGGAGATGCATCTGAATATAGACATTGAAAGTTTGGATTACATTTCAGAAATACTTCATTCAGTGGTTTATAAATTCATTCAATCTCATGGTAGTTCAGTGAGAAGCCAAGTAACTTTTTGCTAAGTATTTCCAAATACTACACAAATAAAACTGAGAGTAACATCACTATTACCAAAGTTTTAGGGCTATGTGAAAGAGAACAACCACAATGCACCACTTGAAGAACTGTTGACAAAAATATATTAACCTGGTTAGAAAGTGGCTCTAACAATGAAGGTAGCTGGCATTTCCTGAGCACCAACCATGAGCCAAGCACCAAGTTCCCTGTACATTCATCGTTCGGTACATTTCATTGTCTATAACACCACACAGCAGGTCCTGATAGCCTCACTTTATGCATTAGAAAGACACAGTTTGGAGTGCTTCCAAATCTGTTCCAAGGACAGTAATAAGTTTTTACTCAGAAAACTAAAACCCTTACATTCAAACCTATAATGTAATTCAAATAAAATCATTTCTTCTCTACATTGATTGGGCAGCAAGGGCAGCAATAAGACAATTTCTAGAACCAGAGGATTAATATCTGGAATTATAAAGGATCAGCTTTACTGCTCTAAGAATTATACACAGATTCAAAAATTTATCCATAAATTCTCTTGAGGCTTGAAATGTACCAAAAAAATCAACTCGCTGATTATGATTCTGTTAAAATTTGAGTAGAAATTCAGAATTTTTAAAATAACAACTTATTTTCAAACTAAAAGGCACTAATATGATGCCTCATTTTGCCATATCTTAAAAAAAAGTTACCCTCACAAGTCAAGTTATGTATTCCTGTCTTCTTACACAGTTCAAAATAAACATAAATTGACCTTATCTTGCTGTGTGAGGGCTCTACAACTCTGTTTTGGAATTTTGGAATTTCTCCCATTTATTTTGTACTTTTTCCCCCCAGGCTCCTCCCTTGGTGTTAAATGGGAGCAATCACTCCTGGCTCCTGATGATGCATGACTCCACACCCCCACCTCTCCTTGGCTGCCCCACATCTGCATGCATTATTCACCATGTGCTGTTTCTAATCTGTGGTGCTCTGAGAAATCGTGAAAATAAGTTTATTAGGACTGCTCCTAAATGAGAGTAAAAAGTTCTAAGAGTTTTTCTAAATAAAGTACATAATCTTTATTACATGAACTTAGTTTCATTCATCTGTACAATCCCAATAGGTTGTTTTTTCTCCTACTCTGGTCTCAGAACAGAGGTTACAGAGAAAATGAACAATAGAAATTTGGGTATTATTTTAGTTTTTTTAAATCATAGAAGTATACCTGCATGCCTTAAATTTTGGTGGCATCTCTAGGCTTTTTATTAGCATCATGACAAAATGTACTGCCAAATCTAATGGTCTCTATTCAGCTTTCATTTTACTTGAGCTCTGAGAAGGCAAAATTCTTACATCATCTCTAAGATCCCACCCCTTTGTGTACCAATCCTGCATGATTTCTGGGACAGTGAATAGGATGGATTTTACTCCCACAATTAGGTTATTTTATATGATACAGTTGACTTTAAGAAAAGAAGATTATTCTGAGTGTGCCTGATCTGTGTGCCTGACCTAACCAGCCAAGCCCTTAAAGAGACTGGCCTCTTCCTAAAGGCAGAGATTCAAAGCATGAGAGTGTCAACGTGAGAAAAATTTTCCAATGCTAATGGAGCTACATGGCAAAGTATTTTAGTGGCCACTGACAGCTACAAGTGGCCCTCAGTTGACAGCCAGCAAGAGAATGAGGGCCTCAACCTACAAATGCAACGAACTGAATTCTGCCACAACCACATAAGCTTGAAGAGCACCCCCAAGCTCTAGATGACAATGTAGCCCAGCCAACACCCTGACTTGAATCTCATGAGACCCTGAGCAAAGAATTCAGAAAAGCCACAGAACTGCAAACTAACAAACAGATCTTGTTTTAAGCTGTTCAGTTTGTGGTAATTGGGCTACACAGCACAGAAAAATTAATATTTGTCTCTCGGCATTTGCTCCTTTTCCGTCTTTGCATGACGTGTTCTCTTACAGCTCCCCTTCCTCTCTGTCACTCCTTAGTCTCCAGTGTAAACCTTATTTACTCTACCCACTTGGTGTTCCTTAAGCATTTGGCCCTAATCTTTGCCTCGTACTATACCACATTCCTGTGTGGTATCTTTCACACTTTTTAGCAAGTAGTTGTTGAAACATTACAATGTTCCAGACAGAATTCCAGGCTCTACAGAGCTGCCAGTGAAAAAATAAAAAGTTTTAAAAACAAACAAAAAAATCCTGCTCCTTGCAGTGTTCATAGGACAACTAAGACAAACTTGTCTCCTGTGTTCCATACACAAATGGCCACCTGGCTTTTAGATTTCTTCCTTGAAATCCCTAGAAGTCTCTTACACTCACTATTTTTGATGAACTTACTATTTTACCCTGAACTTTCAAATGCATCTATATATACACCTAACCTTCCCTTCCTCCCTCTCCTCAAGAGACATCTTATTTTCTCTTCAAGGTTAACTCCTTTACCGATCCCATGGTGTCCTTCCATTTCCTTTAAAGTTCACTCCATTAAATTCCCATTAGTGCCCCAGCCAGTATGACACAGTTGATTGTCATCCTATTACTAAAAGGTTGCAGGTTCCATTCCTGGTCAGGACACATATCTAGGTTGTAGGTTCAATCCCTGCTCCTGGCACTATGATCCCTGGTCTGGGTATGTATGGGGGGCAACCAATCGATGTTTCTCTTTCTCCCTTCCCCCCCTCTAAAACCAATGAAAAAAATGACCTCGAATGAGGATAAGAAAAAAATTCCCATTAGCCCTTCTGAATTTTCAATATCCTCCTGATTCCTTCTCTCTATGATTCCTGTAAGCAAAGTGATCTGTAATTCTACAATTGAAATTCTACAAATGAAAGTCATCTGTAATTCTACATTTATTGATTCTGTAAGCAAAGCCATCTCTCCCATCCTTTTAAAAGTATCCTTCAAGCTACCATGCTATTATTCTCTTTCCCTGTTTATCCAAAGTTCTCCTGATTAGTGTACACTGTCTTCTCTTTACAACTGTAATTATTTATGCATTCTTTTGTATAAAGTATGGGGCCATTTTCCTGCTTTATCTCATTCAATCCTTATAACAACAATAAAAAATTATTACCCCTATTTTACAAATGAGAAAACTCAGAGACGGGAGGTAACTTGTCTGAAGTCCTAGACATTCTGGACTTAAGCTCAAATATACCTTATTCTTAAATGTTCTGAAACTTCTTCATCCCATGCATTCCTATGTTCACTACACCTTAACCTCCACCCTCCCTGCTCCACAGAAACTATTCTTATTAAGGTCAATTTACAACCTCTTGAATTGCCAAAATCTAAGAAAGCTTTTCAGTCCTTAAATTGTCTGCCTATCCACTGTATTGTTTGCTGCTTTGTTCTTGCATCTTTCATATTACCATTTTCTTCTCCTCCTTTGCCCTCTCCCTGCAATAGGGCAAAGAATTAATTCAAGTCTTAATCCAACTTCAGAAGGCCATCCAAACCACATTACAAGAAAGTTTGGTACACCTCAAAGTTAAAAATTTCCCAAACTAAAATCATTAGCTCCCATCTGCTCCTCTTGCCCTTGTCC
This sequence comes from Phyllostomus discolor, assembly GCF_004126475.2. NCBI lineage: Eukaryota > Metazoa > Chordata > Mammalia > Chiroptera > Phyllostomidae > Phyllostomus > Phyllostomus discolor. The sequence goes on along the minus strand of NC_040905.2, from coordinate 72,505,715 downwards.
AGCGATTTTCTACTGGTGTGCCACAAGAATTTTTAAAACATGCAATACCTGAAATTTAGTCAGGGCCACTGACCTCTTTTCCTATAGATTTTCAAATAAAAAAAATGACAACAGCCAACACAAGAGCCATCCAGTGTGAATGAATTAAAATTATACCAACTTTTTTTTGTCAGATCAGCAAAAAATATAATGCAAATTTTTTGGTGTGCCACAGAATATTAGTAATTAATATGTATGCAATGAGATAAGAAAGGTTGAAAGTCACTGCTCTGGTCACTCAGTGAGCACAGCCACTGTGACCTCAGTCATCACCTGCCAGTGATTCACTCTACCCTGCTCATTTAACCCACTAAAAATTGTACTTGCTTCTTTTAGCTTAGATAGAAACATCTATAATAATTTATAAACTATAAGCATTAAAATCTAGCCAAAACCTAAGTTAGATATTAGTGTTTAAATAAAACTATTAAACAAAACTATTGACTAATTGTGGAGTTTAAATGCCATATGCTTATAAGTATCCTGTGTTAATTTAAATGATGCATAATAAAATAAATTTGTAATTAAGTAGAGAATTATAATTTTAAAATAAGTAGTTTTCCTACCATTTTTTATAACCATTTAAAAAAACATACACATGGTTTACTACTGGGTTTCTAGTAGTCTTAACTTTGAGATGAAGCCACACTCTAGCACAACTTCTTAATCAACAGAACTTCTTCCAGCATTACTGTTCCCCCCATTCATATAGAGCTCATCATTAGCAAGTTACAAACCTTCCTTTCTTGGTGACCTTCCCCTTAGCCAAAAAAGCCCAATTCCTTGGGATGCTCATGTTTCTTATTTCTATTAACTTAAATACAAAGGAAACGCTAATCTTTCATTGGGTTATTGAAATAATGCAGTAGATAAACCATGTAACCAAAGATTTCTGCAATTCTAGTAAATAGTATCTTGAATCAGATCTAGATCACAGTTGGAAACATCTGGTAATAATGAAAATTGACTTGCAAGATCTAACTTTCTCTTGGTTCTGTTACCCCTTAGAATGGATTAGCAATAATACATTCAGTAACAGAGTAATCTAATTTTGTATGCTTATTTAGTTCAAGATGGAGAGAGAGAAGCTTTAAGGCAGTCAATGCTTTCTATAAGAAACTACAAACAAAAAAAGTAGACTGTGGGCTTTTTTTGATTACTGTAGGACATATACCTTTGTAACATTAGTAATATAGAAATACTTTACATGCTATGACTGAGTAAAAAGGCTACAAAACACTTTATGTTCTTCCTCTTTCTCAAATTCCCTCAAGAGCAATAAAATCTATATTTTGGGATAAATTTTCATCAGACATTCAATGTTCTCATTCATCTATAGGTATGTTTCTTAATCATTATAAAGTTGATGTAAATAATGTTTTAAAGTCCATAGGAAAATGGTGGGACAACTATAACTGAACATCAATAAAAAACAAAGTAATCTATAAAGACCCCAGTCTAAAGTATTAACCTGTCATTTATACTTTAGGTTCATTTTATCATCTTGACTATGCTTTATACCACTTCCATTTCCTCTTATCCTATTCTTTAAGAAAAGGGTAAAATCAGTTTTAACAGATGTATATGTTCAAGGGAAATACCATATAAAAATTATACAATTCATTCATAACTAGGATAAATCTTCTCTCAGAAATTATTTAGAAATTGAACACATAAAGCAATAATCTAAAACTAAAAAATTAGCAAGAGCAATCTGAAATATGCACTAATACCTTGTTTTCTCCTAACACATCTAATAGCCCTTAAAATCATTAAATCTGTCTTTGTCTTTATGAAAAAGATTGGCTTCAAAAAACCCCCCGAGAACTCATCAATTTAACTATTTTCATATATACTGTTATAACATAACCAGATACTGAACTACGTACACAACTTTAACAAAACTTGTGGTACATTGTCAATCTACAGGTACAATTAAGTCTTCCTATGAATTCAATCAGAATCTAGCAAGCTGGGGGAAGGGAGAATGCCATGCCTTCAAATTTCACATTTATATGTATCTTATATATACATATTTATAAATGCAAATTGTGGTAGCCAGATTTTCAAATATTAGAATGTACCGTAATGTCTGCTCATATACTAAAATTCTTCTACCTTAATAATTTTAGTGTCACACAAAGTCCTGTGGTCTAGAAGCAATTAATTACTTTTTAAAATATGTAAACAATGAAAATGGTAGTACTATACTGAGTCACATTTTTCTGTTTTCATCAAAATTTTACTTAGTCTTTCAGGCAAGATTGAATTCAGCTATACACAGCCAAAATATGTCTAAAAGTAACCAACACAAACAAGGTGTGGTTTCATGAAAGAAGCCTATAAAGCAAGTAGTCCGCAGCTGGTACCAGTTGCTCAAGAGGGACAAAAAGGGCCAAAGAGCTTTCTTTCATCTTAAAAAAAAAGTTATCTTGACATAAACTTGCTTACCATCTACCATCCCTCAGTCAATACTATTTTTAGATTGATTAACAACAAAACTAACGTTTGGGATGGGTCTTTCATTTGAATGCTAAAGTCATCCCTAGTGGCTACAGGTATAAAAAGAGTGAACCAGAAAACACATTCTTTGACAAATGAAGAGGAATGAACAGAAGTATGAAAGAGGTAAAGGAGTAAATGTAGTACAACTCAATTCCAAAGGCTTGAAACCACAGAGGCTTTCTTGTAAGGGTGAAGGAATAATAAAGGCAGCATGGGGACCACTTTTAAATGCTGGGATACAGGGTATGGGAGAATGAGTAATGTATTCTTGAAAAGGAAGTTTGCTTACCAAAATATGATTCCAGAGGGCACAATAAAAACTTTTGAGAAGATGAACAGCTGTATTAGGATGCTTTGGAAATGTGAAAATACAGTAAACCCTGGGTCTGCCATGTACAATGTAGAATTAAAATGACATACTACTTGAAGGAGAGCACATGTAAGCTAGTAACAGCAACAAGGCAGGAAGTAGGGGCGGTGGGTCACCAGAAGAAGACAAACTAGGCCTGGACCTGGTTCAGTTTCCAGAGGAATCTAAGTTTCTGGTAAAAGAGAAGGCTCCTGTCTAAAATTAGCCCTTATGAGCTAATATGTAACTTATGGTGATAAGGATTTCCTGGTAACACCATAAAGTAATATCAGACAGTAAAAACAAAAGAAGCCAGGACATCCCAATGAACAGAGGATAAGCACTGACCCCGTAAGAACACAAAACCCTCCTTTGATCAATTCTGGTATGGAATCACCACATAAGCTAAAGTGTGTGAATCTGAAAATATGTGTGTTGAGTAAGGGCAGTAACATTTAACTAAACATACTGACAATGATAGATCTTTAAATAATTAAAGTATATTTATAGATTTATCCTGAATCTAAAAAGAACTCATTATGTTTAAGTGAGCATTATCTAATAACCAAAGATCAATCATCATAGTTATGGGTGGAAGGTCATAGGTCTAAGAGTTCAATAAGCATTTACTGTTGAATTGTTTTAAAGTTTTAAGACAGTGTGCATCCCCATATTTAATATATTCCTGACTATGGTCACTGATCACCAGCAACACAAAGACATATCTTATTTACTATAGGATAAGGTAAGAATAGTGTAGAATAATGTAGAAATTAACATATAATAACATAACATATAATTAAATTTTAATCTTTCCCATTTTATCTTGAAAACATGCAGTAGAACTGCTACCAAAAAAAGAAACATAAATGAAAACTAAGAAAATTAAAAACAATTTCAAAAACAAGAAATAAAGAGCATAAAATTATTTTTTGCATATCTCATCATTTTTTAAAAACAAGTATATAAATACAGATCTTTATAAATCTTGATCTTTAATATCAAGTAAAGATCATAAAAGAACATATAATCAGAAAATGGAGAGTGAAAAGAAAACAAGAGTATTTTTAAAGCTACAGAATTAGAATTATACAGGTCACTAGCTAGCTTTGTCTATCAATAATTATCTTGGGTTTCAGAGACATTATTATACATAAAATGATAGATTGGACAAGATGATACCAATGGATTCTACATCCTCTAAAATTTTTATGACTCTAAAAATCAAGATGACACAAAACTTATAAATATAAGAAATAATTTTAAACTTACGAATAATACTTTACTACAGGACTAAAATTTAGAACATCACAACTTAAATATTTAATTCAGTAACATTAAAACACACATTTACATCATTTACAACTCTCTTCAAATATAAAAATGTATATGAGGATGTATAATCATTGAACATTCTATTTTTTTTCATTTGCCATTCTTATTTGAAAGGCAGAAGTTGTTTTTCGTAATATAATCTGAAAGAATTTAAAAGAACGATAGCTTAAAATACAGGGGCCTTAATTAAGGGACTTGGAGGATGCAGGTGATTAAGTTTAAACTGTAAAATACATTCTAGGTTACCAAATTAAACCAAAGAAATGATTACAATATTAATATTAAACAGTATATATCATTATAAAAAGCTTTATCAAATACTATTAAGAAAATATTATTTTCCTTAGCTGACAGAAATGGAAAATAAGGTAACATTGGGCTCATCAGCCAGTAAAGAAACTGAAATCTGGAGAGCAACATCTTAATACCATCGCAGACCTTAAACTGGGCAATCCTTCTCAGATATCTAGGAAATCTGCACTCATTTCCCTTCCTGTGTTTTGGAATAGTAAAAGGCACATATTTGTCTCAAATCTGGGGGGTGGGGGGGGATCAAGGAAAAAATTAAAATAAAGTACAAATGGAAAACAAGCCACATTCAGTGGGCTTGGCTTGCTGTCTGAGTGATGACATTCCCTCAAAAGAACTGTGTCTACTGTCACACTCAGAAGAAAAATTAGTCTTCCCATTTCAAGCAACAGCATGAAACAGATGATCTGCTGGACTCTTCACTCATTCCTGGGCCCTGACTAACAGGGCCGGAGGCAGCCTTCCCCCTTACCTGACCTCTTCTGCTTTCTGATGTGGAAGGAACACAAACTTCAGAGTTATACTTTAAAACACACACTTTACAGTACTTGGAGTCAGAACTAAACTCCAGTTTACTCCCACAAGAGTAGCATGTGTTTTTCTTCTCCATCTCAAATCTCAGCCAAGTGCTAGCAATGGTAGGCCCACAGAAGTCAATTCGTCCATAGACTTCCTCTCTGAGCCAGAGCCAGCTAGAGAGGACACAGATCTGAATCTCCTGTTTGACACTATCTCCCCCTGTTGGCATGGAAGTATACAACTCGGGCCCAGTAAAAGGAACTGCCACATCCAACATGTTATTGGTTAATTGAGTAATAAAGAAAAACACCCTCATGCATTAAGTGAAGACCCATTACTTAAGAAAAGAGTCTATTTTGCGATTGATTTCTTAAATAAAATAGCTTGCTTTTTTTTTCCCTATAGATCTGTATAAGTCTTCTACTTTAGGAACTTGGGTCTTGATATCTCTGAGAACAGACCAGACTTTCAAGTACTTTTTGAAACAAAAAAACTTGCAAACTGCTGTGCTACAAAGCTTTTCTTAAGCCAGGGCTTTTTAATTAATTTTACTGAGGTATAACTCTCCAATGCCTTAAATTCTTCAGATTCAAAGAAAAAGAATCTAGATTATGCACAAATGATCTTTAAGGTCTCAACAGAAAAAAATTTTTAATTTCCTCACAGCAAGAATGTGTTGAATTTAACAATATATAATGAGAAGCAACAGAGTGTTTGGGATACTTAAAACCATAAATGTTTAATCTGAAAATAAGGCTTATATTTTGATAATCTGTTCTATAATTAAATTGCTATGTAAATCCTTGATTTATTCATCTAATTTTTTTTAAAAGATACTATGTAACCACTAAGTGCCAGATATATTCAGGTACTATGTATAATATTCTTTAAAACAGATCAAAGTTCAAGAAACCTTATGGAAACAAATAAGAAAAACAGAAAACAACTGAGATCTACTACACAAAAGTCTTACTTAATGAAACTTCTCTAAGTCAAGATTCTGACATACTATCTCCTCCTTTAAACCTTTTGACCCCTTTTCCAATTCAATGCACTTCAAAATATAATTAAGACTTACCTCTTTGCAAAATTTCCTATTTCTCCACATTTTAATTTTGTTGTCCCTAACAACCATTCATCTTTATATCATGCCTACCAGGGAAAAGCCTCATTTTATATTAAAAATAATTTTATAAACTAATACATCTAATAAATATTAATAGACAACGTGGGGTGGAAGGCTTCTTATGCACCAGGCACTATTGTAAACATTTTAGGTGGATTATCTCATTTCATACCCCACAATAACCCTGAGATAGATTCTATTACAAGCACTGGTTTACAGATGAGAAAACTGAGGCACATAATGCTTAAGTAACTTGCCATGGTTACATGGCCAATTATTGGCTAACCCACAATTCAAATCCAAGCAACTGTTTTCCAGAATCAATGCAATTAACTATTATCCTATGCTTCTTGGGTTATGTCCCTGCTCTACCTCACCAAAAGTACTCTTACCAAAAGGAACCAAAGAATATATTAGCAATTTATTAATTATGTCTTTTTGCTATAGTTTGTTACATTTAAAAATAATGTATATTGATTTTCAATATTCTTTCCTTTATCTTATTTTTCTTTAGAGCATTTTAAAAATATTATTTGGGCCCTGGCTGGCGTAGCTCAGTGGATTGAGTGCGGGCTGCGAACCAAGGCATCGTAGGTTCGATTCCCAGTCAGGGCACACGCCTGGGTTGCAGGCCACGGCCCCCAGCAACCACACATTGATGTCTCTCTCTCCCTCTCTCTTTCTCCCTCCCTTCCCTCTCTAAAAATAAAATAAAAATAAAATCTTTTAGAAAAATGTAGTTCTTTGAACAAACTTTTTTTTAAAGATTTTATTTATTTATTTTTAGAGAGGGATGGGAGGGAGATGGAGAGAGAGAGAGAGAGAAACATCAATGTACGGTTACTGGGGGTTATGGCCTGCAACCCAGGCGTGTACCCTGGCTGGGAATCGAACCTGGGACACTTTGGTTCCCAGCCTGCGCTCAATCCACTGAGCTATGCCAGCCAGGGCTGAACAAATATTTAAAAAAATAATAAAAAATATTATTTGGATTTTTACATCTGCATAAATTTACTTATAGTTTCCTATTTTGATCTTTTATTTCCTGTATGTTTTTATCAATTTATTCTTTCAATATTCATTTACCATTTATTAGGTGCCTGGCATATAAATTCACAGGCTCATAAAATCATAGAACTTTAAATCTGGAAATAATCTTGGCGGTAAAATGAATCAAAATTAATGTTTACAGTCAAGGAATATAAAATCAAAAGAAGCTAGATTTCTTGCTTCTTGGTGTAGTCCAGAGAAAAACTAATTCAGGTATTTCTCCTATGATCAGCTGTGCCTACTGGTTTCACTCCTCATACCTAGGAAACTTGGTATCATCTAGATACCTCACTAGGCAGTCTTCCAGGTCACTTATAAAGATAATAAACACAGCAAATGTTGTATTAATGTCCTTGGCCTTCTATAACAAAGTACCACAAATTGGGTGGCTTAAGACAACAGAAATCTATTTTCTCACAGTTCTGGAAGCTAGAAGTCTGAAATCAAACTGTTGGCAGGGCCATGCTCCCTCCAAGCCTGCTAGGGGAGGATTCTTCTTTGTCTCATGCCTTCTGCCAGTTCCAGGTAATCCTTTGCTAGTGGCAACATAAATCTAATCTCTGTCTCTCACATGGCTGATCTCTTTTCTTAAAAAACACAAGTTATATTGGATTAGAGCCTATTCCAGTAATTTCCAAACTTTTTCATCTCATGGCACACACAAAGTAATCACTAAAATTCTGCACCACACCAAAAACCATATTTTTTGCCAATTTGAAGAAAAAATAGGTATAATTTTGATTCATTCACATGGGATGGCTACTGTTATGTTGGCTGTTATCATTTTTTATTGGACAAATCTAAAGGAAAAGGGGTCAGTACCCATGTACTGTATGTTTTAAAAATTCTTGTAGCACACTGGTTGAAAATCACTGACCTATCCTAATGACTTCCTCTTAACTTGGTTGCATCTATAGACTATTTCCAAAGAAGATCATATTCACAAGCACTGGTTATTAGGGTTTCAACAAGTCTTGGGGTGGGGAGAATTCAATCCATAACAGATGTGATCTTTAATTTCTGAGGCACCTTGATCTTTATACTCTTTCAGTTAAATAAATACATACTTATTCCTACCCTTTGATTTCTGATATTTAAAACTATTCTTGGGCCATACCAAAAGCATATTTCCCATCCAATGGTGAGTTAATGTTTAAAATGCTTTGTAAAGAACATTGTCAAAAAAAAAAAAAAAAAAAAGCCCCAGCTGGTATAGCTCAGTGGATTGAGAGCGGGCTGCAAACCAAATGGTTGCTGATTCGATTCCCAGTCAGGGCACATGCCTGGGTTGCATGCTAGGTCCCTAGTGGGGGCCACATGAGAGGTAACCGTACATTGCTGTTTCTCTACCTCTGTTTCTCCCTCCCTTCCCCTCTGTCTAAAAATAAAATAAATAAAATCTTATAAAAATAAAATCTTAAAAAAAAGAACATTGTCAAAGTCTTTTCTAAAACCTAAATAGATTGTGTTATATACTATTACCTTCATATAAAAAAAGCTGTAAGAATAATCAGTGAGGTGTCATTTCTTCCTTAAAAATGTTCCCTTTCCCCTAGAAGGTTATTTATTTAAATATTTGATGACTGTATTTGTTATTATGAATTCTAAGTTTGTCCAATATTCAAAAAGTATTTACTGAACCTCTTCTTTGTGCCAAGTACTGCTGAAAGCAAGGAAACGGTTGTAAACAAAAGATCCTGTCTTCTTAAAGCTACAGTTTGAGGGACTAGGAGGGATAATAGGGGAAGAAAATAGATAGTAAAAATGTACATATATACATACATAGATACCATAATTAAATGAGTTAATGCATATAAATACTATATAGATATTTATACATACATTTATACATTTATATTTATATTATTTATACACTTATATGTATTATTTATGCATAATACATATAAGCACTTTATAGATATAAAATACATATAGATATTATAGTATTTAATGCAAAGAAATGCTCAGAATAAACATATCACATAGTAAGTGTTAGCCAACAAAACAGTACTAGTAGTAGTAGAAAAGACACTAGGAGTAAGTGTCATTTAAGAAGTAAAAGGGGGCTACGGACATAAATAATGATGGCAAAGATAGAGGGATAATAAGAGAGCCCATTATAGCTAGAGTAGTTATAAAAATAACTCAATGGAGTGACATTTGAGCTGAAATAATGAAAAGAAGACATTTAGTCCTATGAAGAATTGGGAAAAGAGTATTTATTAGACAGGAAACAGAAAGGTCCTGAGATGAGAAGAAATATGGCATGCTCAAAGGGCAATAAGATTAGAAAGGCCAGATTGTGGTAGATAAGAGGAAGTGGTAGGCTATGCAGGAGGGAGGTGGGCAGGGACAAGATCATGCAGTTGGGGTTATGATAAAGAACTGTATCTAGTTACACACAGGGATGCCACTGGACAGTCATAAGCAGGATATATACAAGATCACAGTGAGACAACTCTCATTACTGCACAGAAAATTAAATATAGGGAGGGCAAGGGAGTAAATAGGTAGTCTGACTAAAGTAATCCAGGTCACAATTTATTGTATGTTTTATGAGGATAATCACAGTGGAGATACTGACAAGTGGTCAGACTTGGGATATATTTAAGAAGTAGCACCAAAAGAACTTATTGATGGAGTGGAAGTGAGATTTGAGAAAGTGTGAACACAAAGGTGATTTATAAGATTTCACTTGAAATCTGACTAAAGGTGATACCATTTACTAAGAAGTGGAATACTATTAGAGCTGCAGATATGACAAGTTAAATTTGAGATTATCAGTCCAATTACTGAAGGAAATCATCAAATTGTAAGCCGGTCTCTAAAAATAAAGTTCACTTTAAGTGTCTTATTCATATACCTTATATATACCAGATACTACAAAGTACTTAAAAGGATACAAATAACTAAAGCATTATTTTTACATATTGAAGAACTCTGTTATAGGGGGATAACTTTTAGTAGGCATGCTAAAAATAGAAAAACTCCACATATAAATTTCAAAACTGTGTGCATTTATTTTTATTTGTTTATTATTATTGTTCAAGTACATTTTCCCCCTCCCCCATCCCAGTGTTCCCCACCTCCCTCACTTCCTTTCACCCCTCCTTGGTTTTGTCCATGTGTCTTTTATAGTTGTTCCTGAAAACCCTTCCCCCTTTTCCCCCCATTATCACCTCCCACCTCCCCTCTGATTACTGTCAGTTTGTTCTTAATTTCAATATCTCTGGTTATATTTTTAAAACACTGGTGAAAAAAATATCTCAATTTCAGAAATTTGGTTTCTCTGACACTGAGCTCCACCTGCTGGTAATTTCTTAACTTTAAGATTTACGCTGTGAAAAATAATTTAAATATGTTAAAGTGAAATATAGTCTCAAACAAAAATGTAGTGAAAAGTCATATTTAGGAGATATCATTGTAACTTTTTCTTTCTTTATAGTTACCATTTATTGAGTTTAGCTATATGCCAGAAATTGTACTAAACATATTTATAAACATTACCTCATTAATTTTCATAATAATTCCATGAGGTTTGTATGAATTACTCCATATTTTATCAACAAGAAAACTTAGCCCTGGCTGGCATAGCTCAGTGGATTGAGCGCGGGCTGGGAACCAAAGTGTCCCAGGTTCGATTCCCAGCCAGGGTACATGCCTGGGTTGCAGGCCATAACCCCCAGCAACAGCACATTGATGTTTCTCTCTCTCTCTCTCTCTCTCTCTCTCTCTCTCCCTTCCTTCTCTCTCTAAAAATAAATAAATAAAATCTTTAAAAAAAAAAAACAACAAGAAAACTTATCTTAAAGTGGTTGTATGACTTTCCCTGTGGTCATACATTTAATAGCATAGAGAGGATTTCAATGAAGCTTTCTCTGACTGCCAGTCTGTTGGCTTAGCAAACAGGCGACACTGCCCGGAGAGATTTTAAACTACAGTGTCACAAAATTTTGAATTTGAATCTGCCACTCTGATTCTGATCAAATTATTTGATCTCCTCAAGCTTCAGTGTTCTCATCCAAAAGGTAGGAATAACACCTTTCTTGCAGGACTGTTTGCCAATAACAATATTTTATTTATAAGGGGTGTAGCACAAATAATACCCCTTTTTTATTACAAAATCATAAGCATGTAATTCTGTAACATAACAACATCACACTTGAGGATACACCATATTAAATTTTTGGTGAAATTTTCAAATTAAAACTATAAATTATTATACCCATATTATTACCCAACCAACAACATACAAGCAGGAGTTACTTCTGCCAGACCCTGTATATATATATTTACCTATAAATACATTTATATATAAATACATTAGCATACTACCAATTAGTTTCTTTTAATAATTCTCCTTAAATGACATATCAGAGCAACCTAACACATGTGGCTTTATACTGCCTTATATTAATGGCAGTAACTGTCAAAGTAACTGTCTCTTAAAAATAAACTTTTGGGAAATTCTAAATTTTAATAGACACTATTTGTTCAGAAAAATCCTCCCCCCAAAATGCTGAACATGTTTCAGACAATAGCTAGATTTCCAGCACTCTACTTAGCTTTAAAATCTGTAGAGTGAGTACACATAAAGCCAACAAAAACATCTAAAAAGTGAAATTAAGATTAGCCAGGTGAAAAATATTGAGACATCAATAAGTATGATAATATATCAGAGCAAAAGTTAAAGTTTAACAATAACAAATTCCCTTTAATTATCAGTAATATTACTTAATCCTAACAAGGGGTAAGCTTTGAATAATTTTGTGGGGGTTATACTTTTACAAACATATAAAATTTATTTTCATATATATTTCTAACAACTTTCAAAGAAAATATAGGTCTTCAAAAAATTTTCATATCAGTTAATGAATTTACTGCTAAATTCTTCTACTGTTACATATCCACCTTCAAATAAGTACAGAATACCTGCAGTGGAGAACTCTTCCCAGGTAATACATACAATTATCCATTCTATATATAAATTGCAGGTAAAAAAATGGTATTAAGAGATAATTGCTAAAGACACATCCTGTTCATCCACTATTCCAAGTCTAGATTATATTCTTGGATAAAATTATTTCATAGACAGCTGCATTCTTAGACCTTCACAGAACTGACTTTGGTGCATACCCTCCACTTCACTGAAGGATTCTAGACTCTGCAAGAGATGGCCTTTGAACCTTCCTGCATTAGCTATAGTGATATTGTCAAGGGCATTCTCATCACAAAAGTCATTATAGAGCCTCTAGTAAGAAATTCTATTAGCACTAAATACAATGGAGAGCTTTGCTTCTCCTGCAATGGAACATGCTTTCTTTTATGTAATAGTAAATGTTACATGATTTTATCTCCCTTTTTATTTTGGCCTTTGGGAAGCTTAGAGACAAAGAAATATAATAATAGCTCTAGGGTAGTAACTATACATGCTGTGATCTACATGGTTTTCCCCCCAGTCTTGATATCCTGTTACAACTTCTATTCTTTCCCCTTACAATTTTATTTTCTATCTATATTTTGCTGAATTGTTATTAGCTACCTCAAATACGTTGGGGACTAAGGCAGGATATAAATTAATGAGTAGATAAACACAGCATATAAACTAGCAAATATTAAATCTATACTAAAAGCCTTGCAATGTGAGGTTTACAGATTCCCAGACCTAACAGTCTTCTCATTTAAAACAAAAGTCTGCTTACCTAGAGTTGGTAATATCATGCTCCCTGCCATCTTCAGACCCCTAGCATGGTCATTCTACTGGGCCAGCTTCCTTAGAAGTGATACAGCTGAAAATTCAAGTATCAGCTCTTTTTCTACTTCCTACCAATCAGTTGAAAGACTCTACGGAAAACTGGAAGGACACTTGTGTTCTTTAGTGTTTTAGCTTCTAATTCCAAATCACACTGTACAGTTGCTCAGCAAGAAGTCAAAGCTGGCTGTGACTTTATGATATTGGGATATGGGAAAGAGGTAACATTCCTGAAAAACACCTGAGAAGCCTATACAGAATGGCAGACAAAAATTAAGTTAGGCTTTCAAATTCCTACAGAGAACAAAAGACCAGTGGTTTTTCACAGTATGACTAATTCATGTTTGTTTTACTTCTCATATACCAAATATCTTAAGCATCTGCACAAATTACTCCATCACGTTAAAAACTGGTGTATCTTTCACAATAGATACAATTACAATTTAATTCCACAGTATGATTTTCAAAATTATAATGAGCAACCACTACATTAATCCCTTATCATACGTGCAACACATATTGTTCCCAGATTTTATTCTGCAACTTAATTGTTTTCCAACATAAAATATTATTCACTTACATTTTCTTTAGTTGTTTTACAGCTGTATTTTTTATATTTGTGTAATCAATCTGAAATTTATTTTTATGAGGCATAAGATTAAGCTATAAATTGATATTTATCAAGTATATAAAATAATCCTTTGTTTTCACTAAAAATTTCATATTCTTATATTAAGATTATATATATATATATATATATATATATACACACATTCGCACAGAGAAGGGGGGAGAAAGGGGAAAGACAGAGAAAATAAATGCTAGTTTCTTTGGCCTCAGTATCCTCTATTAGTCTATCAACATTCCAGTTTCTTAACTATACTGTTTTAAACAACATAAACTTCAAGTTGTTCAAATGTTAGGTTTCTAACATCACCAATATGACAACATACATTCCAGTTTCAAAATGAAGGCAGATAAAAGAATCTGAAAGTTATTTATATTATTATAGTCCTCTCATCGCCTACCACATAAATATATAGTAGTATAACTGATTCTTTTTTATTGAGTTGTGTCTCCTTCCTAGGATGAAATGATTTTTTAAGCAATTTTGAGAACTTATCTGGAAGAATTAGTCTCCGTTCTAAAACATCTATGGCCCTGGCTGGTGTGGCTCAGTGGACTTAGTGCCAGCCTGTGAACCAAAGGACCACTAGTTCCATTCTTAGGCAGGGCACATGACTGGATTGTAGGCCAGGTCCCCAGTAGGGGGCATGCAAAAGGCAGCCACACATAGATGTTTCCTTTCCTCCTTTCCCCCCTTCTCTAAAAATAAACAAATAAAATCTTTAAAAAACAATAAGAGGTCTCTGGATATATTCTGATAGAGAAAACTTTTCCTTAGTCTAAGATCTTATCATTCATCTGAGATTTGAATAGTAAACCAATTACTTTAAAAACTAACAGTTGGGTCAATCTTTTAAAATATTAACACTGGGGAATAACTGTCTGTAGAATACTGTAATAAAAGAAAATTTATTAGTATTAAAAATTATTGCATTAGCAACCAAATGAATATTGCCTATTCACTTTATGAAACCTTTCAATTACAAAAATTAATATGTCATAAAAATTTTCCAAATTCAAGACAAAAGACTAGAGATAAAAATATATAAATCCTCTCTTCATGCAAGGTCAAATATCTACCCACAATTCAAGCCAAAAGATAAAAGCACTTCACCATAAATTTTAAAACAAATACTATTCAGTTTTATAGAAAAATTAGTTAATAAATTAGAAAGGCTAGAGTAACTTATTTTTGATTGAAAAAAATTAATGTTTTTAAAAAATTATAAAGGAATATCCTGAACATGTCATGCAATGGTTTATATGCCAAATAGTTGCTTTTTCATTGATTTATTTTAATTAGAGTAAGAAACAAAAACAAAACTATATAAAAGAAAATAATGTATTATATTCATTTATGAAAAAAAAATTTTAGCAATCTCATTATTCACATTATGAAAAAGTAGCCATGTATCTAAATATCTTTTTTCCTTCTTCAGGTTGATTATATTTCTCCTATGACTTTTCAAACACTGTATCTGTGCAAACCTACAATTTAATAGTCTAAAGTTTTTCTTAAATTTTATTAACATAGAATAAATGCCCATTAACTATCAGTTAAGTAAACAATTAATCCACAGGGAGGAAATCTAATTAGTGTGTAAATAATAATAAAATTGTTAATAAACTAAAATGTTTTATTATATTTCACATTTTTTGAAAGAATCACATGACTCATTGAACATCTCCACTTTCATTTCCATCTATATCTTGAGTGGTATTCCAGTATTACCAATTTCCTTGGAACTGTAGATTTGGGAGTCATCAATTAATGTTTAAGTCATGATTTATAGAAGGAAAACAATTCAAACAGATACAAAGGAAAGAAAAGGACTGAAGGTCAAGGGCTGAGGGCTAAAGCCTGAGGAGTATTAATAATCAATTTCATCACAGCACTTAACTGTGTTTTCTTGTTAATTGATTGTTGATTGCACTTTTCTCTCTGCTGAATGCAAATCTATGAGTGCAGACACTGTGCCTATTATTCCAGGATGTCTCCATCCATGGCACACAATAGCCACAGAAGTTGGTTAATTTTATTTATAAGACAGAGGAGCAAAGAGGAGAAATGGAGGCCAGAGGCAGAAGAGGCAAAAGAGAAGAGGAAACAAATGGAGAGGAGAGGGGAGAGAAAAGGGACAAAAGCCAAATGTGTACTAAGCACCTTCCTAAGGCTATATCTGGGACTCAATAATGTGACCTTGCCCTTGCATTCATTCATTTAGTACTGATAACAATCCTGTGAGGTACATATTACCACATTTTACAGATGAAGGAAAAAAATCACCTAAAGGCAATTATCCAGAATGATTTGACTCAAATTCCCACATTTTTTCCCCTCACCCTGCTACTAAAAGAGGGCATTTAAATAATACTGGGAGGAAGGGATCAATAGAGTATAAAGAAAAACAGGCTTCAACTGAATGAATGAATAAAATAATGGGGTACGATGTAAATTAACAACAAGGAGACTTATTTTTAAAAGGCATATGAATACTAAAAGCTGCTAATTAAATTGTCCATAACTGCAAACTTTTGAATTTTTCTTTCATTCAAACTATAAAATAAACTGGCATTAAAATGTGATTATAAGTAATATTTTGTGCAACTACTTTGTGCAAAATTTTAAATACAAATTTTGATACTGTAGGAGAACAAAAAAGTGAGCTTTGAGTAGTTAAATTACACTAAAAATTTCCCTGAAAAATTTGCTGGTCAACTCTACTGCAGTCAGCAATACATAAGTCATAAGTTACTTTTATAGTACTTTGTTTAAAAATATTTTGTAATATATTATGGTAAAGGAAAGCAAATATTCAATACTCAAATACAGAGTAGATTCCAAACATACCTATCATCTAAAAATTAATAACACACATTTAAAAATATTTATGTTTAATGAAAAGAATATCATGAGTAAGGAATAGCCCTGGCTGGCATAGGTCAGTTCATTGAGCGTGGGCTGCGAACCAAAGTGTCGCAGGTTCGATTCCAGTCAGGGTACATGCCTGGGTTGCAGGCCACAGCCCCCAGCAACCGCACATTGATGTTTCTCTCTCTCCCTATCTCCTTCCCTTCCCTCTCTAAAAATAAATAAAATCTTAAAAAAAAATTTAAAAAAAGAGTAAGGAATAAAGATTAGCAGAGAAATAAGCACACACATAAAATCATTTTCATTTCTGTGATAATCAAATATAAGCTGTATAAAAGACAATAATAGTTTACTAAGTGGCAGGCACTGTTCTATGTGCTTTAAATGTGCAAATTTAATCATTCCTAACAACAAGCCCAAGAATGTTTCATTCTAATGCATTCAATGCTTCTGGAAGGTTACCTATGAGGTAGGCAACTGAGGGACTAAGGAACACTTAGGCCCCTGTACATGTACACGTACTACCTATTCAGAAAAATTAATTAAGGCCCTGCCTTTACAAATAAGAAATACATAAGATAATCCTGCAGAAAAATCTAAAATTCAAACTTAAGGACTCAATTAATATCTACTAATTAAACCCATGTTATCTAAGGTACATTAGAAAAAGTGAAATGGAATTTTGTATTTTATAACAGTATTTTATAATGTACAAAATATGTTTATACACATTATCTTATTTCAGCATCATAGAAATCCTGGCAAATGAGGTAGTTATAGATTCCTTTAAAAAATTATGATACAGTTGGTTCAAAGCATATGCTTTTATAATGTAAAATAACTAAGTGACTCGGGGGTGAAAAGGAAGTCCAATTCCTCAATTCAACAAGATACTGATTGAAAACTTGTATTCTTACAACTAGGCAGCTAAAAGAAAATGAAGGTAAATGATGTTTTCAAATAAATAAATAAAATGAATAGGAACATCAGCCAATGTTGACTCAGGGATCAGAAAATTCTTGTATTTCTATCATCATTTAGGGCAGCTAACAAACAGTTTACCCTCCTGGTTTACCCCAGAAGGTAAATTCTTCTTCCCTGCCAAGCTAGAACTGAAGCTGAAAAGAAAATAATCCTTAGATTTATAGAGCATTTAAACAACTCAAAATGCCTTCAGAATTATTAGCACATTTAATCCATCAATAACCCAATTACATAAGAAAGGATTTATCTTCTAATTTCAGCACTTCCCAAAGTGTGATCCATTGTACGGCTGTCCCTTCAGGACTCTTCTTGGAAAGGGGTTTAGGCCAATATTTCTAAAGACACTGTATTCCATGTTATATTTCCCCTCTTGGCCACCTGATATTAAAAGTTTAGAAAATTACTGCAGTCCATACAACTTTTTTTGCCTTAACCCAGCATGTAACCCAGCAAATTGTTTCCCTGTAAAACACTTTAAAGACACCAAACTCTTTTGAATTTCCCTTGTACCACCTCACTGGTCTCTCCTTCTCAGTCTTAGTGATTGCTTCTCTCCTAGATCTGTAATGTAAAGGGCTCCTGAGTGGTCTTTGTTTCTTTCCTCCTCTATCTATCCTCTCTCACTTGGTGACACCCCACAGTCAAATGAGTTTAAATACCATCTGATGCCTACAATTCTCAAATTTATAGCTCTAGTTCAAATCATGCTCCTGAACTTCAGGCCCAAATACTTGTTTTTATGAAAGACATGTCTTGTTCTTCCTCATCAAAGCTGTTCTATTCATGCACTTGAAACAAATTCCATTCTTCTAATGTCCCTGCTGAAAACCTTAAAGACATCCTTGACTCTTCTCTCTCATACTCCACATTTAATCCATTGGAAATGTCATGCGCCCAACCTTCAAAATATATCCAGAAGCTGAAAAGTTCATGCCACTTCTGTGCCATTACCCTTAATCAAAGTATCATTTTTCTATTGCCTGGGTTACCATTTTTCCATCTTTGCTCCTCTTAAGTATATTCTCAACACAGTTATAGTGATCCATTTAAATCAAAACTCAGAGCATGTCATTACTCCGTCATAACCTCCTCCCCAACCCAAAGACTTCCCATTTCACACAGGGAACAGCCAAAATCCTTAATTAGAGTCCGCAAGGCCCTGAGATCTGTTTTCCATTACTTCTCGGATGGCATTCCCTATATTCTCAGTTTCCCCTCCACTCAGACCTTCCTACCATACCTTGAATACTACAAACATGTTCCTGTCTTATAGTCTTTGCAAGGAATATACCTTCTGACTGGAATGTTCCTTCCCCAGAAATTAAGTAGCTTAAGAGCACCCTGTTTCAAGTCTTTCTTCAAATGTCACATTCTCAATGATGCTTATCCTGACTTTCATTTAAGACTGTGTCCTGACCTCTGACCCTCTAGATCCCCACCCCTCTACCCTGCTCTGTTCCTACACCTTGGTATTTATTATCTCCCATTATAAATAATTGTTGTGTGATATTTAATATTTATCAGTTTCTCCTTTGTATTTTGGGCAAAATTAGACATGGTGAAAAAAGACACCATTAGAAGCACAATTCTTCATGACAGAGATGATTATATTATTTGCTGCAAAAAATATTTAAAGGTTTCTGTGACTTAATACATGGGCTTTAATTTTCATCAAATTGTATTGCCAAAATAAACAATACATCTATTAACCTGACTATATAATCTAAACTCTGATTACACTTCTGAATCACCTTGGAATTTTTATAAGAATACATAATCTAGGGCCCACTCATTTTCAGTGGTATAGTTCTTTAAGGCACTATAGTTCTGTAGAAGCATTCACCCATGAAGAATTAATGTTTTGGTTAACTCGGCCATTAATTAGGATCACGTGGAATAGTTAATTGTCTCTCTACTCTTCATAACATTTAAGCCAGTTTTCACTATTTTCCATCACATCATAGTTTGATTTTTAGTTTTTTCAATTCTTCCAATATTCAACTGTTTCCTTGTTGAAATTTTACACCACTATGAGGATGAAATTTATAAAGAGGACGGATTTGCTTATGTTAATTTCAGGCTCTTTAAAAATTAGTATTCATAAAATAATGCTTAATTATGCAACAATTTTTTAAATTTTTAAGTTATTTTTAAATTAAGTTTTAAAAACTATGCATCGCAAATACTTCTTCTTATTTTATAAAATACTCTGTAAAATCACATCAATTGTCATCAATTTGGGGAATGACTTAGTTATAAAATGTTATTTTATTACTTTAAACTACATACAGTCATATCTCAGAAGTCATCTTTAATGCATCCTGGAACTCATGACAAATGCAAAAACTGATGAGTACCAAACACGAACGTGAGGAGTTATGAAGCATTTTTTTTTTTGCGGTTTGGCATCATGACTCATACAGGTTCCAGCAAGTGCAATGGAGTTCAGAGCAAGTGCCAAGTGCTGAAATATTTTTTTCTAGTCAAAATGCAAATACAGGGTTTGATGAGTTCTGAAGCTGATGAGTACCAAGGTATAACTGTATATTATAGTATTCCTTTGTAATTTCCTTAAAGAATTAAAGTCACTGCTTCAATGAATAGACGATATATTTATAATTAAATTTTCAACTATTTAAAATAAATTCAGTAAAGTGAAATATATTGCATCACTTTGTAAAACTTTACAAGGTATTATCATTATTGAATAAATTGTTTTAAGAGAAAATGTGAAAGTGTCAGGAAGTATATACAGTTTGAAATGTATATAGAGCTTAAACTTTACTATACATTCTCTCTGACACATTATATATTCATTTATTTAAAAAGCTTCTTTTCAATGATTATGAAAGATAAAAAAGCCTAAATGATCATGAGTTCTAATAAATAAAAATTAATGAACTAGTATATTTTATTTTTTAAAGATTTTCTTTATTTTTAACAGGGGGGAGGGATGGAGAAAGAAAGGGAGGGAAACATCACTGTGTTGTTGCCTCTCACGCGCTGCCTACTAGAGACCTGGCCTGCAACCCAGGCATGTGCCCCGGCTGGGAATCAAACTGGCAACCCTCTGGTTTGCAGGTGGGCGCTCAATCCACTGAGTCACATCAGCCATGGCAACTAGTATATTTTAAATGTCAAAATGAAGTTTTTAGTTGTAGTTATCAAATGGAGATACGCTACATCTAGTGACTTTAATAACGTCTTTTTTCTATCATAATAATAATGCCAACAGGGGATCAAATGCACACAGAATTACTAAAAATAGTTAGATTGCCAGTTTTAACCTACCTGCCTAAAGCTATATATAAAGTAACCAATTTTTCAACACCCACATGGAGACAAAGAAATATAAACCACACTCAAAACACAAAACATTTACTAGCTAAGGTTTTCAAAAACAAAGTAAAATGAAAAAACTTCAGAAGTTTCTCTGAAGGAATGCATATGCCAGATAGTAATCCAAGATCATAAAGCAAGAATAGAACTCTAGTAGGGTCTTTTTATCTGACAGGACAGTAAAGGAGAACAAAGAACTGTAATTATAATTCACAATATAATGTAAAGATTACTCTGACTCAGTTAATAACAAAAATGGCAATAATCACAATATTTTAGATACTTCATATTCATTTCCACATTTATCACATTTTCAAACAGATTTTTTTCTTCCTATGAGACTTTTGGCTGTTTAACACTCAAACCACACTATTGAGAACCACATAAACTAAAAGTTATTAAATATTAACTGTAACATCTATGATGGTTCTTAATGTAGACTGCATCCAGCTACCCACAGAAAAAGCCAAGGATATAGCTCAGGCTTGTTCAACCTTGGCATTACTGACATTTGGATTAATTTTTTGTTCTGTATGTGAAGGGTGGGGCTGTCCTGTACATTGCAGGATGCTTAGCAGCTTCACCAGAGTCTACCTACTAAATAACAATAGCAATTACTAACTATGAAAATCAAAAATGTCTTGAAAGATTACCAAATATCTCCAGGGTGAGGGGAGTAAAATTGCCCCTTCGTGAGAACCACCAACATAAGATGAAAGGAAGAAAGAAATGAAGGAATAAAGGGAGAGAGGGAAAGTATTTTTGTACTAGGCATTCTTAAACAGTTAATAAAGCTATATGAAATAAGTTTAATTTCTAGTTGGTGGACTTAAATGTGTTTATTATAATTTAAATATATCTGTAAGAAAAAAACCTTATTGTGAAAACACAGATAAATAAGATTCTGCTGTTCTTAAGAAGAAAAAATTAACAATAACTTTTTCCTTATTTCTTACTTCTATCTTAAGAATAATACCCTACCTTCCTGCTGTCTCCCAGGAATAAAAACAACTGCAGTCTTTGTTTTCAGTTTTGAAGGCAAGAGAAGAGCTTTTTCCTCTGACTCTATAGATGGTTCCTGAAAGTGCTCTCCAAGTGACCTGAAGGTGACTGACAAGTCTATTTTGCATTTACAAACAAGTTTAATAGGACCTGCATATTAACAAGAGTAACAATTTGTTATAGTAAACCAGAATCAACTTTTGTATTCACTTATTACCTATATATGACTCTTTTGGACTTCTTGTTTGATTACTCTTTGGCTTACCATAGATGTAACTGATCGTGCATCTTCTTCATAATTTATTACCGGAGGTGGCTCTTTTCCATCATTTTCTTGCACTTTTTGCTCTAGTAATCCTTTCTGTGCTGTAAACTTTTCCTCGGTGCACCTCAGCTGCTGCACTGACTGTTTCAGCTCTTCAAGTGTCTGTTTTTGGCTTATCAGAAGCACAATACTAAAAAAGAACACATTAAATATTAATTATCTGGACTTCTTTAAGAAATACAGACTTTAAAGAAACCCAAAAATGTTCTTCTGTTTTCAACTTTGTGAGTCCTACTAAATCAGAAGAATTATAAAACTAAACAGATTTTGAATCCTCACAATAGTTATTAAATGCTAGCATTAACAAAATGAAAGAAAATATTGGAAGCAAAAACCAAATTCAAGATGCTTTCAAATATATTTTGATCTATGGCATTCATTTTATTTTACAGCTAAACCATCCACCTCACAGATTATAGACATTTAAGACCAGAAGCATAGGGCCTAAAATGAATTAACATGACTGAAGCACAATCTTAAATTGATTTCATATCTCAAATGTAATATACCTAGAGTCAAATCTGTACACAGAGTAAAATAAATCAAATCAAGTAGACAGCCTGGGACCAAACTGTTTGTACATTGTGAGGGGTGTGTGTTTCAATTTGGGGGAAGCTGGGCTGAGCTGTGAGTAAAGGAATGAGCATAAGTCTCCCAAATCTTTCCAATGTCATCACTATAAAGACAGCAGACTTCCCAAGCCTTCATTTAGATAACTACATGGTCCACATGTTGCCTTGTTGTGACTTTTTACTCCTTGGAGGCTACCCCTAGGGGAAATTTCAAACTAACTCATCCACATTTAAACTACAACAACAAAAAGAGAAAAAGGTAGCGGTGATGGAAAATACCTCTGGAAACACTGCCATACATAGTGTATTAATATATTAAAGAACTGTGTCATGTACTACTAAAGTAAGTTATTCATATGTAAGAAACAATAGATCATCAGTAGAGAAAGCTTCAAAGTTAAAGAATAAGGTCAGAATGTTACCTTCTTAAAATGGAACTTAAAAGGATCAGCATAAACTAAGTAAATAATCGTAAGCAGAAGGAATGCACGCTAAGAGAGATTTACTTATAAATATGATGCTGATTGATATTTTGAAATCCAATTCCAATCAAATTGAGTAGGATGCAACCTCAGTTGATCTATAAAGAAAGCTGAAATCTCCTTAATCATATTACAAGTAGGAGAGTACCCTAACAAAAAAGATAGAAAATTGAGTGAAATGTTGGAAAGAACTAGTGATGAAGTTTATTTGTAAAAACACCAAGCAATGTTCAAAAGACAAATCACTCTAAACCGTGAAGTTAATAACAAAAATAACGAAAAGGGATATACTATACTGTCAGAGCTGATGAATACCTCCCAAATAAAATCATCATGACATAGTAAAAAGAATGCAATTATACTGAATTTGAACAGATTCAACTTCATGACTTCATCCCTTTGCATTTCTCATCTTCAGCTTCATCATTGGGAAATATTGATGATAATAATAGTACCTACTGTCAGGGTTGTTCTGAGAATTCAATAAAATAACATTTGAAAAATCACTAGCAAAGTACTAAAGTAAAAATTCAGAAAACAGCAATCATTATTTATATCATCTTCACTCAACAATCTATAACCTGTATTCTAGATACACAGAAATTTTCTGACAAATTCATGCATTTGCTTATTTAATATCTCCATTTTCAAAATAAATTTGTTATAATTTCTTTTTCTTTTTCAGTGATTCTCTTCATAAAAAGTTTGTTTTTAAAACAATCACTTTTGTAAACATAAACTCATAAGGACCAAGTTCTGGAAAAAAATTACATTCATATGAACCTAAAACTTCCTGACAGTTCCTTCTTTGCATTTCCTAGCTACCACAAGATTCACAACAATGACAACAGTATAAGGAACAATTTAAAATGTATAAGGTAAAATGGTAAAGATGTATTTTCATGTACATCTGCCAGATCAGTCCAAAAAATGGTGAATGATTTCACAAATGTGGACAAAATCAACAGGAAAGTATATATGAAAATCATAACATTCTAAAACAATTACTGTTGCCAGTGGTCTTTTGCAAACAAATTTCCAAAAAAACAAATGGGTAAAATGCCAAAAGATTTTTTAAAAATTAAATGGCAAATAAGACACCATAATTATAAAAAGAAGTAAATATTAACTGAAAACTCTCAACAAAATTTTTAGAAATCTGTTTATGGGAGTAAAAAGCATTTACTGTATTATATGTTAAACTATGTGAGGCTAGCTGAATAACAGTCTCCTGAAGTTGACCAGGTCCTTATCCCTAGAACCTGTGAATATGTTACCTTCCATGGCAAAGGGGAGTTTTCAGACATAATTAAGCTGAGAAGGTTGAGATGGAAGAGTATCCTGGATTATCCAGATGACCCCTATTAATATAGCCATGAGCATCTGATAAGGGAAGCAGGAGGGGTAATGTCAGAAAAGGCAACGTGACAATAAAAAAAAAAAAAAAAACAGCAATGTGATGAAGGGCTAATAACAAAAAATTGAGGATGACTCCAGAAGCTGGAAAAAGCAAAGAAGGAGCTTCTTCCTAAAAGCCATCAGAAGAAATCAACAGCTTGGTTTTATGCCCTTAAGACTCATTTCTGACTTCTGTTCTCCAGAAAAGTAAAAGAAAGAACTCATGTTGTTTTAAGTTACCAAGTTTGTGGCAATTTGTTACAGCAGTAGAAGGAAACTAATACAAACCCTAATCAAAATCATACCCATTTTAAATGGTT
Source organism: Phyllostomus discolor (assembly GCF_004126475.2). NCBI lineage: Eukaryota > Metazoa > Chordata > Mammalia > Chiroptera > Phyllostomidae > Phyllostomus > Phyllostomus discolor. The sequence continues at coordinate 72,480,810 of NC_040905.2, read as the reverse complement.
GAACTGGACTGGAAGAGTTTTTATGGCTGGGCAGTGGCCAGTAACAACTAAAACTATAGATTTAAAAGGAAAAAAAAATTGAGGAGTCACAAGCATTATTCAACCAGAAAAAAAAAAAAAGACTGTGAGTTAAATAAAGAATGTGAATAAATTAGTTTTAGCATAATTTAAATACAAAATAAATAAGGGACAATATTAAACCATTATAGAAAGTTCAAATTAAAACAATAATAATTTATGATGGCCAGAGAAAAGGTGGGAGCCTGGGGAGAGGCAGGTAAAGGGGGCAAATAGGGATATCTGTAATAGTGTCAACAATAAAAATAAAGGAAAAAAGCTTTTAAAAGATTTTAAGTCATACGTGTTACATAGTTTAGAAAAAGAGCTCTATTTTTAAACAATTTCTCATGGTGTTTACAATCTCTAAGTATTACTGTTATTTCACCTTTATTTTACCCTGAATACAAACAAGATCTTCCAAAATGATCAAAACAAGGGAGAAAAGATACATTTTCAACAATGGTCCTGGAACAATTGGATAACCATATACAAAAATTTTTTAAAAAAGGATCTAGACACAGACATTACACAATTTACAAAAAAAATTAATGCATATGGACCACAGACTAAATGTAAAACATAAAAACAATAAAATGCCTAGAGGATAACATAAAAGAAAATCTATATAACCTTGCATATGGTGATGATTTTTTAGATACAACACTATAGGTACAATTCATGAAACAAATAACTGATAACCTGGACTTAATAAAAATTAAAAACTTCTGCTCTGTAAAGAATATCAAAAGAATGAGAAGAGAAGCCGTAGGAGGAAAAAGATTTGCAAAAGACACATCTGATAAAGGACTGTTATCTAAAACATGCGAACAACTGAATGTCAACAATAAGAAATCAACCCAATTTAAAAATGGGCCAGCCAGGGCTGGTGTGGCTCAGTGGATTGAGCGCTAGCCTGCGCACCAAAAGGTCACAGTTCAATACCCAGGGCACATCAGGGCACATGCCTAGGTTCTGGGCCAGGTCTTTAGTTGGGGGCATGCAAGGGGCAACCAATCAATGTACCTCTTGCACATGATGTTTCTTTCCCTCCCTTCTTCTCTCCCTAAAAGTAAATAAATAAAATCTTTAACAAAATTTTTTTAAAGATTTTATTTATTTATTTTTAGAGAGGGAAGGGAGGGAGATAGAGAGAGAGAGAGAGAAACTTCAATGTGTGGTTGCTGGGGGTTATGGCCTGCAACCCAGGAATGTACCCTGGCTGGGAATCGAACCTGGGACACTTTGGTTCCCAGCCCACGCTCAATCCACTGAGCTACGCCAGCCAGGGCTTAACAAAAATTTTTTAAAAGAAATGCTAAAAAAAAATAGGCCAAAGACCGTAATAGACACCTGACCAAACAATATAAACAGGGGGCAACTAAGCACACGAAAAGATGCTGCATATCATATGTCACCAGGGAAATGAAAATTAAAGCAACAATGAGATACCAATACACATTTATAAGAATGACCAAACTCCAGAACACTGACAACTCCAAATGCTGGTAGGATGTGGAACAACAGAGACTCTCATTCATTTCTGGTGGGAATACAAAATGGCACAGCCACTTTGGAAGACAGTTTGGCACTTTCTTATAAAACTAAACATACTCTTGCCATAGGATCCATCAATGACACTCCTTAGTATTTACTTTAGTATACTCCCCCTTAGTATTTTTTTTACTCAAAAGAAGTTGAAAAGTTATATTCACATAAAACCCCATACATGGATTTTCATAGCAGTTTTATTCATAATTGCCAAAGACTGGAAGCAACCAAAAAGATATCCTCTAGTAGGTGAATGGATAAATAAACTGTGGTACATACAGACAATAGAATATTGTTCACAATTTAGAAGAAGTGAGCTAAGAAGTCATGAAAAGACATAAAGAAACCTTAAATGCATATTTTAAGAGAAAAAAAGTCAATCTAAAAAGGCTACATAATGTATGATTCTATGTGACATTCTGGAAAAGCCAAAACTATATAGACAGTAAAAAGATCAGTGATTTTCAGCATCTGGGAATGGGGAGGAGTGGAGGAAAGAGGATTTTTAGTGAAAAAATTCTGTATTACACCATAATGACGAATAAGTGTCATTACACATTATTCAAACTCACAGAATAAACACCACCAAGAGTGCAACCTAATGTAAACTATGAATTTTGGGTGATAATGATGTGTTACTGTGGGATCATCAATTGGTGGGGAATGCTCATATTGGGGGAGGCTATGCATGTGAAGGGTCAAGAATATTTGGGAAATCTCTGTACCTGCCCCTCAGTTTTGCTGTGAAACTTAAACTGCTTTAAAAAAATAAAGTCTTAATTCAAAAAAATGAGACATCACTACATGCAGATTATAATGGGTCAAATTTTTTTAAATGCTGGTGAGGATAAGACACTGATCATTCACCCACTGCTGACAGAAATGTATCAAGGGTACAATCACTATTCAAAACTACATATGCAATTACCACACACCTAGTAGTTGTACCCTGGGTATTTATCCTAGAGAAATTAAAACTTTGTTTTAAAGATTTTACTTATTTATTTTTAGAGAGGGAAGGGAGGGAGAAAGAGAGAGAGAGAGAGAAACATCAATGTGCAGTTGCTGGGGGCCATGGCCTGCAACCCAGGAATGTGCCCTGACTGGGAATTGAACCTGCAATGCTTTGGTTCACAGCCTGTGCTCAATCCACTGAGCTACACCAGCCAGGGCTGAGAAATTAAAACTTTTGTTCATACAAAAACCCATACATAAATGTTTGCAACATCTTCATTTGTAATAACCAAAAATTGGAAACAAATCAGATGCTCTTAAAAGGATGAATGATTAGACAAAGCATGGTGTATGTACACTGTAATGGGTTGAACTGTGTCCTCCAAAACGATATGTTCAAATCCTAACCTTAATACCTCAGAATCAGGACTTCCAGCCAAGATGGAGACATAGGTAGATACTCTATGCCTCCTCACACAACCAAAAGAAGGACAACAATTTAAAAACAAAAAACAACCAGAACTGACAGAAAATCAAACTGTAATGGAAGTCCAACAACCAAGGAGTTAAAGAAGACACATTCATTTAGACAGGTAGGAGGTGCGGAGACAGGTAGCCCGGCACAGAGGACTCGCAGCAAGGCAGTGGCTGGAGGACCAGGGTGGGCAAGGTGGCAGCTGGCAGACCCAAAGAGGTGGCAGATTATGGACTGGGTGGTCCCACATTCATGCACAGATAAACTGGGAGGAACAACTGGGGAGCGAAACAGACTGTGCTACCCAGGGCCCTAGCGCAGGGAAATAAAGCCTCAAACCACTGATAGAAAACACCTGCGGGGATTGAGGCAGCAGCAGGAGAAAATCCCACCCTCACAGGAGAGTCCACTGGAGAGACCCACAGGGTCCTAGAACATACACAAGCCCACGCACATGGGAATCATGTGCCAGGGGGAGCCCAATTTGCTTGTGGGAAGCCGGGGAAGTGACTGAAAGCTGGCAGAGAGTGGAGCAAGCACCAATGGTCCCTCTCAGACCCCTTCCTCACATACAGCATCACAACCCAGCCACCTGGGTTGCCCCAACCAGGTGAATACCTAACGCTCCGCCCCTCACTATGTAACAGGTACACCAATACAAAAAAAATGGCCCAAATGAAAGAACAGATCAAAGCTCCAAGAAAAAAATACAACTAAGCGACAAATAGCCAACCTATCAGATACACAGTTCAAAACACTGGTAATCAGGATGCTCACAGAATTGGTTGAATTTGGTCACAAATTAGATGAAAAAATAAAGGCTATGCTAAGTGAAATAAAGGAAAATGTACACGGAACCAATTGTGATGGGAAGGAAACTGGGACTCAAATCAATGGTGTGGACCAGAAGGAAGAAAGAAACAACCACACAGAAAAGAATGAAGAAATAAGAATTCAAAAAAATGAAAAGAGACTTAGGAACCTCCAGGCCATCTTTAAACATTCCAACATCCGAATTATAGGGGTACCAGAAGGAGAAGAATAAGAGCAACAAGTGGAAACATCATTTAAACAAATAATAAAGATTTCCTTTCCCCAATCTGGCAAAGGAAATAGACTTCCAGGAAGTCCAGGAAGCTCAGAGAATCCCAAAGAAGTTGAACCCAAGCAGGAACATACCAAGGCACATCATAATTATATTAGCCAAGATTAAAATGAAGAAGAGAATCCTAGAAGCAGCAAGAGTTAAGGAAACAGTTGCCTACAAAGGAGTTCCCATCAGACTGTCAGCTGATTTCTCAAAAGAGACCTTACAGGCAAGAAGGGGCTGGAAAGAAGTATTTGAGGTTATGAAGGGCGAGGACCTACATCCAAGATTGCTCTATCCAGCAAAGCATTCATTTAGAATGGAAAGACAGATAAAGTGCTTCTCAGATAAGGTCAAGTTAAAGGAGTTCATCATCACCAAGTCCTTATAACATGAAATGTTAAAGGGATTTATCTAAGAAAAAGAAAAAAAATATGAACAGTAAAATGACAGCAAACTCACAGTCATTAACAACCACACCTAAAACAAAACAAAAACAAAAAGCAAACTAAGCAAACAACTAGAACAGGAACAGAACCACAGAAATGGAGATAACATGGAGGGTTAGCAACAGGGGAGTGGGAGGGGGAGAGAGGGGGAAAAGGTACAGAGAATAAATAGTATAGATGGTAGGTAGAAAATAGGCAGAGGGAGGATAAGAATAGTATAGGAAATGTAGAAGCCAAAGAACTTATAAGTATGACACATGGACATGAACTAAAGGGGGAGCAATGTGGGTGGCAGAGGGTGTGCAGGGTGGAGGGGAGTGAAGGAGGTAAAATTGGACAACTGTAATAGCATAATCAATAAAATATATTTTAAAAAATTTTAAAAAGAACCTCAGAATATAACCTTAATTGGAAATGGGTTGTTGCACACATAATTAGTTAAGATGAGGTCATACTGGAGTCCATGGGCCCTTAATTCATATGACTGATATCCTTGTAAGAGGAGAAAAATCTGGATATGGAGAAGAGACAGGCAGAACACCATACAAAGATGGAGGCAAAATCTAGGGTGATGCTTCTATGAACCAAGCAGTGCCTAGGACTGCCAGCCAACAGCAGAAGCTAGGAGAGATGCATGGAACAGAAACCAGCCTGCTGATACCTTATTTCAGACTTCTGGTCTCCAGTACTATGAGACAATAAATGTATGTTTTTAAGCCACCCAGTTTGTGGTACTTTGTAATGGCAGCTCTAGCTCTAATGGGGAATATTATTCCCCATACCAAGGAATATTATTGTGCTTAACAGTTAAAAGGAATGAAAGTAACTGGATCAATCTCCAGAGAATTATGATGACTATAAAAAGCTAATTTCAAAAGGTAACGTAGAGTGAGACTTCATTCATGTAACATTATTGAAAAGATAAATTGTAAAAATGGAGAACAGATGAAAAGTTATTGGGGGTAAAGAAGCGGGCAGAGGATAGAAAGCAGTGTAGTTATAAAAGTGCAACATAAGGGGATCCTCCCAGTGATGGAAATGTTTCAAGTCATGACTGTAATCTATAGAGGTCAATATCTACAATTATAATATTAAATTATACTTTTTCAAAATGCTACCATTGGGGCAAAGTAAATACAGGGTACATGGGACCACTCTGTATTGACTCATTCACATACACCGCTATCTAAAATTACCTCAAAACTTTAAATTTAAATAAAAATATATATCATTATTGCTGCCATCATGCTTCCTCTGCTACAGTGAGGCTTTTATCATCTCATATGCCGTGGGTTCCTAAATAATCTGTTTTGGGGATAGGCCTTATTTATTCTCCTTTAGAACTTCTAAATATCTATTGTATTGTGCCACATTGCAATCACTTAGAAATTCTCAGACACTATCCTAATACCAAGAATTAAGTTAAAATATAAACTTCCTGGTTTTCAGTTTAGTGGTTTTTAAAAATAAGGAGACTAGCAAGGGAAGTATATGCCCTATTATATGGCTATAGTCTTAATATTTTTTAATTAACATGTCATAATGAAATCAAAGAGCAATATCAACTTCTTCCAATTAATCCCGTTGAGCTCTATTATAACAACAATTTCACATACATTGAAATCTTGCTTTTGTTCAATTAGTTTTTATAAAGCACTGCTGTGATCAGTATACAATATACTATGTAATTATTTTATATGCTTATACACCATAGAGCAAACAAGCTATATGTATATTTTAATTTAAAAAATTATAGTAAATACATGATTAAATGATACAAGATACATAAGAAGCCATATATAAATTTAAAACATGGAAGAGATCAGAACCTTTGCATGTAATACTTATCCCTACCTCTGACTACTTTCCAAATGAAGGAACCTTCTGTCCTTCAGGTCTTGGCAAAGATGCCATGTCCTAGGAGAACCCCAATCACCTATCTTAAGTAAGTAGGTAGGTACTCCTCTGTTCTTGTAGCTGTGCTGCTATTTCAGCAATTATTACAATTTCCTGTGAAATTTTAATCTCTTGTTTTGTACTGATCCACTCTACAAAAATGTAAGTTTCATGAGACGTGGCCATATATGTCTTACCTTTCATTGTATTCACAGCACTTAGTAGACACGCAATAAATATTGTGGAATGAATTCCCTATGTATGAAGCACATTTTCATAATACATGTAATCTAAAAATTATAAGACAAAAATAAAAGTTCCCTGAATTTGCAAACCAGAACAATATTCTAAAGTGGTTCAATTCTTACCTTCACTATAAGCTAGATGTGGCATTTTGCCTGTCTCTTAAAACTTCTAGGCAACAGATATCACATAATTTCAAAGACAAGGTTGAATCAAATACTCTCTTAAGATTCTACATGGCTCTAAGAGTTATGACTTTGTAACATATAAGGCATTTTTAAGTACTAGATGATAATGGTACAAAACTATACAAAATTAAATAATCATTCACTTTTCAAAAATCAAGCCAAGCATTAAAACCAACAGGAAGTTTCAAACTATTTATGCCATTGAGTCACAAATGATATATGCTTGGTATATTTTCCCATAAACTATTTTCTAATACAGTAGTTAAGGATCCTAAATCAGGTGAAAATTGATTATTATTTCCACTTGAGTAAACATGCTTTAAAAGTAGCAAGTAAAGATACTAGAGTGATGCTTTGTGTTGTATTAAAATCATACCATTTCTAGTAGCTGGATTTATTCCCTTCACCCTATTTTTTTTAGATAAAATTTTACAATGGTTACATTTCAATTGAGGGCTGCATTATTTATATAAATTAAAACTCTGTTCTTGTCTGAATTTAGTGTTACATAAAAATTATTCTTTAAGTTCATTTTTCACTTTATATTACTCAGTTATAGGAATCAAAACTATAAAATGATTAATTATATAATTTATTTTGTGACTGTTACTATGTTTTAGAGACAATTATGCTAAATCCAAATTTATAGGTTTTAACTTTTGTCCCTTATTACATTATATTTTGGTAGAACCAACAGTGGTATTTCCGATAAGCAAAAGTTCAGTATGATCCCATTCATTTAAAAATAATTTAAGAATTATGTAACTTATAGAATATTTTCAGTATTTGTGAGCAAATATAGTTCTGTTTTATTGTTTTTATTATTTTCAAGTAACACAGCATATGAAGCTAACATGTTACACAGAAAAAATAATTCTAAATCTACTGTTAGAACTAAATAAAAACTGATTTTAATTATTTAAGTGCATTTAAGTACACGTGTAGATATATACACATATATACACAAAAAAGGAAATGTTTAAGAAATATTAAGAAACTGATATTCAAACATTTCCCCAGAATTCCTGAAGACTATTTGTTTAGGAAAATACTTTAATATATTATTTAAAGACAAATTTCAATGCTACTAATGTCTAAATCAATGAGATTTCCAAATGACTATTTAGTTATATAAATATACTTAACATTTATATTATTCCTGAAGCTAATAATAAAACCTACATGGTAACAAAGGGCTAAAAGAACTTGAGTTAAACAAGACTCATCCCCTGAATTGCTTGACATCCTTATCCCTTCTATGAACACTACTAAAATCATAGGATCAAGCAAATGTTATGATCAAAAAAGACAGAAGCTTTGGAGTCAGGAACTCATTTGTTTCCTACCACTTATTAGGTGTGTTATTATAAATTATCTAAATTCTCCTTAAGGTGAAATACAAACAATTATACAGAAAGGAAAGGAAAGATAACATTTATTGAGTGTGTGTGTGTGTGTGTGTGTGTAAAACATCTGGTATAATGTGCGGAACACAGTAGGAATTCAAGAAATGCCATTTCCCACATATCCACCACCCTCTAAATATAAGCCCCCATTTCTCCACTCCCATTCTCATCTCCTGATAAATATAAATGGGTGGAGAAATATGGATCACACTGATTATGTAGAAAAGAGAGTCAAAGATTTGAATCAAGAGAGCATACCAAAAGAATCAAAAAATTCCACAATTTCTAGATTAAAAATAACACTTGAAGACTGCCTCTTCCAACAATATATAGTCTGGAGAGAGGGTCAGCTATCCTATTGTCCCTCTTTACATCCACTAAATTTTAAAACAAGAGTCATTTACAATGTTTATATTTATAAACAGTAAAAAGTAGAACTACTTCATCATTTGTAAATATGAACAGATTTATTCAAAAATAGAATAAAGCAAGAAAATTCTATTTTTGAATGTTATGTGTGCAATGGTTAATAAATTTGAGTTTTATAATTCAAATAAAATCTTTAGTTATATAATATTAAAATTTTTCAAATTAAAGGAACATCCAGAGTAACTCAAATTTCTGTCCTCACCTTTAAAAGTCTCATTGACTCCAATATTATATTTAATTCCAAGCTGTAATAAAAGCCATAGTATAAGTAAGAAGGGCAGGATCCTACCTAACATTCTGAGTTGTGTAATATGATAGATGGTGTTGCCATTCACTGAAATAAGGAATACTATGAGCAAACTAGGATGTTGGACTGGATTGGGTTGAATGAAGATTTTTAATTCAGCCTTGGACACAGAAAATTTAAGGCACTTCTAAGATACCCAGTGAAGCATGTCAAGTAGGCAAATGATTACATGGCCAGACAGTTCAGAGGAGAAATCTGAGTGAGAGTAATAAATGTGGGTTGTCTTTAGGATATCATCTAGGGCAGTGACATAGCCTAGGGCCATGCCTTAAGTAACTCCAAAATAGATTGGCTGAGTGGACGGAAAGAAGATTATACAAGAGCGGCCAGAAAGAGAGTATTAAGATCTGGCATTTTGGATCCCAAACACCAAGCAAAAAGGAGCATAATAAATTCAACAAAGCCAGATACTGTGAGGAGGTCAAGTAAGACAGTCGCTAAATTTAGTGACATAGAGATCATTGGCAATCTTACAAATATCTATTTCAATAGTGATGGGGCAGAAGCCAGATATATGTAGGGTGAGAACGAAGTGGGAGTTGAGGAAATAAATGTGCATAATCACTCTTAGAATAAGTTTGGCTAAAAACACAGAAGGCAAAAATAATAGGAGGAAATATGAGAATTTAAAGAGTTATCTGGGGAAGGCAGAGAGGTAAAAATTATTTTTAGGATCAAGACCTAAACATATTTAAAAAGTGATACAGGACTCAGTTGAAAAAAAAAGGTGAACCTAAGCTACAAAATCATGCAAGTTTTCTGGGAAAGTATTGAATGATGGAATACAAAAGACAAGCAAAAGAAACAGACTCAAAACAGGAACAGTTCCTCTATGGAAGTAGAGAAAGAGAATGGGTAAAATATGGTGGATTTGGAAAGCTAGTCCCAGAAAATAAGGGAGTTGCCACCTGATGATTCTAATTCTTTCTGTGAAATAGGAGAAATATTTTTTCTAACTTTCATGGAAAAGATAAGATTAGAGATTTGAGAGAAGTGACGACCACTTGAAAAGTTATATATTAAGTAAGAGCAAGTATAGACCAGAGAAAGATATCCTACACAAAACAACTTGAGTATGTGAGAGTGTGACAGAAAAAAATGTAAGTGTCCAGTCACATTACCAATAATCCCTGTGGGAGATGCAAACTATGACTAAAGTCAAATTAGAAGTTATATTTTATCAAAATTTACTTCTTGAAAAAGTAGAAAACATAATTAATATAATTAGTAAAAGCAAGAATATACCAAGACAAATAAAGTCAGAAATTTCAGGAAAATATTTACAGATCCAGAAATCAGCAAGAAAAACAACAGTGAGACAAAAACGGCATAGCAAATCTAACAATTTTTATAGGAGAAGCAGACTGCTATTTTCTAATAAATTTTTTTTGCTTCCTCCTAACACAGTAGAAGCCAATTTCTACAAAATACTGGCCTGCCACATTCTTAACAAGGAATTCATAGTGAATCTGGCAGACAGTGATGAGGAAAAGACAGCTTTTAACAGGATTTTTTGGAAAATACTTTAAATGTAAAACATTAAGACATATAATCAGTACATTATATAGACAAAAATATAATTATTTTTCTATAGAGTCCTAGAAAGTGTCTAAGTTTCATGCTTCAAAATGAAATTTCAGCTTTTAGAAATTTTATATCCATAATACACATAACTAAAGTATTTTTTTAAAATTCCATCAATTCAACTTTCTGCCTTTAAATTATTTTTGTTTTACTCACTCAGACTTCTTTTCACAGGTTTTAGAAGATTCCTCAATTCTTTTCTCTAGCTCCAGGACAGCTTCCTCCTTGTTCAAAAGCATTTGCTGTGTCTGCATAAGTTCCTCTGCTAAAGTTTTCAACCTAGAATGGACAGTTTCGTCATTATCAATCCATACAAAATTGCATTCACTTTACACACACACAAACATTCACACATCTAAGGTTGTGATGCCCAAAACAGTAGCCACATGTAATTTAATTTAAATTAAATTAAAATTTCAGTTTCATGGCTGCATTAGCCACCTTTCAAGGACTGAACAGACACATGTGGCTAGTGGCTAACTTATTGGATGATACAGACCAGAAAATTTTAATAATCACAGTAAGTACCCTTGGGCAGTGCTTTTCTAAAGAGCCTTATTCATCAAATACAAAAAGAGACACAGAAAGAAAATAGAGAAAGAAGAAAAGACTAAATTAAATTTCTGTTATATCCCAGGAAGAGTATATAGTAAAAAGATCATCGGGTTTTTTTCCAGACGCATATTTACACTCTGGTTTTGCCACTTTTTATCTGAGATCCTGGGCAAGCTACTACTTAGCTCATTTTCTCATTTGCAATTTGGATACATCGATACCTGCTTGAAAGCATTGTTTTGAGGATCAAATGAACTAATACATATATGATGACTGGTACTTAGTAAGCTCTGAGTAAAATGGTTTTTAGTATTATTTGCATATGATGTATCATAATAACCTATGACACAGACCCCATTATCCTTATTTTAAATTAAAGAAAGTGAGTCTCAGTTGTATAATAATTTAAATTGATAGTAAGCTATTGCACATATTGTAATAACGCTTTAGAAGTATTTTCTATACAGATTTGAAGATAATTAAATACACAAAATTAATATGCATTCATAGGCCAGATAATTTCTAGTTGCATAAAATGCATTTGGTCCTGAATAGAAATATTTCTACCACAAAACACACACAACTATCAAAATACAATGTAATTTTATCTTTAGCATTTTAAAGCAATACATGGAACCCAAAATATACAAAAATATGTAAATAATCCACATCTTAAAATTTTTAATTATTTAAAATTTAAGAGACAATAAAGTCAAAAGCAAAAGTCATACTGTGAAATATTTGCAATGCAAATTATAAGCTAAGCTCTCTTAATGCAGAAAAAAATCTTAGAAAAAAGACAACCTAATATGAAAATAAACAAAGAACACAATTGGAAGTTCATCAAGAGAAACTCAAATAATTAATAATGGAAATATTTACAACCTGGCCCACAATTAAATATCTGCAGATTAAATAAACAGTAAGTTATTTTTCACCTACTAAAATTGAAAACTACGAAAAAGAGTGACAAAAATTTCAGGGGAAAAGGGGACAGATTTACAAGAAGTATAAAGGACACATGGACAAAAACTAGGGGGGGAATGGAAATGGGAGAGAGGAGAGGAGGGTTGGGGGGTGGGCTGGGATGGGAGTAAAAAGACAGAAAACTACTTGAACAACAATTAAAATAAAATACTTTTTAAACAAAAGAGTGATAATATTCAGTGTTCTGAATAGTGCAAAATAAAAACACACACTGTTGATGTGACAAAATCTGCACAAATTTTTTCATAGATCAATGTGGAATTGTCTCTCAAACATCAAATTAGAATATTCTCTCACCATCTAAAAATCTGTCTTACCAAAATACTTTAGAACGTGCACAAAATGTGATATGAACATGTTTGTTGCAACATTGTTTTTAAAACAAAGAAAACATTTAAATGTCTATCAACAGGTGAATGGCTGAATAAATTTTAATATATGTATAAGAGACAGAATAGCATATAGTTGCTTTAAAATGAGATGCACACTTAAAAAGTTCTTCTAAGGCACATTTTTTAATTAAAATGCATTATGCAGAATACATATAGCACGGTTCCATTTACTTAAAATAAATGTATGTGTATATGTGCTATGGACTGAATGTTATCCCTTTAAAATTCTTATACTGAAGCTCTAATTACCAAAGTGATGATATTATTTTTTTCCATCCTCACCAGAGGACTTTCTTTTTCATTGCTTTTAGAGACATGGAGAGAGAGAAACATCAATGCAAGAGAAAAGCACCTACTGGTCGCCTCCTGTATTCACCCAAACCGGGGATCATATGCACCCAGACCAGGGATCAAGTGTGCAATCTAGGTATGTGACCTGACTGGTAATCAAACCTGCAATCTTTTTGGTCATGGGACAATGCTCCAATCAACTGAGCCACATGGGTCACAGCAGTGTGATGGTACTTTTAGATATGGGGCATTGAAAGGTAATTAGGGTCAGATAATACCATGAGAGTGGGGGCCTCATGATGGAATGAGTGTCCTTATAAAAAAGAGATACTAGAGAGTCTGCTCATGCCCCTTCTCTCTTTTCTCCAAACATACACAAAGAAGTCATGTGAGTACACAAGAAGGCAGCAGTCTACAAGCCAGGAGGGGAGTCTAAGCAAGAACCAAGTTGGCCAGCACCTTGATCTAGAACTTCTAACCTCCAGAACTGTGAGAAATAAATTGTTGTTGCTTAATGCACCAGTTTGTGGTATTTTGTTCTAGCAGCCAGAGCAGACTAATATAATATGTATATAGCTGTGTGTGTCTGTGTGTGTGTGTGTGTGTGTGTGTGTGTATACACAGAACTAGATTACTACAAATGAAACTGATAGACACTCTGAAAGATGTGGGATTGGAATAGAGGGTAACTTAAAACCAAAAAAAAAAGTCTTTCATATTTTCTTCTATATTTATATTATTTGAATCTTTTATAGCAAGAATTAACTTAAGTTTTAAATTATCAACTAGTTGGTCATAGAGATGAAAAAGGCAGAAAAACTATGAAATATAGTCAGAAGAACTCAACATACAGCAATCCAGATTATTTCTTCTTTGCCCAGGCCTAATAGCACAGTCGGTTAGAGTTTTGTTTTGATATACCAAGGTTGTATACCTTGGTTGTATCAGGATTTGATCCCTGGCCAGGGCACATACAAAAAACAACCAATGAATGCATAAATAAGTGTAATCGATTATTTCATCTTTGTTTACAGTCAAGCAACATAAAAAAATTTCAACAGGTTTCTGAGGGCATTACTATATGATAGCAAAACATAATCAATGATGCTTATAATGATCCAGAATGATAAGGAAAAGGTTAATGTAAGATCAGCATTTTTCTTTAAAAATAGACATGTACATATATTTTATGAGATTTACATCCAATCCAGTAAAATTATGTTTTTTTACTTTGATGAAGAGATGAACTCCAGTTATCTGGAAAAATTGCTTACGAGGAATAGTTCATATCCTGACTATGTAAAGAAAGAATTACTATATTAAAATTAGAAATCATTCTCAAGAAAGCTACATTTCAACTTCTGGTTTCAAGTTACTTATAAACAATTATAAATAAGTAAGTAAATAACACACAGAATCCTTTGATGTTTATAAAATTCTACTTATATATGATCTCACTTAGTCCTCATAAAAGTCTGTACCACAGGACCCTATCTCAGAACCTGTTCAACCACCTCCTGTCACCCCAGTCTAGAGGTAACAGAGTAAGAACCAATTTCTCACCATTTGTCTTGGCCATGTTACATCAGAGCTGAGTTTGATAAAAAGCTCTTTCCCTCTTCAACACCCTCCTCTGTTTTATCTTTTATTTCTCTCTCCTATATCTTTTTCTTACTCTTTGTTCTCTTCCCAATTAATTTTCTATCCACCTCTCTTCTCAATTCTTCATTCATTCATTTAAATAAGTGTTTACTAAGCTAAACACTAGGGATAAAACAAAAAACAAGTCTACATTCAGGAAACATATTCTAGAAGAGACATCAAACTGTTTTCCTCCAAACCTCTCTTTTCTTCTTCTTTCCTCTCTTTGATTATTACTGTTTGCTTTCCTAGTTCCTTCTCAATTCTGCTCACTGTATCTTATCCTCTTATCCATCCTGAAATAAGTACACACAGCCCCTGCAAATTGTAAGAAGCAGGCAGCAGGGCTTACCCTTCATGGTATATTCCCTACACTTTGCACAGTCCTGCACATAGCATGTGTTCAACTCAGTTCTCTGTCCTGTTTTTCTCACTCGAAGCCCACATTCTGTTTTTTCCATAATTCTTTAATAAGTACCAAGACTATCCTGATTCCTATCACTCTGGATCATCAGAGAGTAAACCTGAAGAGCCATTTCATCATGAAAACAGCACAATTTACAACTTTCACCCATCGACTAATTCTAGAGCTAACCATATCCAAACCACTACTGTGATGGTGCAATGAGAGAAGCTTAGTTCTCTACATAGAAGTCACTGGTGCAGGGCTGACTGCTTCCATGTAAAAATTACATCATCAAGCTCACTTTATCTTGCCACATGAGGGTAAGAGAAGTATTTGTGCTTACAACTAACTCCTCATCTCTACTACATTCTATAAAGCCCCTTATTCTGGTGAACTAGACACCAGTTCTAGAACCAGACACCTTCAGGTTCAACATTTGCTTAGCTTTTCTAAACTTCCATTTCCTACTCTAATAAAATGGAAATTAATTTCACACCTAACTAAATTAAATAATTATGTTACATTAAAGCAGTAAAACACTGTACCCTTTTAGGAATTCATATATTTTAAGAGAATAAGGCAAAAGACTATGCATAGAATAACCCCATTTCAGTAAGGAAAACAATTTATATATATGCGTGTGCTTGCAAATACATCCTGGAACGATACATACGTTTTTTAAAATGAATTAACACTGGAGGTTAGAAATGAGTATAAAAAAAGAGAAAACATTGATTTTCACTGTATACCCTTTTGTAAGATTTTGCAGATATTGTCATCTGCTTGCATTAGTTAATTTTTAAAGATTTAACTGTATTTAAAGATACAAAGCCTGAAACAATTATTGTTTCAGGTAATAACAAGTCTTCGGTACTTATACAATCCTTTTTGTATCCCCAAATCATTGGATATCATTATCTGTATCTTACAACATACTTACAGAGACCCAACTTCCTAAAAAAATTATAAATTATAAATGTCCAATACTGTCACACTAATTGTGATATTTGGGTTAATAGAAAACCAAATGGAATAAGGGTGACAGTTGCCTGAAGTAATTTTCTGACATCTTTATTACTGCAACATAAATTAAATAAACCATTTTTTTTGCAATCTCATAGCACTTCATGTATGAACTTCTATACCATGGCACAAATATTTATTAGTTTTTCTCAAGATTACACAGAAGGTGACGCCTAATCAACCAAGCAGAAGTTTTTGTTAAAAATATCTACCTCCAATCGGATATATCCACCTGCATCCTATGCAACCTTTTTGTTTCCCTTAATAAAATTTTCCTTCGAATATGTCATCTGCCTTCTAATATTTTACATAATTCCAAATATTCCAACTCGCTCATTAATAAAGTAATTCCCTAACATAGCCTTACATAATTATACTACACGTTCACCCAAAAGACAAACGAGCAAAGACTGTAAATGAGAACAGCCAAAAACAGACTTGATAAAGCCAAGGTACTGCTTAAGACATGAGAATATTGCAGTAGTTGTCACTCCACTGTTTGACAAAGTTGATTCAGACAGTTTAATGGGCAAAACTGATGTCATTCCCTTCAACAAAACTCAGCAACATTTTTTTTAAAGATCTGAAGAGTAAATACTTTAGGCTTTTCCACCAAAAGGCAAAATCAAGGAATATCACTGAGATATTAATATAAGAAAAAAGAAAAATATTCACATTTTATTGACCAATTCAAAATATAATAACTGAGTATAATTTATCATAATGCTGGTCTACTATGAGAAGAGGGTGATAATGTTTAGCCTTTTTCTGATCCACACATTTTTCAGCACCATCATTTGTAATATATCTTAAAATATTCCATTAAAGTTTATACTAAATTAGGGTTTTCTTAACTTCTTTGAAAATATCTTTATCTGTAGTTGATCCACTCAGGCTGTTTACAAAGAGTTAAGTCTTCAGTCACTTAAAACTTGGCATTTACTCTTCAAACAAACAATTGAGCACTTTTAGATCACACCTGCTGACTCATTAAGAGTCAGGGAAAACCACATGAAATCATTTGCCTTGGTTTTTTTTTAATTAGCTAATGATGTAGCTCTCAATGGCTCAACTCCTCACGCAAATGTTCTCATTGAAAGACTAATAGTTATAAACAAGTTTATTTTCACTAGACATATTCCTTCAGCTACTGCAATGAAACACTATTAAATTAATTTATCATTGGTAAATGGCTCTCCTGGCTTAGAAAATTACCACTGTTCAATTAATGTATCTTACTTACATCCCACTGTAAAAGCTAAACTCATGATTACTTTAATTTTTTAAAAAATGCACTAGAAAATATGAGGCCTAAGGTTGGACTTCAGTTTAGAATACAAGACTGGAATTCAAATATATTTCTATGGATGGACAGTAACAACTTATAATACATTTGAAACACTTAAATACCTTCTTATTTCAGAACTCCATAGACCTGATTTTTTAAGTTATTTTGATAAACTAAAGTTATTCAATTAGATACTGATACATTAGAATATTTGCATATATAATCATAATAAATGGATGATTAAAAATTATAGAATAGTATCTCCTCCAGCATTTGACAAAGAGAGATCCAAAAAAGAAGCCAATGGTGGAGAGTTGTTGGAGGAGAAAGAGAGAGGCTGCAGAAAACAGAGACAAAGGGAGCAACATTGGGCTCAAGGCTGAAGGTAATACAACCTAAGTAAGTGCCTGTGCAGTGGGAAGTACACATTTTCAGGTGCCCAGTGCCAGAAATTATGAGAGACCATAAAATAGCCCTCTATCATAAAGGTGATCTACCAAGCAAAAATATTTTTATACATAGGAAATAAATA
Organism: Phyllostomus discolor; assembly: GCF_004126475.2. NCBI lineage: Eukaryota > Metazoa > Chordata > Mammalia > Chiroptera > Phyllostomidae > Phyllostomus > Phyllostomus discolor. The sequence continues at coordinate 72,463,069 of NC_040905.2, read as the reverse complement.
ATCTGACAAATAATTGAGTTTAACTCATACATACTATATATGTATATATATACATGCAATGTTTATAAATAGAGTTAACAGATAATTTTAGAACATGATGAAATGCTTAGTGACATATAATTAGATAGGTAAATGCAATAATTTTGTCACTATTATATCATTAGAATTCCATCAAGCCTGGAAAGGGGCAGGCAGCGACATTATATAATCTTGTTTTGGATATAGATACTAGTTGTATATTAATCTCAGAATCTCCTACATTTATATGAGAAAACTCTACATGATACAATAAACAGAAAGCAAGAATATAAATTATTAAATTCATGAGTAAGTTTCTGCTAACAAAAATAATTTTTATGTTACTTTTAAAACTCTAAAAAAAGCAAAAAGAAGAAAATTAAAAGATGTCTCTTCATGACTAGCAAAGTAAAAGAGATAACCTTAGGAAAAGGGCATTTATTTAAATCTCAAATACTTTCCAAGTCAAGATTGGCTCAGAAGTATAACAGATCAAAAGAAAAAACAAAGTTAAAACTCAAGACGAATTCTAGCTAGTCCATTGTAAAAATGCTAGTTTTCCCCAATAATTCTATACACTTTGAGGAATATATTCATTAGCAACATTTAACGAAAAGATATTCTTTAAATAGAAAAGACATCTGTTCAAGTAAGTAGTAGTCTTTACCCATTTGGGGTCAGGAAGCCCTCTAAAAATTTTCAGAGACTTCCTCCAGAAGGTAATATACACATTTCTACAAACAATTTTAATGGGCTTATGACAGAAGTTTTCAATCCTGTCTGCACATTAAAATTAAGTGGAAAGCTTACCATAAATTCTCATGCCCTATCTTACCCTCAGAAAATCTGATTTAGTTGCTTTGGGGTGAGTCCCACACATCACCATTTTTTACAGCTCCCTAAGTGACCCTGATATGAAGCCAGATATGAGGCCCATTATTCAGAAACTCCCTGAAGTCTCTCCATAAAACAGTTTTCATTCACTCACTCACTCAAGATGTTAATTAAGCATTCACCACATCTGACATCTAGCCAAGATTTTGAAGAGTCCAAGAGAAATGTGGTCCAATTTTCTCTCTTTCATAGTCACTACTAATCAGAAGTCTGGCAGATTGCCGGTATCACTCCTATTTATAGAAAACTTCTCCAGGAGTCACAAACTAATGATTCTTACTTCCAAACTAATGTAACCTTTCACAATGAACAGGGTCACTGACCTCTTAAACAAACATAAATGAATGAAAAAAAGGAAAATGTTTCTTGTGTTTTTCGGAATATCATTTGATATTAATGCATTAGAACTCTTAAATGGGCTAAGAAAAAATGAAGAATAGAGTGAAGCACAGACCATAAAATATTAGCATTTTTAAACAGCTTTTGAGAGTGTGGTACTTTAAAACTATTTAACACCCTGCAATTCAGGAACAAATGCTTAGTAAAAGGAAATGATAAAATGGAACGAAAAATAAGTACCTAATATTCTGGAGAGAGTCATGCTAAAAAAAAATGTAAAGAGATAAGAAATAAAATCACATTTATTTAACATTATTATAAATATTACCCCCAACATGCTTCCCTGCTTACCCCATTCATTCACCACCATTTCAAAACATATTCTATACATGTATATATACACACACAAACATACAGGGTGGGGCAAAAGTAGGTTTACAGTTGTGGGTATTCGAAACAGAGTTTATTCTTGAATTATTACTGATTCATTATTGTATTATTTTCCATACAAATAACTGTAAACCTCCTTTTGCTCCACCCTGGGTGTGTATGCGTATGTGTATATATATATGCGTATATATATGGAATTACTCTAGATTATCCTGATGCTCCCAACAGACACATTGAATAACTCATTCTTGCAATAAAATTCTTGAGGAAAACCTAATCTTAAACTCATATTCTGAATTTAGATGCTATTCAATGAAATGTAGCTGAAGTTTTGTCTCGGTAAGATGTAAGCAAGTAAATCATCTATCACATTATCAAAGATTCATTATCTTTAGTTTATACATTTTTGTTGTTTTATCATAATTAAAAATAATGATTTATGAGCATAATTAGTGTTGCTCTCATTATACCCTGAAAAGCAATAAAGCAAATTCTTCTTTGGTTATAAAATCTTTTCTTTTACTTAAGTTTATAACAGGTAGCTATTTTTAAGTTTACCACATTACACTCCAGTATTTATATGCTTGTTCTTTCTTGGTGTTTATTAAAATAAATTGATCAATTTTAGAGTAAACTCCTTGAAAGTATTAACCCTTACAAACTTAAATACACAATAAATATATTTTTATGAATAAATAAATTATTTGGGAGCAATATAATAATTTTTAAAAACAGGAGTAATTTACATCATATTCCTTCACCAAGCAGCACAGGAATTAAGAAATGGAATTTGTCACTGCACAAGAAGTCACAAACTCTACAGTCCTTTTTGTGCCAAGCATTCAATCCTATGGCTTGGAGCAGAGTTTCTCCACCTCGACACTACTGACATTTTTCACCACGTAATTGTAGGAGGCTGTCCTGTGACTGCAGGATGTTCAGCAGCTTCCATGGCTTCTACCCACTAGATACCAGTAACACTTTCCCACCTCATAAACAAAAATGTCTTCAGATATTGTCAAATTTCCTCAGGGGACAAAATTCACCCAGGCTGAGAACCGCTGGTGTAGAGATAACTGACAATATAACAGTACATCTAAAACCAAAGTACAGCTACTGTGAAGTGCTTCAAAGCTTGGGGAACAGCTTCAAGAATCCCAATATGGTTGCCAGGGAAAACCTTCTAATGCAGGTACTCCCATGCCTTCATTCCTCTCATCCACAGTCAATCCTATATAATTATTAAGACTTCATCTTCTATAGGTGATTCAACAAGCATTGGTTAGTTTCCTCAATCCCATCAGGCCAACTTTTTAAAGATATCTTACCCCTGTCCAAGAGCTAGTCCCAGGATCCTACCATTCAGTTACTTATCTATACTAGTTACTGAACAAGAGAAAGGAGATCAATTTTATTAGATGGAAATTTTGGCTGAACTCTTTTCAGGTAAACTTCCAACAGGTCTGATAATATAACATGCTTAATATTAAAGAGAAAATGGGTGAATAATCATTTCTAATTGTGGTTCTGACAGACAAACAAGTACATACAGTGCTTATTAATAGATTTAAGTGTCCTGAAAAAAATCAAGAGACAAGGTAAATATTTAAAAGTAGAATGGCTTAATTGTATTTTCCAATTAATAAATGTACTATTAATAGGCTTTAATACTTTAAAAGAACTAAAAATACACATTAAGATTTCTCAAAACTCCTTTAAAATTGTATGAAATAGCAACAACAAAGTGAAGAAGGAATTCATTTGCTAGCCTATAATAGAAGACATTTCTCCTTTAAAATAACAATCAATTATGAGTCCAATTTTGTACTAAACACTGCTGACATCTACAAGTCTCTTACCACCAACAGTCAGTCTCCTCATTTCCAAAATGGTTCTGCCAATAAGTTTTGAGGATGAAATAGGTTTTAAAAATAAGTTTTGAAAAGAATAAAGCATTGTGCCAATATAAGATATTAGTAATAACGAAATGAATATATCACACAGAATTTTTATTTTCAAAATTACCAAAATTAATTAGTGGATAATGAGTAAAAGTTAACACAGTTCTCAAAACATTTCATTCTGACCAAAAACTTATTATTTTTCATTACTTGTAAAAAACAAAAATTGGGATTTTAAATCTCAGAATGTACAGCTATATTATAATAATGCTAATATTTAAACTGTTCAAGCTTTCCAAATACTTACATTACTTGCAAACTTTCTGCTGTTAAATTATTCCACATAATCTCATTTGCCTGAAGATTTTCATTTTCTTCTAGTAAGGAAGTATCAAACTCAATTTCTTGCTCTTTAGCAGCTGAAGTTCTAGTGAAGCATGCCAAATAATTTTGATCAATATGAATATCCTATCATAATTTATTTTAGTATACCAAAGGCAGAATATTTTTTTCTCATCAAAATTATATTAACGAAGTAGAGTAAACTTAAACAGAATAAATAAAATTAAACCCTAGGCATCAAAGATCTGGTCATGTAATTTTAGCCTTAATTTCCTCTTTTATAGAATGTGGATATTAACTGGTTTTATTTCTGACACAATAGTAATGAGTATAAAATAAGATGAATGTATGGAAAAGTAACTGGTATATTATAAAGCTTAATGTACAAAGGCAGAGTTTCATTATTATAGAAATGTTAAAAAATATAATTTCATGGATTAAATATGGACTTAAGAAATGATGTAGTGACAACTGACACATTTTTAAAGATTATACTATAAATAGTTATCTTCATGGAGAAAGGACTTTGAAAATACCATAATTTACCATTTATATACACTTATTGCCTGAATTTTTGAGGGAAAATTAAGAATGTGCATTATATATGGATAGTACTAATTCAATATCTATATAAATGTTTTTAATTCTTTTATTTATGCTTATATGTTAAAAGTGTAATTCTAGAAAGCCATAATGATATCTGTGTGGAAAATAATACCCTTGAATACAATAATCAGTTTTGTTTCTAAATAGAAATCAATTAATTAAAAATTAAAATGAAAGTTTTTTCCCAAAAATTTGGGCAAAAAATGTGGGTGCACAGTATACATGTTAAATATGATAATTAAAAGCAGACAAATTAATCTGAAATATCTAATGTCCTAATAGCACTTCAATATTTCTTATTTAATTTGGTTAAATATTATATGATAGAAAAAATAATACTGTAATCAATACTCAAAGAAGAATGAAAACATACATACCTGTGAACATCTATAAAATTATTGTATTCTGTGCTAGGGTCTATCTGCTCAACCGACATTTGAATCTCTTTATGGACATTTACTATTTCCTCAGTAACAAGACTAGTTATTTGGCTGTATTCATCAAATATGCCTTTTCTGAAAACAAAAATAAAATTTTACAACATTTTTAAGTTTGTCAACAAAAACACAGAGACAAAAAGGATTCACAACAATAAACATAAGAAATGTAATAACAATATTTACAAATGGTGGTTTTATGTACCACCTTTTTTTCATACACTTGGATAGTAAAGAGATTACACAAATGTACAAATAAGCAACTTACACTTGATAAAGCATAATATCTGCATATTATCTAAAATAAGGCATTACTGTTTCTAATCTGTATTTGAGATGCCTAAACGTAAGGTCAGTGTTGATCACTTTCTATTTCTCAATAATATCATAGAAATGCTGGATTCCTTTACATGGAACCATGGGCCCATGGGTCTCTTTAATGTTTCTTTCTAGTATCTGTCACTTCCACACAAGCCCTCCCATTTAGTTCTTCTCTTGCTCCTGGGCCTCAACTCTGACCTTTGATGACATCTAGATATATTCTCCTGGCCTCCAGTCAGCAGCAAAAATGTCACAATTTTTTTTAGTGTTACCTAATAAATACAAAAGGAAAAACTATTCTGTCATAAAGACTTAATCCCTACTTAAGAATGCTGTACCATTAATTCATTACTGGCTTCAGCAACGTGTGGACAGACAAGTTTATCCTGCATATGCCCAAATAAATATAAGGCATTGTTTGTTTTTCTTTTCTAAAACCATTACAAAATTTCTCTTATTATAAACTACTATCACTTAATTTTAAATAGCAAAATAATGTTTAGGTAGAAAAAATAGATTTAAACTTTAAGCAATGCTAGTTTGGAATGATTATAGAAATCACCAGACACAATTTTTTAAGAGGGGGGAGGGCAGAGAAATTTAATGAGGATTTAGTAAATATTACTGGGGCTATGACCTAATAATTCAAAGTACTAAATGATAGAAATGTAAATAAGCCTGTCTAGATAATTCTAATACAGCAATATAGTAAGTCATTATAATGGGATCATTAATAATCACCTTTAAGACACATGGGGGGTGGCGGGGACGAAGTCTCCCAATGTTGTATGAATACCTGTGAAATGGGATGCAGTTTCACTGATATCACCATGCCTGAAGTTTTTAAATGCTACTTGTGAACTAATTTCTTAGAAAATAAAAGTAATATGCTGTGGGAAATCATTATATATCTCAAAAAGATATTCTAGTGACAATGATGATACCATTACTGAAGATTTGTGTGAAGAGTTTGAAAAATATTGATTTATTACATGAGAATAGGAAAATAAATATTTCTGAATCAACATGTAATTTTAAGTAAATATAACTGAATTTTTAAGTTAAATATTCTAAGTAGGCATTTCACTATTTTTATCAACAACCTTAAAGGTTTACATATTTAAGTTGACTACAAACACTTCATTTATCTTCCAGTGGGAAAAATGGGGGGTCGCCTACACCAGCTAATAAGGAAATGAAGTCTACCAAAGGGTGGCATATCTCTTCCTGTTGTCCTGAATCGATATGTATGGTATACATGTGCATTTAACCACAGTATACTGTTATTGGCTCCTTGAAGGCAAAAACTGTGGCCCACTCATTTCCATATTCAATATGTTTTACATACAGTAGAATTTTAATAAATATTTGTTGATTTTAATCTCATTCTACAAGAAGATGGAAAATAAACTTCAAAATATTCTTTCCTTCAGGTTTTTCTGTTGCTCAAAACTTAAATACCCAATCCTGTGAAGATAGACATCCACTTAACACTTGTCAACTAGTCAATTTTTTTCATATAAATTTCCAGCTAATTGAAGCAAAAAAAAATACAAAAAGAGGAGCAAGTCTTGGCTGGAAGGTTTAGGAAAAGTCTCACATTAAAAAAAATAACAAATTTAAAAAATGAGCCTTTAAAAAAAGACTTTCCTAAAGCCTGAAAAGGTTTGGGAAAATTAAGCATAAATTAAAGGGATACCAGAACTAAAAATCAAGAAGAATCAAGATAAAACAGGTCTGAAACACCCATTGGTCTAGGTCGATAAGGAAAATCACTTTATGATGGGATTTTATGTCAAATATGAAATGTGACTTACAGTGCTTTTATCATTTCTTCCTGCATCTTTTGTAGGGAGTCCAGGAGCAGAGGAAGTGTGGTGTCATAATACTGACTCTGATGAAGCTGTGCCCCTTTCAATGCCAATACATATTGATTATGCAACATATGAAGTTTCATTGTGGCTTTGTCGTATCGTTCCTTGGCCTTTTCAGTTTCTTTCCCTGAAAAAATCATTGAAGTTATAAAAGAGATAATAGAAAAGTTTTATTGTCTCTGTATGCAAACTGAGTCACCACTATTTTATATTATTTCACACATTTTATGGATAATCAAAAGTTATTGAACATATACTATGTACTTAGCTCTATGCAAAGCACTCTTTCTTTATTCTTCTTTTTCAGTAGATCCTGTTGACCATGTTCATTTTATTATCAGAACTGGAAAAACAGTTTAATGCTTTACCCATACTTTACACTGAGCTGCTCTGAATGAGGCAAGCATTACAGTAAATGTTTGGTGAAATTAAGAATAATGTACAGTTTTTTGGTAAAATTGTACAGATACATGACCCTTCTCATTCAAGCAGCTTATACCAAATTGAAACAGCAGTGCACATAAAATTATATCACCAATAAAACAAGAAAGTTTGAAAATAATGTTAAATTTTAAAATCTGTGTTTGAGATAGCAACAAAGACAAGGAAAGTCAGACAACACTTTGCAGAGAAAACAGACCTTAAGAGATGAGGCAAGTCTGAAAAGTATAAGAAAGACAGAAGAGATGATAATTCTCCCCTCTCACCCTTTCACCCTCTTTTCCTCCCTTTCTTCTTTCCTTTCATTCAATGAATATTATTAGCTGATCACCACCAGGAATTGTATTGGGCACTGGGAATTCAGTATTTGGCAATTCAGTAATGTCCTTGACATTAAGGTCTGGTGATCTGGACTACTGAGTAAAAACATAGAAAGAATATGCAATGATACATAGGCAAGGAGACAAGCTCAAGGAAAGCAAATTTTGAGAAAGTGAAGAGAACATGTCCACATAAGCAGGGCAATTTTAGGTTGTAAATGGCATGAAAATCAATCAGGGAAATTTAGACAAGATGTGGGACAAGCTTAGGAGATAATGACAGTATCATGAAATAAAAAGTTTTGTGGTTCCTTTACTAAAATCATTCAGAAAATATCCACAGATTAATAATATAAGTGAATACTATATAAACAAATACAATTTTCAAGAAGATGTTTAATTTTGATATAAACTACACAAGGATTTCTTGCCAATTACTTACATTTAGGGAGTAAACTTTTGAAAATATTTATTAATTTTTGCCCTCTTTCCAAGGAGAGTCCTCCAAGTGAATCCTCTCCCCAAAATAAATCTTAGGTTGAGAATTTCTGACACCAGAGGCTCTCCTCTGCTGCCATTCTGTTTAGGTTCAGCACCTGAGTATTCATTATTTATAGGGATCAGAAAAACATTCCCCAGAACTAAAACCAGAGAAAAAAAATCAGGGTCTTTGCAGAGAGAGGAGACCTCAGACCCTTAAACCATGCCCAGGCAGAACAACAGAAGAACTCCCTTGATTTTCTCATCACCCTCTTAATTCTGGTACAGTGACTACATTCAGCTGGTGAAAAAAGAAGCAAACCTGTCTAGCAGACTGGTATGTCTCTACTACCAACAGATTGAGTGCTTCCAAGTACCAGAAACATCACTCACTTCTCCTAGGGAGCTGCACATAATTGTTTTACAGATCAGAAATCTCTAGCAATACTCCATTAGCAGGTTTCTTACTCCTAGTAATACTAATAATTGTTCAAGTTATTCACAAAATGTTGCCCTAGATATCCTATTTAACTTTATAAAAGTATCCTTCCTAACCCCTCTCACTACTGAATGGAGAGAAGTTCTAATAGTAGGTGGGGGAATAGGAGCAAATATATTAATTCAGTTCTATCTGAAGGAATCAGAAAAAAAAAAATCATTAGCCACTAAAGAAAGGAGTTTTCTCACTTTTTGACTACAACTGACCCACAGGATAATATATTTAAATGATACATTTTATTGCATTAACCAGTAAATAATCATACAAATTTTTATGTATATAATGGAAATAAAATTTCATGAAATAATTCTTCCCCTTATATAAAGAATGCTCTGTGATTTTTTCAAAATTCTATTATATATTAATTTTGAATTTTTTAATGTTCATTCTGAAACCAACAGGTTTTTGCCTCAGTTAATATAAATTACTAGAGACATTTTATCTCTCTCTAAATGATAGTAGTGATTTTTTAATTTAGCAATTAATAAACCAGTTCAATAATACTAATTACAAGTGATTTTTAATGCTCTCATGAATACCTCCCCCTACTATTCAATTACTATAAGAAACCAGTCCTTTGGCTAGGAGCTAAGTCACATTAATGCCTGAAAAAGAGTGAAAGTCCCTAAACACCTACTGTGGAAGCTGCCAAAGTCCTTTCTAAGGCTCTTTAGAGGTTTTTGGTTTTGGGGTTTTTTTTGCATTTACCATTTCTAAGTTACTTTAAGTTTCTGTTACTTGAAATTTGACAAATGCTAACAACAGCCAGTCCAAAGGGTCATTTCCCTAATGAAGATAAATTGATTCCAAATAATAAAAAAGTTTTCTAGAATCCAAATGTTCATAACAAAACAATAAAGTAAGCATATACCAGGCAAAAATATTACAATATTGTGTTCTAATTTCTTAAATTTTTTTATAAGTGTAAAAGTATAACTAGTAAATTCAATGAATTCCATAGTTTGTTACGTTTTTAAATATTACTTTTTATATAGACTCTATTATTCCTAATTATGAATTGGATTTTTTTAGTATATAACTTCAGGAATCACACTCTCCACAGGTACATTTTCATGGAGACTTTTAAAACATTTAAACCACCCATCTGTCCTCCTATTTACACAGATTTTTAAGCTGCACGCTACCCATCTGTCTTTCTAGCTGGTGCAGAATGATTCACTAATACGTAATACTCAGCTCACTAAGATGTTATAATCCAAATTAACATTAGAAAATTTAAGAAGTTCCATCTTAAAAAGTTAAAGATACTTTTTTATCAGACATGGTGTATGAAAAATAAGCTGAAGAAGGCTGTTACAGCCAAATCTGATTATGAGTGGTCATTAGCACAATTTGCAAAAATAATTTTAAATGCCTCGAGAACATCCAAGGCAGATTCCATTACATTAAAATAATGATAATAAGTTATTTAAAAACAGCATTGGACTTAAAACTGAATTTGGGAGTATGCCTTCATAGGGATTTGGGGAGTGTTTGTTTTTGTACTCTACAGCTCACATATTCTTGTGTATTTGGTTATAAGGTGTACTTGGTACATTCACATGATCAATTACCCTGCCACTCTTCCTCTCTTGAAAGAAGAAAAAAGTTTCAAAAACATGTTCAATTGGTATGATTTGAAAAGAAATTCTATTGTACTTTTTCATGATTTGTTTTAAATTAAATATTTAGGGTTCCATTGAGGCTATAAGAAAATTCAAGAAATAGTAATACTATGTGAAAATCAAAAGTACTAATAAAATTAAAAATTCCATTCATTTAACAAAATCTACTACCACAAAGCTACCTAATATGATTCTTAATATGTAAGCTTTTTGGCTTAGAATATCTCAGACCACTATTACATATTCTTAGCTTTTAGTTTGCAGACGGGCACTCGATCCAATGAGCCACCCCAGCCAGGGGGCTATTCTTAGCTTTTAAATAACTACATTTGAGCTGGAAACTAACACAAAGCACACAGAGTGAATAAATTCTTATTGACAGATACAGAATTATACCTTTATTGATATATGCTTTTGTTTTGTTTTGTTTTTTAATGAGAGGCATTGAGCAGGGCATCAAGTTGTTGTGTGCCAATTAACAGGAAGTAAACCATCCAATTTTTCCTTCGCCACATAATGAAATTCACAAGAGATTGAATTATAATTCTTTGCCATCACTTGTTGACAAATCTGTTTAATGTCTGTAATAACACAGTGTGTATACAACATGTCATGCCATAAATAATATTATGAGGCTAGCAAAACTCAATTATGTAAGTTTGACATTCACAAGAGACAAGCTAGACTACTCATTAAGAAAGTCTAGAAAGCCAAATGTTTTTTATTATAAACTTCAGAAGTGTTTACCTTTTGTTAAATATCATGATGGAATGTCTCCTGATAATAAATGAGAAGTGACTATTTTATAAAAGTAAAGTGCCAGAAAGTAAACTCTGATTAGAATAACTACACATTTACCAACTTACACTTTTCCTGTCTTTCAAACATTCCTCCTCAACTATACAGTTTTTCCTTACTACTCTGAGTAAGAAGAAAATGCACAGAAATTTACCCTAACTTATGAGTTACTTGGGGCAAGTGTTTACATATTTGTCTTCACATGGAAGTTAAAATTCAAGTATAATATGTGGGAACAATGCAGGAGTGGCCTATCTTACTCGGTGTTGTTCTGACAATAACAAGAAGTCAGTTTTTGTCTCAGCTTCTCTTCTGATTAGCTGTACAACTCAGGCAAGTCATTTCATCTAAATTTTACCTTCTAATTTATAAACATGGGAGTTAAATTACCTACTGAATTGTGAGGGAAACCAAATGGCAGAAAATTGTCAAAATGCACAGTTAACAGCAAAGGCTAAAGAAGACACTGAATTGGAAGAGCTAAGAAAAACCTTTGTGATCAACTACTACTATAAAGCATTCTAAAAACATAATAAGTGTAAGCCTTACTTTGTTACTTTTAATTTCTTGGTATAAGAATATTTGCTATAATGATCGAGAATAGTTATTAATCATGTATTACTGGTCTTAAGATATTCAAGGAAATAAAATAACAATATTTTATTTAAAAATTAAACATAAACTACCTTAGAGAGCAAGCTCTCTAACTCTCTACAACACCATTTCCGTGCATATAGTGATTGCTGGATTCAATTGACACATAGTCTTTTATTAACCTATAAATTGGATGACATACTATATTCAGATCTGCATTCTATAATGTCACAAAGCTGTAAATGGGGGAATTCTGGGGGACTGGGATAGGGGCAGCAGCATAATTCTGAATCCCCCCCATGACATCTAAAATACAAGTTAAAGGGTGTTGAAAAGCAAATAAAACTTGTTCTCTCAGCATAATTAATAATCAGAGAATGTCCAAATTTTAAATCATCTATGAATAAAAAAATAAATACCAAATCTTTGCAAATGATCTCTCACCCTTTCTCTTAAGCCTTCATGGACACCAAGGACTGTTCTTTAAAAAAAAAAAAAAAAAGCACTAAAGAGAGAAGAGAACTAGCAGTTTGCTTAAGATGGATCTAAAATCACCAACAGAAAAAGAAGTCTACTTCACATTTGAAAATACTAAAAAAAAAAGTATAAGGGTAGATTACAGAACTAACTACAAGAAAAGGATTTAAAAGTGCATGTGAGAGGTAAGGGTCTTCTTAGAAAAGTAAAACTTTGGAAGCAGAAATGGTTAAAATGAAGAAACTTTAGAAACAATGAAGGGAAAAAGAAGCCAGAAAGGAAAACAAAATCCTTTAGAAAAAAGATGAAAATAAGTGAGTAAAAAGACACATAAATCTTTCTCAAGAACATGAAGAATATGACATTTTTTACCCTACTTGCAAGCTAACAAATCAGCCTGCCTCGATTTTGTGAATGTGGGAAGAAGACACAATGACTTCTAGGACAGAGACAGTTTATTCTCACAGCAGTGTCAGTAGCTAGAGTATCGTCATTTGCAGGGCAGGGGAAAAACCATCACAAGCAAAGTCAAATGACAACCAATGAACCAGGGGAAAATACATGCACCATACATAACAGAAAAACTTTACTTGCTTTAATATATTTTACAATTCTTAAAAATGTAAGGGAAAAAGAAGACCAAAAACTCAATAGGAAAACTACTTAAAATGGGATACAACAGAAACAAATGAACTAAACTATTTCCACTGATTATTATAACCACACTGAGAAGGGTAAGAAGAAAAGGATTAATCTAAGTAACTTTGGAAAACAATATTTGACTAAATAAATGGAAGACTAAAGACAAAAAAAAGTTCTAAACAAATACTGAACAGTAGTTGGTTTCTTTTTTCAGAGGCATGAGTTAGCAATTCTAAAATTATGTTGGTATTATAGGATTTATCAAATAACTAAATAGATTGTGAATAACAGAATCCAGGTTTCTCACTGTCAGAAAGAAGTTGCAAATACACAAATAGGAAAAGACAGAATGAACTCTATGATGTCAGATTGAAATTGGAAGTATAAAAGTGAACTCTTCAATTTTAATATAGAGAGAATGACAGATACAGAAATAGTCACAAATGTATGTGTGTATGTACACATTTGTTGTCTGTCCATTGAAAGGACCTAGAACAAAGACACCCTAGTTAACAATGAGCATACCCAGTGTCCAAATATTGGTTTCTAAATGCTATTTTCCACTAAAGGAATAATGGTTGCTTAGAAAAATGCAGCAGGACCTAGAGCAAGAAAAGTATAAGATGAGCCAGAAAATATGAGTTAAATCTATAACAAAAACATTTCCAAAGGATAGAGAAGACAGTTTGATTTTCCCTCTCTCAAATACAGAGAAAGAAAAAAAGATAAAGCAAATGTAGTTTTAAAAAAGGGGGAGGAGGAATATAGGTGAAGGGTATATTAAGATTTTTATATTATTGTTTCAATATTTCTGTAGCTCTGAATTATATCAAAATAAAAAGCTAAAAATGGAAAGCTGTGAAAATCTGATCAAAATTCAAAAGTACCTGACTATTCATTAAATCTAAAACAAGAGGAATTATTTAGCCTAGATATAAAGTCTCGATTATTTGTTCTTTTAATATTCTTCAAATATCAATCCTGACTTCCCAGATTTAAAAAAAAAAAAATCAACAAAACTTTCTCTTTTTTTAGCATCAGGATTTTTTATTTTTTAATTTTTTTAATTTTATTTTACAAAACGTAATATGTATGTTTCAAAGCAGATGTTTTAGCACCATCAATAATATTAATAAAGATAGCCAAAATGTGAAAATAAACATACCCTATAATTCTATATCATTCTAACTTAATAAGGTTAGTCAAGTGTGTGGAAGAACAACATTGACAACAAGTTAAGGGCATTCCTCCTTCAAATCTTTATCCAGATTCCCGGTGTCCTAGGTTCTGTGAGGGACATACAGTCACAGTCTCTTCCTAAAGACACCTGGCAAGAAGATCAAAATGGAGGCTCACAAAAGAGTCATCATGTTAGGCTATAATGTAGAAGAGGGAGGATATAGGCCACTGTTTACTTAGCATGGATAACCAACTAACCTCAAACTCCTAATAATGTACTATAATATGTAATGTTATCTAATAAGTTAATAAATCCCTTAAGAAGTGACTTCAAAGTGACATGAGATGAACAGACTCTATCTAGAAGAAAGACACAATACTGGTTGCCTATATAGAAGAAAACTGGGTAATGGATAGGAGAAAACCTTTTCACTGTATGCTTACTGACTGCACCTTGTGATCCTGAATTTTGATTCAATATTAGCAACAGTCAATGAACACCATTTTAAAAAATAAGCAATTTAAGAGAACTTCCAGAAGCTCTCACCAGCAAATCTAACCTCTTATTTGTATATGGCTATATAGCAGGCCTTCTCCCATAAACTATTATTATGAACCAACTAACCTTGTTCTAGCTAAGGCCAATTCTCTCACTTGGGTACTAGATCCATCCTCTCTCACCTATTCAAATATATTTGCTCTAGCGATTTCTTACTGCATTCTGCTGCATCACCGGTTTTTCCTTTTCTACAGGAGCATTTTCATCAGCAAACCAGTGGTCTTAAAATATCCTCCCTTGCAGTAAAAGACAAATACCATATGATCTCACCTATAAGCAAAACCTAATCAACAAAACAAGCAAGTAAAATATAACCAGAGACACTGAAATAAAGAACAAACTCACAGTGAGTAGAGGGGAGGGGTATGGGAGATAATGGGGGAAAGAAGGGAAAGGGTCATCAAGGAACATGTATAAAGGATCCATGGAAGCCAAGGGGGTAAGGATGGAGGGTAGGAGGTGGGGGTGGGTGGCAGGGGAAAGTGGAACAGGAAAATGGAGACAACTGTATTTGAAAAATAATAAAAAAATAAAAATAAAAATATCCTCCACTGAATCTTCTCATTTAATTACTTTCCTATCTTTCTCACCTTTACTGAAAATTTCTAAAAAGATTCATCTATACTAGTTATCTCTGATTTCTTTCCTCTCATTCTTTGTTAAACCCATCCCATTTAGGCTTATTCCTCTACTGCTCCACTGAAACTGTTCTTGTCAATGTCACTGATAACCTATGCTTAGTCCTCATCTTCTGTTTTAGTTAATCACTTCTGGTTAATCACTTGTTCTTCCCTGAAATCAGTTCCTCCCCTACTGGGCTTCCAGAATAATACATTCTTTGATTTTGCTTTTATCTTGGTCTTCTTTATAATTTCCTCTTAATTTACCAGATTTCTCAGTGCTAGGCTCAGTCTTGGAACTCTTCTGTTTTCAATCATAATTAACACCCTTGGTATTGGCATCGGATCTTATGGCTTTAAATACAACAGTCAGATTTATAGTTTTATCTCAGACCTCTCCCAAAAACTCCCCAGGACCAGTGGTCCAAGTAGAAAGTTGACATCTCCACTTACATGTCTAATAAAAATCTTAAAACCACACTCTAATCTTTACTTCCAAATCTGTCCCCTTCTCCATTCTTTTCCATTTCAGTTAACAATGTCATTTTTCAGTTACTCAGGCCAAAAATGTGGGAATCATCTTTGACTTCTTATTCTCATAGTACATCCAATTCATCAGCAAGTCTTTTAAGCTTTATTTTCAATATACAGTTGACCCTCAATTTTCATGGATTCCATTTTTCTGAATTTTCCTACTGCCTAACATTCATTTGTAAGCCAAAAATCAATACACATTGCTTTCCAAGTCAATCATACACATGCACACACACAGAGCAGTAAAGGAGTCACACACATTACCATCTGAGAAAGGTGGGCAATGACTAGGAGAAAAACTTCACTGCATGCTCACCGGTTTTGTACGTTGTGACTCTGAGTTTGGAATTATGTAAGTGTAAAGAGCCTCTGTACTTTTTTGTTTCATCTCTCCTACTATATAAACTGTCCTGTTTATAGTCTATTTAGTTCCATTTTTTTGCATCTTTTGTACTTTCTGTTCAATATTTTGCTGTTTAAAATAGCCCTTGAACATAGTGCTGAAGTACTGTTTAGTACTGTTATGCTCAAAATGGATGCAATGTGTCTTACAGAGAAAATATGATAGTTTTAGTCATGAGTTATAACACTATGAGTTCAATGTTAATGGTTCAACAATGTATATTAAATAAAGTGTCTTTAAACAGAAACACACATAAAACAAATATATTGTTTGTTATACTGGTGATGTATTGTTCAACTGTCAAAAATGTGACCCTGATTACAGGGGCCTACCTAACCCCTTATGTTATGTCCACTAAGGGCAATGATTCAGTGCTCAGTTAATGCTAATTTAGTGTTCACAATAATACTATAGAGCATAAATACCATAAATACCAAGAATCAGTTGTAGATCCAGAATTTGGACACTCCTAATCACCTCTGCTACTACCAGCTAGGTCTAAACCAGCACAAGCCCTTGCCTGGGTTAGTGCAATAGCCTGGAAACAACTGGTGTCCTTACTTCCATCCCTCCCCCACCCTCAGACTACCTATTTCAACAGGCTACCAGAATTGTCCTGTAAAAATGTTAGTTCATATCATTCCTCTGCTCAAAACCCACCAATGGCTTCCTATCTCACTCAGGGCAAAGGATTTTAAAGTACTAACAAGATCCTACATAATCCATACCTCCCTTGCCACCACTATCATTCTTTCTCTCTGATCTAATCCCATACCTCCACATCTTTATCAATCCTTCAGTTCCAGCCACACAAGTGACTATAATACTTCTCAAATACGCCAGACATGATGCCATCTCAGTGACTGTTTTGGCTACTCCCTCTATCTGAAGTGCTCTTTGCCCCCATAAAACCACATGTATCTCTCTCACCTCCCTCACTCTTCATTCAAAAGTTGTCAGTCCTCCATGACAACTAATGTGATCATTCCCCTAAACATCCTATGTACCTACAGTGTTTCCTCCATTGTAATTATTACCACCCAATATACTTACTATGTTGCACTTATTTTTTATTAATTAGCAATCTTCTGCTCTAAAATGTAAGCCTGATGGAAGCAGGGAGTTTTGCATGCTCTGTTATCTACAGTATTCCTAATACAATTAAAAGTGCCTGAAACACAACAAGAAAATATATAAATTGCTATAGTTCTTATTTTAAAATAAATTTAAACAAATAAAATTCTTTAAAAGTTAAAAGTTATAGGAAGATTAAAATTTTACCTTCTTTATCTGTTTATATCATCTTTCTAGTAATCAAATCCAAAACTAATATTGTTAAGGAGATCACCTATAAAGTATAGGGGAAAATCAGCAGAAGGATTTAACTTCTCTTAACCTCTCTGTATGTGAAATTTAGCTTTATTTAATAAAACTAAGTGAAGTGGGGGATGGGGGGGTCAAATCAAATAATTATGCTTGCATTTTACTTTTAGGAAGTTATCTCCAGAATAAAAATAAATCATGGAGCATATTCCATCCCACATAATATTTTAGTTTTTAATGAGAATATTATAACTGTCACTCCAATTTCTAGAACTTTAACCAAATGCAAATTAGATTAATAAGTAAAAGTGCCATTACTCTTTATGACCTTGTAAAGTTCCTATCACATTATGTTCCATGCAGTGAAAAGCACTTATGCCATAAGTTAGTTAGTTGCTAATATATCATGTGCTAATAAGTCGGTCCAAAAAACGTCTCACTTTTAGGTCACTTTCAATAGAATTAATGATGAACAAACACAGCTTAAACTCTCCTTTGGTCTTTAGCAAGTCCTGTGTCCAAAATGCATTTATTCCTTCTGTATGCTGAACTGACAGACAAATTCGAACTTCAGAATATTTTTCTAGAGGACCTCCATACATCAGCCATATGCAATTTTGATTTTGAAAAATCTCCAAGATTTAGACATTATTGAATAAGAAGCCTAGTTTCCATTCTTGGTAGATTTAAAATGAAGAAATAAACTAAAATAGCCTGTAGAAAGTTGTGTTCATTTTTTTAAAATTTGGATTTATTTAAACATAAATCAACCATCTGTCTGCTATCTGGGCTTATTTCAAACTTATTTCAGTGCTTTCATCATTAAAGTACTCTGAAGAGACAACTCAATGGATCTAATGAATTTTAATTGGCTATAAAATATCACAGAACTATTCATAATAAATGAGAGGAGATTTAAGAAATCTACTTCCAATTACAGAAAAATGTTTGCTTGAATGAAACTTAACAGCTAATTCACCCCATTCTTGTTGTAGGTACCCTCTTACTCCATCTGCTTAGGGTAGTGAGGGCTTATAATAATCATGGAATCTACCAATCCTTTTGCAGCCTTTTGTGTTTCTCATAGGGTAAGAAGAATCTGAAAGCGAGATTGTTTCCCACTCTTGTCACAAAAGGGTATGAAGAGAGAGCTCCTTTCATATTCCCTAGGCTGGCTGGCATGAGCATGTATAAAGTGGAGTGGTTCATCATGTCTTGTCTCTTTTTCCTGAATATGATATGTGATAAAGCAGAAGCATTCAGACTTCTACTCATGTAAGAGAATCCTCCACAATGCTATTGTGGGTATTTTGAGGCTTCATAAATATAAAACTCTAGAGTACCTTTAGCCATATAGTATCAGTGAAATTGGCCACATCAGAATACATAACTATGAGGTAGTTATTTTCAACATCTTTTCAGATACTTCAGCATATCTTCAAGTAAGCTATAAAGCATCAAAGCAAAATCATATTTAAATTCACTTAATTCAATACTAAATGGTTCAACATAGTTATGCTTAAATTTTATAAAATTAGGATGCATTACATTTACTCTTAAAAATGTTTTAACTCTGGAAAAAAAAGTGCTACATGGCATAAGAACAAGGACCTATGTGTACATAAATCAGTAAAGATGCTATATATTTTCTACAACATAATTGAGTGTTGACTATAGCAAGACCAAAAAAACCCTGAGAATAAACTAACTCATACAACTCTCAGAGCAAATGATTGAGGAAGATAAAGCCCACCAAGACTGCAAAACTTAAGTAAATGTGATAAGCAGAAAATGAAACATTTAAGAAAAGACCCAATCAACATTATTCAGGCAAAATCTACAATTTCTAAGATGAAAAACACACTGCATGGGGTTAAAGGCAGACTAACATTGCAGAAAATAACATTAGTAAATTTATAGACATAGCATGGAAACTAACCAACAAAAAAAAATAAATAAAAACCCAGAAAGAGAAAAAAGACAAAAGAAAAACATCGAAGCATCTGCAGGCCATGAGACAAGTACAAGCAGCCTAATGTACCTGTAGCGGGATGTCCGAAGGACAGAGAAAGCCGGAGACAGTAAACATATATGAAGTGATAATGGCTGACAGTTTTCCCAACCCATGAAAACTATAAACTCTCAAATATAAGAAGCTCAGAAACCACCAAGCACAAGGAAAATAGAAAAACTACATCATGATCAAATTGCTCAAAACCAATGATGAAAAGCAAATCCTAAAATCTGCCAAAGAAAAATAAAATGTGCAGAGCAACAAAAATAAGGAATAAAGCAGATATTTCCTTCGCATGACACTAGAGAAATATCGTTAAAGTCCAGGGGGAAAATACTGTGAAGACAGAATTCTGCACCCAAAAAGTATCTTTTAAAAATGAAGGTGAAATAAAAACTTTTTTAGACATACAAAAGCTAAAAGTATTACCCACAGACTTGTAAGAAATGTTAAAGTCATTCATATAAAATTAAATGGTATCAGATGAAATAAAGAATACTAAAAAAGATAACTACGAAAATATATGAAATGTTTTCCTATAGTTTTAAAAATAATTGACTTTAAAAACAAAAACAGTAAAAATAGAGTGTGCCATTTATAACATGCAAAAGTAAAAATATCACAACAACAGCAAGAAGACAGGAACACTGTAACTACTGCAAGGGTCCCCTATTATTCACAAAGTGGTATGATGTAACTTGAAGGTATGTTATGATAAGTTAAAGATAAAATAAAACAAAAAGTTATAGCTAATACAACAACAAAGAAGATAAAAAGGAATCTTAAGAAAAATTTTCAATTAATCCAAAAGAAGGCAGAAGAAAGGATAAGGAAAAAATAAAGAACAGAGGGGACAAGGAGAAAACAAACTGTAAGATGACATATTTAAACCTAACATCATCAAAAATCACATTAAATATAGTCCAACTACACCAAAAGGTAGAGATCAACATAAAAAAGTAAGACCTAACTAGACACTGCTTATCAGAAATGTACTTCAAAAATAAAGACTGAAACAAGTTAAAAGTAAAAAACTAAGAAAAATATACCATGGAAACACTAATAAAAGTAAAGCTGGAGTGGCTATATAATATCAGAATAGATAACAGCAAAAGATAATACTAGGGATAATAAAGGTCACTTCATAATGATAAATGAGTCAAGTCTTCAAGAGGATATAACAATCTTGACTTCTTATATATTTAACAACAGAGTCTCAAAATACACGAAGCAAAAAAACTGAGAAAACTATAAGAAATAGAGAAATCCACAATTAGAGTGGGAGATTTCGATTGACCTATCTCAATAGCTGATACAAGCAAACCGAAGATCAGTAAAACACATTAAAAATTTGAATAACTATTAATCAACTGGACCAAGCTGACAATATGAGGGGGGACCCCCAAGAAAGGAAATGTATTTATAAAAATTATATATTTATCCTTGCATGTTTAAACTTCAGTCACCTTCAAAATACTCTCCATTTGATGCAATACACCTGTCAAGACATTTTTTCCCACTGCTCAAAACAGTTTTTGAACTTGTCAGTTTTGATACCTTTTAGTGTTTCTGCCATCTTTTGTTTCACTTCCACATCAGCAAAACGTTTCCCTTTGAGGACTTTTTTTCATTCAGGGAAACAAAAAAAAGTTGCTCAGGGTGTGATTGAGTGAATAAGGAGGTGGGGCATGGGGATCATGGTGTTTTTGGTCAAAAATTGTTAGACATTCGGTGTGATGTGGGCAGGTGCATTCATAAACTGTAGAAAGTAAGACCAATAAGATAGCATTGGTCCAATTAAGACAGCATAAATTATACAAAACAAAGTGGAGTCACTTATGCCAACTAAAATGGCTATCAGTCAGCCATGACACTTTGGTTCAAGAGGAAAATTACCTAACTCACAATAAATTCATCTGGCAAGGAGATATATCTGCCCACGTGGTCAGTACATAGACGTCTGGCAAGAAGACACACTTAAGTTATCTGCACTCCTGGTCAGAGTAGGCGTATCTACAGAGTGGGGCCACCCACTGATAAGCTCCTGGGGAAATTCCACACTTGCCAACAGAAGTGTCAAGTAGAACAGCCATGTACCACCCACAGGCTCCTTGGCAAATTCCACACTTGGCATCAGGGGTGCCAAGACATTTATCAAAAAGACCCAGAAGGGTGGAGTACTCCACTTTCAAGGTATAACTGAGGCAGGTTCCAGACCACTGCTGAGAAAACCAAGCACCACACACCAAGTGCTGCTCCAGGCCACACTGATCTCCCTTAGCAATGGCTACCAGAGGCTCTGCCCTGCTGGACTGAGGACTTCACCTGTCCTGCTGCCCACCTGGCTCTGGAGTTCCTTCCTTGAAAAATGCTGACAACTCCCTTGCCCACTGTGCTGTCTCCCGGACCTGCACACTGAGACTGAGGGAACTCGGGTTTGTTATCACCCATTGACTGCTGTGTGTGTGTGTTATGTTTCTCTTAGATTGTTAGTGTGAATAGGATACTAATGTATGTTGATGTTCTACTTTGAGTGAACCTGCATTCAATAAAACTAAAGTGAATAGCAGCATATTTACTGTGTGTGACTCTAATCTATTCCTTGGTGCCGGGCTGCTCGGTAGGCAGCTAGCTGAGCAGTTGGCCAGCTGACTTACAGGAAAGAGTATATCATGATCAGACGCTCGTGACATAAATCACCCACCATGAAATAGGCAAACGCATTGAAAGAGTCTTCAAAAAAAATTCACTGAAACCAAACACAGCCTCTCAGTCAGTGTACCAGCAATGCCAGCTGGTACCCTGAAACAGATGGGTTCCTAGAACACTCACCTAGCAAGGGAAGACTGTACTCCAAGAGGTCCGCCCTCCAGAAGATAATTCTGGGTTTTTTGGGGGGCCCTCCCTCATATACCACTCCAACCAATAATAAAATACATATTCTTATGAAGTACACAGGAAGCATTTACCAAGATATACTATCCTATGGGCCACATAACATGTATACATGAACATAAAAAATAAAATAAATAAAATAAATATTCTCAGCCAAAATGAAATTAAATTATGACTCAAAAATTGACTACCTAGAGAAAAATGCCATAAATTTAAGAAACTAAGTAACACCCTTCTATAACCTATAGATCAAAGAAAAGTATTTTGAACTAAATGATTATGAAGACACAATAGTATATTAAAAGTATGAAATGTTGCCAAAGAGCAATCAGGGATATTCATTAAATGCCTGTATATAGCATTAAATGCCTGTATTAGAAGAAGATAGTTCTCAAATCAATAATCTTAGCTTCCACATCAAGAAAGGAGAAAAACTGGGACAAACTAAGCCTAAACAATGTAGAAGGAAATAATAAAAACTAAGGTATAAGTCAATTAAATAGAAAGCAGAAAAACAGAAAAAGAACAGCCAGTGGTGTTGGTAAAGAAGTAGATAAAAGGAAATCCTTGTGCACTTTGGTGGGATAAACTGGTGCAGCCACTACGGAAAACAATATGGAGGTTCCCCCCAAAATTAAAAATAAAACTACCATATGATCCAGCAATCCCATTTCTGACTGTTTATCTGAAGAAATAAAAAAACAAACACTGTTTAGAAAAGATATATGCACCCCTATGATCACTGCAGTTTTATTTACAAAAACCAAGATATGGAAATAAGTCTAAGTGTCCACCAATTGATGAATTGATAAAGAAGATGTGATACATATATACAATAGAATATTATTCAGCCATAAAAAAAGAATAAAATGTAGCTATTTTTGACAATGTAAATAGACCTATAGAGAATTATATGAAATGAAATCAGTCCAGAGATATGTCATATGATTTCACTTATATGTTGAACGTAAAAAACAAAACAAATTTACCAATAAAACAAAAGACTCATAAACACCAAAAACAAACTGATGACTGCCGGAGGGGAGTATCATGGGGGGATGGGCAAAACAGGTAAAGGGGATTAAGAGGAACTAACTTACAATTATAAAATAAATACATCACAGGGATATAAAATGTACAACATAGGGAATATAATAAATAATACTGTAATAACTTTATAGGGCGACAGATAATTACTACTCATTGTGATGATCATTTCACAAGCTATACACATATGCTGAGTCATGTTGTACACCTAAAAGTAATATAATATTGTATGTTGAGTATACCTAAATTTTTCAAATAAATAAATGTAATACTAAGGATATCAATCATTCAATCAAATGATGCTGCAGAATGATAAAGAAACAAAGACAAAAGCTGATCTTTGACAATATGAGTAAAATTGATAAACTTTTAACCAAAATGAATAGGGAAAAAAAAGAGAGAAGACAAAAAGTACCAATATCAAGAATGAGAAAGGAAATGTCACCACAAATTCTATAAATATAAAAAGGTGAATAAGGGAATATGGTAAATAACTTGACACCAATCAATGCAACAACTTGAATGAAAGGAACAAATTCCTTAAAAGATGTAACCTACTAAAATTCAAGCAAAATGAAACAGATACACCAAATAGCTATCTCAATTAAACAAAGTGAACTTAGAGTTTTCAAATCTTCACAAAAAGGAAAAAAAGGAAATGGACCCAGGTAGCTTCACAAGTGAATTTTCCCAATATTTCAGAAATATTACCTGTAGAATGCAAATCTTCCTAGAAAATGGAAGAGGAGGTAATAATTTAGAGGAGAGCATTACCTTTATATGAAAATGAGACAAGACATTACAATAAACATGCAAAAGACATAGATGAAGATTATAAACAACTTAGCCAACCATATCCAACAATATAAAAAATGATATTATATCATATCCAAGAGGAACCATCCATCCAGGAATGTTGTAATATCTGAAACATGTGAAAATCAATAAAAAAAATCATCATATTAAACCAAAAAGAAGGGAAAAATATCATCTCAATAGATATAGAGATAGTATTTAACTAAATCTGACATCAATTCTAAAGTATAAGTAGAAAGGAATTTCTCCAACCTGATTTTTAAAAATCTTTGAAAAACTACTGCTAACATCATACTTAATGATGGCAGACTTTTCTCAAGTTCAGGAACAAGGAAATCATGTTTTCTCTTTCTGCTGCTATTCAACATAGCTAGGGCAATTAACAAGCAAAAGAAAAAAAAAAAAAGGAGACATCCAGAATGAAAAGAGAAAGTAAAACTCTTTTTTCATAGACAACATGATCCTATAGGAGTTCTTTTTGAAAAGTCATTTACGTCTTATAAGGATGATGCAATGGTAA
This sequence comes from Phyllostomus discolor, assembly GCF_004126475.2. Taxonomy (NCBI): domain Eukaryota; kingdom Metazoa; phylum Chordata; class Mammalia; order Chiroptera; family Phyllostomidae; genus Phyllostomus; species Phyllostomus discolor. Next base: position 72,438,161 of record NC_040905.2, on the reverse strand, counting down.
ATTTTTCCATCATTTACAAACATTTATGTCAGAGCCTTAGCTCAGAGACAAGCTATGTGGATTCACAAAATTGTCTGAGGCTAAACCATCTGTTTAACTAATAAAGAGTATTCAGAATTCAACCTACAATAAAAAGTAAAACCTGTGTGTTTTGCATCCAGAACTTATTCTAAGACTCAGTATTGCCATCAAGAAACAATATAAATGCTAAGGATCCTGAAACACCAATACAAAATAATATATGCACGTCTATATTAACAGCAGCACTATGTATAATAACTAAGACCTGAATATGGCCTAAGTGCCCATTACTAGGTAAGTGAATAAAAAAAGCTGTAGTATACATTTACACAATGGAATACTATGCAGCAGTTAAAAAAAAAGATGGAATTTTCACCTATTCCAATAGCATGGGTAGACCTGGAAAATATTATACTAAGTGAAATAAGCCAGTCAGGGAAACACAAATATCAAATGAACTCACTTATATGTGTAATCAAATGAACACAATAAATTAATGAACAAAATAGAAACAGAAGCAGAGATACATAGAACAGACTAACACTGTCCACAGGGGAGGGAGGGACTGGATAAAAGATGGTGAGAGGATTAACCAAAGTACGTGTATGCATGACCCATGGACATGCACAACAATATGGGGACTGACTGAGGGAGGGAAGTGCATAGGGCTGGGTGAACATGGGAAGAAGGAGAAAAAGCGGGGACTTTAGTAGCATAAACAATTTTTAAAAAGAAACAATATAAATTATTAACTTCTGATCAATAAACTACAATTATTATGGTTGTTATCCATGCACATGTTGTAAATAAAATCAATAGACTAGTGTCTAAGAAATAGTCAATAAACAGATATATATAGCCAAAAAATAGACTAATGTCCAAATTAGTCCAAATCAATTTAATATAAACATCTATTCACTCAACACAACACAGAGTAAAACTGGTTTAATACTTAAGCCATATTATAAAAAATTTAACTGATGCTATATTTTCCAAATGAGATTTTATTTTACATTAGACTGAACAGAAAGTAATGCCCCATTGGATATAAATTCTAACATCTAAAAGTTAAAGTATTTTGTGTAATCCATCCAGCAGGAGTCAGAAGTTTGGAATTTCACCATTAACAGAGCCTTCCTGCTGATCTACTACTACTGCTGAACCTCAAGTTGCAGTAACTGAGCCCATGACTCAACCCATTCTCAATCAAATCCAGAATTTAACCCTTACTATAAGAATTATCTCAAGGCTTTGTCTCTCACAAAGCCATGTCCTCTCCAGCTGCACGCTATATGTTAGACTGGGGTTTTAAATAGCTCCTCCAAAACCACCTAAGATTTAAAAATCTCTGAATGCCAAAGCCAAGGCTTGGGCATTCACTGCCAGCACCCCCTGTGACTAGGACCCGCTGCAGAAGTGCCCTGGTCTGACCTGTTCAAATGAACTAAGGTTCTGACATAAAGCCTATAAATACTGGAATGTTTGCTACTGCATCATCTTTATAATGACTACATAACTTGGCAAAAAAACCCTTATTTTCATGTTAAATATAGAGGCAGTTTGAAAACAGAAGCAAAGTTTTCAGAAATATAATTTTACACTTCTTCATGTAAATGTGAAATTTACATATACTGCAAGCATAAAACATAAATACATATGAACTTTTTAAATATGTTTTATAGATTATAAATTGATTTAATAGAAGTAATAAAATTCTTGAAAATAGGAAAATACTAATATCTTTAGAAAGAGTAATGTAAATAAGTTCACATATTTTACCACAGGAAATTAAATCAAATAATACACCACTTAACGCCAATTAAAACTATAGTCTTGAGACTTTCTGGTTGAATTACTACTATTACTACAACACTAAATAGTGTTTTATCTAGATCAAAAGTAATGAAGAACTATTATTATCTGTGAATAACTTTTGATAATATAAGCATTAGGTATAAGAACTATTTAAAACTTTATGATAATATCAAAATCAGACTTCAATTTTTAAACAAAAATAAAACATAATTAAAAATAGGTATTGAGACTTCAGAGTGATTTTGTATTGCTTTTCCTAATTTTTCTACAACAGATACACAGCTTAGTGTAAAATACTTAGCATATCTGGATTATAAGACAGCTGAATTACATCATCACTTGCTCTGGGTGAATTTAAATGATTATTTATAATAAGGGCACTAATTTGAGACTGCTAGCCAGGCATTAAGTAATGAACTTTATAAAATCAACTACTCTGACAGATTCAGTAGTAACTATTTTTGACATATTGAGAAATAGTGTTATATATAAAACTACTTCTGAACTATTCTTCATGGTTCAGCAAAGCATCTCTTGTACAAAAGCTAAATTTTAAAAGAGGGTAAGACTTGGGGTTCCCAAGTTAGAATATCAACTAGAAATGGTTAAGTTATGAAATACTGTTTCAATCACGATAATGTAAAAATAGAAAGTGCTTGGTAAATACTTATTGATTATCTAAAGAACTCTTAAAAATAACAAAGTAATAGTAATTAGGTTTGAATATGAAGTTTAAAAGTCCATAAAATAATCACACAATGTTAGGATTTAATCCAAGACTACCTGACTCCAAAGTCTATGTCATTTTTAATTCACTTAATAATAGGTAATCAAATCATAAAAGCACTTTAAAAGATAAATTTACACTAGTAAAGGGATTATAATCTTTAAATAATGGTTGAGGTACATGAAAAATGAGAACACTGTGAACACAGATTCACATCCTTAAAAAATCAATAGCTGACACACTGGGCCTCCTCACACAACCAAAATAAGGACAACAAAAATTTAGAAACAATAAAACAACCAGTACTGCCAGAAAATTGAACTGCATGGAAGTCTGACAACCAAGGAGTTAGACACATTCATCCAGACTGGTAGGAGGGCTGGAATCAGGTGGCCCAGCAGAGAGGGGTCAAAGCAAAAAAAGCAGTGGCTGGCGGACCCTGGGCATGGGGGATGGCAGTAGGCGGACCCAGCGCAGTGGCAGATTGTGGAGGGGCACAGCACACACGGTGGCTGGCAGACCAGGCAGTCCCACATTCATGTGCAGATAAACCAGGTGAAACTGGGGAGGGAGACAGACCACACAACCCAGGGCCCCAATGCAGGGAAATAAAGCTTCAAAACACCAATTGAAAATAGCTGTGAGGGTTGAGGTGCCAGGAGAGACTCCCAGCCTCACAGGAGAGTTCGCTGGAGAGACCCACAGGGTCCTAGAACATACACATGCCCACCCACCCAGGAATCCATAAAAGAAAGGGCCCGATTTGCTTGAGGGAGTGGTGAAAGGGACTAGAATCCAGCAGAGAGCAAAGCAAGCGCCATTGACCCCTCTCGGACTCCTCCCCCACATACAGCATCGCAACCCAGTAATGTGTATTACCCCATCCAGGTGAACACCTAAAACTCCGCCCCTCACTATGTAACAGGAATGTCGAGACAAAAAAAGAAAAAAAAAAAAAGCCCAAATTAAAGAACAGATCAAAGCTCCAGAAAAAAATACAACTAAGTGATGAAGAAATAGCCAACCTATGAGATGCACAGTTCAAAGCACTGGTGATCAAAATGCTCACAGAACTGGTTGAATTTGGTCATAAATTAGATGAAAAAATGAAGGCTATGCTAAGTGAAATAAAGGAAAATGTACAGGAAACCAAGAGTGATGGGAAGGAAAGTGGGACTTAAATCAATGGAGTGGACCAGAAGGAAGAAAGGAACAACCACACAGAAAAAAATGAAGAAACAAGAATTCAAAAAAACAAGAAGCTTAGGAACCTCCAGGACATCTTTAAACGTTCCAACATCCAAATTATGGGGATATGAGAAGGGGAAGAGGAAGGGCAACAAGTGGCAAACTTATCTGAACAAATAATAAAGGAGAACTCTTCCCCAGTCTGGCAAAGGAAATAGACTTCCAGAAGTCTAGTAAGCTCAGAGAATCCCAAAGAAGTTGGACCCAAGCAGGAACACACCAAGGCACATCATAATACATTACCCAAGATTAAAATGAAGGAGAGAATCCTAGAAGCAGCAAGAGATAAGGAGACAGTCACCTACAAAGGAGTTCCCATCAGACTATCAGCTGATTTTTCAAAAGAAACCTTGCAGGCAAAAAGGGACTGGAAGGAAGTATTCCAAGTCATATAAGCAAGGACCTACATCTAAGATTGTTCTATCCAGCAAAGCTTTCATTTAGAATGGAAGGGTAGATAAAGTGCTTCTCAGATAAGGTCAAGTTAAAGGAATTCATCATCACCAAGCCCTTATTATATGAAATGTTAAAGGAACTTATCTAAGAAAAAGAAAAAAAAATGAACAGTAAAATGTCAACAAACTCATAATTATTAACCACACCTAAAACCAAAAAAAAAAAAAAAAAAAACTAGAACAGGAACAGAACCGCAGAAATGTAGATCACATGGAGGGTTAGCAGCAGCGGAGTGGGAGGAGGAAAGAGGGGGAAAAGGTACAGAGAATAAGTAGCATAGATAGTAGGTAGAAAACAGACAGGGAAAGGGCAATAGTATGGGAAATGTAGAAGTTAGAGAAATTATAAGTATGACACACGGACATGAACTAAAGGGGGAGCAATGCGGGTGGGAGAGGGTGTGCAGGGTGGAGGGGAGTGAAGGGGGAAAATGGGACAACTGTAATAGCATAATCAATAAAATATATTTTTTAAAAAACTATAAAAATCAATAGCAACACTGTGAGAAGAAACATGAAATAAATGTGGGAGGAGTGAGAGAAACATAAAGTAGATATTGAAGAAAAGATGGGTACAGGAGGAAGGGTGAGGAAGAAAAGGAAGGGAAAAGAGGGACAGAGAGAAGGAACAAGGGAAAGAAGCAAGGAGAAGCAAAGCAAGTGGTTAGCTATCAATAGAAAGAGAGGAGGAACTAAGCAAAGGAGGGAGGGAGAGCTACATCCAAATCAGTATCTCTCCTAGCCTACTGAAAATAACAAAAACTGTTTTCATTGTGAAAGATATAGCCCAATGTAGGAAATGTTTATTTCATTTATGAACAACAAAAAGATAATATACAAGAAAAAGACAAAGAAAAAAATTCATTAATACAAGAGGAAGGTAAATTTAAGAGACAAAAGAAAATATTTTCTAAGAAAGCTTACATTTTGGCCAGAAATTTTTAAAATTCCAACTTTTATAATTTAAAAAAATCAAAATATGAAAACTGTTTAGCTACCTTTCAAGACTATAACCATAAATCTATTGAAAACATTGGTTTCCCTTTCCATTTACTTCCAAACTATCAAATGAAACCTTTAGGACACTGCAGACACATAAAATTAAGCTATAAAGGCAAAATAATGTTATAAAATGACCTTTTGATTTTAATGGGTTTTAAGTACCATAGGTAAAAATGGAATTAAAAAGACTTCTAAACAAATACAACTTTATTTTTCTTATTTAGTGCTCACTAATTAACTAAACTTTATGCTAGAGATAAATTTAAGTATTCTTTGCATTCTATTACACAACTGCTACATAGTTCCATTTAGTATGCACTATTCAAAAATATTGTGCATCATGTTTTAAAAGAATTATTACATAATTTCATAATCAGTCTATTTTGGTTTATTTTGGTTATTTTTAATATGAACTGGTCTAAGTAGAATCATTCCACTATTCATAAAGATAACTTTCAAATGATAAAAATAAAAATCAGTAGAATAAACATTTTTTCATAATTTTGCCATACCTTTAGCTAAAGCTTCTTTATATTTCTCTTTGGCAGAATTCATTTCTTTTATTAATTGTCTATAGCTGGATTTTAATTTCTCTAATTCTGTCTTTGTAACCTGTGAAAAAAGAAATGCAAAAAAAAAAGTTGAACTTAAATTTACATGGTCAAGAACTTAAATTCCAAAGCATTATTAATGTGTATTTTCCTGCTTATGGGTCAGAGTTGCTCTTTAATCTATAATTACAGACAATAAATTAAAAATTACTTTAGGTATCAGTGGTAAATTCAACAGCATATAAAAAATTCTCAAAAACAAGGGCAAATCAATAAACAATGCATAGTCAAGCCTCAACCAGTGTGACTCAGTTAGTTGGGCCTCATTCCATAAACCCAAATGTCGAATGTTTAGTTCCTATGGGTTGCAGGTTGGGTCCCAGTCGGGCAGGCTTGGAAAGGCAACCAATCAGTGTTGCTCTCTCACAGTGATTGGTGCTCTCACATCGAGATGTCTCTCTCTCTCTTTCTCCTTCCCTTCCACTTTCTCACCCTCTCTCCAGAGAAGGGGAAGGGATTAGTCAAAGAACATGTATGAATGACTCACGGACATAGACAAAGGTGTAGGGACTGACTGTGGGAGCAGTGAGGTAGGGTGAGCTGAACAGAAGAGGGCAAGGGGAAAAATTGGGACAACTATAATAGAATAAACCAGAATAAAAAAACTTAGTTTTGTGTTTTACAGTTAGATCTGTGATCTGCTTTGAGTTAATTTTCACAAAGGGTATGAGGTCTGTGTCTAGATTTATTCTGCACATGGATAGATATCCAGTTATTCCTGCATCATCTGTTTGAAATAATACCTTTTTCTGCTATATTGACTGTGCCCTTTTGTCAAAGATGTTGACTGTATTTATGTGGATATATTTCTGGGCTCTCTATTCTGTTCCATTGATCTATTTATCTATTTTTCTACTCTTACACAAAATTGAAACTATTAATGTCTTCATTTATGTAAACCTTGAAGTTGGGTAATATCAGTCCTCTGACTGTTGTTTTCTTCAATATTCTATTGGCTCTTCTGGGCCTTTTGTTTTTCCATACAAACTTCAGAATCAGTTTCTCAATATCCATAAAATAACTTGTTGGGATTTTCATCGTTGTGTTGAATCTATAGGGCAAGCTGGAAATAGCTGACATCTTCACAGTATTTAGACTACCCACACATTAACATAGATTATCTCTTAAATTATTTTTTCTTTGCTTCTCTCATCAGAGGTCTGTCACTTTGGCCCTATAAGTCCTCTATATACTTTGTTAGATTTATACTTATTTATACCTAAGTATTTCATTTTGGGGGGTGCTAATGTACATGATATTTTGTAGTTAATTGCACATCATCTTCTTCATTGATTGCTGGTCTACAGAAAAGCAATTAAATTTTGTACATTAACATTGTATCCTGCAACCTTGCTAGAGCACTTATATCCAAGGGTTTCCTTGTTGATTCTCTTGGATTTTCTACTTGGACAACCATGTCAGCTGTGAACAAAGATACCTTTATTTCTTTCTTCTCAATCTGTATACCATCTATTTCTCTCTCTTTTTTTTTAAGATTTTATTTATTTTTAAAGAGAGGGAGAGGGAGGGAGAAAGAGAGAAACAGAAACATCAATGTTTGGTTGCCTCTCATGTGCCCCCTACTGGGGACCTGGCCCAGGTTCCCAGGCCTGCAACCCAGGCATGTGCCGTGACTGGGAATCTAACTGGTGACCCTTTGGTTGGCAGGATGACACTCACTCCACTGAGTGACACCAGCCAAGGCCCACTTATTTCTTTTTTTGTCTTACTGCATTAGCTATTATGTCCAGTATGATGTTAACAAGCAATGGGAAGAAGGAACATACTTGCTTTACTCCTCGCTTAATGAGAAAGCTTCAAATTTCTCAAAATTAAGTATGCTGTAGGTTTCTTGTACATATTCTTTACTAAGTTTATTAAGATTTTTTCTCATGAATGGGTGCTGAATTTTGTCAAATGCTTTTTCTGCATTTATTCACAAAATTATCTTATTTTTTAGTTAATCTGTTTATGTGGCGGTTTCCATTTGTTGATTTTCAAATTTTAAACCAAATGCACACCTGAAATACACCCCAATTGATCATAGTGTATAATTCTTATGATACATTGTTGAATTTGATTTCCTAACAGCTAAGGATCTTGGCATCTATGATCATGAGAAGTATGAATCTATAGTTTCCTTTTCTTCTATTATCTTGTCTGGATGGGGGTTAGAATAATGCTGACCTAGTAGAATGAATTAGGAAGTTTCCCTCTTTGTATCTTCTGAAAGAGTCTGTAGAAAATCAGTATAATTTCCTGTTCAAAAGTTTGACAGAATATACCAGTGAACTTATCTGAGCCTAGTAATTTCTGTTTTGGAAGGTTATTAATTATTGATTCAATTATTTAATAGATGTTTCCCTAATCAGATTGTCTATTTCTTCTCATGTGAGTTTTAGCAGATTGTGTCCTTCAAAGAATTGGCCCCTTTCTCAACATTATCAAATCTGTAGACATAGAGTTGTTCATAGTATTCCTTCATTACCCTTTAATATTCATGGGATATGTAGTGATGTACCCTCTTTCAATCCTGATATTAGTAACCTGTGCTGTATACTGTGTTTTTGTTAGACAGCTAGAGGCTTACTGATTTATTAATCTTTTCAAATAATCAGGTTTTGGTTTTGTTGAGTTTTCCCTGTTGATTTCCTGTTTTCACTTTCATGGATTTCTGCTCTAATTTTTATTATTTCTTTTCTTCTGCTTCCTCTGGCTTCAATTTGCTCTTCTTTTTCTAGTATCCTAAGGTGAAAGATTAGAAGATTGATTTTATTGAGTTGGCAAAAACGTCCATATGGTTTTTTCTGTAAAATAAAAGACATATTTTTCACTTTCACCAATACCTTTATTGATTTGGATATTTTAAGTATGTTGGCAATCTCCAGTGTGGTATCCATTGATCATTCTCAATTAATGTCTCAATTTGATCACTGTCAACTTCAACTGGCCTACCCGATCCTGGAGCATCATACAGCAAGAATCTCCAACATGAAACTTTGCAGACCACCTTTTGTTACTGATTTCTAGTTTAATTTCATTGTGGTCACAAAGCCAAAATTGTTTGATTTCTTTTAACTTTAAAGGTGTGATTTATGGTCTAGAAAGTGGACTGTCTTGTTGAATCTTCCATGTGAGTTTGAGAAGAATGTGTCTTCTGCTGTTCTTGCATGAAGTGATTCATAGATGATCATTATATCTAGTATGTCTGGTTGATTGATGGCATCATATCTGTACTGATTTTCTGGCTGCTGAATTATTTCTCACAGAGGGTGTTGAAGTCTCCAGCTGCAACAGACAATTCATCTATTTCTCCTTGCAATTCAATAAGTGTTCACAGTCCTATAAGTATTTTGATGCTATATTGTTAGGCACATATACATTAAGAATTTTTTAGAGTATATTTTATTGATTATGCTATTACAGTTTCCCAATTTTTCCCTCTTTACCCCCCTCCTCCCTACACCCTCCAACCCTCCAGCATTCCCTCCCTTAGATCCTGTCCATGGGTCATACATATAAGTTCTTTCAGTTCTCTGTTCCTATACCATTTTTGACCTCTCCCCATCTACTCTCCCCGCCTACCAATTATACTTCTTCCCTGTGCCTTTCCCCCCCATTCTTCCTCTCCCCGTCACCACTGAAAACCCTCCATGGGATGTCCATTTCTCTGATTCTGTTCCTGTTCTAGTTGTTTGCTTAGTTTGTTTTTGTTTTTAGGTTCAGTTGTTGATAGTTGTTAATTAGATGCCTTTTCATAGTTTTGATCATCTTCTTTTTCTTAGATAGGTCCCTTTAACATTTCATATGATAAGGGCTTGGTGATGACGAACTCCTTGAACTTGACCTTATCTGAGAAGTGCTTTATCTGCCCTTCCATTCTAAATGATGGCTTTGCTGGATAGAGTAATCTTGGATGTAGGTCCTTGCCTTTTATGACTTCCAATACTTCTCTCCAGCCCCTTCTTGCCTGTAAGATTTCTTTTGAGAAATCAGCTGATAGTCTTACGGGAACTCCTTTGTAGGTAACTGCCTCCTTTTCTCTTGCTGCTTTTAGGATTCTTGCTACTTGTCTTTAATCTTGAGTAACTTAATGATGATGTGCTTTGGTGTGTTCCTCTTTGAGTCCAACTTCTTTGGGACTCTCTGAGCCTCCTGGAAGTCTATTTCCTTCACCAGATTGGGAAAGTTTTCCTTCATTAATTGTTCATATAAGTTTTCAATTTCTTGCTTTTGTTTTTCTCCTTTTGGCATCCGTATAATTTGGATATTGGAACATTTAAAGTTGTCCCAGAGTTTCCTAAGTCTCTTTTCATTTTTTTGAATTCTTGTTTTTTCATTCTGTTCTAGTTGGATCATTATTTCTTCTTTATGTTCCAAATCGTTGCTTTGAGTCCTGGTTTCCTTCCTGTCACTGTTGATTCCCTAAATATTTTGCTTTATTTCACTTTGGGTATCTTTCATTCATTCTTTTATTTTTCAACCAGTTCAATCAGTTCTTTGAGCATTTTGATTATCAGGGCTTTAAACTCTCCATCAGCTGGTTGGGTATCTACTCATCACTTAGCTCTTTCCAGAGTTTTACTCTGTTCTTTGATTTTGGCCCTATTTCTTTGTCTCAGGACACCTATTAAGTTGTAAAGGGGTGGGGCCTTAAGTATTCACCAGGGCAGGGAAACCCTCCTTATTGTGCTGTGGCACTGCCTGTGTGGGAGGGGCCAGAGGGAACAATGCATTTCACCTGCTGGTCTCTAGCCCTACTTTCCAATAAACCCTCGTGTGAGACTGAGAGTTTCTCCAACCATGACAACCCCCCACCTTAGTCTACAGTCAGCTCTGAGTCTCAGTTTCCTATTCAGTCAGCTCCACCCTCGCAGTCTGCCTAGTCGCTGGGGGTTCTCTCAGCCAGCCCTGCCTGTGTGGTCCACCACCTTGCCACAGGTTCTCTCTGCTTGTCTTACCAGTCTGATTGGTCTGGTTGGTCTGGTTGACTGTTTCTTTAATTCCTTGGTTGTCTGATTTCCATGGAGTTCAATTTTTCTGGCACTTCTGGTTGTTTATTGATTTTAGATTGGTGGTTATCTTCCTTTTGGTTGTGCAAGGAAGCAAAGGGTTTCTACCTATGCCTCCATCTTGGCCAGAACCTACATTAAGTATTATTGTCTTCTTGGAAAACCGATACCTTTTATTATTATGTAATTCCCTTCTTTATCCCTGATAAACCTTTCTTTGAAGTCTGCTCTGTTCAAAATTAATATAGCTACCCCTGCTTTCTTTTGATAGTGTCAGCATGGTATATCTTTCTCCATCCATTTACAATTAATCTATGTGTGTATATTTGAAGTGGGCTTCCTGTAGACAACATATAATTGGGTCTTGTTGTTTTGATCCACTCTGACAATATCTGTCTTTTAATTGGTTCGTTTAGACCACTGATCTTCAAAGTATTTATTGATAAACTTGGATTACTATCAGCCATATCTGTTAGTTTCCTATTTGTTACCCATGTTATTTGCTCCTATTTTTCTCTGTTACTTATCGAGTCTTTTGTGGTTTACATTGAATATTTTATGATTCCATTCTTTCTCATTTCTTTGCATATCAGTTATATTTTTTCCTCTCAACACTTCAAATATTTCATTACATTCTCTTCTTGCTTGCATGACTTCACAGAATTTGGAAGTAATATTTATATTTGTTCTATATGTAAGTTTTTTTTTTATTTGGCTTCTTTCAAGGTTTTGTCTTTATCTTTGATTTTCTGTAGTTTCAAATAGAAATGTATAGGTGCAGTTTTTGTACTGGCTTTTGTTTTTGGTCATTTATTCAGTTTGCTTTTCTCTAACCTTTTTGGATCTGTCATTTGGTATCTGATATTAATTTGAAAAAAATCTCAGTCATTATTGTTTCAAATATTTCTTCTGTTCCTTTCTCTTTCTTCTGCTGCCAGTATTCCTAATACATGAGTTACATGAATTATACCTTTTTGAGTTGCCCTATAGTTCCTGAAAATGCTATTCATATATTTTCAGTCTTTGTTCTCCTGGCTTTTTAGTTTTAGAGATTTATATTGATATGACCTCAAGCTCAGGGATTCTTTCCTCAATTATAGCCAGTCTCCCAATAAGCCCATCAAAAGTATTCTTCACATTTGTTATAGTGTTTTGATGTCTAACATTTTGTTTAGGGTCTTTCTCAGGATTTTCATCTATCTGCTTACATTGCCTGTCTGTTGGTGCATGCTGTCTACTTTATCCATTAGAGCCCTTAACATAAAAAACAAAGAGATACCATATTTTTTGGACTGTAAGATGCACTTCCCCCCATCCCGCCCAAATTTGGAAGGAATAATGGTTGTTAATGCTGTTGTTGAGTTCTGTTTATATTTGCATTGGGGAAATATGACGTTATTTATGTTATTAAATATTTTACCACATTTTTTGCTTCAATTTTTTTTCCTATTTTCCTCCTCTAAAGCCAGGTGTGTCTTATGGTCCAAAAAACAAGGTAGTTTTTATATATTCCCACAGTAATCATTACAACATCCTGCCATATCTGGTTTTGATGATTGCTTTCTCTTACAACTATGCCTTTTGGTAGGCCTTACCATTTTTTCTTGATTGACAGGCATGATGTTTTAGGTAAAAGGAAATGATGTAAAAAAGGACTTTACTAAGTGGTGATAAGTTGTCAGAGCAGAGGAAGCATTTTATAGCCTTCTGATTAGGTCCGTCTTTTACTAAGCCTGTGCCTCTGAAATGCGAAGATTACAGGTGCTTCTCATTCCCCAAGCCCCCTTGCATGGGAAGGGTGGCTAGAGAGGGCCAAAGTTGCATATTTCCCATATAACCCAGGGGTTAGGCTCTAGTTAACAGTTTCTCCCGAGGGCAGACCTTGTTAAGAACAGAATACTCTGGGGCCCTGGCTGGCGTAGCTCAGTGGATGGAGCACAGGCTGAGAACCAAAGCATCGCAGGTTCGATTCCCAGTCAGGACACATGCCTGGGTTGCAGGCCACAGCCCCCAGCAACCGCACATTGATGTTTCTCTCTCTCTCTTTCTCCCTCACTTCCCTCTCTAAAAATAAAATAAATAAAATCTTAAAAAAAAACACAACAGAATACTCTGGCATATGTCAAAATGGTTCCTATTCCACTTGCCCTGCCAGGGCCATGAGATTTTTCTCCAATATTCACTATGACCACCTGGTAGAGATCCAGGAGGTAAAACTCCCAAAAGTGTGGGGGCCCTTAAATGACTGGATCTTCTTGAAGTTTTTAACTGCCAGAGTTGTCCACGCTGAGTCTCCAGAATTTGTCAGCTACCATTCCATTTTTTCTGTACCCAGCACTGGTTTCCAAGGAGGCTGTTGCTCTGATAAGTTGTGATTCACTATATTGACTTGTTGGTCTCTCTAATTCTAGTTATATATCCATTTGCCCCGTGACTTCACTTCTGTCATAAACCTGAGAAGAGTGGTTCATTTTACCATTTTTTCAAGCTATTACTTGTTTGAATGAAGTGGCAATTCCAAATTTCTTACATCCTATACCAAAACTGGAAATCTTAACTTCTGAAGGTGCTAAAGAACCTATTCATTCTGCAAACTGGCAAATTAATAGCAAAAGGCAAGCATTTATTCTGTCTTCCCTATATAAACAATGCCTCAGGGTAACCAAATGGTAGATCTAGGAAAATTCTTTATTGAAAAACTCCAGCTAACAATTGTATTAGGAATGATAGAAGAGAAAACTTGCCATTTTACAACCCCTGCTGAAATAATAAAGTAAGCAGTGAACATCAATTGTTTCCAGATATATCAGATGAAAAGCCGAAGGGAAACTTTATTAATAATAGCCTGATCAGGCTTGCAAAACTAGAATGTATTAGTCAAGTTCAACATCACACACACACAAAGAAAATCCAGAGACAGACATTATATGCCTCCTGACATAAAATAAGAAAAGTTATAACAACACCTATAATGTTTACTTGCCCAAAATTAATAGTAAGAATCTTATCAAGCCTTTAGACCTAACTTCCAGTTTACAACAAAATTGGAGAATAAAGGAATATGTGAAATCACAATACAAAATGCTGACAACAAAATTCAAAAAAAGAAAATTCAATTCTATAGAGCAAATTACCCAGTTTCTTCCACAAAAACAATGGCATTTTTACAAGGGGGGAGGGAAACCCACAGTAAAGAGAATTATTCAAATGTAATGTGTGGGCCATGTTTCCTGATTCAAATAAACCATCTGTAAAAAGCATTTAAACAACAGTCATTTGAACACTGTCGATATTCAGTAACATTAGGAACTGTTGCTATGTTTAGGTACAGAGATCAATAATATAATTGTTTTATTAAAAGAGTACATATTTTAGCAATATAAACTAAAATATTTATGAATAAAATAGTATCTGGAATTCTCTTTAGAATGATCCAGTATAAAAAAATAGATGAAGAAAATATTTACTATGTGGGTGAAAGGACAAATGGGAGTTCATTTTACTATTCTCTCCTCTTTTGTACATTTGCAAATTTTCATAATTAAAAACATTACAAAAGTTATCCAGGAGAAATACTCTGAAAGTAGAGAAAATTTTTAAATATCCTAATTTATTTTGCTTATATTTTCATTTTTATTTTATGCAGTGTTATATGATACACATTTTTAAAAGCCAAAAAGAGCTATTTCAATAAGTAAAGATAAAAATTCTAAGTGATATAAAAGCACTGTATCATAGTTTAATTAGCAGAATTTTTTACTTTGTAGGAGTACATAAAGTAACAGTATACCATAATCAATGTCTTATATTCAAAAAATAAAATATTATTTATTGAGAGAGAGAGAGTGAGAGAAAAACACATTGATTGATTGCCTCCAATACACACCCCAACTGGGTACCAAACCTGTCCTGTCCTTTTGGTGTACAGGACAATGCTCCAGTCAACTGAGCTACCTTCCAGGACTGAAGTAAATAATATTTATAAGTCAAACAGAGTAAGAAATATTTTTCAGTGAATTTAAAAATCAGTTAAATAAAAGTTTGAGAATGTAAAGACAAACCTTAATCATCTCTGCCTCTATCTGCTGATGAACACTTATATAACTTTTCTTCACCTGCTGCTTGTCTTTGATCATCATGGTGAGCCTGTGTAAGGGCCCAGAATTTAGGTCCTCTGCATGCGTCTTCATTATCCTACTCAGTTGTTCCGTGTGCTGAATCATAAGCAGCCAAGACTTTTAAAAACATAAGGAAATAAAGTTAGCACTATATTAGGAGTCTGCATTTTAGCAGCGCTTTAAGTGCTCAAGAAGTTTAAATATTGTTTTATACAAATTATCACATTAATATAAAAATAGCAGGTTTCTGGCCAATGTGCATATTTAACATCTTCAGCTTCAAGTATGAATACTTCAAAAGTAAGTAATCTGAGTCTACGCAGAATACTAGGAAAGGGATTAAGGGACTCTGAGAATCCACACTTGCAGTCTTCTGTTTGATTTTCAATACACCAATATACTGTTTCTGATCACACCATTCTAATTCCTCAGTAAGGTCACCATTTCCTAATGCAACAGAATTTTCCCATCTTCATTCTAAAACTCTCTGGTATCTGAACCTACTGACTCATTTCTTCCCGATACTTTTCTGTTTTGGCTTGCATGAGTTATCTTCCCATATACCAAATTGTCTTCCTCCCTCCCTAAAAATGCTTTCTCAACCTTTCTACCTGCTCTTCTTTAGCTGCTTATGTCTTAAATACAGGCATTCTCTGAATTTCTAGCTGTAGTAATTCTCTTTTCGTAATAAATACCATTAGTTCTCAATGGTTTTTCCAGCACAGCATAATACCTGAATAGCAGAGACATGAAATGGTGGGCTTTAGCAAATGGGAATATGGATAGTGCTGGAAAAACAAGTCATTTGATACTAGACTTTCCATCTTATAAATACTGAAAAAAACAGAAGAATGCTCTTCACTATAGGTCTTCAAAATTCAGAAACAATTATTAGAGTCCAAACACACTCAGTGAGGATCCATGTTAAAGATAAAAAATAAGACATGGTTTCAAATACTTACAAAACTAATATTTCCACTCTTATACTTTTTTCTACTCTAATGCTTTTGATCTGCAAATGAATAGAATTATTCTCTTTCAATTAATATCCCAATGTAATACTAAATCAAAATAATAGCCTAAAGAAAGTAAATTCTAAGTTACAGTCAAAACTCTCCAAGGTCTGAGTTGGTAATATTATTTTTAATACTTCTATATACATTTCTCAAAGATAAACCTTATTTAGGGAGGTGGTCATTTTTAGTTTTTTAAATAATAAATATAGAACAAGACGTGTGGCCTCTGAACTCATATTTACCTTCAAATTGAAAAATCTAAGACATATTAACACACTCTTGATACCACAAAGCAATTTAAAACTAATGAGGCTCTTCCATAAAAACCTGAAGTTTAACAGAGATGAAAATAATTTTTAAAATTACACAAAAGTGGATTTAAAAGATAAACTAAATGACTCTAATAACTCATAGCTTTATCTTTTTCATTTGATATTTTCATTCTAAAAAATACAATGTTGTCAAAACATACTATACCAAGGGGATAATGTTAAGGCTAACAACAACAAAAAAGTGAGAGAATCAGTTCTTTATCTTCAAAATGTAAATAATCTCCGAGTGTTTTATAGCCATAATTTTTTATGATTCAATATAGGAGTTGCTGCTGCCTAGGGGAGAAGTCTTCTTGAAAGCCAACATTAAAGACCAAAAAACTATATCAGAATGCCTTCCTCCTCCCAGAAGGGCACATCTTATGCTTCCTAAAAGCCCTGTTCACTGAAGTCACAGCAGGAAGTCAAAGCTCCAAGGCATATATTATTACCCTGACTGTCAAACCCATATTTCCTTCAATATCTCCTATTCTTACCCAGGACACTATCTATAAAATCCTGTACTCTCAGGAACTCCCTCCTGACAGGTAGATACACTTTGCCTCCTTGCACAACCAAAAGGACAACAAAATTTAAAAACAAAAAATAACCAGAACTACCAGAAAATCAAACTATATGGAAGTCCAACAACCAAGGAGTTAAGAAGAAACATTCACACACACTGGAAGGAAGGGCAGAGACAGGTCACTGGGTGGACAGGATGCATGGTAAGATGGTGGGAAGACCTGAAAAGACAAAGCAGCAGCTGGTAGACCATGTGGTCCCTGCATGCAGATAACTGGGGAGCAAGACAGACTGTACAACCCAGGGTTCCAGTGTGGTAAAATAAAGCCTCAAAACCTGGTAGTAAAAACCTGTGGGGGTTGTGATGGTGGGAGAAGCTCCCAGCCTCACAGGAGAGTTCAATGGAGAAACCCACAGGGTCCGAGAATATACGCAAACCCACCCACCTGGGAATCTGCACCAAAAGGCCCCAATTTGCTTGTAGGTAGCATAGGAAGTGACTAAAAGCTGAGCAAGCAACATTGTTCTTTCTCCAACTACCTCCCTCCACATACAGTGCCACAACACATCAACATCGGTCACCCCACACTGGCAAATACCCAAGGCTCAGCCCCTTACACATAACAGCTGTGCCATGACAAAAAAATGTGGCCCTAATGAAAGAACAAATCAAAGTCCCAAAAACAGAACTAAGCAATGACGAGATTTCCAAACTATGAAATGAAGAGTTCCAACCACTGGTAATCAGGATACTCACAGAAATGACTGCGTATGGTCCAAAATGGAGGAAAAGTGAAGGCTATGCAAAGTGAAATGAAGAGAAATGTACAGGGAACCAACAGTGAAGGGAAGGAAACCAGGACTCAAAGCAACAATTTAGAACAAAAGGATGAATAAACATTCAACCAGAACAGAATGAAGAAACAAGAATTCAAAAAAATGAGGAGAGGCTTAGGAACCTCTGGGACAACTTTAAACATTCCAACATCCAAATCATAGGGGTACTAGAAGGAGAAGAGGAACGGCAAGAAATTGAAAGCTTATTTGAAAAATAATGAGTTTCCAGTCTGGCAAAGGAAAAGAATTCCAGGAAGTCCAGGAAGCTCAGAGAGTTCCAAAGAAATTGGACCCAAGGAAGCATACACCAAGGCACATCATAATTATGTTACCCAAGATTAAAGACAAGTAGCAAGAATCCTAAAAGCAGCAAGAGAAAAGGAGGCAGTTACCTACAAAGGAGTTCCTGTAAGACTATCAGCTGATTTCTCAAAAGAAATCTTACAGGCAAGAAGGGGCTGGAGAGAAGTATTGGAAGTCATAAAAGGCAAGGACCTACATCCAAGATTACTCTATCCAGCAAAGCCATCATTTAGAATGGAAGGGCAGATAAAGCACTTCCCAGATAAGGTCAACTTCAAGGAGTTCGTCATCACCAAGCCCTTATCATATGAAATGTTAAAGGGACCTATCTAAGAAAAAGAAGATGATCAAAACTATGAAAAGGCATCTAATTAACAACTATCAACAACTGAACCTAAAAACAAAGACAAACTAAGCAAACAACTAGAACAGGAACAGAATCAGAGAAATGGACATCCCATGGAGGGTTTTCAGTGGGGAGGGAAAGGGGGGAGAATGGGAGAAGAGGTCCAGGGAATAAGAAGCATAAATGGTAGGTACAATATAGACAGGGGAAGGTTAAGAACAGTATAGGAGATGGAGAAGACAAAGAACTTATATATATGACCCATGGACAGGAACTAAGGGAGGGAAATGTGGGTGGTAGGGGGATGCAAGGCAGAGGGGAATAAAGGGTGGAAAACAGGACTCTGTAATAGCATAATCAATAAAATATATTTTTAAAAAGAACTCCTTCTTGATCTATGATGAGAAAACTCTTTATACTTCTTATCAGAAATTTCCATTTAACTTCTACCTTTAGCAGAAACCTGGCTCTCGCCTCCTCCAAACCTCCAAACACTACTAATAAACATTCCTTCTCTTTCTAAAAAATAAAGTCTCTGCTTCTTAGAAACCCTGGCTACCCTTCCCCGTGAACAATCCATCAGCTAGTCTTTCTAATTATCCCTCTCATGTCTACCACAAATCCACCCCCTTCTTTTGTAAAAAATGCAATTCAAGTGTCTGCAAACCACAATAAAGCAAAGCACAACAAAACAAGGTTTGCTTGTAATTAGAAACCTCAAAGGAGGCAGAGTGGGAATTTAAAACAAAAATACTTGAAGAAAAATGGCTAATAATATTGAAGACTTGAAAACTAAAACCCACAGATTCAAGAAATTCAATTAACCTAAGCACAAGAACCATGAACACACACACACACACACACACACACACACACACACACACAGTCAGTACCATATCTGAGTCAAATAGCTTTAGGACATTCAAATAATATAATATTTTTTATAAACTAGTTACATATATGAAACCCCATCAAGTCTATAACTCATTTTGATGAGTTCCTGGATATCTTATCTTTTCTAATAGAATTTAAAACAATTCCCCCTTTAAATGCAGCACAAATTAACTAGTCTTCTTCCCAACTTAATTCATGTCACAATATCTAAAACTGCAGATCTGTTCTCGTCTGGTGGAGCTTTTTAAAGAACCAAATGACCAAGGATTCTTGGTGAGTCAGTGAGACATGGGTCATCCTTCAATGTCAGAAGAACGTCACCTTCTGCAATTAAAGCCTTTCTAACAATGAAGGAGTTAAATTTTTAGCCCCTGTTATTTCAAGTAGCATAAATTCTCAGATTATTAAACAATACCATAATAACCAAAATGAATCCTGAATAAAAATACTATGTAGATAGAAAAATTATTGAATAAATATTTTTAAAATAAAATAGAATTAACATAACCAAAATCAATAGTTGAGTTCTAATGACTGGTATCAAATATGCTGAGCTGCATTAGCTCAGTCATTGCCCAATCCCAGAATAAGAGTCATTTCTGAAAACCACATGACTACAAGAACACTACTATTGCTATTAAAATGGATAGGTCTAAATGTCTAAATACAGATCAAGCCAGGAAAAAAACTACATTACCTTTTCTTTCCCAATACTTTTTCTATCAGCTTCCTAGAATCAGTGCTCAATTGTTTGGTTCTTCTTGGACTTTTAGGACACACTTCTTGTTCTTCTGAGGAAGAACAATATCCAGAAAGATACCTGGCCAGAGTCATTATTGCCCATCAGAAGTAAATAACACAACCTCAGCACTTTTTCCTACCAAAAGTTAGGAGTTGAACTAAAGACCTACAGACTCTTTTCCAGCTCCAACACCCTGTGATTTTTCTCTACTTAACTACTTCCCTCTTGACTGTCATCCCCACAACTCCTTGAGTGTTATAGCTTTTGTCCACAGAAGATTCCTTTGTTGATCCAGCTCTACTAGATCTTTGTTAATATCAGGCTGGCCTATTTGTAAATTAAAAAAAAAAAAAACAAAACAGTAAATTTGCAGTTATAATCCTGGAGATATTTCCTTACTTCCTTCCAGATTCCTGTTCTTTACCCTTTTACATCCCATTCCCATTCCCCATCTATGTCCCAGAGAAGTTGTTCTGTCTGTTATTACCTTATGTCTTAATTCCCCAAATCTTCTTGATTGGCTCTTTCACCTCAACATTGCTTTAAAAAACAAAGTTCTTCCTTTCTTCCCCCAACCCAACCAACACTTCCAGCTACTGCTCTAATCTTTTCTAAAACCCCTCAAATAAACTTCTGGGGGAAGGCAGTAAAATTCTGCATTTGCTCTCAGAAGATATGAACCAGACTGTATACTTGGGGCACACCCTTTCTCTGAAACTCTGTCAAATAAATACTGTTTTCTTCTCTTACATCCTGTGCAACACAGAACCAAAAAGAGGCAGTAATATTCTCGATTACTTCTCCCCAACTCCACCCCTATTAAGGCTAATCCTTATTGTCTAGATGACATTTTCCTCTACCTTTTTAACATTATCAACTTTCTGTACACTCATAGGCTTTCTCTTATCTACTCAACACTCTCAGGAAATATCATCATCTTATAGATGGTATCAGAAAGATCAAATGATCTGTCCAAGGACACAGCTAATAAATAGAAAAGCTCAAATTCAACCCAAATCTACCTCTTACTGTGCTAGACCTGGTACAACCTAAGATGTTTGAGGGATACAGTAGCGTGGGAACCTGAGGACCCTTGTATTACATATTATTTTGAGAATAACTAAGCTAAATTGATGAGAGTACTTTACATACTGGTTAAACATTATACAGTATTCTTTAATTAATCTGTATTTAGCACTACTCATTAAATTAGAAAGTAAGAGCCATACAGAAAAGCTATCTACTCCTTTTAGGCTACCCACTTAGGCAGCATGAGTGACATCTAAGTAAAGAAGTCCTTCTCGTATAATGCTCTCCAGTTCCATCTATGCAGTCACAAAGGGTAGGACCTCCTTCTTTCTTTCTGCTGTGTAGTATTCCATTGTGTAAATGTCCCATAGTCTTTTTGATCCAATCGTTTTCTGATAGGGTTAAAATGGAGACAACTGTACTTGAACCACAATTAAATAAAAAATAAAATAAATTAAAAACGAGATCCTTCTAGAACCATAGGCAGTAAACTCTCAGATATTTCTCTTAGTAATATTTTTCCCTGACATATCTCCTCAAGCAAGAAAAACAAAAGAAAAATAAACAAATGGGATTACATTAAACTAAAATGGTTTTGCACAGCAACGGAAACCATCAACAAAATGAAAGGCAACATACTGAGTGGGAAAAGATATTCACCAATGAAACACCCAATAATATCCAAAATTTATAAAGAACTCATGCAATTCAACACCACTAACAAACAATCCAATTAAAACATGGGCAGGGGATTTGAATAGGCACTTCTCCAAAGAGGACATGCAGATGGCCAATAGACGTATGAAAAGATGCTCAATGTCACTAATCATCAGAGAAATAAAAATTAAAATACAATGAAATTATCACCTCATACTTGTCAGAATAGCTATCACCAATAAGTCAGCAAACAAGTGTTGGTGAGGATGCAGAGAAAAGGAAACCCTTGTGTACTGTTGGTAGGAATATAAATTGGTGCAACCAATCTATGGAACTTTTCTATGGAAAGCAGTGTGGATTTTCCTCACAAAAGTAAAAATGGAACTGTCTTATGACACAACGATTCCAATTCTGGGTATATATTCAAAGAAATCCAAAACATTAATTTGAAAAGACATATGCGAAGAGATCTAAGATGGTGGTGGAGTAGGTAGGAGTTACACTCACCTCCACCAAACTAGAATTACAACTAAAATATAGAACAATCTTATCTTATAACAAAGGGTATATAGAAAAAGTGACATCAAGACTGGTAGGAAGGGTGGAGATGGAAAAAAAGGCTGGCCTCCCTCCCACAGGTGGCAGCTGAGATCCCGGAGGTATATCTCAGCTGCAAAGGTTCACCCTGTGTGGTGAAAGGTCTCAAACCAACACCAGATGTCACAGCCCAAAGCACCAGAGCTAGGAAGAGGTGCCCACATAACATCCTGCTGTGAAAATCAGCAGAAATTCACTAAGGAGAGACAGGACTCTATCAGAGACACAGGCACCTTCTTAAAGGGCCAGTACACAACATTTCTATCGCAAACATTTACCCTCAGTGTAAGTGAACAGGAGAGTAGAGCAAATTAAAGTCATGTGAGGAGAAACTGAGGTGTGTGACTCCAGGGACAGAACTGAAGAAAAAGCTACCAGAGGTGCTGTGCTGAGTCCATCTCCCACACTGAAGGTGCCATATTTCTTGGATGGAGCCCTCTCCTCCATCTGACACCAGCCTGCGAAAATGCAATAGCCCCACCCTCTGGATTCCCCATTGCTTTACCCTGTGGATCTCAAACCCTGCAATGGAGTCAGCTGCCTGGGCCCATGATGTAGAGGTCAGGGTACACTCAGAGGGGATCAGTAATTGAGTCATGTGCCTTTGAGGCAGGGGGCCATTATCCCCAGTAAAAGCCCAATGAGGACCAGGTTTCTGGTCCTTCCCCTTTGAGAGATCAGCCACCTTTCCTCCCCAAGCAGATGTCTTCCCCACGTATTAGTAGACTTATTCTCATCCATGGCGGATGGGAGGTCGGGCGGGGGTGAGGGGTGGGTGGGAGGGGGGACTCCGCTTGCAGAGGCCCCACCCGCACCTCTCAGTTTTAAACTTTTCCGGAACACAGTGGCAATACACAGCCTATAATACACAAGGAGAGCATTCTCTCTATGGAGAGAAAATGCAGCCTTCAGCCTCAGTTTGAAATTGGCTGTCTAACCTCACCTTATTTTTTCCTGCTGTCAGTCTTATAAAAGAGTACTGTCTAAGAGCAATAAAAAAGTGGTCCAGATAAAGTCAGGCTTTCACCATCATCTGTACTCAAAAAAAAACAAAAAAAAAACAGATTTTTTAAAAAAATAAGGATGCCTTTAAGGGAGCTCTGGAACAACATGAAGCATAGCATCTCCATCATACAGGTACTAGAAAGAGAAGAGAGAGAGTAAGCGATTGAGAACCTATTTAAAGAAATAAAGACTGAAAAATTCCGTAACCTGGTGAAGGAAAAAGACACACAAAAAAAGTCTAGGAAATGGAGAGAGTCCCAAACAAGAAAAACATGAAGAGGCCCACACCAAGATACATTATAACTAAAATAATGCAGCCACTGTAGAAAACATTTTAGAGGTTCTTCAAAAAATTAAAAATGACCCAGCAATTCCACTTCTGGGAATATATCTGAAGAAACCGGAAACACAAATTTAAAAGAATATATGCACCTCTATGTTCATTACAGTGTTACTTACAATAGCCAAGCTATGAAATCAACTCCAGTGTCCATCAATAGATCAGTGGATAAAAAGCTATGGTACATATATACTATAGAATATTACTTGGCCATAGAAAAGAATGAAAACCTACCATTTGCAAGAATGTGGATGAATCTAGAGGGTATTATGCTAAGTGAATAATTCAAAGAGACAAAGACAAACACTATATGATTTCACTTATATGTGGAATAGTAAGAACAAAATAAATGAACAAACAAAACAAAAACAGACTCACAGAAACAAAGAACAGACTGATGGTTGACAGAGAGGAGAGGTATTGGGGGACTGGGTGAAAAGGGATTGAGAAATACAGATTTAGTTACAAAATATTCATAGGGATATAAATTACAGCATAGGAAAAATAGTCAATAATATTGTAATAACTATGTATGGTGCCAAGTGAGGAAATATCAGAGGACTACTCTGTAAAGTATATAATTGCCTAACCACTATGCTGTACTCCTGAAACTAACACAAAATAATACTGAATGTAAACTGTAATTGAAAAAAAAAAAGAAGTCCCTGTAGGCCAAGATACGTGAGTCATTCTTGATATGATTTGCGGTAAGAAGAAATGAAGATGAAAATGAAAGAAGCCTCTCACTATATATGGGTTTCTATCCAAAATAATGACCCACACTTCAAATCTCCTGAAGTAGAAAAATTAAGAAATAAGTCATTATGTCATCATGGGGTCATCTAACCAACCCCAATAAAATAAAATTAGAAATAGTAGCACTTTTAAGATAGATACACAAATAGTACACTTTTTCCTATGCCCCAGGGAAACAAAATTACTGGTTCCAGACTCAGGTTTTAGAACAATTTTCACAATGCTGAGTTACATATTGAGTAATATTGATAGTATATAAAAATGTTTTTTCCTGAAATGAACTATTTCAAGATTTCCTGGATTCTTAAATTGGTTCTGACTTTATATGTTATTGTTTTTGACCAAAAAAGTTCCTAGAAATAAATGCACCTCTTACTTCACAATAAAAAAAAGAAGAATGATTCAATGTACAGAAATTTCATTCACTCTATCCCCTCCCCAGCAAAAAAAAAAAAGAAAGAAATCAGCTGCATATACTAATTATTGGGTTGGCCAAAAGTCCATATGGTTTTTCCTGTAAAATAAAAGATACATTTTTCATTTTCACCAATTATTGATTTGGATTATTTTTATGTTGGCTATCTCCCATGTGGTGCAACATTATCTGTGTCCTCAATTAATATCTTGATTTGATCACTATCAACTTCAATTGTCACATTTTCTATGCATCTTCAATTTTAAAATTGGCACACAAAAGGTGGATCATGGACATCTGGTTAAGACGGCAGCACAGATAAACACAGCTCACTTTCTTACACAACCACATCAAAATTACAACTAAGTTATACAACAACCATCACCCAGAACCATCAAAAATCGAGTTGAATGGAAGTCTGACAACTATGGAATAAAAGAAACCACATCCATCCATACTGTTAGGAGGGGCAGGGAGCAGTGGTCCCACCTCCAAATATGGATAAAAATTCATGAGGGATGTCTCTAGAGCAAGAAGTTGAGCCCCATACTAGGCCCCTCAGTCTAGGGATCCAGTGCTAGGAAGATCAATCCCCATAACTTCTGGCTGGAAAACCAGCAGAGACTGAGTCGGTGGAAGAAAATTCTAAAGGCCCAAGCTGTTCCTCTTAAAGAATTCAAACACAGGCTTACTCAGACTCACTCCCTTCTGAACTCCAGCACTGAGAAGCAGATTGAAAGGCACCATTGGCATACGGGGAGAAACTGGAATGTCTAGAATCAGGGCAACAGCTGGGGGACAGCTTTCTCCCAGACAGAAAGGCAGGAAGAGGCCATTGTCCCTTTTATGAACCCTCCCCTGACAGAGTCACAGAGCCAGCAGTTAGCTGAGACTCCATCAACCAGGCAAACATCATTTGCCGCTACACCCTAGAGATCCTGTGAGGCTCTATACCACTCAACTTACAGCTGTTAATAGTGGCTTTCCCATATGAATGGTTGGCCTTGGCTCATACTTCATAACTCCTAAATACTTTCAAACAAGGAATAACTAGCCTCAGTGGTCCTCAGCCCCTGTACCTCTTGCTAAGTGGCCCTAGTGCCAGCACTAGCAGCAGCCATCCTAGATTCACAACTTGGTCTGGCCTGGGAATCTCCAAACCCAGAACAAGTAGCAGCCAACTGAGATTGCTTTATAGCTCAGGCAGGGTGGCTCCTCAAAGAACATAGGCCGGGGCTGACCTTGGCCTGCAGCACCCAGGAAACCCCAGAGCCTGTACACCCAGTGGAGAATTATAGACCACATCAGACCACCACACTGCCCCTGCACAGTTGATCCTCCACAAAGGGTGGAGGTTGGTGGTCAGTGGTCACAGCCAGTTATTGGCCTGGGTAAATCCCTCCCATTGACCTGCCAACAGGAACCACGGCTCAGCTACAAGAGGAAGGTGTACTCAGCTCACACAAAGGGTGCACCTCAAGTACCCAGCTAAGGTGATAGTGGAGGATGTGCCACTGTGTCCCACAGGACAACTACTACATTAGGCCATGCTACCAAGACAAGGAATCATAAGAGCTTTATCTAATATATAGAAAGAAACACAAGGAAGCTGTTAAAATGAGGAGACAAAGAAACATAGCCCAAATGAAAGAACAGATCAAAGCTCCAGAAAAATAACTAAAAATGGAAATAAGCAATCTATCAGATGCAGAGTTCAAAACACTAGTTATAAGAACACTCAAGGAACTTAGTGAGGACCTCAACAGCATAAAAAAGATCCAGTCAGAAATGAAGGATGCACTAATTGAAATAAAGAACAATTTACAAAGAAACAACAGCAGAGTGGATGAAGCCAAGTATTATATCATTGATTTGGAACATAAAGAAGCAAAAAAAAAAAATCTAATCAGAACAACAAGAAGAAAAAAGAATCCCCCAAAAATGAGGATAGTGTAAGCAGCCTCTGGGACAACTTCAAGTAGTGCAACATTCACATCTTAGGGGTACCAGAAGAAGAAGAGGAAAAGCAAGAAACTGGAAATCTGTTTGAAAAAATAGTGAAAGAAAACTTCCCTAATTTGGCAAAGGAAATAGACTTACAAGTCTAGGAAGCACACAGAGTCCCAAACAAGTTAGACCCAAAGAGGTTCACATGAAGACACATCATATTTAAAATAGCAAAGATTAAAGATAAAGAGAGAATCTTAAAAGCAGCAAGAAAAAAGAAGTTAGTTACCTACAGGAGAGTACCCATAAGACTGTCAGCTGATTTCTCAAAAGAAACTTCGTAAGTCATAAGGGACTGGCAAGAAATATTCCAAGTCATGAATAGCGGGGACCTGCAGCCAAGATTGTTCTACCCAGCAACGATATATGGAATCAAAGGACAGATAAGGAAGTTCCCAGACAAGGAAAAACCGAAGGAGTTCATTATCACCAAACCATTATTACATGAAATGTTAAAAGGACGAAGAAGAAGAAAGAAAAAGAAGGAGAAGAAGAAGAAGAAGAAGAAGAAGAAGAAGAGGAAGAGGAGGAGGAGGAGGAAGAGGAAGAAAAAGAAGAAGAAAAGGAAGAGGAAGAAGAAGAAGAAGAAGAAGGGAAAGAAGGGGAAGAAGAGGAAGAAGAGAAAGGAGGAGGAGAACAATAACAACAACAATAACCACCACCACCAAACTATGAACAATAAAATGGCAATAAATACATATCTGTCAACTATCTAAAAAACAAACTAAGCAAACAAGAAGAACAGAGACAGAATCATAGATACAGAGAGCATTTTGATGGTTATCAAATGGGATGGGTTGCAGGGGAATAAGTGAAGAGGTAAGGGAATTAAGAAGTACAAATAGGTAGTTACAGAATACCCATGGGCATGTAAAGTACAGTACTGGAAATGGAATAGCCAAAGAAAGTATACTTATGACCCAAGGACATGATCAATGGTATGGGGACTGCCTAATGGAGTGCTGGGGGTAGGGGGACAAACAGGGAATAAATTGGGACAACAGTAATAGCATAATCAATAAAATACAGTTAAAAATAAATAAAATGGCTACATAAAATTTCACCAATTTTGATAAGTTTTTTTAATGCACTGTCACAATACAATCTAACACAATTGTTTCAAATGAAGTTAAAGACAACTAAGTGCTACCAGAGCCACCTTACAGAAAAAAAACAAACGAACTTTTCAGACAATACAATAGCATTGCAGGTTTCTACAATAATTAGCATAACTTCTAAAATGCCTATTTTACTTTAGGAACCCAATACAGGTAAAAAGCATCAGTTATACTAGCATAAATACATAATTGAAAAAAATGCTCTACTCAGTTTTTAAACAAAACTACATGTAAGAAAAATGTTTATCTCTTAAAAATATGTATCATGTTTTCCACCTTTTAAGTAACAGATGTATGGTGATATAAATCCATATTCCATAAACAGATAGTAGTTTAAGTGTTCTGAGTTCATCATACCAAAAAGTATTTATTCTGGGACACTGAATCAAAGAACAAACTACTACTGGAGCTATAATTACAGTAAAGCACTGAAAATAATCAACAAGATGACTCAAGGTTGAAAAATATCTAAATAACAGTTGTCATAAATAGCTTTCCTCTGCAGACTATATCTTCCAACCACTTGCTTTTTTTTCTTAAATATTTTTAAAATACAACATAAAAATTCCATGAAGAAAGCATAGTTTCTGTACCACACAATAACTCAAAATAAATGGTTCCCTGAAACAAAAAGATTTTATTCAGAGTTTGCTTATTACATAAGAAGAATGGTTTGAAATACCTGAAATCTTATCAGATATGGAAATCCAGAAGACAAGCCATTATTAAATTTCCCTAAAACTGTGATTTTCAAAGACTGAATTACAAGAGCAAAGGAAACCTGGGGTACTCCCCATTCAGAAGAGCCTGTCTTTCCACATTTTCTAGTTTACCTAAGGAAGTGATTCACAACTCTGCCTACAATAAAAATCAACTGGGAACTTTTAAAAATACCATTTCTTGAAATCCACAACCAGGGATTTTAATTTAATACATTTTGAAAGGGGTCCAGGCATCAGTATTTTAAAGTCTCCCAAGTAATTTTAACATACAAGTTCTGTTGTAGTGAAACATTTGTATCCCTAATCATCTCTGGGTTGTGCAAAATCACACAATAAAAATAACAGAGCCTATGAGAAAATGGTGGTACAGGTAGAACACTCAAATTCATCAGGGATACATTTTAAAGACAGCAACCTAATAAAAACTTTGCACAGACTTACATACATTAAATGGTAAGGAAATACATGAGTACCACAATAAACATGGCACTTTACCTTAAAAAAAAAGTGATGTTTACTTATTAAAGTCAGTATCAGCAGAATTGGATTTTGTGGGTTATTGTAAAGTGGGAGAAAGAGCTACCTGTATTTGGACAGAGAGTTGCAATATATCATGTTGATGAGTGTGGCTCATAATACTAAGAATAAACAGAAGTAACCAGTAAGCAATGGAAGTTTGTGTCTGTGTTTGATGTACTGCTAAGAAACTTGGTTCAGCTGTGTAGTTTTTGGCATTCACATGGTATTTTTTCTATGTTTGCGCATAAGCAAATACAAAATCACATTATGGTCAAATTGCTCCTTAACATACCAATTGTATTGGAACAAATTCATTTTTTTAAATCAAGCATTATAGCAGAATGGACTCTACAGTCTGGCTTAAGAAATACACACACACACGGTTAAAACTCTAGTTATACAAGTTCAATTTACATTATGTACAGCACTAAATAATAAAGTTAGTTCATCAAAATTATTTTCAATACTTTTAATCCCATGTAGTACATGGAACATAGGCAGTAGTTCAATCCACTTCATGTTTAAATGGTAAGCCAGTATCTCCTTTCAAATAGGTTATTTCAGAATTATCTGTATGACTATACGAGTTCAGGGGAGAGCTGACTATTCTGACAAGTGTAATTTTATTTTTACTTTCTTTTTAGCTTTATTGCACTATTAGTCACAATATATAACATATTGATAAGTTTAAGGTGTACAACATAATGATCTGATATAGTATATTGTGTGAAGTGTTTACCACAATAAGGTTTAGTTTAACACCTCCATCACCTCACATAATTACTTGGTTCCCCTTGTGGTGATAACATTTAAGATCTACTCTCTTAACTACTTTAAGTATATAATACAGTACTATTGTTAATTATAGTCATCATGCTGTGAATTAAAGCCCCAGAACTTATTCACCTCATAGCTGTATGTCTATACTTCTTGAACATTTCCCCACTTCTCCCAAACCCAGCTTCTTGTAACAACCATTCTATTCTCTATTTCTGTGTTTGGCTTTTTTAGGTTCCATG
This sequence comes from Phyllostomus discolor, assembly GCF_004126475.2. Classification (NCBI taxonomy): domain Eukaryota; kingdom Metazoa; phylum Chordata; class Mammalia; order Chiroptera; family Phyllostomidae; genus Phyllostomus; species Phyllostomus discolor. The sequence continues at coordinate 72,407,994 of NC_040905.2, read as the reverse complement.
TACAAGTAGAAATATACAGTATTTGTTTTTCCCTTTCTGACTTACTTCACTTGGCATAATGCCCTCAATGTCTATCCATGTTGTTACAAATGGCAAGATGTTAACATTTTTAAGGATGAAAAATACTTCATTCTATATACGACTAGCTCTGTCTAGAAGAAGTCCAGCCATCGTTAATATAACAAGGACTACAAGGATGGTTTGTATGACATCGATGTAACCTGGCAGCCAAGGAGTGGACTAGAATGCACATGTGTGAACAATGATGACTTCACTAGTCAGTGGGGATGGTAGACACCATTCAGTGAGCATGTGTACTGTGTAGCCAATGACTGAGCATGTAGAGCAGTGAATCTACATAAAAGTTTACATTAAACTTAACATTCTTCCACAGAAATTATTTGGATCATTTGGGAGACTTCCGGGGATGAAGCCATGAGTGCAACACAAATAAAAGTGTAGCACAAATGCTTCAAAGATGGTAAAAAATCTGTTGAAAGTGATCACAGTCTGGAAGGCCTGCAACAAGCAGAACACCTGAGAATGTTCAACGTGTACAGGTTGCAGTCAATGAAGATTGACGACTGACAGTGTGAGAACTAGAAGCTGATATGGGGATTCCAAAAACTGCCGTGTCTGAGATTTTGACACAGGATTTTGGCATGAAACGTGTCACAGCAAAATTTGTTCCATGGCTTCTGCTACCAGAGCAGAAGAAATATCATGTTGCAGTTGCTAATGACTTGATTCAAACTGCTAGCAATGAAACAGATTTCCTCAAGAAGGTCAAAACTTTGAAGGAGACTGAGGCATCAGTGTCCTATATACAATGTTTCTTGTATCTTGTATCTTCTTCAATAAATGTCTCTATTTTTTATATTACATGGCTGGACACTTTCTGGACAGACCTTTTTGTCTATGTGTGTAAGTGAAATATTTTCTTTATCCATTCATCCATTTACGGACACTTAGCTTGTTTCCAATTTTTTGGCTGTTATAAATAATGCTGCAATGAACATGAAAATAGAGATATTTCTTCAAGATATGACTTTATTTCCTTCAGATATATATACACAGAAGTGGAACTGCTGGATCACATAAGTAGTTCTATTTTTCATATTTTTAGGAACCTCCATACTGTTTCCCAAAGCAGCTGTAGCAATTTAGATTCCCACCAACAGTATACAAGGGTTCCCTTTTCTCACAGCCTTGACAACACTTACTGTCTCGTCTTTTTCATAATAGCCATTCTAACATTATGAAGTGGTAACTCACTGTGGTTTTGGCTTGCATTTCCTTGATGATGAGTGATATTCAGCATCTTTTCATGCATCTGTTGGCCATTTATATGTCTTCTTTGGAAAAAGGTCTATTCAGATCCTCTGCCCAACTTTTAAATGGATTATTTGGTCTTTTGATATTGAATTGTATGGATATTAACCACTTATCAAACAGATGGTCTGCAAGCAAACAGTGGGTTTCTCCCACTCCATAGGTTGCCTTTTCACTTTGCTGTTTCTTTGGCTGTGCACAAGTTTTCATTTTTATCTTTGTGCTTATTATTGCTTTCGTTGCTTGTGTTTTTTTGTGTCATATACCAAAAATCATTGCTAAGACTAAAGTAAAGGAGTTTTTTGCCTAATTTTCCTTCTATTAGTTTTACAGTTTCAGGGATAAGATTTAAATTTTTAATCCATTTCAAGTTGATTTTTGTGAGTGGTTTAAGATAGGGTCCAATTTCATTGTTTAACATGTGAATATCATTTTCCCAACACCATTTATTCAAGAAACTGTTCTGGGATGCCTTGTCAAATTTTAGTTGACCATATATGCATGAATACATTTCTGGGCTCTCAATTCCATTCCATTGATTTATGTTTTTATGCCAGTATCATACTGCTTCAATTGTTATTGCTTTATAATACAATTTAAAATCAGGAACTGTGATACCTCTGGCTTTGTTTTTCCTCCTCAGGATTACTAGCTATTCTAGGTCTTTTTTGTTCCCCATGAATAATAGAATTTTTTTTCTATTTCTGTGAATAATGCAATTGGAATTTTGATAGAGATTGAAATGAATCTATAGATGGCTTTAGGTAATATGGGCATTTTTTAAATATTAATTCTTTTGATCCACAAACATGGAATGTTTTTACACTTACTTTTGTCTTCTTCAATTTCTTTCATCAATGTCTTATTATCTTCAGTATACAGATATTTCCCTCCATGGTAAAATTTATTCCTAAGTACTTTATTTTTTCTGGTGCTATTATAAATAGAATTGTTGTCTTGATTTTTTTTTCAGATGGTCTGTTGTTAGTGTATAGAAACACACTGACTTTTATATGTTAATTTTGCATCCTGCTACTTTATTGAATTCATTTATTCTAAAGGTTTTTTGATAAAGTCTTTAGGGTTTTCTATATAAGCATATCATTTGCAAACAGACAATTTTACTTCTTCCTTTCCAATTTGGATTTCTTTTATTTCTGACAGCTGTAATTTTAGATAAATAAGAAAACACAAAGTAAAATTCACATTTAGCACAGAATAAAACTAGTTCTCTAAATAAAATAGCCATTAAACATATTAAAACATATTTAATTTCACTCATAATTAGAAAAATATAAATAAAGTAAATCTACTCTAGATACCATTTTACCTAACAGTTTAACAAAAATTCACAAGTTTGACAAGACACTCTTAGGCCAAGATTAAGCAGAAACTGGTACTTTCATATATTTCTAGTGGATACACAAAATGGTATGAGATCTATTTTTAAAATGTATATTTATATTGGCAATGTTTAAGAAAACTGCGTATACACTTTTATACTTTGACCTAGAAATCCCATTTCCAAAAATATACCCTGAAGATACTAATAATACAAAAATACATCTGTGACAGTTATTCATTGTAGTATTACATATGTTTGCACAATATTGTAAGATATAAAATCCCACACATAGTAAATTGTTTAAGTATCTAAATATTCTCCCTACCAAAAGAAACTAGGATTCCTAGAGAAAAAGGTTTATTCCAGGACTGGAAAAGAGAATATTCAAGACGAGCCTGGAATATCTTATTTTGTAAGGAATAAAGAAGTAAAGAAATATTCAAATAAATGGGAAACAGTCCAGGTAACTGAAAGCAACATGGCTACCTAAGCCTCTGTCTCCCAATATTTCTTCCAAAAGCAACACAAACAACAGAAAGGGGAAATAAAACCACATAAAAAACCATACCCTCAGGATTAAAGAGTGATGAACATACTTCAGAATGACTTTAAGTGAAAAAGAAAAATTACCAAAGCACAGAGTGTGATTTCTCACACTCATCTTCCAAATTAAAGGAACTGAAGAGATATAACTAAATGAAATGAATGATTCTAGATTAAATCTTGAATCAGGATTTTTAAAAATGCCAAAAGGGGACATTATTGGGACAATTGACAAAAGCTGATATTGTATTATGGGTATTTTCTTAGAAACTACACACTTCATTTTAGAATAAAGGGGCATAATGCTTCAACCAACTTGCAAAGCATTCAAATCTATACACACACACATATACACACACACATAATTATATTGAAAAAGGGAGCCACACAGCAAATATGTCAAAATGCTAACAAATGAATAGAAGGCACAAGGGAATCTTTGTTATATTCTTAAAAGTACTGTGCATTTTAATTTTGTTAAATAAAGACATAAAAATCACTAGTTGCAAGACTTCTGTCTCCGGTCAAGATAAACAGGAACAGCTTTATCCTCCTGCCTAAAACAACTAAAAACTGAACAAAGTATATTTAATACACAGTATTCAAGCCACTGGACACCAGGCAATGAAGAACAGTGAACCCTGAGAGACTATAAATGAATTAACTGAGCACTAAGATTACCCCAGGATGCTGAATAGAGAAAGTTTTCAGGCTTACAGCCCAAGGAGAAAGAGCCAAGAAGAACTTATTAACTTGTGTGTTAAACAAACTACATTCAGAGTACTGAGAAACCAAAGCAGTCAGAGTACTGGAGAAGACATAAGGACAGAGTACTAGAGAGGAGAGAGCTGCACAAACAAACAAAAAAAAAAAACCTCAGGAGAACTGCAAAAGGCTCCCCCTTGATTATTTAGCTAAGTACTGATCAGCTCAAGGGTGTGAGGAAACTATGCCAAGGAAATAACTTGCCCATGGTGATTACAGGGAACACTCTCTGGAGCTCACACAGAGCCACAGAATCATGCCAGGACCCAACAGCCAGAGTGTAAAATTTCATAATTTGGAGAACATCCTATTAGCATTGAAAATGATCTGAACTCATTAGAGGAGAACACCCTAGATTACACATAACTCTAGTGCTACCTAACAAATGTAAAGGCAAGAGCCAAACAGATCCAACTGTCTCCAAGTAACTTAACCATATCCTAAAACAGAGCTCAAGAACATTTTTAAGACTATAAAACTATTCAGTACCTAAAAAGGTAAAATTCACAATAACTGGTATCAATCAAAGATTACCATGAGAAAACTACAATCCAAAATGAGGAGAAAAATCAGTCAATCAAACTGACCAAAAAATAACACAAGATGATAGAAGACAGGAACAAGAAAGAAGTTTCTATGACTGTATTCCACATGTTCAAGAATCTAAAGAATAAACATATTAAGCAGAGACATGAAAGTTATAAAAAGATTCAAACTGAACTATTACAGATAATTCATTTATTTAAGACTTTCTCATTTTCAACATGGAAGTGGCTCAAATTATGGCTGATATCTTTCCAAAGTTGATGAAAACTGTAAACCCACAGCTACAGGAAGGTTAAGAAACCCCTAGCAGAGGAAACATGATGAAAACTACACAAAGGTGCATAAGAAATTGCTTAACATTAATGATAAAGAAAATTTTAAGCACAGCTGGTGGGTCAGGGGGAATATTAGGCAGAAATATTTCATCAAAAACAATGCAAGAAAATAATATAGGAACATCTTGGAAGTACTGAAAAGAAAAAGATATAAACTAGAATTCCTTAAAAAGTAAAAATATTTTTCAAAAACAAAGACAACATAGACACTCTCACACTTACAAAACCTGAAAAAGTGAATTATCAGTAGACTTCTACTATAAAAAATGTTAAAGTCCTTCAAACAGAAGAAAAATAATACTAGATGGAAACTTAGATACACACAAAGAAATGAGTACTGTAAATTGTAACACAATGGGTAAATATAAAGATGTATGTTCTTATTATTTAAAATATTCAAAAGATAATCAACTACTTAGAGCAACACTAATAATAGCCATAATGTGTTCTAGGGTTTATAACATATCTCATATGAACTATTTGCCTTAACACAATTATGATGTTGTATGTAAAAATGATGAAATTAGTCCTCTTACCTTAGATACATTGCTGACATAATTCACTTGGATAGTACTTTCCTTATCAACTTGATTACAAAGGTTCTGTAAAGTAGATGCATATTCTTTATCACTTTTTATCCTCAGGGCCATAAATTTCTTCACTGTTTCCAGTAACCGTAATTCCCAGTCTTGCAATTTTAACACAGCTTCATGTGAATTCTTCAGGTCACTCCCAAACCCCATTTTTGTAAGGCACTGTCTTATTCTCCACACTGCACAAGTAAGCCTTCTAATCAGCACATATCTGCATGTGTAAACAGAAGAAAAAGTTCTGAAATCAAAAGCAAATTAATCCTCATAACAAAGTTATGGCTCATTTTAAGGTAAAAAAATAAAATCATTACAACAGAATGCTTCATACCAAAGATCAGGAAAAAGATGAGGATGCCACTACTCTCTACTTTTATTCAATACTGTACTGGAGATCCCAGCCAGTGTAATGAAATAAATGAAATAATTTCCATTAAAATTGGAAAGAAGAAAAAAAACTGTATTTGCAGGTAACATGACATTGTAAACAGAAAATCCTAGGAAATACAATAAAAAGTATTAGAACTTCTATTAGAATAAATAAATCAGTAAGATTACAAGGTATGAGATCAATACACAAAGATCAATTGTATAATATTTCTATATACTAACAATGGTCAATCTAAAAACAAAATTTAAAGAAAAGAATTTTATTTACAACCACATCAAAAATATTTAGGAATAAATTTTACAAAATAAATGCAAAACTTGTGTTCTTAAAATGACAAAGCATTGTTGAAATAAATTAAAGGAGACATAAATAAATGGAAAGATTCAAATTCATGGATTTAAAAATTTAACATGGTTAAGAAAGCAATACTCTCCAATTTGATCTACAGATTTAACTCAATACATATTAACATCTAAGCTAGTTTTTTTTTTTGCAGAAATAGATAAACTAATCCAAAAATTTACTTAGAAATTCAAGGGAACCAGAATAACAACAAAAAAAAATCTCGAAAAAGAAGAACAAAGTTGATGGTTGCACACTCTGTGAATCACACTTCCTGATTTCAAAATTTACTGAAAAGCTATAGCATTCAAGACAATGTGGTACTGAAATATGGACAGGCACACACATAATGACATAGAATAGAGGGCCCAGATATAAATCCTTATGTTTATGGTTAAATTATTTCTATAAAAGTGCAAAGTCTATTCAAAGGGGAAAAAGTATTTTCAACTTATGATGCTGCTGGGACAACTGGATTTCCACATACAAGAGAATGAGGCACAACACCTTCCTTAGAACTTACACAAAAAAATTAACATTATAGATCTAAATATCAAAGATAAACCTGTAAAATTTTAGAAAAATAACAAAGTAAATCTTCATGGACTTGGCTCAGGTAATGATTTCTTAGATACAACACCAAAAGCATAAGTAAGAAAACAAAAATACATTAATTGGACTTCATCAAAATTAAAAATTTCTGTACTTCAAAAGCCACCATCATCAAAAAAGTATAAAGAAAACCCACAGAAAGGTAGAAAATATTTGCAAATCACATCTAACAAGGGACATCTGGAATATGTAAAGAATTCTTACAACTCGATAACAAAAAGACATACCAAATAAAATGGGCAAAAGATATGAATAGAGATTTCTCCAAAAAGATTTCACAAATATCCAACACACACATGAAAAGATGTTTGATATCATTAGCCATTAGAAGAATACAAATTAAAATCACTGTGAGATAGCACTTTACACCACTAGGATGTCTATAATAAAAAAGACAATATTAAGTGTCAGACACTAAAGAAATTAGAACCCTCATGTACTGATGATAGAAATGTAAAATGGGCAGTTCCTCAAAAGTTAAACCTAGAATTATTATATAACCCAGAAATTCCACTGTTCAGTATATACTCAGAAGAAATAAAAACATGTCCACACAAAACTTATACATGTTTAAGTAGAATTATTCATAATAGCCACAAAGTAGAAATAATCTAAATGTCTATCAACTGATGAATAGATAAATAAAATATAATATCCATACAAATGAAATATTACTTGGCCATGAAAAGAAATGCAGTTTTTTTATTGTTGTTCAAGTACTGTTGTCTCCACTTTCATCCTACCATGCCCTGACCCACCCCACCCATTCTTGCCTCCCACTCTTGAACCTACCCTCTTTGGCTTTGTCCATGTGTCCTTTATACCTGTTCCTTGATGGCCCTTCCCTTATTATCCCCTATTACCCCACTCTCCCCTCCTCTCTGGTTACTGTCAGTTTACTCTTTATTTCAATGTCTCTGGTTGTATCTTGCTAGCTTGTTTGTTTTGTTGATTACTGGTGGGTTCCACTTATAGTTGAGATTATATGGTATTTGTCTTTTACCACCTGGCTTATTTCACTTAGCATAATACTCTCTGGTTCCATCCATGCTGTCATGAAGGGTAGGAGCTCCTTCTTTCTTTCTGCTGCATACAATCCCATTGTGTAAATGTACTACAGTCTTTTGATCCACTCATTTACTAATAGGCACATAGGCTGTTTCCAGCACTTGGCTATTGTAAATTGTACTGCTAAGAACATTTGGGTGCATAGGTTCTTTTGAATTGGTGTTTCAGAATTCTTAGGGTTTAATCCCAGCAGTGAAATTGCCTGGTCAAAAGGCAGTCCCATTTTTAGTTTTCTGATGAAATTCCACACTGTTTTCCACAGTGGCTGCACCAGTCTGCATTCTCACCAACAGTGTACTAAGTAAGGTTCCCTTTTCTCCACAACCTCTCCAGCACTTGTTTGTTGATTGTTAATGATGGCCATTCTCACTGGTGAGAAATGGTATCTCACTGTGGTTTTAATTTGCATTTCTCTGATGGTTAGTGATGGTGAGCATCCTTTCATATGTGTCTGGGCCCTCCGTATGTCCTTCTTGGAGAAGTATCTGTTCAGGTCTTTTGGCCATTTTTTAATTGGGTTGTTTGTCTTCCTGGAGTGGAGGTGAGTTCTTTAGAAATGAAGTATTGATAGAAGCTATAACATAGATAACCCTTGTAAACATTATGCTAAGTGAAAGAAGTCAGAATCAAAAGGCTGACATACTCTGTGATATAAAATGTCCAAAGTTTATAGGGAAAGTAAACTATAGGTTGCTTAAGACTCACAAATTTGGAAAGAAATGAGGAATAACTGCTAAATTAGTACTGGATTTTATTTGGGGGTGATGAAAACGTTCTAAAATTGAATCTGGTGATGGTTGCATAACTCTTGTGAACTGGCTAAAAGGCATTAAATTGTACAATGTAAATGGGCAAATTCTTCAGCATCTAAGTTATATTTCACTAAGTTTTTTTTTAATCACTACAGCTTAACATGATCATCTAAAGGTCAGTTATCAGGAACTTCCCCAAGTATTCTGCTTGTTTGCTATAAATTCTGAAAACTATGATAGAATTTATTTTGTTCTCCAGCCTCCCAGAATTTCAGGCAGTGAATCTTTCAGGGCCAATTAAAAGAAATGAAGAAACACACCTTCTGTGTTTAGCTCATCCATACCAGAAGTCAATTTCTTGTTAATTCAGCTAAGATTCTCTAAGCTACACTGAAAAATGAGAAGAAGTTTATCTCTCTTACCTCAGTGATATCATCTGAAAACATGGTAAAAACGTGGGTTTTACAAATAGAGAACAAATTGTAATTTTTCTCCAACTAAAAACTGTCCAGTTTTGTGATCTAGCGAATAAGTAAAAGGGAGAAAAGGCAGTGGAAAACTGCATTTCATTATGAAGTTTCTGAAGTAGCAGCCAGGACACTAAATGGTCCCTAACATAAATAAGTCAATGTAAAGTAATTGACTTATTCACTTAGAGTATGATAATCCCAGTTTTTTTTCACTTTGTATGTTGTACCTTTGAATATTTTACTTTGATGTAACTGTATTTTTATGGTGCACAAAATTTACCGTGAAAACTTTATGTTACTTACCTACAGCTCAACTGAATCTCAATGAATACATTCTCTATATCATCCAATGTTTTCAATGAATGAATATGAAACATTATTTAAGGCAGAAGAAAGGTGAAAGAGTTAACTTTTTTTAAACTGCATCTGAAATTGTACTTCATTTTATTCAGCACTTGGGATAAATATTGCTTCTGCTTCTAAATACATCTAGCTCTGATCTAAGTTGTGACAATATTTTTTCCCATTATCAGACATTTAAAAGGAGCTCAAAAGAATAAAAATGGAAACAGATCTAGAAGGTATCTGACTATCACTCCAGCCCATTCAAAAGGCTTACTGTATTACATACAGCAATATTCTAGATTGGGGTGAGTATAACATAACTTAATATATGGTGCCACTCTTTAAAGTACAACAAATTTATCATATGATCTTACCTTTAACAGGAACCTAATCAACAAAATGAACAAGCAAGCAAAATATAACCCAAAGACACTGAAATTGAGAACAGGCTGACAGTGACCAGAGGGGAGAAGGGAGGAGATTATACGGAAAAAGGGTGAAGGGTTTGCAGGAACAATTATAAGGAACACATGGACAATAACAAGGGGGGATGGAAATGGGAGGGAGGTAGGGAGGGCTGTGGGGGGTTGGGAGGGGTTGGGGGAAGGCAGAAAACTGTACTTGAACAACAATAAAAATGTTTAAAAAAATAAAGTGCAACAATTTTTAAAAATTCAAAACAACTTCATTATAAATTAAGACTATGTCTAATTGTTAAATTGGTAGAGCTTATAAATACTTTAAAAATTAAGAGAATGGTATCCTACAGATAATTTCACCAGACGTCAAATGACATTTATAACACTATTCATTTCGGTAGTGTTTGAAATAAGGGAAGAAAGAAAAAAAGAAGAAGAAGGAAGGAAGGAAGGAAGGAAGGATGGAAGGATGAAAGGAAGGAAGGAGGGAGGGAGGGAGGGAGGGAGGGAGAGAGGGAGGGAGGGAAAGAAGGAAGGAGGGAAGGAAGGGGAAAGAAAAGGGAAGGAAAGGAGAGAAGAAAGGAAAGAAAGAAGGAAGAAAGGAGAGAACAAGGTAGGGGGGGGAGGGAGGAAAGGAGGAAGAAAGGCAAACCTAGAACTATTCAGCGAAAGGAACTAAGTATAATAACTTACAATCGAGGCTACTGTATTTGATTATAACTTAGTAATTCTAGTGTGTGCCATTCAAATCATAGTCTATGTCAATTTGTTCAATGTCAAATCTTCACAACCATATGTAGGAGTCCTGATCATGACATATTCATTCTATGAAATATCATTCAGCCCTAATATAAAATAAGGAATCATATTGTGTATTAATCTGGAACTACCATTAAGAACTGTTAACTGAAAAAAGTAAGATACAGAATTTGGTATTGTGTAAAAAGAAGACAGAATATTAAAATTTCATTTTGCTTGTAAGTGCATAAAAGTATTTTTAGAAGAAGCCACAGTGGCTGGGGCACAGGAGAATAGGAGACTTTTCATTTTGTATCCTTTTGTACATTGGAATTTTGTTCTAAGTGAATGTATTGATATTACCTATTTATAAAATAAATTAATTAGCCCTAGCTGGTGTGGCTCAGTGGATTGAGTGCTGGCCTTCGAACCAAAGCATCACCAGTTTGATTCCCAGTCAGGGCACATGCCTGGGTTGTGGGCCAGGCCCCCAGTCAGGGGTGTGCAAGAGGCCACCACACATTGATGTTTCTCTCCTTCTCTTTCTCCCTCTCATCCTCTCTCTCTGCAAATAAAGTCTTTTTTAAAAAATAAATTAATTAACTAGTTAATTAATTAACTGGAAGATATTTGAAGCCCTGGCCAGTGTTGTTCAATTGGTTGGGCATTGTCCTGCAAACTGAAAGGCCACAAGCTCAATTCCTGGTCAGTGCACATGCCTGGGTTGTGGGTTCGATTCCCAGTCAGGGCATGTGCAAGAGGCAACTGATCAATGTTTCTCTGTCTTTCCCTTTCTCCCTCCCTTTACCTCTCTCTAGAATCAGTAAAAGAGAAAAAAAATTAATAAATTTTTGAGGAGTAAAAGAAAAAATTAATTAAAGCTTGACTAGCCTAGAAAAGATCCCTGGAAATGTCAAGATATGAGCTAGGGCTGAATTTACAACCATGATTTAAATTATAAAAAGTCAAAAGTGAAATGTCTTTAAGGAAGTAAGAGCACTAATAAGACAAAAAAGTGGATATGAAGTGAAATAAAGAAAGAAATGTCTCCAAAATCAAACTATATGGGACAGCTGTAAATGACAGGACAATTTTTCTCCCGCTATTTCAGTGTTACGGAAATTAATAAGACTCAAACTCTTTTAATTAATTGAAGGCAAAATAACAAAGTCATAAATGTGATTTTTAAAATGACTATATTAAAATGACTAGTTATACAAGTATGTTCAGTTCATGAAATTTCATCAAACTGAGATGAGCACTTGTGACTTGTACTCTTTTCTCTATGTATGTGATTGTTCAATAAAAAAACAGAGATAGATTTTAATCTAGAAGCTACATATAGAATTTCTTATAGAGAGAAAAAGAGAAATGGAACGTAAGAAATTAATAAGTTACTGTAGCAATACAGCTTGAGAAATGAGAATCTATAATTGACAATGCCAGTGAGAATTAAGATGAAAGAGCACTGACCTGGTGAATGAATTTAGGGAATAAAAGAGAAGCAGACGATCCTAAGACAATTTCAAAGTTTTCATTAGAATTGATGACAATATCAATAGAATATGAGACTATTGGTCCAATTGAGACCAATTGAGACTATGGTCTACTTTTAAAAAATGCATTCATTTCAGCAGGAAATAAAACATAAAAGACCAAGCATCCAAATTTGAGAGAATCAGTTGCTTAAGGTTATAAGTGAAACCAACAGGCTGAATGTTGAAAGAAAAACAAAGTCAAAGACAATACCCATGAGCACCTGTCATTTGAGAAATGAGAGGAAAAGAGACCAAACAAAGGACAGAGATTAAGTGAACAAAATAAGAGAGATATGGCAGAGTTACAGATGCCATGATGGGGAGAGGACAGTAGTTCTGATGTCAGATGGAGATGTGAAAATTGCAAAAAAGTCATTTTCCAATTTTTGTAATACATGCTTTTATGTGTGTGTACTGAGTATATTTTGTTTCTAAATATATTTTGATGCACAAGGTAAAGTTGATATTTTTTGTGAAACATACCTCAAAAGGTCCCACTAATAACTAATGAAAAGAACAAAAAGTTATTTTTAAGAAAAAACAAAAATGTAAACATATCATCAGCAAATAAAGGAGTACAACTAGATGCCACAAGTTTGACAGCATGGTATCAAAGGAAAAAAACAGAAAATTCTGTACTCTATACAGCATAGCAATGTATCCAAATTACCCCAACTTCAAGAAGATATTCTAAGTAAGAACAGCCAACAAAGTCCTAAGACTTCACTTTAATTACACCAGTATGGAAACAGCAGGTAGAAAGTGACTAAGCCAACCAAAGGAAAATCAAGAAAATACCTAAGAGACAAGCTTCTGTACCAGGACACAACCTTAGAAAATGAAGGAAGGGCAGCCTTCGCTTGCCATTTTCCAGGGCTCTGTGAGTAATCAGTGTATGAAATTAAATCCAGGAGTACAGATGTTTAATGCAACCTCATACAAGAGAACAAATATCAGCAACCCCAACAAAACCAAAGTCAGCCCCAGCCAATATCACCCTACCCCTCTACCTCCATGCTCCCATGACAACAAAACTAAAAGAAGTAAAAACCAGCTTCTGGTCCAGGCAAGATGCCATAGACCATTTTCTCAATTGTACTCCACAAAACACAACTATAAACACTGGAAATTGTGCAAGAAACAACCAAAGAACCCTGAAAGGTAGAAAGAAGGCATACTCCTTTGGCCCCAGGACTGGAAGAACAGCACAAAAGCAGTTTTGTTCCTCTTCCCCAACAGAAGGTCACCCCCCAACTTTCCCCAACCTCCAGTCTAGTAACAAAAGGCAGCCCATATAGGCCAACTCCTCCCAGGATCTGACAGGCATCCCTCTGACAACAGTGGGAGAGCCAGATACCACCAGCAAGGGAGATTGATTATGAGCCTCACACAGAATGAACAACCATGGGAAGCACTCTCTCCTGCTACTCCTGAGAATCCCCTTTTCCACCAAAAGAAACAGAGCCAGGCAGGAAGAACCAGCTAGAGAGACCCAGCTATTGCAAGCAGTCAAGTCATGAAGCTTCTTTGTCCTCATAGAACCAAGGATCTCCTTCCCTACCCACAGACATCAGAGCCAGCAAGCAGAAATAGCAAGATGGACTCAGCTTTAATAAGAGAACCAGACCAAATAGCCCTTGTTCTCCATGGGCCCAAGACTCTCCTCTCCTGCCCAGAGACATCAGGGCAGCTAGGGGGTACAGTAACGAAACTCCATCTCATTCCTTCCCTACTAATAGACATCCAGTAGCTCAGACTAAGAAAAACATCTTCTATTCACTCAAGTAGCTTCAGCAGGAAACAGTGGAAGCCCTAGTGGTACCAGATAAATAAAGCAAACCAAAATAACAAAAAGACTCTAAAAATTAAACTGTCCTTGGAATCACAACCCACAAAAATAAGCCAAGACCTGAAAACTAAACCCAAACAGACTGACTATAAAAGATAAAAGATTGAAATAGGCCCTACAGCCTCCTCATATAATAAATAAAATATCTAAGATTCAACTGAAAATCACCTGTTATACCAAGAACCAGGGAAAAAAAATCAAAACTTGAAAGAGAAAAGACAATCAACTAATGCCAACACCAATTTGAACCAGATGTTGGAATCATCTGAAAAAGGACTTAAATCAGCCATTATAAAAATACTTTATTAATCAATTACAAATTCTCTTAAAACAAATGTGAAATAGAAAATCTAAGCAAAGAAATAGGAGCTATATAAATAACCAGATAGAAATTATGGAATTAAACAATTCTATAACAGGAATTGTAAATTCACTAGATGGGTTCAATAGTAGTGTAGAGATGACAGGGGATACAATCAGTGAATATAAGGACAGAGCAAAAACAATGCAACCAATCCAAAACAATAGAAAGCAAATAGACTGGGGAGCAAAAAAAAAGGGGGGGAGAAAAACAAAGCCTTGCAGATCTGTGGGACAATAAGGAAAGATCCAACATTTGTATCATCTGAGTTCCACAAGAGGAGAGAGTTGGGATGAAAAAACAGTATTCAAAGAAATGTATCCATCCTGGTAAAGAAGATACTATATACATATGAAAATAAAGACAACATGGTATTGGTAGAGGATAGACAATAGATCAATAAAACAGAAATAGACCCACACAAATATGCTCAACTGCTTTTTGATAAAGATCCAAAAGCAATTCAATGGAAGAAAAATAGTCTTTTTAACAGGTGGTACTAGAACAATTGGGTAGCTATCATCCCTTGTCCCTGGCCCCAAAGAGAACATTGATCTAACACTTTACACAAAAATTAACTTTGGACTTAAATGCAAACATAACTGGAAAACTTCTAGAAAAAAAAATGGGAGGCAATCTTCAGGAGCTAAAAGGTAGGCAGAGTTCTTAAACTTGGTACAAAAACAATCCATAAAAAAAAATTGGTAAATTTGGGCCTTGTCAAAAGTAAAAACTTTTTCCCTGTGAAAGCCCAAGTGGAGAGGATAAGAAGCAAGCTACAGACTAGGAGAAAATATTTGCAGAACATATATGTAGAATACAAAAGATCTCTCAAAATTCAACAGTGACAAACAACAACAATCTAACTAGAAGGTGACCAAAAGATATGAACAGATATCTCACAGAAAAGGGCATAAAAATGGCAAATAAGCACATGAAAAAATGTTTAACATCATTAGCCGTAAGAGAAATGCAATTAAAACTGCAATGAGGTATCACTACACACCTATTTTAACCTATTAGAATGGTTAAAATAAAATATAATGACAACCACATGCTGTTGAGGATGTGAAAATACTGGATCACTCATTTGTTGCTGGTCAGAAGACACAATGGTACAGCCACTCTGGTTTCCTATAAAACTAAACATTCAACTACCATACAGACACAGCAATTGCACTCCTGGATATTCATGCTAGAGAAATGAAAACATATGTTCACGCAAACACCTGCACACAAATGTTCACAGCAATGCTTTTTGCAATAGCCAAAACCTGGATTTAGCCCTGAGATCCTTCAACAGGTGAACAGACACCACGGAATACTATCACACTAAAAATGAAAAAACTAGAAGTATAGGCAACAACTTGGGTCAATCCCCAGGAATCCTACTGAAGGAGAAAAGCCAATTCCAGAAAGTTACATACCACATGCTTTCACTTATATAATATTCTTGAAATGACAAAATTTTGAAAACAGGATAGATTACAGGTTGCCATAGTTTAGGGCCTCAGTGTGATTATAAAAGGGGATCCAAGGGACTGAGGAGTGTTTGAAGTGTTCAGTACCTTGATGGTAGTGGTGGACACATTAACCTAGACATATAATAAAATTTCATAGAACTTAATATATACACAATAAATGAATACAATAAAAAGTAAAGAAATATGGTAAGATTAGTGGGTTTGTATCAATGTTATTACACTGGTTGTCATACTATACTATAGTTTCCCAAAATGTTACCTTTGAGGAAAACTTGACAATATGCACAAGAGATTATTCTTTCATACACTGCATGTTAATCTACAATTAAATCAATAGAAATTTCAATTAAAAATAAAAGTATTGGCCAGACCTCAAACTATAGCCCAGAGAAAGAATAATAATGTGGAGAAGGTATCACAAATCAGCACTATTCTTCTAGAAGTAATAGGATAGAGCTGCCTATGTTAACCATGAAGAACAGGAAAAGAAACTGCAATGGAATTATACAGCCAGTCATGATGCAGACCAAAAGTTACAAGAGAGACAAAAGACAGGAGGCTGAGGTGGGGGAGTGGGGGGAGTACGTGGGAAGGGTGGATTATATCAGACTGATTTGTAAAGTAAATTCCAATGGGCAGGGGATTACTCTGTTCTATTCTTCACCATATCTCCAGTGCTTAAAACAGTGCTTTGCATATAGTAGACAAAAAAATCTGGTAAATGAATTCACTGGGTGAGGCTACATAGCATTGTGCATGCATTCTTATGCCTTGATGGACCCCACTTTGCACTCACCAATCTTTAGGACACTTAGCAATACCAGGTATTAATTTTATTATTACTTTTAATACTAGATATTAACTTTACAAATCTAACATACAGATTAGTCAAAATTGGCCTCACAAAGCCTTCAATCCTCAATAATAGCGCCACTACTTAGTACTTAAGATTCCTTAAATGCCTCAGGATTCCTTAAGATTCCTTAAATACCTCTATACCTTTGCAGATATTGTTCCTTCAGCCCAAATGTTTTTCCTTCCTTGTCTGCCTGGAGAATTCTCTACAACTAAACTTTAAAGTTGTATTCTCTGTGAAGCTTTCTCTGACCATCCCCAAAACCTGGAACACAGCCACCCCAGGCCGACTTAGATGTTCCCTTTACTCAGATCTCAGGGATCAAGTATATATTGGTAATTACTACAACACTTCTCACAGCATATATAAACTATTTGTTCAGATACATTTCTCTCATTACACTGTGAGCCCATGGAAATCAGAACATCGTGGAGCTTTTATCTTTCTGTCACTGGGGCTTCACTTACTGCCCACAATACAGCAGGCATTCAATTTATTATAGATAATTGCAAGAGCAAACCCATTTTTTTAAATCTGTAAATGAGATTTTAAATTAAAACTTCCTATAATTCAGTGTACTGTATATACAGTAAGTACAAGTCAGGCAGAAACAGAGTATTTTATAAAACTACACACATATTATTAGCAAAGATGTCTATTTTTAAATAGTATTACTAAAAGAGTGAAAACAGTAAAAGTCCTAATAAGCTATTGACTATTTAGATTTATCTAAATCTACCGTATTTAATGGTATTCAGTTTGGTATTTCAGATCAAGTGAGTTACGTTGAGTTTCAAATTCACCATAAATAATTATTAAAAACTTTAAAAGAAACAAAAATTGCCGTATTCTAGAAAATTAGAAGTTCATTTTATATAAAATAAAGCTACAAATATATTCTTCTAAAACAAACATGGAAGTTAATAAATAGCAAAATGTAAAACACGTAACTACTTTCCTTGGCAGGACAATACAGTTCCCATGATATTTCTTGTAAGTATTAAGGATCTATGCATTATTTGTTATAAATACTTCCTGTTTTTCAACTTCCAGCTCAACAAGAAGCAACTTTTATATTCTCTAGTTACATAGATGGAAATATCATTTTTATATCTTATAAATAAAGTTTCATTTGTATTGAATACTTTTTCAAGTAAGGCTGATTTACTTTAACACAAATAATGTCTTATAAAACAGGTTATATTTCTTCAATTATTTCTTCTATTTTAATACTGACAAAGATTCTACCAAAGGCATGCTAATTTAGAAAAATCAGCATATAAGTGAACAAAAACTATATAATAGGAACAGGAAATATTTCATTTTTCCGCCACTAGATATTCTCATGAGAAGCAGGAAATTCAATAGAGCTTGAATTTATTTTCTTTTTACTGTCTTATTTCTTTTGTTTTTAAGAGTTTGAACTTATAATCCTTGATTAATAAAACCTATCAAAATCACTTTGTGGATCAAGTTACTTCATCAGAATATGATTGTTCATGGATTAAGACTACAAAATCATTAGACAGTTAAAAGTACAAAAATAATTATCTTATGGTACTTCTTACATTTATAAGCTTTAATACTGGCACAAGTCAGAAATGATGACTCTATTTGAACAAAATATCAAGCTGCCTGCAGCAAGACGGAAACAAAGCGACAAAAAGCCACCGAGTATACAAGTTATAACCACAGTTAGAAACCAAAAATCTGACCAGATACGAATACAAAGAGAAGTGTCATTTCACAAGCAAACAGGCAGGAATGAACAGTCACCAAAGTTTAACTGTGAAGACAACATCATTCATTACCAGCTAATAGGTGCTGACATTGGCCACCTTACAGATAACAGCATTTAAAACTCCTATGCTTTCTTTATTTGAAAAGGTTGTTCCTAGCTTAAAAAGGTTGTTCTTAGCTTAAAAAAAAATTAAATGCAAGTAAAACAGCACTGAATTAGGCAGCCTATTAAAATAGCATTATGGATGATAATGTCCTAAGGTAAAAGAACACTGAGTAGAAACTGTGCATGCCCATAAACAAATGAACATTGAGCGCAGGCTGTGAACCAAAGTGTCACAGGTTCAATTCCCAGTCAGGGCACATGCCTGGGTTGCAGGCCACGGCCCCCAGCAACTGCACATTGATGTTTCTCTCTCTCTCTCTTTCTCCCTGCCTTCCCTCTCTAAAAATATATACATAAAATCTTTAGTAAAAACAATTGTTACATTCTAGCCAAAAAAAAAAACAAATGAACAACATATTTGCTTTTAAATTAACTTTCTTTAATTTTAAAATTGTATTTGAAAGTACTGACATTTAAAAATATTTAAGGAGAGCATAATTATTAACAGAAATTTTTCCTTTGTTTTAAAGTATTAATATAAATCAACAGGTATTTATTGAGTAACCATGGGAAAGATAATGTTAGGAGATAAAGATAAATAAAATCTTGATTACTACCTTGAGATAATTTACAGTGTATGAAAAATAGACAAGTTCACAGGTAACAATGATAAAATTCATTCAAAATTCATTCAGCAACATGTATTGAACATCTATTTGCTAGGTTTTCACAGATTTCTCTGAAATCACAGATTTCTCAGTGCCAACAATTCCAAGGCACATAAGATTACAGTTCCTAGTCTCAGGAAGCTGACAACCTGTGAGGAGTGACAAACCTGGAAAATGCCATATAATTCAACAGGTTCACACATATAAATTAGTTATAGATTCAGTGGGAAAACAGAGGAAGTATCAGGGAAGCGTTTAGAGTAATAAAACCATAAGGTACAAAGTGTTACAGAGACACAGAGAAAGGAAAAATAACAGCTGAGTAGAGGATTCAAAAACCCTTTATCAAGAAGAGAACTTCATTTGGCAATATATATGTGTACCAAATCATCACATTGCACACCTTAAATTCATCCAATATTATATGCCAATTATATCTCACTAAAGCTGGGGAAAATATTAATTAAAAAGAGAATATCTCTAGTGGCCTGGAGGGATACTTACAGAAAGAGAACGCATACATGTATGTCTATTGGCAAGAGTATATAGCAAGTGGCTTTAGAAACAGTCCTGGGTTGAAATCCTAATTCTACCATTTAATAGCTATATAACGGCACATTTTAATTAACCTCCTGCAAGCTCAGTTTTCTTATCTTCAAAATGGAGATAGTGATACCTATTTTGCAGGCCAGACGAAATCAAGTATTTAATGTGTCAGACTTTGGAAAGACTTATTAAAAAGTAGTCATTACTAATTAAGCATGAGAGAGACAACACACACACAAGAGAGACCATGGAAGAGCAAATGATGGAGCAATGTTTCTTTCTAAACAGAAGTTTCAACATGAGCAAGAATATATAGGTAGAAAACAGGGGCCATGTTTGTGAAACATTATTAATTTGAAGAAAAACAGGAACAAAAGGGTTTAAAAAATTAAGTAGAACCACAATGCATACAACCTTGTACACCCTAAATTCTAGAAACATAACTATTATCTAGATAACTCTTAGCCTTTTGCTCTTTCTATATGATTAAATTAAGGTCAAATAATTTTTTCCCCTCAAAGAGAATATCAGTGTGAGGAAAAGCCAAAATAATTACAAACTCAATATGTGTACTTTCAAATAGGTTCATTAAAAGCATACACTAGCAGAATGGCAACCATCAAGGCCCCATCAGTATTAAGTTAAATGAACTAAGCGAAAGTCAGTCCCTACACACTGCAATGAGATAGCCTCTCAGGGAACCCAGATCTGACAACTCCAGATTTAGAACATGGAGGAAAGTAAGTTCCATTCATAGATTTTTGTGTGTGTAATCCACTCTTTTCCCAAAAGACAAGGCCTGACACCCTCCCCCACACCCATCCCATCTTTTCTCTAAAATCATATCCTAACAAATGTGTTTTCTTCCCAAATTGTTTCCAACTCCTAACCTTACCTGAAACCTGGCTCCCCCAAAACACAGTGTTCTCACATGGAGACTAGCCTTCCCTACATTCTACCACCCACATCCATGAGGCTGGGGAGCTGGGGGTGCGATGGGTAACATTATCCTGATTCCTTGGTGCCATTTCCAAATCACTGCTCTTCCAAATGTATTGAAAAATCTCTTCTCTATTGAAATTTACATCATTCAGCTTTACAAAGTCCTATCTCACCTGGTTGTTATTTGTCTCTAAATCTTCCTTTCAATCTCCACTTATTCTCTAATCCAACTCTTAAGTTCATCCATGTAGACTTTGACCTCTAATCTTTCCCTTCTCCAAAGACCCCTGTGATCCAATTCCATTTCAACTGTCCCTGCTACTGCACATCGCCTGAACCTAAAACTGCTCTATCTCTGCAGTGGTAAATTTTAACATTCTAGGTTTACGTCACAACCTACTACATTCCATCTCTCTGGAGTCCTAACTGCTTCTATACCTACTTTTCGGCCTCAAAGGAATTCACAAAAAACTGAAGACTGTATTTTTGGGGCTGAAGCTGAAGACATCTCCAGGAACAGTACGGAATGGCCCAGAGCAGAGCAGACCATCACAGAGCGGAGCTGCCTAGCTGCAGAGGAGTCTGGCCCCTGGGCAACCTCATGGCGGTGCTGTTTTCACAGCTGCACTGTAGCACTATGGAGCTGTTTTCACACCCATGCTGTATTACTGTTGGGCTGTTGGCACTAAATAAATTTCCTTCTTCACCACACATCAAATTGGGGACTCCTGTTGGCATTGTGTTGGCAGTAACAACCACTGATTGACATACCCATACATTTGGTTACACTGGTTTCTGACTATTATTCTCTGTTAGTTCTGTCCTCTTATATAACCAACAAATTTTAGAATTACAGGAACATAAGTAGAAATCAGTGGATAAGAATGAAAAACAAACTTTGGAACATATACTTTGAAAATTATATAAATATAAACATTCATGTTCTTAAATACATATATTTTAAAACTACAAATTAGGTGCCCTGGATGGTGTGGCTCAGTGGATTGAGTGCCTACCTGCTAACCAAAAGGTCGCTGGTCCAATTCCCAGTCAACGCACATGCCTGGGTTGCAGGCCAGGACCCCAGCAGGGGGTGTGCAAGAAGCAACCACACATTGATGTTTCTCTCCCTCTCCTCTTTCCATCCCCCTCTCCCCAAAAATAAATAAATAAAATCTTTTAAGAAAATAAAAATAAAAGTACAAATTGGTACGCATCAAACTCTTCTCATTACCTCTGAAGAGTGAGACTTGGAGTAGAGGGAAGAACCTCACTTTCTCCTTTAGGTACCTCTACTTTGCATTTTTATAATAAGCATGTATTCACTTTAGAATGTAAAAATGATACAAGAAAAGACTTCCCAAAGAATTCTTTTTTAAGACCAAAGATGAAGAAAAATCAAATTTCATAGATACACTAACAATAAAAATTATTTCTCCTTAAAATTTATTTGATTTATATTTATTTATAAAATGACTAAACACTTATAGTTACTTCTGTGAAAAATCTTCCAATTATATTTCTACTCATAGAACACTTCTGGTTTCTGCTGAACAATTCATCCCTGTTCTATACCCCAGGCTCTTCAACCAGTTTTAGTTCAAATTGAGCACCTCAACACAATTCAGTCTAACAACAGGTCCAACCATTACCGTGATTGCCCAACAAAGGAGTCTTTGTCCCTTTTCTCTGTCTTAAAAAAAGCCTTTCATTCATTCATTTACTGATTCATCCAATAAGTACTTATTAAATGTCTATAACATGCTCGACACTGAGTGAGGTCCTGAGCGCACACAAATAAAAAGTACTGGTCATGGCGTCAGGGAGCTTATTAGAGGAGAAGCAGTTCTAACACATAACAATAATTACTACAAGTAATACAAAGTATATACAAAGTACTATACAAAGTATAATACAAGCACAAAAGTATAATCCAAACCTAGTTGGAGTGAAAGGAAAGAAAGGCTTCATAGACATCTAGAGTAGTTCCCTCTTCACTGGCCTTTACTTTCCTCTCAACTAAAATAGGATTCCCCTCCCTTTGAAAATACTGCTTAAAAGTTATGTTCTAATTCTTCAAAAAAAAAATCCTCCATTTATTCCTAAATGTCACATAATTCTTAAAGAAAACTAACCACATCTGTGAAACTCAAAAGCAAGCAAATAAAGAAAAATAAAAGCACCCACTGAGAGTAACAGAAAGAGCAAGTACTTAAATCTTTTCTAATTGTGCCTAGCTCTCATTGTCCCTACTAATTTGCTTATCATTTGCATTTTAATTACCTCCCATTTGAAATTATGCATTTTTCAAAGGTGAATACTTAGACTGCTACAACTAGATGCATATCCCTATGTATAATCAACCAACTAGTAAGAAGGTGGAGGTGCGTAATGGTGGGTGGGAGGTGGGGAACCCTGCAGATTTCTGTTGTTTTAAATAAATTTCAGTAGCTAACTAGTGCCAGTGTACAAAATACAACATAAATTTCCTAGTTTTCTTACCTTTACCTTAATGCAACCAAATGTAAAAACCACAGTCAATGCATATTTAAAATTAGAATACTATCAGCAGATTTTTCAGAAAAAACTTGAAGGCCAGTAGGAAATGAGATGGTATGTTCAAAGTGCTGAAAGTAAAAACTTCAAACAAAGAATAACCTACATGGCAAGATTCTCAATCATCATCAAAGGAGAGATAGAATTTTCCAGAAAAGCAAAAACTAAGGGAGTTTGCCACCACTAAATAAGCCTTAAAATGAATGTTTAAGGGACTTCTCTAAGCTTTATGTGTTACTAATAAGTAACAAAAAAAACATAAGAAAGTAAAAGTCCAACTGGTAAAGGTAAATATATACTAAAGGTAGCAAGCCAATCAATTACAAAACTAATATGAAGGATAAAAGACAAAAGTAGTAAAAATAGTAACTACAACAATCAGTAAATGGACACAAAATAAAAAGGTTTATCATGTGACATCAATAACATAAAATATAAGAAGGTAGGGTAAAGACATAATTCTAGAATATATTCATACTTAATTTGGTATCAATTTAAAATAGACCAGAATATATATGGGCTTATATATGTGAACCTCATAATAACCACAAAGTAAAAACCTACAGCAGATAAACAAAAGACAGTGGAAAAAGAAACTAAACATACAACAAGCAAAAGGTAATGAAAATGGAAACTAAACATAACACTAGAGAAAGTCATCAAACAACAAGGAAAAAGAAAGCAGAGAAAAACAACAAAACAGTAGGAAAACAATTAACAAAATGGCAATAAGTACATACCCATCAAGAATAACTTTAATGTAAATGAACTAAATACTCCAATCAAAAAAAACAGAGTAAATAGCACCACTGGTGTAGTGATATCATGCAAAATTCCCAAAAACCATAGAGTAGCTCAATGAATAAAAAACAAGACCCATCTATATGCTCTCTACAAGAGAGTCACTTCAAATATAAGGACTCACACAGACCTTAAGTGAAGAGATGGAAAAACCTATTTCATGCAAATAGAAACCAACAGAAAACTTGAGTAGCTATACTTATATCAGGCAAAACAGGCTGTAAAACAAAGATTATAATAAGACAATGATGGATATTTTGTAAGGACAAAGGGGTCAATACAACAAGATACATTTATAAATATACATGGGTGGGCAAAAGTAGATTTACAGTTGTACAAATAAATAATACAATAAATAATAATAAAATTATAAACTCTGTATCACATATTCACAACTATAAACCCACTTTTGTCCACCCTGTATGCACCCACCATAGGAGCACCTAACTATATAAAGCAAATATAAACAGACCTAAAGAGAGAAATCAACAGCTATACGATAATAATAGAGGACTTTAACACCCAATTTACATCAGTACATAGATCATCCAGAAAGAAATTTAATAAAGAAACATTGGCCTTGGAGGGGACCCAAGATGGTGGAGGAAAAACTGGAAGCTCCACTAACCTCTTCCCAGCACCACATTGGAATTACAACTAAATTAAAGAAAAGTCATCTCAAATAACCAACTGAACACAGCCTTGGCTCCCATAGGCAACAGCTGAAGTTCCGAAGGGGTATTTCAGCAGCCAGGGGGGTCCCCCTGAGAAGTGTGAGGCCTAAACCTGAGGCTGGGCAACCCAGCATAGAGCACCAGAACTGGGAAAGGAGCCCAAATAACATCCTGCTGTGAAAAAAAGCAAGGTTTCTGTCCACCAGTGAGAGATGGCTAGAGATTCAGAGAGCCTCTTAAGGGGCCAACACACAAAATTTCATTTACAGATACTTACCGTGGGCTCTGGCAGGGGGAGAGCAAAGTGGACAAGAGATACATGAGGACAGTCTGGGGCTGGTGTTTCTGGGGAAAGAACTGAGAGATCAGCTGCCAGGATACCTGCACTGAGTCATTCCGCAAACTACAGGAACAACCCTCCTTGGGAAAAGCACTGCCCCTCCATGTGGCATCAGCCAGAGGGGAAGCATCAGCCAGAAAGGAAGCAGTAGCCCCACCCACAGCAAAACCTCTCAACCCACTCTGTGGAGCTTAAGCCAGGCTGCTGAGCACATCTGGAGGCTATCTCAGTGATTCAGTCTAACAGCAAAGGCAGATCTCTGAGAGCACTGAGACTTTAGCTGACCCTTCCTGAGCCCAGTGCTGGTAAAAGCTGAACTTGGGGCACAAGCTTATTCTTTCTGCACACCCCAAGACCTGCAGAGGAAGCTCCAAGCTGTGGTCTGCTGATAGCCCCAAACCTGTTGCCAGGGTCAGTCACAAAGAGGTGGATATAGGACTACACCACAGTCTTTGCAGAGCTACCTAATAGGTAGAAACAAATACAAAGAAGCAGCCAAAATGGGAAGACAAAGAAACAGACCCCCAATGAAAAAAAAGAAGATTCTTCAGAAGAACTAGATGAAATGGAGGCAAGCAGTTTATCAGACAGAAGTTCAGAGTAATGATTATAAGGATACTCAATGACATGAAAAAGATACAGAAACATAAAAAAAAACAGTCAGAAATAAAGAATGCAATATCTGAAATAAATAATACACTAGAAAGAATAAATTGCAGATGATGCAGAGAAACAAATGAACAATTTGGAAGACACAGTAGAAAAAAATCCAAGCAGAGCAGCAAAAAGAGAAAAGAACTTTTTTAAAAAATAGGAGAGGTTGAGAAACATTTAGGACAACATAAAGTGTAACAACACCCACATCATGGGAATACTACAAAGAGAAGAGAGTTAACAAGGGATCAAAAACCTATTTGAAAAAATAATGACCTAAAACTTCCCTAGTTTGATGAAGGAAAAAGACATACAAGTCCAGGAAGCGCAGAGAGTCCTAAACAAGATGGAGCCAAAGAGACCTACACTAAGAGACATCATAATAAAAATGGAAAAGCTTAAAGACAGAGAAAATCCTAAAACCAACAAAAGGAAAACATGTAGTTACATACAAAGGAGCTCGGATTAGACTGTCATCTGATTTCTCGACAGAACCGTTTCGGGCCAGGAGGGATTGGTGTGAAATATTCAAGGTGATAAAAAGCAAGGATCTACAACCAAGGCTACTTTACCCAGCAAAGCTATCATTTAAAATTGAAGGAGAAATAAGGAGCTTCCCAGACAACAAAAAGCTAAATGAGTTTGTTAACACCAAAGCAGTAGTGCAACAAATGTTAAAGGGCAAAGAAGAAGGAGAAGGAGGAGGAGGAAGAGAAAGAGAAGGAAAAGAATGGAGAAGGATAAGGAGGAGAAGGAAGAGGAAAAGAAGGAGGAGAAGAAAAAAACAGGAAAATAGTTTAAAAACAAAGTGACAATAAATGTGTGTCTGTTGATAACCACCTTAACTGTAAATGTCTTAAATGCTCCAACCAAAAGACATAAGGTAGCTGAATAGCTAAGAAAACAAGACTACATCTGGTCCACTGAGAAACTGACTAGGTGGCTGTTCTTCAACATTAACTTAATGCTCACTCATATTAATTCAATGTTAATTTCAATATTAACATAATTTTTATTAAATTATCAATGCTAGAACCCTAAGACAGCAGCCAAGTAAGTAGAAGCTGAGTCTACTTGCTCTTGCCCCTAAGTCAGATTTTTGGTTGATCTTCTGACAGTTAACTTGAACAATCAACGGAATCTTGGCTGATACAAAGTTTTGATGTCAACAAGTAAAGATGATGCTCCATACCATCCTGTAAGGAGATGTTAGAAGTTGAAAGGGACATACCCTGTGTATGGGACCTACGGCAGCGGAGAGACCAGACAGAAATCACAGCTTTTGAGCTCCCTCCCATCTCAGAGCAGGAGGTGTAGTTCCAAAAAGGGATCCCCAACCAGGAGAGATGGGAAGGATATATAGAGTCAGGGAGACCCAGGCTACACACACACACAGAGCAGTATGTCCATAATGGTAGCTCCAACCTGGAGAATTCCAAACAGGAACTCTCCTGTTAGCCAGAACTGGGTCTACCAGAGGCATCAGCAGGCTTCAGCCAGCTGTGACCATGAGACACATTTTGCTTTTTAGGGAGGGGTATACACAGAGAACCAGACAGTAACTCAGTTCTGTGGTATGGGTATTTCATAAAGACTTTTTAAAAAGGAGTTGAAACATGGCTGAGCAAAGGCCCCACACACAGCTGCTCCTCCATCATAGACACCAGGCTGAAAGAGCAGTGGTTCCCACTGAATCCAGCTAGGCAGGGAGTTCAGAGAGTTTTCACAACAAGGGGTTTTCTGGGCCCCACCCAGCTCAGCCAGCAGGCCAGGGCCTGTGCAGATCAAAGAGATCTAGACTGTATCTCCTACAAAGGCAGTGAGCCAGGAGTTGAGCCCCAGAGATTCTTTGCAAATAGGCAGCAACCCCCACAGAGTAAAAACATCTGGGAAGGGAAAGGTGTGCCCATCCCCATAATGAAGAACAGTCTGGCCAGGCTCAGGAGTCCCCTGATGGGTGCATATCCTCAGGGGAAAGAAAGGGAGACACCAAGGGGGTACTTTCTGAACTTTTATCAGCCAAGACAAGACACATGGATTCTTTGGGCCCTATTCCACTGAAACCAGCTGGGCAGTGAGTGCAGAAATTGGCACAGCAAGGGAAA
The DNA here is from genome assembly GCF_004126475.2 of Phyllostomus discolor. Taxonomy (NCBI): domain Eukaryota; kingdom Metazoa; phylum Chordata; class Mammalia; order Chiroptera; family Phyllostomidae; genus Phyllostomus; species Phyllostomus discolor. The sequence continues at coordinate 72,380,181 of NC_040905.2, read as the reverse complement.
TTCAGGGCATCACCCAGCCTCAGCTCCTATACAAAGCTTCCATCAGTGCAAAGTAGGAAAGAGCTGTCCCTTTCACACAGACTGGCCCCTCATATGAAACAAGACTGCTAACTCATCAAAAACGATACATTACTGGAAATAAATGGGACAGGCCAATACGTGTGGCACACAGGCAGGGAAACATACCCATCATCTTCCCTGAAGTATGAATAGCGCATTTAAGAGGAGATCCAGGGGCACTATCCTCCCAATAGCACTAGAAGCCCTCTAAGAAACAGATGGATCAGCAGTAAGGCTAAGACTAACAATAGAACTGTAGATAAAGGCAGGTGGAAGTGGTACTTGCAGTGCTTTCAGACATTGGATGACCCACCCCGGGCCTTAAGCTAATGAAAAGCCAGTGAGGCAGAGCAGCAAGGACCATCCCAGACATAGCCAAGCCTGAAAGGTTCAGCCACAGATTGTAGATCACTTGTGTGTTTTGAGTAGACTATATAGAGCTAAATGAGTCAGGTGTCTGACAATGCCAGAGTAAGATCCAGAAGGAGAGGCCTTCAAACAAGCATTGGACTCTGCTGAGTTGACTATCACCTTGTTCTTTTTCACTGTTTCCATATTTTTTCTTTTGTAGAGCTTTTTAACTTTTTTTCTTTTCCTTCAATTTTGTTCCTATTAGTTTACTTTTTTATTTTGAATCTCATATTTTTCTCTTCCCTTCATACTTCATTTCCCCTTCTTCCTACCCTCTTTTATATGTTCTTATTTTCATTTTAAAATCTATTTTTCTCCATTCTTTGTCTAATTTTTGTTCCTTACTCCTATTATTATTTCTCCTCCCTCTATGCTCTCAAAAAGATTTTCTTTCCTTTAGTCATCTCATATTCTTTTTCTCTTCCTTATAATAATCATATTTTCTTTACACCTTTATTAATCTTTACTCATGTGTCAATGATTTTGATTTTGCAGTTAATTACTCTTCAATTTTGTTCCTAGTTATTCAATATTTTTATATCAAATTTCACATTCTACTCTTCCCTTGTCTTACCCCATTTTCCTTCTTCTTTTCCTTTCTTACATTGTTTTAATTTTATTTTTTCCTTTCTTTGCCTCATTTCTATGTCTTACTCTGATTGTTTCTCCTCCCTATACTGCTCAAATGCATTCTTCTTTCCTTTGGTCATCGCATATTATTTTTTTCTACCTTATAATACTCTTATTCTCTTTCTACCTTTGATGATTTTTCCTCATTTGTCATTGATATTGCTGTGGCTGTTGCTTTTCCTCAATTTTGTTCCTATTTTTTCACAACTTTTTTTTTTAATTATTTCAAGCCTCATATTTTACTCTTCCCTTTTCTTCATTTTGTTTTCTTACTTCCCTTTCTTATTTACATTTCAGACTTTGTTTTTTCCTTATCTTCACCTTGTTTCTATTCCCTGCCCTTATTATTTCTCCTCCCCTCAATCCTCTAAAATTCATTTTTGTTTTCCTTTAGTCATCTCAGATTCTTTTTTACCTTTCATATAATATTCTTATTCACTTTGCACCTTTGTTAATCTATGCTCATTTGTTATTGACATAACTGCTGTTGCACAGGGGCTATTTTTGCTGGTGTGGATTTTGTTTTCTGTATTGTTTTGTTTTGCTCTGTCAGCACCTGCACAACAGCATAAGAGATTAAGGAAACTGCACCAGTGAGTCCCAGAGGATTCCTACACCAAAGGCCACCCCACAAAGACAGGGAGTCAATGGAGACCAATCTGATATGTACAAACGAACAAAAAGAATCACCTAAAGGGAAGAGACAAAGAAACCCACAATCGAATGGAAATGAAAAATCTCCAGAAAAAGAGCTAAATGAAATTGAGGCAAGCAATTTATGACACATACAATTCAAAGTAATGGTTATAAGGACTCTCAAGAAACTAAATGAAAACTGTAAGAAACACAGAGGGAATTACATCAACATGAAAAAGGACACAGAAACTGTGAAGAAGAACTAGGTAGAAATAAAGAATACAATATCCTCCTGGCTGGTGTAGCTCAGTGGATTGAGCGGGGGCTGTGAAACAGTGTTGCAGGTTCGATTCCCAGTCAGGGTACATCCCTGGGCTGCAGGCCATGAGCCCCAGCAACCATACATTGATGTTTTTCTCTCTCTCTTTCTCTGTCTCCCTTCCTTCCCTCTCTAAAAATAAATAAATAAAATCTTAAAAAAAAAAGAATTCTATTAAAAAAAAGAATACAATATCTGAGATGAAAAATACACTAGAAGGAATAAAAAAACAGGCTAGATAAAGCAGAAAAACAAATCAGCAAGTTGGAAGACAAGACAGAAAAACACACAGAGTAAAAACATTAAAAAAGACTCCAAAAGAATGAAGATAGCTTAAGGGACCTTTGGAACAACATGAAACGTAACAACAGTCACATAATAGGGGTAGCAGAAGGAGAAAAAAATGAGCAAGAAATAGAAAACCTGTTTGAAAAAATAATAACGGTAATCTTCCCTAACTTGGTAAAGTAAAAAGGCACGCAAATTCATGAAGCACAAAGGGTCCCAATAAACATACATCTAAAGAGGCCCACCCCAAGAAAAATCACAATTAAAATGCAAAATTTAAAGACAAAGAGAGAATCTTAAAAGCAGCAAGGGGGAAACAGCTAATAATATACAAGGGAGCTCCAATAAGGCTTTCAGCTGATTTTTCAACAGAAACACTACAAGGCAGATGGGGCTGGCATGAAATATTTTAAGTAATGAAAAGCATGGACCTGCAACCAAGACTACTCTCTCCAGCAAAGCTCTCATTCAAAATGGAAAGAGAAATAATGAGCTTTTAAGACAAACAAAGGCTAAAACCAAACAAGCTCCACCAAACGAGCATTACAAGAGATGCTAAAGACACTACTTAAGAAGAAAAAGAAATTGAGAGGGGGAGGAAACAGGTACAAAGTGGAAAAAATGGCAATGAACAAACACCTATCAATAATAACCTTAAATGAAAATGGATTACGTGCTCAATCAAAGCACACGGGGTACCCGAATGGATAAGAAAATATTACCTGCATATATGCTGTCTAAAAGAGACCCATCTCAAAACAAAAGATACACACAGGCTGAAAGTGAAGGGATGGAAAGAAATATTCCATGCAAATGGACATTAAAAAAAAGCTCAGGTAGTAATACTCGTATCAGACAAAATAGACTTAAAAACAAAAGCAGAAGACCTACAAGGTCACAGCATAATACTTAAGGGAGCCAACAAGAGGATATAAGTCTTGTAAACATATATGAACCCAATATAGAGACACCTAAATATATAAAGAAATTTGGAGGACTTTAAGAAAGAGATACACAGCAATACAATCATTTTAGGGGATTGTAACACCCCATGTCAACAGTATAAATATCTTCCAAACAAAAAAAATCTTCTAGAGTGTCTTTAAAAGTCACTCTAGATCAAATAAACTTAACTGATTTTTACGGAACATTTCAACCCAAAGAAGCAAAATGTTTATTCTTCTGAAATACATGTGGACCCTTTTCAAAAATAAACCACATAGTAGAACACTAAACCAGCCTTAACAAGTTCAAGAAAATTGAAATCATATGAAGCATCTTTTCAAATCACAATTGCCTGAAACTAGAAATCAACCTCAAGAAAAAAAACTCAAAAACATTCAAATACATGGAGGCTGAATGCCATGTTATTAAATAATGATGGGTTAACAATGAGATCAGGGAAGAAATCAAAAGGTTTCTGGAAACAAATAAAATGAACAATATAACCCAAAACCTATGGGACACAGTTAAGACAGTCCTGTGCAGGAAGTCCATAGCAATTCAGGCTACCTAAAAGAGATAGAAAAATCTCAAATAAATAACCTAACCCTACATCTAAAAGAACTACAGGAAAAACAACAAAGGCCAGAGTGAGCAGAAGGAAGAAAATAATCAAGATCAGAGCAGAATTAAATGACATAGAGACTTAAAAAAAAACGGACAATTCAAAGGATCAATGAATCCAGAAACCTTTTGCTTATCTTTCAAAGATTATCTTTCAACATTATCTTTGAAAGATAAACAAAATTGGAAAACCATTAACCAGACTCATCAACAAAAAAAGAAAGAGGACCCAAATAAATCAGAAATGAAAGAGGAGAAATAACAACCAATACCACAGAAACAAATATAAAGGATTGTAAGAAATTACTAGGAACACCTATATGCCAAGACATTGGACAACCTGGGTGAAATGCATAAATTTCTTTAAACATACAATCTTCCAAAACTGAATCAGTAGCAAAAACCTGAACAGAATTTAACAACCAGCAAAATTGAAGCAGTAATCAAAAAACTCCAAGCACACAAAATCCTTGGACCAGGTGGTTTCACAGGTGAATTTTAAAAAACACTCAAAGAAGAACTAACACCTACCGTTCTCAAACTATTCCAAAAGTTTTGAGAAGACAGAAGACTCCCAAACTCTTTTTACAAGGCCAATATTATCATAATTTCAAAACCAGATAAAAACATGACAAAGAAAGGAAATTATCCATGGGCCAATATCCATGATGAGCACAGATGATAAAATCTTCAACAAAAAACTAGCACCGGATCCAGCAATATATTAAAAAGAACAAACACCATGAACAAGTGGTATTTACTCCAGAGATGCAAGAATGGTACAATATTCACAAATCAACAAACATAGTACATCACATAAACAAAATGTAAGATAAAAATTATATAATGATATCAACAGATGCTGAAAAAGCACTTAATAAAATCTAGTACCCATTCATGATAAAAACACTCAGCAAAGTAGGAACAGAGAAGCTTATGTCAACATAATAAAGGCCATATATGAGAAATCTACATCATATTCAATGGGGAAAAACTAAAATTGTTTCCCTTAAGATCAGGACCAAGACAAGAGTGTTCACTTTCACCACTCTTTCAATAGAGTACTGGAAGTTCTAGCCACAGCAATCAGACAAAAAGATATAAAAGACATCCAAATATGGAAAGGAGAAAGTAAAACAGTCATTAGTTTCAGACAACATAATAGTGTACAAAGAAAACCCTATAGACTCGACCAAAAACTACTCAATCTAATAATTGAATTTGGCAAAAGAACAAAATCAACACTAAGAAATCATTGACATTTTTGTACAGCAACAATGATGAGAAAGAGAAACTAAGAATAAAATCCTATTTACTATCACAACAAAGAAAAAGTACCTGGAATAAATTTAAGCAAGGAGGTAAAAGACCTGTAATAACACTGAAGAAAGAAATTAAGAAAAATAGAAATAAGGGAAAGCATATACCCTGTTCATGGACTAGGAAAATTAATATCATCAGCCTCTGGGACAACTTCAAGTTTCCCAACATTTGCATCATAGAGGTTGTTGGGAACCGCCCTGACTGGTATCGGAAGCTGAAACCCCCGCCTAGGCTAAGGCTAAGGGAACGCCCTTGGAACGGTAAGCCAGCAGGGTGACAAGGGCTTGTCTCCCTGGCAGGAATGCTGCTTCTGCTGCTGAACCCCAAAAAGCTTGGTCGGTTAGCCAAAGACAGGTAAGATTCCCCACGGGGGGAATGACCTAAGCCAGGCACGATCACTTTGGGAGGCCCCACAAAAGAAGGACTTGGGGGGCTGCAGCGTAAGAGGGTGATGGACCCTCACTCCTCGGCTTTGACATAGCCTGAGTTCTCATCTCTGGGAAAAAATCTCCTTATTGCCTTAGTTCCCACCTAAGCCTGAAACAATGACAGGGTGGTACAGCTCTGTGCTGAAAACGGGCGGATTCCCTGGGTGATCAGGCCTAAGAAAGAACATGTAAATTACTGTGAAACCTTCTTTGTTTAGAATGCTCTCAGTTGAATGAGAGGGGTCCAAGGAGGAAGTTTGTTCCTCAAAGTCTTACAGCTCTTTGACCCCGACTCAATAGAGTGGCAGAATTCCTTGTTTTCTATAGTTCCTTACTTCCCACTGATAAGTACTGTACTTTACCTGAATTATTATGCAAAATGAGCCCAATAAAAGCATGTATGGACGGTAAATCAGGGCCCTCCCCACTAGGGGGGGTGGCCATTCTGTCCCAACTTCCCCACAGAAACTAGTCTTGTCTCTGTGCATGTTTGTTTGTTTCTCGCGTGTTTTTTGGCGAGCCATCCACAGCGTTCCGTGGTCACTGCTGGCCGGTGACCCATGCGCAACAAGAGGTGAAAGAAGAAGAGAGTCAGAAATTAGAAATATATTTGAAAAAATAATGTTCTTTAACTCCTAATTTGGTGAAGGAAATAGACATACAAGTCCAGGAAGCACAGAGAGTCCCAAACACCAAGACACATCATAGTTAAAATGCCAAAGGTTAAAGATAAAGAGAAAATCTTAAAAGCAGCAAGAGAAAGCACAGAGTTACCTACAAAGGAGTCCCTATAAGACAGTCAGTGATTTCTCAAAAAAACTTTGCAGGCTAGAAGGGTTTGGCAAAATATTCAAAGAAAAGAAAGGACCTACATGAAAAGAAGGGACCTACACTCAAGATTTCTCTGCCCAGCAAAGCTATCATTTAAAGTCAAAGGGCAGATAGAGTGCCCAGTTAAGAAAAAACTATAGGAGTTCATTATCACTAACCATTAGTATATGCACTGTCAAAGGGATTTATTTAAGAAAAAGAAGATCCAAACTATGAACAAAAAATGGTAATAAATACATATCTATCAACAATTAAATCTAAAAAAAAAAAAAAAAAAAAAAGAACACTAAGTGAACAAGAAGAACAGAGACAGAATCTTGGACATGGAGAACATTTTGATGGTTCCAGATGGGATGGAGTGTCAGGGAATAGGTGAAATGGTGAGGTGATAAAAAGTATAAATAGTTAACTAAAGAATAGCCATGGGGATGTTAAGTACAGTATAAGAAATATAGTAGCCAAAGAACTTATACACATGACCCATGGGCATGAACAAAGGTGTGGGGGCTGCCTGAGAAAGAGGGGGATGCTGACTTGAGTGGGGGAAGGGCATAAAATTGGAATAACTGTAATAGCATTATCAATAAAATATAATAAAAATAAATAAAGGAGGGCATGGGCAAGAAGGCTTAAAATTCAATACAAAAGAAGATCCAGGGATTTTCAGATAAGATGTGGGCATAGGTAGACACACTTTGCCTCCATGTGCATCCACAGAAAGAATTACAACCAGATCTCAAAACAAATAACATCCAGAATGATCAGAAAATCAAGCTGTATGGAAGTCCAACAACCAAGGATTTAAAGAAGCCACATTCATCCAGATGAGTAGGAGGGACTGAGTTGCAGAAATGGACAGAGAGGTAGTGTGGTGTGGAGAGGCAGGGATGGTGGAACGAATGGTCCCACATTCACATATGGTAGATAAATATCAAGAGGCATACCTGGGGAAAAAGTGATCCAAGCCCAAGGCCAGACCACAGAGCCCAGGGTTCCAGCACTGAAAAGATAAATCCCCATTACCTTTGGCTGTTAAAACCAGTGGGGGTAAGCAAAGCCCAAGAAACTACCAGATTTTTGTGACTTAAAGGGCCCACATGGACTTAGAACATATCCAAATCCACCCACTCTGGGATTCACCACCAGGGCAGCAACTGGGAGGGTGCCAGTCACATACAGGAAGCCAGTGAAGTGATTGGAAATGGGGCGAGTGCTGGGCAAACCTCCAGAAGCCAGGCAGCAGTACTGTTCCCTCTCAGAGTCCCCCCCCACACACACACACACAGCCACAAAACAGTGAAGCAGATTGCCCGCCCTGGCAATTTCCTAAGGCTCTGTCCCACACAATTTAGAGGTGCCTTTTCTACATATGCCACACTACTAAGACAGGGAGCAAAAGCAGCTCTTCCTAATACAAAGAAACAAACACATAGGAGACTGCCAATTTGAGGAGACAACAAAATGTGGCCCAGATGAAACAACAGAACAAAATCCCAGAAGAAAAAAAAAAAACAAAACTAAATGAGATGGAGATAACCTATTTATCAGATGCAGACTTCAAAACACTAGTGATCAGGATGCTCAAAGAACTCATTGAGGAGAAAAAACATAAGGGAAAAAATGAAGGTTACACTAAGTGAAATAAAGATCAATCTCCAGGGAACCTAAAATGGAGAGGAAGCCAAGAATCAATAAAGTTAATAATTTGGAACACAAGGAAGGAAAAAGCATCCAATCAGAACAATAGGAAGGAAAAAGAATTTAAATAAACAAGAACAGACTTAGGAATCTCTAGGATAATTTTAAACATACCAACACCCGAATCATAGGGGTGCCAGAAGGAGAAGAGGAAGAGCAATAATTGAAGCCTATTTGAAAAAATAACACAGGACAATGTCCCTAATTTGATGAAGGAAATAGATATGCAAGTCCAGGAAGCACAGAGAGTCCCAAACAAGATGGATACAAAAAGGACCACACCAAAACACATCATACTTAAAATGCCACAGGTTAAAGATAAAGAGAGAATCTTAAAAGCAGCAAGAAAAAAGCAGTTGGTTACTTACAGGGGAATTCCCATAAGACTATCAGCTGATTTCTCAAAAGAAACTTTTCAGGCAAAGGGAATGGTAAAAAGTATTCAAAGAGATGAAAAGCAAGGACCTACAACCTAGATTACTCTATCCACCAAAGCTATCATTTAGAATGGAAGGGCAGACAAAGTGCTACCCAGACAAGCTAAAGCTAAGAGTCCATCATCACCAAGCCAATATTACACAAAATGTTAAAGGCATTTAGTTAAGATGAAGAAGATCAAAACTATGAACGTTAAAAAGGCAACAAGTTTACAATTATCAGCAACTGAATCTAAAAAAGAAAAAGAAAAACCCTAAGCAACAACCAGAACAGGAACAGAAGCATTGGTATGGAGATCATTCGGAGGGCTATCAGCTGGGAGAGGGAAGGAGAAGAATGGGTGAAATGGTGCAGGGATTAAGAAGCACAATTGATAGGTGCCAAACAGACAGGGGGATGTTAAGAATAGTATAGGAAATGGACAAGCCAAAGAACTTACACACACTACCCATGGACATGAAGTAAGAGGCAGGATTGCTAGAGGGAAGGGTGGTACTGGGCAGAAGAGGCCAAAGGTAGAAAAATTGGGACAACTGTAATAGCATAATCAATAAAATATACTTTTATAAAAGTATAGTTAATTATTTTCATTCCAGAAAATTCTGAAGTGAAATGAAATTAAATTCATAATTAACTGTCATATAAAGTACATTTTAGGGAGAAAAGCAAAAGAAAGTATAAACTAGTACACAGTACAAATTGGCCAGATGTTGTTATTTCCAACACTATTATTATTTCTAGCATTGTAATAAATTCCCCTTTTGGTAAAATAACCATTCCTTGACATAATGGGAAAGAGAGTTGTCTAAAAGGTTTCTGTACATAATGTTCGCATACCCAGCGGCTCAAAATCCACAAATCTCGGAGTTCCTTCAGTATGATCTCTCTTTCCACATCCAAACTATCCATGAGTCCCATAAATCCTGACTCAAAAAAGTACATCTCAAATCCATCTATCTCTTTTTTTGTTGGTATCAGGACACCACTATCTCTCACCCCAGCTCCTAAAACTGCTTGCTTTCTCTTTCACCCCCCAGACAATCCATTCCTTACACAGCACCTAATATTTAGAATAAAATATAAACCTCTTGCCAAACCCTTCAAAGCTCTGCATAGTTCTATAACCTCTTTCCACTCATCTCTGCCTCTCTAAGTCAGCCACACTGCGACTTTTCCTGTCCCTCAAACTGACCAAGCTTACCAAGCTCTTTTCTCCTTCAAAATCATTGTACCTGGTATTCCTTCCTTTTATTTTCCCTCAGTTTCATTGAAATACTATTGACATATAACAGATATAAGTTTAGGTGTACAAAGTAATGATTGAACACACACATATATATTGCAAAATGATTACCACAATAAGGTTACAATTATGTATATGTGGTGATAACATTTAAGATTTGTAAGATCTATTCTATAAACAACTTTCAAGTGTATATTACAGTAGTACTGTTGTTTAATTATAGTCACCAGGCTATGCATTATATCCCTTTGACCAGCTTTTCCCCATTTACCCCATTCTCCAGCCCCTGGCAATGAGCGCTCAATTTCCTATTTCTCTTGAATTTAGCATTTTAAGATTCCACAAGTAAGTGAAAACATACAGTATGTCTTTCTCTTGTTTAACTTATTTCACTTTACCATCCCTTTTAATGAGTATGCTTTCACCACCAAAAATACCACACACATACAGACTCCACCCACTCTTAAAATAGCTCCTTCATAGGACTCATCTTAAACACTAACTCTTAAAAGAGCTTTTTGTAACCACCCTCTCTAAAATAGCTCCTTATCACCAAATTATTTGTTTTGCTTTCCTTAACAAAATTCACCACCATTTGTAATTATTTTGCCAGTTTATTTTTAAATCCATCCTCACCTTTACAATAAGCTATAAGAACAGGATATCCACTTTATTCATCATTATATTCCGAAAAGCAGCAAACTCTCTGATACATAATAGAAGCCTATCAATATATACCAAACAAATGAATGAAATAGTAAATGAATATATGACTACATTAGAAAATGGGACTAATACATAGAAATACTAACACCATACATAGAAATACATAAACCAGAAAAAGGAGCAAGTGCTTAAGAAGAAAACTAAGATATTTGAGTTTAGTGCCAGGGAGCTGAAAATAAAGGACTGATGGTCACACCAGCTGGGAAAGACAAATAGATTGAGGTTCTTCTGATTATAAGTGTTAATTAAAAATAATGATGATGATTACATCACAAATGATACAGAATTCAGTAAGATAAATAACACAAATATAAAATGATTACAGCCTGCCTAGATAGGAGAATAACATAAACACTACAACATCAGGACAAACCAAAACTTTCAAAGGAAAAAGTAATTATGTTAATAATTATTTAGTAATATAAAAATAACTACTTTATTTTTACTTTAGTAATTTACTAAGAAGAGTAATATAATCCTACCTTCCTACTATTCATTGCTGGTCATATCTTAGCTAAAGCAGCAGGTCCATGTTGAAGGATTATATGCCAGGGATGAGGAAGACGCTTGATAAAATTTTCAATGAAGTCTCACAGGTATGATCACAGGTCTAGCCAGAAAACAGGAGCTACAAGAAGAAATTCAAAGAGTCAGAATTGTACACTACAAAACAAAATGGTAAAAAAGGCTCAACTGGAAGTCAAATATGGCATTTTCTCCCATTCACCACATTAAGAATAAGAATGTTAGACTTACTTAACTTGATCCCCTGCTTACTCTCTCCCTTTTCTTCCCACAAATTCCCCAATGAGAAATTTATCTAACCTTCTCTTCTAAACTATTTCCTGGGTTGTGAATAGGTAATTCATGATCTTTTCCATTTTCATAGCATAAAACTAATTTCAAGTTTGAAGCACATCAGAAGAAACAACTACACTTATTAAAATATTATTACAGCCTGAAGAAGTAATTAACTATGTGAGAAAACTTTTGTAGAAGCTGGGAGGGTCTGGGAAGGATTCTCCTGGCACACACATACTTTCTCTAACAGTATGCCAAAGTACGGCCCTTGCATAGGCTATTCTCTCAACCCCTGAAACTAGAATTCATAAGATGTTTCTTGGTCACTGGCCCCCTTATCACTGATGTCAATACAAGTATATGCACTTTGCAGCCCTCTCCCAGCTTCTGATTTTCTTCCTCACACCCTCATATTTCTAATACCAACTTCTTGGTTTATACTCAGCTCACCCCTTCTTTCAAGCTCCTCATTTTTGTTTCCCTATTCTGCTTCCTGTCATCTCTCCTACTTCCTTAAATTTCATACAAATCAGAGGACATTTCATTGATGTTACCAGTAAGATTACTCCTTTCCTTCTGGTCAGGAAACTGATCAAACATGGAAATATCTTCCAAGTCTCCTATTCTTTCATGCTCTTTACCCATTTTCAAAGAGTTCCTCCTTTGCCCCACTTCCCCCAGACCAGCATTCTATTCTCTTCTAAATTTGGCAAGCTTCTCAATGCTAGAGCTGGTTATAAATCTAATCTACACATAATTAAAGTGTTATTATATCCCTCTACTTCTACTGAACTGTGATATGATCAAAGACAGGGACTGTTATCTTAATATAGCAGCATCCTACACAATACCTGGAACACTATAGCCACCAAACAAGTGATTACTGAAGGGGTGCCAAAAGGAGAAGAAATTGAAAACTTATTTGAACAAATAATGAAGGGAAACTTCCCAAATCCGGCAAAGGAAATAGACTTCCAGGAAGTCCAGGAAGCCCGCAGAGTCCCAAAGAAGCTGGACCCAAAAAGGAACACACCAAGGCACATCATCATAAAGTTACCCAAGATTAAAGATAAAGAGAGAATCTTAAAAGCAGCAAGAGGAAAGGAGAGAGTTACCTACAAAGGAGTGCCCATAAGACTGTCAGCTGATTTCTCTCAAAAGAAACCTTACAGGCAAGAAGGGGCTGGAAAAAAGTATTTGAAGTAATTAAAGGCAAGGACCTACATCCAAGATTGCTCTATCCAGCAAAGCTATCATTTAGAATGGAAGGGCAGATAAAGTGCTTCCCAGGTAAGATCAAGTTAACGGAGTTCATCATCACCAAGCCATTATTATATGAAATGTTAAAGGAACTTATCTAAGAAAAAGAAGAAAATCAAAAACTATGAAGTGAAATGACTACAAACTCACAACTATCAACAAAGGAACCTAAAAAAATAGAAAAACAATGAAAACAAAAACTAAGCAAACAACTAGAACAGGAACAACAGGAACAACTAGAATAGAATCAGAGAAATGGACATCCCATGGAGGGTTTTCAGTGGGGAGGAAAGGGGTACAGAGAAGAAGAAACATAATTGGTAGGCATAAAATAGATGGGGATAGGTCAAAAATGGTGCAGGAAACAGAATTCAAAGAACTTGTAAGTACAACCCATGCACATGAACTAAAGGGGGGAATGCTGGAGGATTGGGGGATGCAGGGCAGAAGGGGAAGAAGGGGGGTGGAATTGGGAAAACTATAATAGCACAATCAACAAAATATACTTAAAAAGAATTTTTGTTTTAAATGATAATTCATGACTTGAAATATTTAAATTTGAAAACTAATCATGACTTCTCTTTTATACTGCATTCAATAATCTTCATTGAACCCCCAGACATAATACAGTAAACAGTATTACTTATAAAGATTTCCAAAGGAACAAAATATAGTGAGTGTATACCTAAATGTACACATTATATATGTCACCTAATCCCACTCTTAAGACAGACCCCCAGGCCCGGGCCAGGTAGTTCAGCTGGTTAGAGTAGTCATCTCTGTGCACCAAGGTTGCGGGTTCAATCCCCAATCAGGCATGTGTAAGAATCAACCAATGAATGCACAAGTGGAAAAACAAATCCATGTTTCTTTCTCTCTCATCCTTGCTCTCACTCTCCCTTCCTATCTCTCTCTAAAATCAATATATTTTTTAAAAAGACCCCCCAAAGTTACTGGACAATCCATTTAATTTGAAATTTTTTAGCCTCCCTTCTCTATCAGCAAAGATAGTTGGAAGATATCTAGAATCCCATGTATTGATTTCTCACTGTGATAAAGAAACAGTTATTTTCAAAGATCTAAAAACAAAATGACAGCAATTCAAATAGGATTCCATGCCAACATTGAGCATCAAGTGTCTTGGTTCAAGAAGATAGAATTCCGGTGTGTTATTTATGTATCACCCTCCAACTCGAGTCTCTTCTCTACATTATATTTTTCAATGGAAAAAAAAAAAAAAAAAAAACAGTATTTTTTCCACTTGATATTGAAATAATTGGGGTTAAAAATAAGTAACAACTTTCTTCGTAGAATTTCTAAATGGAACATTTTATTTGTTTAACCTACTATAAACCTATGATTTAAAATTCCTTGTATTACTTCAAAGGTATTATTATCCTTCTCAAAAGTCATCAAAGCTTTCTGTGGATGAATTAAAAATGTTTAATAATGACTTTCTGGTGAACCTTAATCTTCCCCACCAACTTCCCCAACCACACAGGTAGCCATCTCTAACTCACACTCGTAATCAAATATAGTTCCAATTCCTTAACTGTGCTTCTCCTCACAACTAGAACTAGAATGAGGCAAGAGAGGCACCTAGGGTACAAAATTTATGAACACATTCACTCTTGGGGCCATGCAAGTGACACTCTAAAAGTCTTATTTTGTGTCCTAGGCATCTCTCATGCCTCAGCCTAGTCCTGGTCCTACTTCTCTGTCCCACTTTCACCCCTCTTACTTCTCTAATAAATAACAAACCACAATTTAATTCTGACAAACCAAAATTCTAAAATTAAGCAACAAACTTAAATATAATTTTGCATCCATTTAAAATTATGTTTTCAAGGAAAATCTCTTGTTCACAACATGATGTTAGGTAGAAAATAGATGAGGCAAGAATGCCTATATACAATAAGATTTTTTTTTCAAACGTGCATGAGTTGCATGGCATGTAAATAACAGATCTGTGTTATTTTTCACTCTCTTTCTATTGGTGGCAGCATCTCAATTTTTTTATGTTGAACTACCCTTCTCTTATTCTCAATCCATGTTGGGTGGCACTAATCATTCCCATTCTCAAGTTCCCGGAATGGGCATAATGTTCCTGGAATAGGTGCATGACCCACCCAGGTCTGGACAATCAGCATATTCCCTCCCTCAAGTGGTAGTTTAGGAATGGGTATGTAACACAATAGTGTAACAGGGTGCAGCCAAGAGGGGGACCCCAAGTAGGGATTTGTAATGGGGTTCAGAAAAGCTTGGAGATGACTGGCTCCACACCACAGGGCCACACCTGCCCAGAATGCTGGCAGCTGTGGCCAGTTGTGGGAGGAGCCGGTAATGTGGCTGCAGAGGAAGACTGGCACTGGGATTTAAACCCAGGCACAGCAGCCATTTAGCATCTTTTCGGGGACCATGCGGCTTGAGCATCTTTTGCCACATGGATGGTGCTAGGAGCCTGAATCACAGACTTGCACTTCTTCCTGAGATACGGTACCCCAGACTGGGCAGAGGTCAAGAAGGAAGGACTGTGTGCATTTGTGGGTATTCTAAAGATCTTTAGTCTGTATAACTTTCAAATAAATAATTCTTTTCCTTTTCACCAAATTCTAGCATTGAGAGATGTCTTTCCTCTGATGATGGGCAAAGTGAACCTAGTACGGGGGAGGAACCCCCAGAGAAAAAAGGGGGGTCCTTTTATATCGTTCAGTGCCCCTCAGCCAGTCTCTTCTGTAACAGTAGGACTGACAAAACTCAATTCTGCAAGAACTACTCAGAAAGTTATGTTTCACTTGAGGTTGCTAAACTGAAAAAACATAAGTATCTACTTGACAGTGAGCCAACCAGAGAAAATAATTGCTAAGAGATGGAAAGAGATATAAAGAAAACTGAAAACATTTTGCCCCAAGATCTAATCACACCTCAGTTGAGGTGTGAATAGATATACTTGCTGAAATCTTGGAATGACTGTTGGGAAACAATTATCTCTGGATTTCTCCTGTTGCTGCACAATCAGAGCCTCCTGAGCAAAAGGTACTATAAGGATATTTGCATGATAGACAGCCTTGGAAACTAGAGACAGAGTGTCCCTACAGACTGAGACCTCCAATGAGCTGTGGAGAAATAAAGCCCTCTCCTTCCCTGCCCTGGAAAACATTCACCTATGTTATTTTTTAACTTATGTTTATTATGTTACAACTTTATATATTTATTTATGTTTACATGTATTCCAGTATAAATAAACCTAGATACTTTCCCTGTCTCCCCTGGAGAAATTTGCTTAATGAGTAATCTCTCTCCCTCTGCAGGGTATTCTCTTATCATCAGTGTTTCAGAATTAACAGTTACATGAGGCAGTACATTATTTTTCTACTTATTAACTCATTCAACAAATATTCGCTGAGAGTGTACTAAGCTTATATGCTATGCATTTCCCCTCACAACAAAACAGACAAAACTTCCTGCCCTCAACAAGATTATATTCTAGAGAAAGGAAACAAAATACAAAATAAGTGAAATGCACAGTATTAAGTGGTAATAAGTGTTATAAAGAGACAGAAAGCAGGAAAAGGTAACAAGAAGTATGGGGGAAGTAAGAGATTTCAAATTTATGTTAGGTGATTAAAGACTTTACAGATGAAGTTCCATTTGAGCAAGGACCTAAAAAGACAAGGAAGTAGGTCATATGCATATATGGAGAGGAGCATTCCAGGCCAGGAGAACAGTAAGTATAATAAAGCACCTATTTAAGAAAGAGGTCCTGGCTGGCGTAGCTCAGTGGATTGAGCTCGGGCTGCGAACCAAAGTGTCACAGGTTCAATTCCCAGCCAGGGCACATGCCTGGGTTGCAGGCCACGGCCCCCAGCAACCGCACATTGATGTTTCTCTCTCTCTCTTTCTCCCTCCCTTCCCTCTCTAAAAATAAATAAATAAAATCTTTAAAAAAAAAAAAAAAAGAAGAAGAAGAAGAAGAAAGAGAACGGAGGCCTGCAGGGAGTAAGTGGCAGAAACAATAGAAAAATTAAGAGTTCAGAGAAAGATCCTGCATGAGGAGAACAGAACCACAGCACTAGCATACTTGAAGGACTTTGTACTCTAAGCTACACGGGAAATTACTGAATGATTCTGAGCAAAGAAGTGATGCGATCTATTACTTTTCAAAAAGGGTGACACTAATATTCTAAGAGTAACAGTAGTAGCAAGGAGACCTGTTAGGAGTTATGTAGGAGAGAAAAGGTGGTGTTGAACCAGAATGACCCTAACAGAGGGGTGAGAACTGGCATACTTCCGGTATATTTTGAAGTCAATAGAATATTGTGAAAGATTATGTGGGGCAAGTGAAAGAAAAAGAGTGGAGAATAACTTCAAGGTCTGGGGTCTGAGCAATAACAAGGCAAGTGTTACCACTTATAGAAATGGAAAGGATTAACTTTTTTTAATTGAGTTTCTATCAATGTCATCCAAAAGAAGCCAGATGAATATAAAAATGTATGCCAAAATCAGGTAATACAAGTGACAGCCTACAATGTAGAACTGAATCAGTAATAGAAAGAGGAAGAATCTGGTATCTGGTATCCCTCTATTGCAGAGTGAAGAGTCTGGATTCCTTCAGAAGCAAATACAGCTCTTAAAAATTGCCAACTCTTATAAATCAGGCTATGTGTCTACTAAGGATAGAATTGTAGGGTACTCAGTAAAAATGTTAGAATGTTGGTATATTACCTACTATGTAGTACTCTTCAGAGTTTCTTCAAAAAAGAAGCATACTTTGAGTGAAGTCTTAATAAAAGAAAAATATTTTCAGTCTTTCATTACAAATCTAAGATGGCTGATATTGCAGTTCACGAGGTTGAAAATCAAATATCCCTAAACTAAAATTAGACCATTAACCACACAAAAACAACAAGTGAGAGAAGCCTAATGCTCCAGGCTCCTCCTCAAACATTCTAGCAAAGAAGGTATTTACCCATCATAAAGAATCACCCACTATGAAACAGCCCAGAGGCAGGGACAAATTATCTGTTTGTTACCTCAAGAAGTTGTTCTGAATGGCCTACAGATAAAAGTCAAGAAGGAAATTGAAAAGACTAGGGTTTACATGATTTCTTGACCTCAGTACTGCAGATATTTTGAACTGGAAAACTCTTTGTTGTTGGGGGCTGTCATATGGGATGCAATAGTACCTTGGGGTCTACCTACTAGATGCAAGTATCATCTGCCTACTCAACCCCAGCCTTCCCAATGTGACAGCAAAAATGTCTCCAGACATTGCCAAATGTCCCCTAAGGTATGAAACACTCCCTGCTGGAGAACCACTGGATTAGGGTGATAGTCAAAGTTTTTTAGAGACATACCAGGTAATGGTTAGCTCCAAGGACTAGGACTTGGGCTTTGGGTGCTTGAGAGAAGTTGATCAAATGCAAAAAAATAAAGTAAATAAATAAAAAGTTTTTACAAGTCATATTGCCTAAGAAATTCCCAACAGATTTGTACTGCTCAATTCCTAACATAGTTCCCAGGACCCCAACATTTCATCAACAGAAAATGGACAACTGAAGCAGTGCAGTCCCCATTAAGGAAATCCTTCTCACTACCCATCACCCTGTGACCAGAAATAAAAAGAATAAAGATATTCCCAGGAAGAACCAGTGACATCCATACTGGTTATTCAAAAACCTTATTCCACTGCCAGAGCAAAGAGTCCTTGCTATCCCTGTCCAATAAAATATGTATATATCATGGACTAGAAAACCTTTGTAGGTTAGTTCTCCCTTTTCTCTTTTCTAATTAAGAGTTTTTATTGTCTTTATGTTATTTTCCTTCTATCTCTGAACACTCGTTTTATTACAATTAGTTATATTATTTAACCCTAAGTTCCTAGACCCTTGGCCTATTTATTGAAGCAAAACTGAAAGAATGACCCAGAGATCATAGACTTAAAGTTAGAAACAGCAATTAAACAAGTCTTTGAGTTGTCTTCCTTTGTTGGGGGAGGCAGGTGGTAAGTGCATTGAAAGTTGTAAGTAAAACATTTTCACTATGTTAAGTGAGGGCATTTTGTCAAGGGTACATACGTATGTAATAGAGGACATGTATGTACATTGGGAGGATTATAGTGAATATCTTTTGGTTGTATTGCCCAGCATCCACTCTCCTTTCCCATGGTCACAGTACCTTCTCTTTCATTTAGTGACCCACCAACCCTGACTCCGGGTCAAGTGGTTCAGACCATGTGGCTGACCACAGTTTCTATTCCCCATTCCAATAGTTAGCACCTGGTCCAGATCTGACCTATCATCATCTGCTATCTCCCTGACCACAGGACCAAGGATGGAAACATGACCCAATTTATTTAATGAGATGTAATCCCGGGACCAATGGTAAAACTATGGGTAAGAGAAGCTCTTTTTATGTTGGGCTTGCTAAACTGAAAGAATGTAAGCCTAGAGCCATCAGAGAGGTCCACATGGGGAAAGCCTATCTAAAAGTATATCTAACACAAGAGAAAGCCACTGGGCATGTCCTGAGGCCATTCTTTCGGTCCACTGAATCCACCTATACCTGAAGAGAGTACACTCCTATGTACCCCAGTGCCCTAAACTAGTATGAGTAGGATTTTGATCTCATAAAGAAATTTAAAAATCTAATATTATTACCAGTTACCAGATGAAACTGATACCAGTTTTCAAATGGAAAAACTAAAGCCACTTATTTGCCTAAATTCATACAACTAATTGCTGGTGGCACGGATTCAACCCTAGGAGGGTCTGGTTCTAATATCCATGCTCTTTCCTATACACCATACTCTCAAAAAAAGTCCGAAACTCCCCTATGCTTTATAATTATCTGTAACTATAAGGTAAGTCCTTACATGGAGTGAGTACTCTATTAACACTTGTCAAATGACCAAAAAGGGAAGAATCATATGCCTTCCTGCTCTGTCCTATTGCTACAATAAATCGCCTGCTGTGTGACACAGAGCATTTCTGCATTATTTTTATAATACAGGCTCCCTCAAGGGCATGTCTATTTCTTTACTATCATATCCTCTTTCAAAAACCATGATATTGAGCCCTGGCTGGCATAGCTCAGTGGATTGAGCGCGGGCTGCGAACCAAAGTGTCACAGATTCAATTCCCAGTCAGGGCACATGCCTGGGTTGCAGGCCATGACCCCCGGTGGCCGCACATTGATGTTTCTCTCTCTCTCTCTTTTTCCTCCCTTCCCTCTCTGAAAATAAATAAATAAAACCTTTAAAATACAAATTTAAAAAAATTTTTAAAAAAACATGATATTACTGTAGATAATAGTAAGTTCCTAACTAAGCTGTCACTTTACAGAATGCCTGTTTCAGTCACAGGGTAAATCAAGATCCAAAATACAAATAGGAAATCAGAACCTTAGAAGAGGCCAACACCAGGGTCTAGCTACTATTCTGTTATTATCAATTGTGAAACTCAGTAAAGGACACCTATATTACCCTGTGAGATATCGTTATTTATGTTAATATTTTAAGATATTTTTAACAACAACATTAACTTCTGAAAAGTATCAGCTATTTATAAACAGTCAAATCTCTTTCAAATGTTATTGTTGAGGGTGAGAGAGAAGGGTAGCAAGACAGGATTTATGAATACAACATCCCTGACATTTTCAAGAAATCCATCTAAAAACTATGCAAATTTTTGTCAGCATTGAAACACTCAATAATAAATGTTTCACAAGTCAACTTTTGTTTCCCTAGAAGGTGTGGTAGATTGATTCACATCTGGATCAAAGATACTGGATTAAACATTCCTTTTTTAAATTTATTCAAAAAGTTTAAAAAAGGAACATTCATTTTCTGGTTAAGATCCACAACTTTCTCATGCCTCTTTACTTTTACTTCTAGCAGCTGGCTTTTTTTTCCCCCAGAAAAATATTTTACAAAGAGACAACATACTACCACCTAAAAGGAATTATAATACAGGACCACCTCAAGAGAACAGTCCAACACAAGATGTGGACATTGAGCAGTTAGCTAGGGTCAGGTACATCTTAGGGTCTCACTGCCAATAACAGGAATTCGTTTCAGCAAAACTGCAAATACTTCAACATGGACCTTTACTGTCACTCCCAAATAATTAAAACTGCTGTTAAATTCAGGCCTGCTAATAGTTTACTATATTCAGACATTACCATTTGTATTTATTTCAGGTTTAGCATATGAAAGACCTAAATTCAAATCCTGGGTCTTCTTGGATAAATGATGAGACCTGAAATTGGTTCCAGACCACAAAAAGAAAACATGTACAAGCTATCCAATTTACAAGGCTGTCATAAAAATAAAAACAAAGGTACCAAAAGTATCTAGAACTTTTAGTAGGCACTAAACAAATATTAATGCTCCTCCTTAATAACAATATCTGAATCCACATAAGTTACAAAAAAAATTGTACTGACAGAAAATGTTTCTATCTTGGAGATTAAAATGTTGAGAAGGGGTAAAAAATTAATAAAAATTAATAAACAAATAATTATACAAATGCAATATATGTTACAAATATATCAGTAAGAGAAAAATCAGCCTCATGCTTGTACAACAAAGTTCCTATTATATATAAATCTAGATAAAGATCCATATAGTTCTCCAATATAACTGTTTATAAATTAGAATAGTGATCTAACTACTTATTTGTCATTAATAATAATCTGAAATCATTGCATTGTTTAGTTTCCTTTAATTACTATTCCAAATTTGCTCAATACACAGAAAGTAAAGAGGCCTGACAAAGTGGTGGTACTTAAGGAGAATATATTAGTTTGCAGTGAACTCAGAAGAGATATGAAATGTGACAATGGCTGAATCTGTGTCATTAGAAAGTCTCTATATTGAAACAAATAAAAAGGAGATGCTTGAAAATCTTTCCTTTGTTCCAAAGCAAAGCAAAAATTTAAAAAACCTTAGTGATAGCTGAAATGATGGTTAACCGGTATAAGAGTATATAGAAAGTGATTCTGTGATTCTGAAGGAAATATAATTCAAGAGAAAGCCAGAACACCGCACAAACCATTTAATGAAGTAAGAGGTGGTATGGCTGCTAGGGTGGCTACTGACCCAACTGTTACCCAAACTGATTAGAAGAGTCAAAAGCATTTTTCTTTCTATAATGTGAAGTTAACAAAAGAGCCCCACCAAGTGACAAGGCAAACGGGATATCCTCCCAAGCTAGGCATTCAGAGAGCAGAAGGGACACAAACTACAGAAGTCTTGAACTCCAAGCAGACAACATACCCAAGAAACAGGAGCAAGCAGCAAGCATTACAGTGATCAAGGACTAACTCTTCGCCTTTGTTACAGTGCTAGAAATACTCTTGTTCTGCAAACCCCAGAACACAAGTATCAGGAATAAGAACCTTGCATGTATACTAATGATATAATGCAAAAACAGCAGCCTTCATTTTGGAAGCAAATTTGGTTTAACAACTTTAATGACTAGAGTCCTATTATACAACTGTTAAGGGTCTAAAGGAATCACTTCAATTTGACTGTATTTTATAGAGCTAGTTATGTCCTAGATCCACAAAGGTTTCAAAAAATGTCACTTGCCAATATCAAGGGTCTCGTGAACATTGTTTTTCTTTTTACTTATTGATTTGAGAGAGAGAAGAGGGAGGGAGGAAGGGAAGGAAATGGGGGAAAGGGGGAGAGTGAGACAGAGAAAGAAAGAGAAGCATCAACTTGTTGTTCCACTTATTTATGTATTTAATGGTTGTTTCTTGTTTGTACCCCAACCAGAGTTGGAACTGGCAACCTACTGAACTACCCAGCCAGGGCCTGAATGTTATTTTTCTGTCTTCATCTAACTGGATATCATACAGACTACATCCACAGAGGATATGCCATTTAAAAGCAATCTCATTCATAATGATAAAATTTTAAAGATACTTTTCTAAACCAATGTAAAAAACATTTTTATATACTAAATGCCTCGAATACAAATATTCCAGTATTGAGCCCTGGATGGTGTGGATCAGTGGATTGAGTGTCGGCCTGTGAACTAAAGGGTCGCCAGTTCAATTCCCAGTCAGGGCACATGCCTGGGTTGTGGGCCAGGTTGCCAGCATGGTCATGCAAAAGGCAACCACACATTGGTGTTTCTCTCCCTCTCTTTCTCCCTCCCTTCCCCTCTGTCTAAAAATAAAATAAATAAAATCTTATAAGAATAAAAATTAAAAGTGGAGAGGCATTCATTTCAGGAAAATGTGTGACTTGGGCCTCAATTGTAGTACTGAAAGGTGTGTCTCAAGTATTTGTTACTAATAATAGTTACACACTTTTTTCAGTTGACTCACTTTCCTCAATAAATCACAGTAGATTCAAGCTTATCCCTATAATGACATCATTTTCAATCACTTGTATTCTGATATGCTTTCTTAAGCAGAAGAAAACAAGATGGAATTACCGAGAGCATGGCAAAACACTGCACTTTAGTGTATGTCACATACGTAAATACCTTTACCGGATGAGAAAAAATATTGAGAATCATTGACTTAGACTGCAAAATCTGTTTTACTGTTGCATGAGGCAATAAAGACTATCTGGTTCAACTTCTAACTCCTCACTCAGTTCAGTGCCTGCTTCATGACACCCAACAAGTATAGGCTGGTCTGTGTATTGAAACTGAGTGTTTTTAAGAATTAAAACCCTACAGTTACAGAACAGACATTTTGAAATATGGATATTTATTGAATATTGCTCCTTAAAAATTAATCATACATAAGCAGGAAGCAGAAAACATTCAACTAAGAGTTCTATGTATTATTACATTTGAAAATACAGTTTAAGTTTTAAACAGATTAATTAAATGTGGTTTAAGGTAGAGAGGTACACTACAGATTTAATATTTAGTTTTCCTGTACCACTTTTAAGCAAATAGTTGTGGTGTAAATGACAGGAATTTTGGGAAACAATCTAACAATAGATGATAATCTAAGGTGCAAGAAAAATAATCCAGGGATTCAGACAAACTAGACATATTTTGAGGTTAAAAAGCACTTAAATTTGTGACTATCCCTACTGAGAGAGTAATCAAAGAACTATACAAGAACAGCTAATTGCAGGTATTTCTATTTACTATGCATATACAAATGCAAATATCATTCGATTTAAGTACACTTACTGTAATTATTTTAATTTCCTAAGTTTAAAATTTAGGGACTTTTAAGATGTTAGAATAAACACAGTTAATACTAGGACAGATAAAATTAAAGCGGAAATTGAGAACATTCTAAATTTAGGCATTTTACCTACCGAATTTTTCGGACCATAAGACACGCCTAGGTTTTAGAGGAAAATAGGAAAAAAAAAATTGAAGCAAAAAATCTGGTAAAATATTTAATAACATAAATATTTCACCAATGTAAATGTTAACAGAACTCAACAGCAGCATTAACAACCATTATTCCTCCCAAATGGGGGGAGGGGTTGCGTCTTACAGTCTGAAAAATACAGTGCATTGCCTCATTTCTTCTTCATAACAACCATGTGAGGCTATTTAATCATCCCCATCTTACAGATAAGGAAACTGGTTTCAAGAGATTAAATAATTGCGCAATACCCTACAGAAGAATTTCCAGATCTCTAACGGAAACTCAGATTATCTAGCTTAAAAAAAAAAAAAAAGAATATATCACTACATGCTGTGACCTAGCAAGAAACACCTCCATTAATATTGCCAGTCTTGTAATTAAAACCTTGTAAAGAAGGAGACAATGTCAAGCTTATAGTAAGTGGTAATGATGTACAAACTAAAAATTTATCATACTTTCCTAAGTATATATGAATGTTTCAGAAATAATTCCAAACTATGCATGACATTAAATTTTAAAAAGCTGAATACATAATATCCCAAAAGTGAAGAAATTTGAAAATTTTTGTAGAAAGGCACTAAATAAACTTCATCCTACCTATATATTTTGAATTCTAAAGAAAAACTTAAGAGGCCTCATGTTGTGTCAGTCATAAAGCAGTTTCATATGGGTAACTAGGATTATATTTATATTTATGAAATAAAAAAAGTAGATCATTGCCTGGGTCTGATTCTATTGTCCTGACTTGAATATATCCTCTATTTATTCTTTTCCATTTTTCTTCCAGATTTTGGAGATCACCTCTAAGGAAACTGAGTCTCAAGTTCAGGAACTCCTGCAAGTTTAGATGCAAGTGCAGATATACTGCAATGAAAACCATAAAATTGCAATGATTGACAAAATACTAGAGAAAAAAAACAAAAGTTTCAGTTATTTTCCAAAGCATTAACTGTAGTAAAATTATTGGTGACTTTTCTTCTCTAGGGTTTTTTTACTGAATTTATTTTAAAGCATTTAACTTTCATAATAAAAATTAAAGAGAAAGGTGAAAAGGAAAGACAGAGGAAGGCAGGGAGAAAAATACCTACAGCTATGATTAAAAAATATCTAAACGTCTTATTCTTTCCAAAGTTCCAAAACTGTTACTTGCTTCAACACATTTTTCTCAGTGATGTAGTAAATTAACCATATATAAACATGCCAGAGACAAATGAGATATGAAAAAATGAGTTAATCCAAAGATCTATAAATTCTGAGACATAGCTCTTAATTGCAATATTTAAGAAATTAGCTATAAAAAATAGGTAAGTATGAAAAGCAGATTTAGGGTAAACAAACTGAAAAACAGGATTCAAATACTTAAGAATACAGAAATTTCCTAAGTATGGAAAAATTACAAATACAATAAACACATATGTGAACTTAGAGCCATTTCACATTTTATTATAAACTGAAGAGAACTTATATATTCAAATATTCTTTAGCTATACCATGAAACAACACCCAACAAAGTTTGGAGCCCTATGAAATCTAATTACCTCCTTTTCCATGAAATAGTTTTTTTAAAAGTTCACACATCTGGCCCTGGCTGGTGTAGCTCAGTGGATTGAGTGTGGGCTAGGAAACAAAGTGCCCCAGGTTCGATTCCCAGCCAGGGTACATGCCTGGGTTGCAGGCCATTAACCCCCAGCAACCGCACATTGATGTTTCTCTCTCTCTCTCTAT
Organism: Phyllostomus discolor; assembly: GCF_004126475.2. NCBI lineage: Eukaryota > Metazoa > Chordata > Mammalia > Chiroptera > Phyllostomidae > Phyllostomus > Phyllostomus discolor. Next base: position 72,354,443 of record NC_040905.2, on the reverse strand, counting down.
CTTCCTCTCTTCCCTCTCTAAAAAATAAATAAATAAAATCTTTAAAAAAAAAAAAAGTTCACACATCTAAGCTTTCTTTTTCCATTACCAAACCACATTCTTATTCCAAAATAACATCTTTAGAGTGATCCAGTATATTAAGTATATTACCAATACACTGTACAATTTATAGTCCCTTGAACCTGTCTTCAAAAAAACATGCTTATTTAAAAATCAAGTACAAAACTAGAATCTATTAATGCAGGAGTCCAATTTCAAAACAAAACTTCTATTTGTATAACAAGTTCATTAATTTTCTTTTTTTTCTGATTATCAAAATGCAATTTAATCATCTGGACCTTGATTTAGAAAGATGAATTCTTACAAGATTGTTCTATAAGTCTCATGGAATTAAGTAACTATAGGTTTCATAAACACTACTCCTATCTACAAATGGAAATAATCACCTTAATATTCTGGTACATGTATTTATGCTGGTTTTCCAACTTGACCATTTCAGTTTCTCTGTTCCTTAAAATGTATTGCTGTGTAGGTAGTTGGGTAGTTACTGAATAATTTGAGTTTTCTGCATTGCTTGAAATTTTTCATAGTGAAATACTGGTGGAAATGAAATGGCAAATGTGAAATGGTCAAAGACCAGAGTTATGGTTAACTAATGATTGAAGATATCTCAAAGTGATTTTTCTATAATAAGCCTGGACTATTTCTTCCAAACTACTGACATCAACATTTGAAGTAGTGCAGAACTTACATTAACAGGACCCTAAATAATATTACATGTAAATGTTTAATGCTACTAACCATAAGTGCGGAAGAAAAACAGATCTTCACCAAACGTCTTTCATGGAAGAAAACAGAAAATATTTCCACTACGTGCGGGTACTCTTTTAATACATTCCCAACACCTTTGGAAACATAGTTCCCTTGGTTCAAGAACATTAGCAAAAAAAGTGTTCCTGGGTTACAAAATATATAATACTCAGCCTTCCTTTGCATTGATTGACAAATTTGTGGCTCTTCACAAATGTCTTTGTTAATACCAAATAGGTAGGTATACCAGGACTACAACACTGTACTAGTAAAATAATTCTATTTTTGCAATAGGTTTTTTTTTTTTTCTTAATCCTGTCCCCATTCCATGGGATGAAAAGCACTTTCTAGTCTTTAACCACAAAAATGGTTTTGGTCTATTATTGCTTTTTACGTTATACTTTTATATACAATGGCTCTATTTGAGAAATTTTTTATTATCATAAAATACCCAAAGAAAAAGAGAGAAATGGTATACTATCCCCTTAGAGTAGATTATGTCAAAGTGACGGTGAGATCACAACGATTGTATGTACTCCTTACGAATTAAAAACTACTGAAGCTTCTTTTTTAACCATAAGGCAAAGAAAAACCAAAGACTACATTCCTTAATAATTGTTTAGATTTGGGATTGTACAGCAATTCCAAACGTGCTGGGATTTCCTAAAGGACATCACAAATGCGCGAGGTAAAAAGCAACAACACAATTTAGTCCTTATTTCGTGCGTGACGTACCCCTCCCAATACCAACCCAAATACCGTTGTTGAAGTTGACACTAAAGGGAGATTCCAATGGCAGAAAAGCTGACCCAAAGGTGCCACCCAACACCTTCTCAGCCCTAAATGGCAAGGAGAGAACAGAGCAGAAATTGCCCCGGCTGCACTAGCTTCACACTTAACAGTTTGTCTCTTGACTGTCTCTTCAGAGTCACCTCTGGCCCAGACACGACCAGGGACCAGACGGACCAGGAATGGAAGGTGAGGAATAAGAGCAGGAGGTGAGGAAACTGACCTACGCGAGAAGACCTGGGGCGAGACTGAGAGGGTCAAGGGAGACTGAAGAGCCCCAGGGACAGGGAGAGGTAGGTAGGGGAACACCTAGGGGTTCGGGGTGGCCGCCAGAGCTGGACGGCAGCTCCAGGACAGAAGCACGCGGAGAGAAGGGGGTGCGAGAGCAATGGGCGGTGCCTACAGTCGCTCCTCCACCACCCCACACCCCGTAGACCCCCGACTCGGCGACGGGGTGGGGCAGTGGCGCCGGCCTCAGCCCATTCGCGCCGGCACCCGCCCCCTCAGCCACCAGTCTCCGGTAGGTGGGAGGGGCGGGCCTCGCCAGGCCCGAAGGACAGCCCGACCCAAAACCCGAACGGAGAAAACTCCGCCACAGGCGGAGTACGAGCGGGAGACCCCGCAGCCAGGGGCCGGCGGGAGCGGGGGGGTGGGGTGGCTGAGGGCCGAGGAAGAGCATTCGGCGAAGCCGCCCCAGCCAGAGCTGAGTCCCAGGCACCCCTCTGCGGGCAGGGAGTGTAGCCTAGGTTCCCCACTGCCCTTCCCTCCTCTTCCCCCCTCCCACGGCGTTGCCCCGGGCAACAGCGCCCGCCGCCGGTGGCGCAAAACTCACCTAGAACCTGACAAGCAGGAGCCCCTCAGACACGGGAGCCAGTCACCACCCCGCGTCACGGGGGCCGCCACAGCCAATGGGCGCCGCTGTCACAAGCCTCTACGGCCAATCCAGATGCACTCCGGTCTCCGAGCACCCTCGAGGCCTCAGCCAATGGGCACGAACAGAAGGCGGTGCTGCCTACCGGCCCCCAACCCCCTCCTCCACTACCTCCCAGGAGGCGGGGCGCGGCCGCTGGGCCGGGGCCCCGGAGGGTGGGTCTCGGACTCCAGGCGCGGTGGGCGTGCGCGAACACCGGGCAGCGGTTCGGTCAAGGAAGGCGTGAGGCTACAGCCGCCGCCCTCTGGGCCGGCTCCCGGGCTGGGGCGGTGTCCTGTGGTCCGCCTGTTTGCTTTTCTCTCTTCGTTCCTGTAGCCCGCTCTTCTCCAGCTTGTGTCCAGGACTGCCGGGTGGGAGTGAGGCGGGAGATGGCCCGGAGGCCGACTGCGGCGTCACAGGAAACTTTGGGAAACTCGCCTGGCCGCGGCCGGGAAGTGGCCGGGCTGGGTGTGATAAGCTGGGGCGGCCTGGAAGGGACTACCCGGCGGATCCGCAACTGGAAAGGAATTCGGAGGGTGGGGGCGGAGGCGTGATTAAAATATTAAGTGTACCCTCAGGGTGCTGGGTTATCCCGGGAGCTGGTATCTCCGGGGATGAAAGCGGCTTTGGGAACCGGCACTGTGACCCCTAAATACTCATTTTTCGCCCTCAAAATCAGTGACTTTTTCCTGTGCGTTTTACTTGCATCAGTTGTATTTTCCGAATGATTTTCAGCTCCCTCAGTGCCCTCTGAGTGGCTTAAAGGCAGGAGCAGTCTTTTCCATCCCTGTAATTCCCGAGCCTGAAACCAAAAAAGAAAAAAAATGGATGGCTACACACTCAAAGCTGAAATTGTGATGGATGCTGTTTAAAAGCGGCCTGTGAGTGGTCCTTGTAGTAAAAGTCCTTACCTCTCCAAGAGTCGAGAAGGTGCGAAGAGCCGAAATTGGTTTGCGCTTCCAGGGAAGCTGTTTCTGAAGTGTCCTTCGCCAAAAGAATTTAATGGAAAATGAGTAATGTGAGCTGGACAAAGATAACTAGGTGATCTGAAACAGTATTAGTCACTAATTTCAAGGGTGTGTTCCTGTGGCTGACTTTTTAACCTAGCAGATACTTCGGTTGTACCACATTCTTTGCCGGGAGCAAATCTAACTTCAACCAGATCCATCTCCACCCTACATCCCTTTAAAACTTTGTGGGAGCCAAGCAACAGAGGTGAACGTACATACATGTATATTTTTTTCCCTGAACACGGACGGTTATTTGTTGTGAAAGCCCTACACATAGAAAAACATAAACTTGAAATGGGAGTTTTTCTTGTCTTCTGTTTCAAAGAACCCAGAACAGGTAGGTTGTAAAGACAAATCAAATTTTAAGTGATTCATAAAGATCTGATCAGATCTTTGGGGCGGAGTAGGGAGGGGTCCTAGGAAGAGGTTGCCCAAGGCAACAGGAACGGCCTAGGACCGAATTGGCTAAGAAGACCATTGCTTCCAGAACACAAGGAATTACGGGCAGAGAAGATTTAAAACAAAAGGAGGGCCGAGAGGGCCTCTTTGCATCTCTTCCTCCCAGGTGCCTGGGTGGTTGGATGGACTGTGGCTGGGAGAAGAAACTGCGGATGAAACCTGGGATAGGTCTGGCCTGGCAGAGGGTGGCAGGGTTCTTCAGATGTTTTGGAAGGGACAAGCTCTGAGGCAGAAGCCCGCCATCCATCTAAAATTGTGTAGCTTTTGTATCTTACGTTGTTTTAGTTTGTAAATTAATCCTATAGAAATAAGATGCCAGGGGGAAACGATAGAACTCAAGTGTTAAATCATTTAGCCTTAATTGATATACTTAAGTGATTTAAGCTGTGAATGACTGATGTATGTGGAAAGGTGTTATTCCAAAATTGTGTAGCTTTTCAATACTCTTTTCCTTTATCACCAAACCTTTGCTTCCAGAAATTGGCCCAAAGGGGCAGCAGTGGGCAGAAGGACCCCACTTGCTGTTCAGTACCATAAGAGACTTAATTCTCCCCATTGATGATGGAGGAAGAAATTTTCCTTCTCAAATCATTTATCTTAGAAAACTTGTAATTGTTGAGTACTTGCTCATCTCTTTGAAGATAAATCTCAATGACTTGATAGGTCTTCTGTCAGGTAGTGCTTTGTCAGCTTTACTTGTCGACTAGGTCTGGCTCAAGGACCTGGGAGCTAGTGCTTTGAAATGCAAATGTTAAGAGAGATAGCACACCTGAACAGATAAAGAAAGGTGGTGTGTATATATACATATAATGGAATATTATTCAATCTTAAAAAACAAAGCTTGCTATTTACAATAACATGAATGGACCTCCATGTCATTATGCTAAGTGATGTTGGTCAAACAAAAAAAAATACAAATACCATATGATCTCACTTATATGAGGAATTTTTTTTTTAAAAGCTCGTAGTGACAGAGAATGAACTGGTTTTCAGGAGTAGGGGTTGAAATAGGTGAAGGGAGTCAAAAGGTCCAAACATCCAGTTACAAATAAATTAGTCATGGGGATCCAATGTACAGCATGTTGACTATATTGCATATTTGAAAGATGCTAATAGTAAATCATGAATACTCATCACAAGTTTTAAAAAAAATTTGTAACCGTGTATGATGATGGATGTGGTGATCATTTCACAATATATACAAATATCAAATCATTATGCCATACACCTGAAACTAACATTATATGTCGACTATACTTTCATCAAATAAAAGAGAGTGAGATAGCATCCCTATGTCCCAGTTACTTTAGGGGAGTAGAAGCCTAACTTCATTGGGCAAATTGGTCCAAGTTGCAAAACTACCTTCTCTCATAAAGATACATAAAGTTTGTTTTTCCTCTGGATAAAGCTAATTAGCTAATACAGATAGTCATTTCAATTACCAAATAAAGTTAAGATGTATTATGTGTCCAAATGGTGTTGACAAGGTCTAACTTGAGGACTAGTTACAGTTTAAAACATGCAATCTGTTAAATCTGCTTGGCTATATAAAGGGTGAGGTTCTTTCTGTCTCTGCAGTCATTTTGCTGATTTCCCATAATGCACATCACATTCTGGTTTAATGCTTATTCAATAACCAGTGTTTTATTTCTTCACAACCTTTGTGGGGGGGATTTCTGGTCTAGGAGAAGATTTTGTTAATTTTATTTCCCCATCAATCCTTATGCCCAAAATATTGAGACTATGCCCAAAATATTGAGACTACAGAGTTAAGGAAAGTAATTACTTTTTAATTTTAATTTGTTCTCAAAATGATCTCACATTAGGTGATACCTTTGAGACAGGATAGTAAGAAGCTAGGAAAATTCCTTGGCAAATGGAATAGGGAAACAGACAGCCAGCAGAACACAATGGCCAAGCAATTTATAGACAGGTGCACATGGTCACCAGGGCAGAAGGCCTGAGGGCCTGGGAGAGGGCAAAACTGGGAAGACAAGCACCTCACACCAAGAATAACCTTTCCTCTCCTACCTTTCCTCTCTGAAGATAAATCTAGGCCTCAGGTGTATGTCAGCTCCAGACCCAGAAAAGCAGCAAAACCCGGTGGGTAACACCAGGACCAAATGCAATGACTAAAGTCCCCCTGACCTGCCACTGACCAATGACCCTGAAAGGGCACCTCCTCTGGAGGACTGATGGATATTCTACTGAAACCCTCCCCTAAGAAGGGGAAGGCCTCGGGGGCCTGCAAGAAGGGGATAGAGGCCTCAAGACAAAGGACCCAGCATGTGTGCTCTCCCTCTGGGGAGCAGCCTGGGACATTTCCTTTCCCTTCCATCCTGCGTCCCTTCTCTCTTCACAGGCACATGTCTCTTTTTTTTTTTTTTTTTTTTTTTTTTTTTTACTTTTTTTTTTTTTTTTTAGAGAGGGAAGGGAGGGAGGGAGGGAGGGAGAGAGAGAGAGAGAGAGAGAGAGAGAGAGGCATCAATGTGCGGTTGCTGGGGTTATGGCCTGCAACCCAGGAATGTACCCTGGCTGGGAATCGAACCTGGGACACTAGGCACATGTCTCTTAAACTCTAAGGCAATGAGCATCTCCAGGCTAATCTCCTAAACCTGTCCCGAAGTCCCCTTTTCTCTGACTTTCCAGTGAACTAAGGCAGCCCAGCCTACACTTTCCTGTTGCTTCTTCTATGCTAAGCCCTTCCTTGTTTCACTCTCCCCAGCTTTAATAAATGGATCTACACAAAGTCAAGAACTTAATACAGAGTGCAGCCAAGACTGGGGCCCCAAATAAGGATTAGGAATGGGGTCCAGAACTCAAGGTGTCCAGGAAATATTAGGATGTCCTCACCCGTTCCCCCACAGGTGTGAGTTGGGGGAATAGACACATGGAGAAGGAACATGCAGGGCTGTTTTGTACGGCAATAGCTTTGCAGCTAATCTCTGGCATGGTCATTTAACATATCTATAACCTTTAACTGGTTACACAGACATGTTAAATAGCTGTGGCCATGCTTTGAGCCAGGGAAAAGGCAGTGACTTCTACCAAAGATGTAACTGGGGGGGCAGTTCCTTCCAGTTACAGCACCTGTGTGAGAGCTTGGAGAAGACTGGCCCCATGCTATGGGGCCACGCATGCCCAGACCCACTATGGCAACCCAGTAAAGCTGGAAGGATATGGGAGTGCTGGCAAGTGTAGCCAATTGTGGGTAGAGTCGGAAATGGGACTGCAGAGGAGGATTGGTGCAGGGATTTAAACCTAGACTCAGCAGCCATGTAAGAAGTGAGAGCCACACGCTTCTGGCAGAGTGGGGACGGGGGACCCCTGCAGCCATGTGAAAGGAACCACGTGGCTTTGCCAGAATGGGGACACCGCAGCTTGGGTAGAGAGAATCACCATGCAGCTTTAGCAGAGAACCACCACTCTGCTTTGGCAGAGTGGTGACCCCCACTCCCCACAGCTTTGCCAAGGAGATCCATTCGGTTTTGTCCAGAGTGAAGACCCCTGCAGCTTTGTTAGAAGAGGACCACACAGCTTTGGGGTGCTCCCTTTGGCCATATGGCCTGGGAAGCAGAGACACTTTGCCTGGAAGAAGGGTAAAAGGACTCTTGCCAGTAGGCCATGAGAAGGTGCCATGTGACTTTGGATTAATTGGAGATCCTGCCTAAATGGCAACACAGCTGATGGGGTCAAGAGCCTGAATCACAGACGTGTGCTTCTTTTCCTGAGATACAGTACCCTGAATTAGGGCAGGGGGAGAAAGAAGCACTGTGGTCATCTGTGGGTATACCAAAGGACTTTGATATTTTAATGAAGATGTTAGGTCACTACTTTAAGTTTCTATAACATTAAATAAACATTTCCTTTCCATTTCACAAATCTCTGGCATTGAGAGCCATCCTTCATATAAGGCGTCAGACATAACGAACCCAGGGTGGGGGGGGAGTCCTTTCAGTAATTATATATTGTGCCCCCCTTGGCCCTGTGTGTGTGGGTGTATTCTGTAACAGTTTTTAGCATCCCTAGGTGGGCCAATAATCATACCCCCTCCATCTGTTCTGTAACAAACCCACACTAGGCAGACCCACCCAGGGCCTGTAACACCTTAACACTGAACTACAAGTACATTTTAATGGTAAAAAATGACAATAAAATTAACTTTTTGTAGTGGCTATTAACTGCACAAACTAAGCTTATATGAACCAAAACCTCTTAAAATAGAAAAAAAAATAATTTTCTGTACTATTAAATTTTGTCGTATATGGCATGTCAACATGAATGAAATCAATGAATTTTTGTGCATTAAATATTTAGATAAAGCCAGAATACAACTTCGGGGAATGCTTCACCAAAGCGTATCATTTCTAATCCTAAGGAATTTAGGATTTCTCTACCTTTATACAAGAGAATCTAAATCTGAAAAGATGTAGCTGATGAATGGGTTATTACATATTTCCAGAAAATAGCTTTAAGTGAACGTCTAATGGTGAAAACAGAACTGGTTGATTTACATTGTGTATGTGTTTTAAGGAACTCAAATCTCTGAAAACAATAAAAATCTTTCCAGCTCTTCAACAGTTCTCTCAGTTCTCACCTATTCATTCAAGAAACTTGAAATCTGTCTGGCATATGCAAAACGCTTTGCTAAAAAATGCAATTTTGAATGAATGTACTTGAAGTAAATGAATGTGGCAAAAACCTATGCTGCATTTTTAAAACTGATAAAATCAACTATAAGAAATCCAGTTTAAAATTTCCCTTTGTTATAATCACTTCGCATTGCAACACATTTAACAAGCATTTTCTTTCACCTGATATTAAATACACTGTGCAATTTCCTTACATCTTGTAAATGTAGGTAGGATATGGAAGAATAAATGAAAATAATTTCCTGTCTAGATGATTCATGAGTTCATAAAATTCTAGCCACCCCCACAGGGCCTGGAGGGCTATTATGTCTGTTGAAGTTGTTAGCGTCGGATTTAAGAGATTCATCTTTGACCATTAAAATTTAGATCTATACCAGGTACTACCACAGCTTTGAAATGCCACATTACAGCCTAGCTATAGATAAATGCTAAGTCCTTAGTATATATTCCATTTTCCCAAAAGCAGTTTTTGTCTGTGCTAATAACATTACTTACCTGGACAAATGAATAAAATAATGTATATATCAAACCTTTAGGAATTAGTAAAAAATTATCTTAAAAGTTCCTCCTTTACCCTATCTCTCCATCACCCTCAGCTCCCCTTTTTTCTGTTTAATAAATTTATCATAACTTTTTCAATAGTCTTCCAGAGAAAACTTGGCTGCGTACAATATAATTCATACCATAACTATCCCTCCCTTTTTTGTTTATCTATATTTCTTCTTTTTCCCTCCTTTCTGCAAGCTCCTTTGCTTTATTACTCTCTGCTATCTCTAATCCACAATTCATACCTAACCACTTGCATATACCAATCCTAAAATGTAGATAATGATGAGGTGTTCGATGAGGAAATCATACCTATTTTTATTCTGCATGTGCTGCAGTGTCTGTTTTCAGTGCATATAAATATCCTTGACTTTGAAACTTGTTCTCTTGAATGAATAATTTCAATAGAGTACATTCATGTGAAATTTTGTTTAGGACTTTTCTTTTTTAGCTTTCCAAGTTTCAAGTTTCAAAATAGCTATATGGCTTCCTTCATTGTAAAAATCTATATAAAGGAAAATAAAAGCAGGGAAAGGAAAAAAGAAAAGGTGAAGTAGAGTTGGAGGAGGAAAATTTCTATTCTGCCTTCAAAATAGATATAAAATCCATTAACAACATCTCACAACCATCCCTCCCAGCCAGAGGTTGGCCATCCTCCTAGCACTCCAATATTTTCCCCCCACTTCCCTGATCTTCTGCTCACCACTGAGAAACACTAACACCAGCATTCCCAACCAAGTCATACTCTTCCTAAAATGTCATCCTTTTCTCAGAATTTACCTGTCCTTTCCCTCATTCCCTTACTCCTAGTTCATTGGGCCTTCAAAGATAACTGGCAAAGGCGTGCCAGTGGGACAGTACTGAAGTAATGGTTTGCACATGTAGGTTAATGCACTAGTGTCATCAGAGTCACCTGAGAACCTTTTCAAAGTTCCTAGAAAAAGAAATACCATATGATTTCACTTACATGTGGAATCTAAAGAGCAAATAAACAAAATAGAAACAGACCCATAGATACAGAGAACAGACTGACCGTTGACAGAGTAGAGGGGGTTGGAGGGCTGGGTGAAAGAGTTGAAGGCATTAAGTACAAATTAGTAGTCACAGGATAGTCAATAGAGATGTAAATTACAACACAGTAAATATAGTCAATGATATCATAATAACTCCAGGTGATTGTATGGGTCTAGGTGATTACTTGAGGTATCGGGGGTGAGGGGACCACTTTGTGAGGTACATGGCTAACTGGCCACTGCACTGTACACCTGAAACTAATACAGAATGATAATGAGTGTAGACTGTAGGTGAACATTTTTATTCATTCTTGGAAAAAAATCCCCTATTTTGCCATGTATAATGCACATCCATGTTTTTGTGCATGTCATATACAGGATTATTGTGCCAATTATTGGTATGTAATCATACCCATATATAATGTGCATCCTTATTTTTCCCTCAGAAATTTGGGCCAAAAAGTGCACATTATACATGGCAAAATATGGGTAAAAAAAATTAAAGCATTTCAAAAAACACATATTCCTAGATTTACCCACCAAAGATTCTGACTTGGAAGGTCTGAGAAGAGTTCATAAAATCTGTGTTTAGAATGAGACCAGGAAATCTAGCCAACATAGTGAATTGAATTGAACACTTATTCTGCTCCTTCCCCAAACTCCTTGACATAGCATAACTATGTAATGAGACCACCAGGGACCTAAGGCCCAGGGATCTCAGTGGTTATAGGTGAGAAGAGAAGCTGAATACAACAAAATTGGTTGCCAGTCTCTATTAGTAGTAAGTCCTCAGATCACTTCCCAACTAAAAAGATAACACACTGCCCCAATCCAATTCGGAGATGCAGATATTTACTCCCTGGTAAGGGTAAACTAGAGAAGCTCTGGTCTTACAGACATCAAGATTGCTGAGTTTAGGGGTGAGGTGTCTAATTGCATATTGGAGTCAAAGGAATAAGTGGGAGTAAGTCTATGAAGCTTTCTTTCCCACTCAACACCAGTAATGACCATTTCCAGATTTATGTCCTGCAGAGAAAATAGATATTGGAGGATTCCTTTCTCGTAAAACTGACTTACCCGGGGGAAAATACTTTTATGGGTACAGGAGATAGATAGTTTCATCCCCTGCCTAATCACATCAAGAATGAGGCCTGTCAACCCACAAGTTCCAGCTGTGCAAGTAGTTTCTCTCACTCTTAAACATAAATAGACATCTTGGAGTAACCACACTTTTGAGGAAACCCACAATCATAAAAATCAGACACTAAAACAAACAAGAAAAAAATTGGGGGTGGGGGTAGGGGATTGTTGAACCTAACCAAAGCAGAGACAATAAAATTTCAGAGTACTCAGTGATATCCTTAAAGGAGATATGTATGAAAACAGGATGCTATTTTTGAAAGAAATATTCAGAGAAAAAAAATGGGCTTTCAGAAATTTTAAAATTCAATCACAGATGGTAAAATGAAGTTGAGATCTCAAAAGAAGGACAAAAAAAGACAAACAGTTTAAAACTATATGAGAGAAAAGGGAATTTAGGGTCAATCCAGGAGATTGTACACCTAACTCAAGTTCTGAAAAGGAAAAAGGAGGTTATGGGTGACAGGTGGAATCATCAAAGAAAGATGTTTTCCCAGAACCAAAAGAAGTATGCTTCCAGGTTAAAATGAATGCCTTGAATGAATGAAAAATGCTCTCACAGAAAGGCACTTAATTCTAAAATGCCAGAACAATAAAGATGAAGGAAATTCCCTAAATACTGCAGATAGAAAGACAAACAGATTGCATACAAAAGATCAGGCATAATAATAGAGAATGATATTGGAGTTTTCAACAATGATACTGGAAGCTAGAATAAAATAGAGAAATATATAAATTCCAAAGGAAAGATTATTTACAATCCGGAATTCCCTATAAACTCAACCAATCAATCAAATCTAAGAGCAAAATAAAGGTATTCTTAGACATGAAAGATTCTAAAAGCTTTCTCCCTGTAGAACCTTTCCTCAGGAACATATTTGAAGGTGTTTCTCACCAAAAAGAGAGAGGAAGACATGGATCAACACTGGAGAAAGGAAAAGAGATTTCCCAGGATGATGGTGAAGGAAATTTCCAGGATAACAACTGACAGGCCTAAAAAGCAGTTAGACTGAGGCAGGAGAATGGAAGTCTCAAAAACTGATATCTTCAAGTGGAAAAAAAGGATCATTAGATTATCAGTGTATTTCACTGTACAGAGATGTATGAGTTATAATTTGGAGATGACTTAAAAGTAGGCATACACAAGAGAAAGCAAATTAAACGAGCAATTATTACATACAGGAAAAATCATATTTAAAAAAGGAAACTTTACATTTAGAAATGCATTTATAGTATGCATGTGATCAGCTTTAGAAAGTACTGTAGTTCCTACCATAGTACAGGAATAGAATAAGGGAAATGCTTGAGTGGAAATCATGTGAGGGAGCTAAATCTTCCATGGTAGGAAGTCAGCAGATAATTTCTAATTCTGAAAAGTCAAGAAAGGGTATTATAGTCATGCTTCCTGTTGGGATGGATAAAATCAGTGTTTAGAGTAGAGTTCTACTATGGTAATGGGAACTGAAAAGTGATAGTGATTAGGACTGGGGGCTCCTTTATGTTATAAATCTTGGACCTATCATTTCACTTATGTTGCTTTGATTTTTTAAAAAGTCTGCAGTTGAGTGCACAGGCAGCTTTGAGAACTACTGGGATAAAAACGAGATATGGAACTCCTGTCCCTATCACCACAGATAGCATATATGTGTAAAAGGATAATGCCAGGCAATAATGCTGTCTTTGCTTTGTAACTTGTGTGGTTATTCAGTCAATGGATATTTCTTGTTAAACACCTACTGTGTGCCAAGCAGTGTAATAGGCTGAGGATACAACAGTGAATTTCAGGAACAGGGCTCCTCCCTTGAAGTCAAGTGGGAGATACAGACTAACAAGAAAACAAATTAACACACCACCATAGACTGTGATGAATGCTAGGGAGGAAATGAATAAAATGATGTGAAAGAATAAAGAGACCTGGTGAGAATCAAGGTCTCAGCTTCACAATTACATAGTGTGAACTTCAGCAAATCCTGTAGCCTCTCTGAGCCTTCATTTTTGTGTCTAGTATTTGCAGATAATAATTGTAGCCTCACTGGTCCTTAGGAATATTGATATAGAGTTAAATGAGTGAATTTACAATTTATAACTTCCTATTTAGATATAAGGTTGGGTGACCAGGCAGTCCCACATTCGAGCACAGATAAACCAGGCGAAACTGGGGAGCGAGACAGACTGCACAACACAGGGCCCCAGTGCAGGGAAATAAAGCCTCAAAACACTAATTAAAAACACCTGTGGGGATTGAGGCACAGGGAGAGACTCCCACCCTCACAGGACAGTTCACTGGAGAGACCCACAGGGTCCTAGAATGTACACAAGCCTACCCACATGGAAATCAGCACCAGAAAAGCCCAGTTTGCTTGATGGAAGCAGTGGAAGGGACTGAAGTCCAACAGAGAGCAGAGCAAGCGCCATTGTTCCCTCTCAGACCCTGCCCCCACATACAGTGTCACAACCCAGTGTTGTGTGTTACCCTGCCCTGGTGAACACCTAAGGCTCTGCCCCTTACTACATAATGGGTGCGACAAGATAAAAAAAAAAATGGGCCAAACGGAAGAACAGTTCAAAGCTCCAGAGCAAATAAAACTAAGTAATGAAGAGATAGCCAACCCATCAGATGCACAGTTCAAAGTACTGGTTATTAGGATGCTCACAGAATTGGTTGAATTTCTTGCAAATTAAATGAAAAACTGAAAGCTACACTAAGTGAAATGAAGGAAAATGCACAGGGAACCAATAGTGAATGGAAAGAAAACTGGGACTCAAATCAATGGAGTGGACCAGAAGGAAGAAAGAAACAATCAAACAGAAAAGAATAAAGAAACAAGAATTCAAAAAAATGAGGAGATACTTAGGAACCTCCAGGCCATCTTTAAACATTCCAACATCTGGGGTACCAGAAGTGGAAGAGAAAGAGCAACAAATGGAAAAGTTATTTGAACAAATAATAAAGGAGAGCTTCCCCAGTCTGGCAAGGGAAATAGACTTTGAGGAAGTCCAGGAAGCTCAGAGAGTCCCAAAGAAGCTGGACCCAAGGAGGAACATACCAAGGCACATCATAATTACATTAGCCAAGATTAAAATAAAGGAAAGACTCCTAGAAGCAGCAAGAGAAAAGGAGACAGTAACCTACAAAGGAGTTCCATCAGACTGTCAGCTGATTTTTCCAAAGAAACCTTGCAGGCAAAAAGGGACTGAAAAGAAGTATTCCAAGTCATATAAGCAAGGACCTATATCCCAGATTACTCTATCCAGCAAAGCTTTCATCTAGAATGGAAGGGCAGATAAAGTGCTTCTCAGATAAGGTCAAGTTAAAGGAGTTCATCATCACCAAGCCATTATTATATGAAATGTTAAAGGAGCTTATCTAAGAAAAAGAAGATAAAAAACATGTACAGTAAAATGTCAACAAACTCTTAATTATTAACAACCACACCTAAAACAAAAACAAAAACAACCAGAACTCCTGTTCTAGAACCACAGAAATATATATCCCATGGAAGGTTAGCAACAGGGGAGTGGGAGGAGGAGGGAGGGGGAAAAGGTACAGAGAATAAGTAGCATATATGGTAGGTAGAAAACAGACAGGGGGAAGGCAAGAATAGTATGGAAAATATAGAAGCTAAAGAACTTATGACACATGGACATGAACTTAAGGGGGAGGAATGTAGGTGGGAGAGGGTATGCAGGGTGGAGGGGAATGAAGGGAAAAATACAACTGTAATAGGATAATCAATAAAATAAAATAAAAGAATTACAAAAACTTAGGTTGTTGTTTTGAAAAGGAAGAACAAAGTTGAAGGACTCCTGTGACCTGACTTGAAGACTTATTATAAAGCTACTGTAATCAAGAGAGTGAGGAATCAGTGAAAACATAGACATACAGATCAATGGAACAGAATAACAAGCCTAGAAAAATACCCACATAAATATGGCCAATTGATTAGAGGCAAAGCTACAAAGATAATTCAGTGGAGAAATAATAGTCTTTTCAATAAATAGCGCTGGAACAGTTGGACATCGACAAAAATTTTCGTGGCTTGTCTTTGACCCATATCTATCAACTTACACAAAAACTAACTCAAAATGGATCACATACCTAAATATAAAATGTAAAACAACAAAACTTTTGGAAGAAAACCTTCATGTCCTTCAGTTAAGAAAAGAATTTTTAGATACAACACCAAAAACACAATATATAAAAGAAAAAATGGTAAATTGGACTTGATAAAAATTAGAAAAATTTCCCCTGTGTAAGACACTAGCAGGAGAATGAAAAGATAAGCCACAGAAAATATTTGCAAATCACACATCTGATAAAGGGCATGAAGCCCGTATAAAACTCTCCACTTTTAAAGAAATGATTTCCAATCACTTCTTGGCCTTTTAGCTAAGATCAAGTGTAAAGAAATGATTTCCACTTTTTCAGGCTCGACTCAATTCTCATCTCTGTGAAAACTTCAAAGATCAGATGAGCTAGGATTCATATATTTGGACCATTAGTGGATGAATGATTGAGCATGTCTCAGCCACTATTACTTCCTATAAAATAATATGCTCTAATAAATATACCCTAATATTCTGCCCCCCTTTTAACTAAAAATCTGTATGTGTTTGCCAGACACTTGACATACTGCTATATGTTACCATGGAATGAAATGAAAGTTTATTGACTGAAACAAAGAATAAGTTCTATGGATGGATGGCAACATCTTACCAATCCCAAATTGCTCACATTACGGCTTAGCATTAGGGAGGATAGATATCTAATGAGAGCAGAACTGATACCATATATTTTGTAACTCTGTATAATGTCTTGTGTGGATCTATGAATAGGCATTTGTCTCAGTATACAGTTATAGATAGTTAAAAATTTTTTGGAAAAATTCTAAGTTACATATTTTATTTTGGTGAAATAGCAATTCTACTCAGATTCAGCTCTTAACAAGTATACTGTTGTATTATTATTTACTTTTAAAATCAGAAAACTTTGGCTTTTGTCAAGACCATTTAGTCTAACCTCATTTTACAAAAAAAACCCCTTGATTTCCTAAATTTAAATGCAACATTTTTGCTAGGCCTATATTAGTGCTAAGGACCAACTGAGGAGCCTTTAATAAATTAATGTCCTGAGCAGTGATATTTTTGGGAGTCCAGAAACATATGTAACCTTGATGTTTCCCCCAAAGATTGTAAGATAATGGATTTACTATGCATAGAGCTTCCCCATAGATACACATGAAAGCAAAGGGGGCCCACTCAGTGAGGTTTATACAGGTACAATGGCCACACAGGTACAATGCAGTTACACAAGACCCTGCACGCAGAAGGACCCTGTCCTTGGTTTATTGCTGTCCCGTTGTCATTTTGAAATTCTTAATAATTTTACCTTTGAACTTGTGTTTTGCAAGTGAAACCTAATGAAATAATGGAGCATATGTGTAAACAAAGAAGATATGCACTTGCAACTCTATTCCCCTTAGTATTCCCAGTGCCTCATGAGTACAGCCTTCCAGTGGCTCCACAGTGCATGAGAGTTCAGGTAGTTCAAAGTGAATATAAGGTCAGTGCATTACATTTATGATTGAGGGGAACTGACAATCCCAAAAGCCATGCTTTCCATTCAAACCAGAGCTAGCTTCAAACACAGGAAGAAGGCAATGGCATTCTAATAAACGTGAATGTCTGGAGATGGAGGCACAGGTAGACATGTTTTGCCTCCTTGTGCAACTACAGAGAGAATCACAACTATTCTCAAGACAAACAACAACCAGAACTGTCAGAAAATTGAGCTGTATGGAAGTTTGACAATGAAGGTTTTAAAGAGACACATTCATCCAGATGGGTAAGGGAAGTGGAGTCATGGACAAAGGCACAGAGGCACAGAAGTGCCATGTGGTATGAAGAGGTGGCAGCAACAGTGGTGGAAGGGGTGGTCCCAAATTCACATGTGGTGGATAAAAATCAGGAGGGATACTGTGGTCAAAAATCAAGAGCAATCCCAGTCCCAGTCCAGACCCCACAGCCCAGGGTTCCAGGGCTGGGAAGATAAATCCCAATAACTTCTGGCTGTAAAAACCAGTAGGAGTTGGGATGGCAGAAGAAACTGCCAGATTTTCAGGAGAGTTCATTTAAAGGGCCTACATGGACTTAGAAAGTATGAAAACCCACCCACTCTGGGATTCACCACCAGGACAACTGCTGGAAGGGCACCAGTCACATAGGGGAAGTGAGTGAAGTGACTGGCAAACCTGCAGAAGCCAGGAAGCTGCATTATCCCCACTTCAAGCCTTCCCCCCCCACACACACACACACAGAGGCACAAAGCAGTGAAGCAGGTTGCCCTGCCCTGGTGATTACCTAGGGCTCTGCCCCACACAATTTACAGATGTCTTTTACAGGGAGTTAAAGCAGGTCTACAATACACAGAAACAAACACAGTGAGGCTGCCAATTTGAGGAAACAAAGAAATATGGCCCAGATGAAAAAACAGAACAAAACCCTGGAAAAAGAATTAAACAAAATGGATATAGCTTATCAGATTCAGAGTTCAAAACACTGGTGATCAGGATGCTCAAAGAACTTACTTTTACCACAGAAACATGAGGGAAGAAATGAAGGCCACACTAAGTGAAAAAAAGAAAAATCTACAGGGAACCAACAGTGGAGAAAGGGAAGAATCAAACCAATGATTTGGAACACAGGGAAGGAAAAAGCATTGAATCAGAACAGGAGGAAGAAAAAAGAATTCAGAACAATGAGGACAGGACTAGGAGTCTATAGGACAACTTTAAATGTACCAACATCCGAATCATAAGAGTGCTAGAAGGAGAAGGGGAAGAGCAAAAAATGGAAACTTTTCTGAAAAGGTAATGAAAGAAAACTTTCCTAATTTGGTGAAGGAAATAGACATACCCGTCCAGGAAACATACAGAGTCCCAAACAAGATGAACACCAAGAGTCCCACACCAAGACACATCATACTTAAAATGCCAAAGATTAAAGATAAACAGAGAATCTTAAAAGCAGCAAGAGAAAAGTAGAGAGTTACCTACAAAGGAGTCCCCATAAGACTACCAACCGATTTTTCAAAAGAAACTTTGCAGGCAAAGGAACTGGCAAGAATATTCAAAGTGATGAAAAGCAAGGACCTACAATCTTGATTACTGTATCCAGCAAAGCTCTCATTTAGAATAGAAGGACAGACAAAGTGCCACCCAGACAAGGTGAAGCTAAAGGAGTTCATCATCGTTGAGCCATTATTACATGAAATGTTAAAGGGACTTATTTAAGAAAAAGAAGAAGATCAAAACTATGAATATTAAAAGGACAACAAATTCACAACTATCAACAACTGAATCTAAAAAAAAAAAAAAACAAACAAACCCCTGAGGAAACAACCAGAAAGGAACAGAATCATAGGTATGGAGATCATTTGGAGGGTTATCAGCAGGGAGAGAGATGGGGAGAATGGGGGAAAAGGTACAGGGAATAAGAAGCTTAATCAGTAGGTACAAAATAGACAGGGGGATGACAAGAACAGTATAGGAAATGGAGAAGCCAAAGAACGTATATGCACAACTCATGGACATGAACTAAGTGGGGGATTGCTAGAGGAAAGGGGGGTACTGGGCAGAAGGGGAAAAGGGGAAGATATAGGGACAACTATAATAGCATAATCAATAAAGTAATTTTCAAAAAAGAAACATGAAGCCTATCATATTCTTTCTCACTCGTGTCCTATGTTAGTCAATACTTATACTAAATAATTTATGGAAGAGGAAAGGGAAGACAGGGCACCATAGACTTGCTTTCCCTTTTTGTTCTTCCTTACTCATCAGTAAGCCAAAGAGAGAAGGTTCATAGATGTGCACATATCAAGAAGCAAAATAAAAAGTTGAGCTACTTTTGTGTAATTTCCACTGTCCTGTTAAAAATGAAATACATACTCATATATGAGGTATAAAAATGAATTCTGCAATTTCAGTAATTTACATAAAATTTAAATGTTCTTATATTTGCATTTAAAAATGTTATTGCACACTAGAAAAAACAATGGTAAAATCCATGCTAATAATTAAAATTAAGAATTCTCTTTACTTAGCAGCAAATAAAAAATATTGTCACAATTAGAGAGAGAGTGAGAGACTGAAGAAGGAAAAAAGCCTTCTAGTCTTTGCCAGAACTTTTTTTCCTGCTTTTTGAACAAAGTGGAATTTTCATTTTACACTGATGGGTACTGCACATGTCCATCAGCCTAGCTGAGAAATAGAAGCCATCAAAAGAGCCATTCATTTGCCAAAACCAATCTGTTTGTTCTGGCATGTGCTTTATAACCATAATTTACAATTTGGATTGATACTCAAGCCTCTCAGAAGAGTAGGCAAAATATGTGTCTCAGTAGTTTGTGTTTCATTGCCTTTTCAATTACAAGTTTAAAAAATAAATTGAGACTATAATTTTATATTATCTATATTATCTCATTCACTGGAGGTAATCTAGAATATCATAATAAACTCAATATAGTAATATTTTTCCTCATTTATTTCTAGGGGCATTTTAATGGAAAACAATTGAGTTTGTTCTTACTTGAAACTCACAGTTTGCTTTGTAACATCATGACTGTCACTAAGAAGAAATTTAGTGAGTTATGCAAAATCAAGGTTCTTAAACTCTTTATATTTTTTTAAAAAAATAATTAATCAGAAAGGAATTAACCTAAGAGACCTTCTCCAAGAGTGATAGAAATTGGTCCTGACCGGCGTGGCTCATTTGGTTGAGTGTTGTCCTGCAAAGGGAAAGGATGCTGGTTCTGTTCCTCGCAGGGCACATGCCTGACTTGTGGGCCCCTTGGTTGTGGGCATGTACAAGAGGCAACTGATCAATGTTTCTCTCACACATCAGTGTTTCTCTCCCTTTCATTCTCCCTCTCTTCCCCTCTCTCTCAAAATAAATAAGTAAAATTAAAAAAAATAGAAATTGTGTTCTGCTTGTCCCTTCCCTCCCCCCATTCCAGCCCAAATTACAATTTCATTGTTTGAACAACTGACATGACGTCAGACAAGTTCATATATAACTGACATAGCTGTTATATGACATTGTGTAAATGTAAGGTGTACAATGTGTTGACTCGACATACTTATATATTGCAATATGATGACTACCTTAGTATTAGCTAACATCACATGATTACCATTTATTTTTTGTGGCAAGAACAATCAATCTCTATTGTCTGAGCAACTCTGAAGCCTATGATACAGGATTGTACATGTCATCACTGTGCTGTGCATTAGCTCTCCAGGCCTTATCTACTAGTTCTAAGTTTGCATCCTCACACAACATATCCCCATCCTCCAAAGCCCCACCCCCCAGCCTTTGTATCTACTATTCTACTCTCTAGTTTTTTTTAAAGATTTTATTTATTTATTTTTAGGGAGAGGGGAAGGGAAGGAGGAAGAGAGGGAGAGAAACATCAATGTGTGGTTGCCTCTCTTGAGCCCCCAAATGGGAATTTGGCCTACAACCTAGCATGTGCCCTGATTGGGAATTAAACCAGCAACACTCTGGTTCACGGGCTACTCTCAATCCACTGAGCCACACCAGCCAGGGCTTTAAAGAGTTTGGCTTTTCATATTGCACATGTAAGTGATATCCTACAGTAATTGTTTTTCTCTGACATCTCACTTAGCATTATGTCCTTAAGGTCCATCCATGTTGTCACAAATGTCAGGATTTTCTTCTTTCTCATGGCTGAATAATACTTGTGTGGGGTGTATGTATATGTGTGTACATATACATACCATTCTCTTTATCCATTCATCTGCTGACAAACATCTAGATTGTTGCTGTTTGGCTATTGTGAATAATGCTGCAATAAACATGGGAGCACACATATCACTTTGATATCCTGTCTTCCTTTCCTTCCCTTTGAATATATACCCAGAAGTGGAATTGCTGTATCATATGATAGTTCCATGTTTTCCATAGTGGCTGAACCAATTTACATTCCCACCAAGAGTGAACAAGGGTTCCTTTTTCTCTGAATCCTCCCCAACACTTGTTGTCTCCTGCTTTCTGGATGATAACCATTCTAACAGATATGAGGTGATATCTCATTGTGGTTTTGACTTGCATTTTTTTATGATGAATGATGTTAGCATTTTCTCATGTACATTTTGGCCACTTAGATGTCTTCTTTGGAAAAAATGTCTAGTTACTTCCTCCACCCATTTTTTAATTGAATTTTTTGTTATTGAGTTGTACGAGTTCTTTATATATTTTGGATATTAACCCCTTATCAGCTATGTGGTTTGCAAATATTATCTCCCATCTAGTGATGGCTGTACAGAAGATCTTTACTTTGGTATAGTTCTACTTGCTGACTTTTGCTTTTATTGCTCATACTTATGGTGTCCTGTCCAAGTAATCATTGCCCAGACCAACATCAAGGAGTTTTTGCTCTATGTTTCCTTCTAGGTATTTGATGGTATTGATTTTTGTCTTTAAATCTTTAATCCATTTTGAGTTAATTTTTGTGAGTGGTGTAAGATAGTGGTCCAATTTTCTGCATGTGAGAATCCAGTTTTCCCAACACCACTTGTTGAAAAGACTATCCTTTACCATTGAGTGTTGTTGGCTGCCTTGTCAAATATTGTTGACTATATATGCAGGGGTTTATTTCTGGATCTCTGTTTTGTTTCATTGG
This sequence comes from Phyllostomus discolor, assembly GCF_004126475.2. Classification (NCBI taxonomy): domain Eukaryota; kingdom Metazoa; phylum Chordata; class Mammalia; order Chiroptera; family Phyllostomidae; genus Phyllostomus; species Phyllostomus discolor. Next base: position 72,332,409 of record NC_040905.2, on the reverse strand, counting down.
TCTATGTGTCTATTTTTATGCCAGTACCACAGTTAGCTTTGTGGGATTTTCATTTTCAAATAAATACTTGGAAATCTCTACCTCATTGTATGCCTTTTAATTTACTAAGTAGCACTTTATTAAGTTTCAAATACATACTAGCAGTAATCTTCCATTTTAATGGTGAAAGGGTTATAAACAATTAAGCAAATAAGACCACTTCAGATAGTGTACATTCTAGGCAGAAAGTGAAACAAACTAATGTGAGATGGAGTATGTATTGCTAGGTGCAGAGAGGGTCCTTGATAATATTAGATAAGGAGTCTAAGAAGGCCCCTCTTAAGAAGATGATACTTAAAATAAGACTTGAAAGGGGAAAAAGGAGCCATCTACAGAAAGATTTGGAAGCAGAATGTTCTGGACAACAATTCCAGATTATAGTCCATGTGAAGGCCCTGAGATGGAAATCATTTGGAGTGTTTCAGGGACAGAAAGAGAACCAGTATGATTGGAGCATGATGGACCAAGAGGAAAGGAGGCAGGTAAATCACACGGAAAAGAGCACAACTTTATGGGTAAGAATGATACTCTATACTCTATTCTAATTGCAATAAAAAAGCAGCAGAGAGTTTCAAGCAGGTGAATAATATGACTGATTTTATTTTTTGATGAAAGATCGCTTATGCTGCCACATGGAAAATAAATTATAAGCGAGCAAGAGTGAACATAATCAGGAGACTGCTGAAATGGCCTAGGAAGCAGTGATACCAGTTGATTTGGGTTAACCTGGTACATCAGGATGAAGAAGAGGGAAGGAACAAAGGATATATTGAGAGGCATCTTGAAAAATGACATTATTATTGTAAGGTAATAGATTCTAATATAAATGAACATAATTTGAACAAATTGCAAATATAATTCAACTCAATCTAACAGTGATTGATTATATGTGTCCTGGGTTTTGTGTTATATGAATCCTAAATCATAAAGTAGTTCTGCTCTCAAGAAGCACAGTGTTGTTTCTGTGGAAATATTTGTAATCATAAAAACAATCTCCAATTTCTTTACAAGTTACCAAATCAAGGTCTATTGAAAAATTAAACATCAAAATAACTTTATCCCAGACTATTTCTAAGAGAATTAATGAAACTTTAGGGCAAGAGGTCTGGACTAAGCGCCCTCTCAAACTGTCAAACTGCTGGCATGTGAGGAGACTCAGATACCTTTTTTGGAGTGCACTGAAAATTCACAGAATTCTAAATAATCATTGGGAACCCTGGAGTACAACATATAAAATTAAAATGTAATATTTCTTAAGCAATCTTTAGAAAGATACTCCATGGCACACTCTAGAGCAAAAAGAAACTTGGCATTACAATATGCAAAATACCAAGAGCTCTGCTGTTGTGGGCTATATTGTATTTCTCCCTAGTCCATGTGTTGAAGCCCAGTACCTCAAAGTATAACTTATACTTAGGAGATAGTCCTGTTCAAGGGGTGATTCAGTCAGAATGAGGCCCTTGGCATGGGCTGTAAACCAAGCTGACTGGTTTACTTATAAGAGGAAATTTGGAGAAACAAAGAGATACCAGCATGTGCTCCCATAAAGAAAAGACCATGTGAGCACACAGCAAGAAAGCAGCCATCCGCAAGTCAAGGAGAGAGGCCTCAGAAGAAACCAAAGCTGCTGACAACTTGATCTTGGACTTCTAGCCTCCAGGACTAAATCAATAAATTTCTGTTGTTTAAGCCACATAGTTTGTGATATTTGGTTTTGGCAGTCCTGGCAAGCCAATGAATATGCCAAGATACTGATTCACAGCCATAATATCCACTAAAAATATTTTAGTATAAAATAAACATAACCTTTAAGATTTGATGCAAATAAAAGCAAAACAAAATAGAAAAATGAAATGGAGAAATGAATGTAATAGATGGCTTTAGATGTATCATAGCAAACATTGAAGCTGCAGTAGCATGATACTTACCATAAGCAATGTCAAGGGATGATAACATGCCATTAAGGGAAACATATCGTGTGCAAGCTAAAATCAGACAATGTTAGAGGCTTTGTGTATGGCAGCTTCTGCTGGAATCACCTAGTATAAGTGGACAAAAGCAGTTCAGTTCTCAAAAGAAGGAATGGGTCCCAGTCACTACCACAGACTTGCACTACACGCAGCCACAGAAGGATTGCTTATGGTTTACTAAAAGGGGACAAGATAGTGTGAGGATTGGGAATGGTGTTTTTCATGTCAAAACATTAGAAGCTTCCTCTAATGAAATTTTTCCTAAAATATTGTTTATAAGTTATATTTTCACATTAGCGGTATTTACCTTTTGTAGTAGGTTTTATCATGGGAGATATAAATGGACATCAGGGAGTCCGTACTCTAGAATTGTGTGGAAAATTGGAAAATTATATGATGTGGACGTATGCAACCAGGTACACTTTTCTGGGTAAAATGGTTAAGAGCAAAGCTCTGGCTCTGAAGTCAGTGTTCCTGGGTTAAATCATAGCTCAATCAGTCACTTTCTACCAACTGAGTGATAGTAGTCAGGTTATATAACCTGTGTACTGATGTTCCTCATCTGTAAAATGAGGATAATAGTGTGGACAACTTCTAAGAGTTGTCTTGGAAATAAGTACACTAAAATGCATAGAAGCTTAAATGGTAAGAATGGTTCAATAAACAAACACTATTTATTATTACTTCAGTAGTACGCTCCATTCACAGTAGAATCCAAAGGCCAAAAAAGGTTACAAACAGCACATTTAAAGAATCTTTTGTGAATCCTTTTTAAAGTAAACTTAAACTAATTACATCCAGATGTACCTGTTTTCTGAATCTGGATGTTCAAACCACAGTGCAGCAGTAATGACCATCAATATCATCTGTGTGGGAAAAACCTACCAGAAACTTCAATAAGCAAGGTTTGATTGATAGGAAGAAGGCATTCTTTATAAATCCTCTTCTTGCAGAGTGATCCTGAGCTTTTGCTGCCTATTTAATGATGTTAATCAATATCCAAATTTAGAAAGAACTGATTACTATTTAGTACACCATCAATGCTATAAACTATAACAAAATTGCTTTTTCTATAGCAGTTATAGATTGCATTTAGTCACCTTTTACTTCATCTCCTTTTCTCCAACTGTGAGTGAACTACTCAAGGCTCAAAGGGAACTAGAGGTAAATGTTTTACAGCAATTGCTAGCTGGGCTCCTGCTTCATCATAGCCTCTTGTTAGAGAATGTTATCAAATGCACTATTGGGTTCCAATAAATATACATGTAAATTGAGTATTTATATGCTCAGATATGTATCAAGTGCTTTTACACACATTGTCTTATAAAAACACTGTGGGGTAGGCACTAACATTATCCCATTTACAGATATATTTTTAAAAACTAGCAGCCCTGGCTGGGTGGCTCAGTTGGTTGGAGCATCATCCCATACACCAAAAGACTGCGAGTTTGATCCCCAGCCTGGGCACAGGCCTAGATTTCGAGTTGGATCTCCTGTCAGGGTGCATATGGGAGGTAACCAAATGATTTTTCTCTTACATTAATGTCTCTCTCTCAAATCAATGGAAATATACGTGAGTGAGGATTAAAAAACAAGAAGCAAAGAGAGGTTAAATGCATGATTTGTAGTCTCACAGCTTGTTTGTATAGGTATTGATTGTGATTGGAATCCAGGTGATCTAATGTAAGAGCCACTTAACCATTATCTATGCTTCCTTGACACTTAAGTCTGTCAATTCAGAAGTAAAGGAGTGATTTTAAGAGGAAAAAGGATGACCAACATCTGGGCAAAATGCAAAACAATAGGTAAGATCAAATCTTCTGAAGCAAAAAAGAACATAGCTAATATAAAAATCTCTCTATAGCTCTGAAAGTCAGACAAACCTCAGTCTGAGAACCTGCACCACAATTTCCCAGCTACGCGGCCTTGGGGAATTACTTAACCTAGTCTTAATTCTCTCATTTTTAAAATGAGGACAATAAGAGCACCAACTTGACAGGGTGGTTGTGGGGATTAAATGGCATGATGCACATAACATGTTTATTATGGTGCCTGGCATTTATAAATGCCCAGTAAATGTTAGTTACTGTTACTTTTACTTTAATTTTATTTATTGATTTTAGAGAGAGACAAGGAGAGAGAGAGACAGAGGGAGAAATATCAATTTGTTGTTCTGTGTATTTATATATTCACTGGTTGCTTCTTGTATGTGCCTGACCAGGGATCAAACCTGCAACCTAGGTGTAGCAGGACAACTCTCTAACAAACTGAGCTACCCCACCAGGACCTAGATACTGTTGCTTTTAGTACTTAATTTTCTTGAGGTTCTCACCCACAAAAAATATTTTTCTTCTGTCTTTGTAGTCTGAGGAATTCTTCCTACAGTCTTGAGCTGGTGTTGAGCCCTACTAATAAAAGCTGCAGACAACCAGATATCTTCACTTTCTTCCCACACTTCTATTTGCCACCCACAATATCTCTGCTGATTTACTGCCACATTATAGATTTTTATCCACACATTTTAATTTAGAACTTTTCCTTTTATGTGGCTTTGAAACATATTGTGTTAAATTCCCAAATGATAACTTTAGAGTTTGTTGCAAAGTCCTTCTCACAGCTTTCGGAAAACTTAAAGTCGTTCTTAGGGGAACAATCATTGTTTTGCATTACATTATTGAATAGAAAATGTAGAAGAACAATATCAACTTTTAAATGAAATTATACACCTGGAAGAGGGGTATAAATGTAAAAAGAAGACCACCTTATTATCACTCTTTCAAGCTGCTGGAGTTAAACTTAAGTCATTGCATATTCTAACACCAAAAACTCTCTTGGATATACTAAAGAACACCATTAGGCACACAGCAGTAAATGAAGTTATTAGAGGGAGCCACTAAGAATAAAAGATTGCCAAGACAGATTCCTAAAATGGATAATATAATAAGCTCATTAATAAGTATTCTGAAATAGCTGAGATTCTCCAACTGAAACTGAATTCCTTGGGGTACTTAACTAGTCAGGGGCATCAACTTTATTTTTTTCTTGTTTAGTTAAATTGTCCATGTCTCCTACTGAACCATGCAAGAAGGTTTCTACCAATATTCAGCTAAACAAAAAGAAACACTGGATTTCGGTATTGGTATTTATCAGAGTACTCTATGAAAATAAGTGGAATTAGGCTTCTTTTTAAAGACTGGGAAAATAACAAAAGCTTTTTGAATGAAGAATAAGCATACTAAGGAGTCGGGCTTCACCATCTTGCTACAATCCTATAAACTGACTCCATAATGTAGAAATTTTTCTGATTGCAGAACATTTAAGAATTACTGCATGTCACCTCAATAAACCTAGTCATAAAAATTTTGGGTTTTTTTTTTAGCTGACATTGTTTTGAAATATACCTACCAATTGATTTTCCCATTCTAATTTCCATCAACCTCATGGAGTAATTCATTTCAAATGGGATTCAATGTTTTGGGATTTACAAACTCCCCACCTTTTATGTTTATGGTTCTAATAATGTAAAATTTCCTCCCTCTCCTTTGTCACTGTGTACTGATAGATTTCCGAATGAGTTCCTTGAGTTGGCTACAGTGTATAGTACAGCAAATGTTTTATCTTTTTTTGTTTGTTTTTAAGTTATTAAAACTGTTAGCTCTGTACTAGAAAAAAAGGTCCTGGTCCCATCTCCCATGCTCTGCCCTCTCCTTAGGAAATGGCCTGCCATGAGGTTCCTTTCTTGACTTCCACCACATCAAAGCTTCTATAGCAAGAATTAGAACCATTATTAAGGAAACACACAAGAAATCGTTTAAAAATAAGAGACAAAACAAGAAATAGTCGTTTTTATTTATTTTTATTTTATTTTATTTATTATTATTTATTTATTTATTTATTTTTTGCCACGCAGAAAAGGAGGGTAGAATTTTTTTGGCAAAAATTGACCACGTTGTTTTCGATTTTTAAAAATCAGAGCTTTTCCAGAGTCAGCCAGGGCGTGAAGGGGAAACAGACGCTGGAGCGTCCCGCTCTCCTTCTCCCTCCACTGCTCCAGCTCGCAAACTCGCAGACTGACGCCCGTCCTACCCGAGACCCAGACTAGGCCAAGGCCGCCCGGCCCAACCAAAGAGAGGAGTCCCCCTCCAGCGTCCTAGAGCGGCTGCGGGGAGCCGACGCTGGGAGGACCGGGGTCCGGGAGGAACCTCCTTTGTCGCTGGAGAGCTCAAGGCTCCGGGTCCTCCGGGTGCGGGTTGCTTGTTCTGGTTTTGGGTCGCACACTGGGGTGCGACCCTCGGGCGCAGCGGTCCCTTCTGGGGAGCAGGGTTCCCGCCTTCGAGGCTGCCGGAGTCTTGGGCGTTTCCCGCGCCGGCCTGTGCTGGCCGGAGACCATCCGCGTCCAGCCCGGGGCGCGGCCTCCCTCCTACAGTTCGCCCGCGGCAGGCAAGCTGGCGGAGACCCAGCCTCTGAGGGGGGCCTGTCGGCTGCCGCCTGCGGGAACCGAGAAGAACCCAGCCAGGGAAGTGGACAGGTCTGGCTCCCAGGCGCTGCGCGGTTGCTCTCCTGTCACCCCACTTCGGGCGGGTCGCTTAATTTAGTTTTCTAGATAGACCACATTATACCAGGTTTAATACTGGTAGAGTTTTGTGATGATTAAATTAAAAAATAATGTGAGTATCAGTAAGTCCGATTTATTTGTCGAATGCTACCTATGGACCAGGCATTGTTAATTACCTAACCCAGACGTTCATTCATTCTTGCACTCATTCATTCATTCAGTGCTTATTTATTGCAGGCCATGCATCAATACTGCAAGGCGTTGGAGATGAACGCCCACCCCTTGGTGAGGAAAATTGTCAGGGTCTCCGCCCTTCTGAAGCCTATTTAAGGGTGTAAGTTTGGTTGGAGTATGGAAAGGAGACAGACTAAATAATTAACCATAAAATACGACTTAATTACAAGTTTGAGAGCTTATAACAGATTTCTGTGGGGAGGTGGTGGAGATGCAAACGAGACAAAAAGGGAAGACTTCCCTGACGAAGTCCTGTTCTGACTGCGACCTGAGAGACAGAGGAATCAGCCAAATGGTGTTCCAGGCCTAGGGAATAGCATATGTGAGGGCTCAGCTGGAAGGAGTAGTTCCCTAGCACAAGAGCATGCTTCCACTTAACATATTTTCTTCTCCTTCCGCTTAATATACTTTCTTTTCCTTATCTTCCTCACCTACCCTTAGTAGAGTGACAAAACTGGAAGCCAATTTTGGTATGAACAGTCTTTCCTTATAATAAGCCCCTGTGCAGCTTCTTCCTATCTCCTCTTTGATCTAAATAGGTATTTTTGAAAATTTGAAGAAAACAGTTTTATATCATCAATGGTTTTCCGTTGCCTTTCTAAACCAAATGTAAACAGTTAACTTGCTTGAAAAGTTCTCTGTCAAACCAAGGATCCATATTCAACCCCAACTTTTGCTCTGATGCACCCTTCACTCTTTTCTTCAGTTGATGTTGGCTTCTTTTGGAACTATGTGTCTTCACTTCTGCGCTCTAATCTACAGGCTGTTCAAAGCACTGCACGTTTTAAGCAGTTGTGTTCTTTGCACAATGACTCCTGGTTTCCCAAATGTCTCCTTTCCTCCAGAAAATGTTTACTCCTTAACCACTTCCTACTTACACAACAGAGTAGAAACTATTACTTTACATAGTTACAACTACCGAATGTAGGTACTGAATGTAGGTACTTTTTATTTATAAGAATTCTATCCCAATCCAAATATAAATTGTTTATTGTGCACTGATTCCTTTTCTTCCCACTATGGGGCCTGTCATCTTCCATTCCTCGATTTCGGACGCCCGGCAGACATTGCAGAACCATCTGATGGTATCAGGATGGAGGCTGACGCAACCTCAGCCCACCGTCTATCTCCTTTCCTGCCTTAAGGGAGATGATGGACATATCACTCTAATTTCCTTTGCTTAGTGCTGCTCACAGCACTGTGATTCTGCTGTAGTAGAATTCATATCCATTGCTTTTTTCTTTTCTGTTTATGATTAGAAACTTACTTATGAACCAAAAAAAGATAGCAGGAGCTCAGTACTGTAGGACACTAGTTCTGCTAGCTAGTATAGCTAACTGAACCTTCTCTTTGTTCTCATAATATCCTGTGAATATGCCTATGATTGTATTTACCACACTGCATTATGACTAGTTGTCTCCCCTTATTAATTAGACTTCCTTGAGGGTAGAGATTACAGATTGAGTCTTTTTTTAAAAAAGATTTTATTTATTTATTTTTAGAGAGGGGAAGGGAGGGAGAATGAGACGGAAAAGCATCATGTGAGAGAAACATCAATCAGTTGCCTCTTGCACACCCCCAACTGGGGACCTGGCCTGAAACCTAGGCCTGTGCCCTGGGAATTGAACTGGTGACCTTTTGGTTTGCAGGCTGGCACTCAATCCACTAAGCCACACCAGCCAGGGCAGAGTTTTTGGGTTTGTTTGTTTTTTTTTGCCCCATTCATTATTTCTTTTTTCCTCTTTAGCATAATGCTTGACATGTTATAGGTCTCAGTGAATCTAATTTGAATGGATACAAAAAGGAATTCATTGTTAAATCAAAGCTTTTAAGTGAAATAGGTGTAAATGAGAGGCTAACTTCTGAGGTCTGAGAATTCCTAGAAATTGTCTTCAGAATCTTCACATATCTTCATCTATCTTCTTACCCTCTAAGGAAATATATGTTACCTCAAACACTGAATTGTGGTATCTGTATGTGTAGTTGTATTTGAACTAAAGAGAAAAAGAACAAGTATGTGAGGTATCAATTCCCCATTTTACCAATGATAAAACATTCTCAGAAGGTTGAAAATGGTCATACTCTTAAAAAGAAAACCAGTGTTGTTCAAACACGGTTTGTTTGGGTTTTGTTTCTTTTTCTTCACAAACTGAGTTTTTGCTGAAACCAAGGCTGGTGTACTTTCTTTGGTAGAAACCAAATTCTGTATTTTCTTATTGTTCAAGTAATGTGATCAATAATAGAAAAAATTAGAAATTTCAGATGAGCAAAATAAAACAAAGATAAAATTTACGCACGATTTCAAAATTCAGGGCCAACCATTGTTAATATTTTTTGTGTATATGTACACATATACACACACACACAATACATACATGCAAATTTTTTCCATAAAAATGGAATCACACTAACATTAATCTTTTGTAATCTCCCTTTTTGCTTAATATATGATCTCTCTCTTGATTCGTTTATTCCAGGGTTTTTGAACCTTGACATTACTGACATGTGGGGCCAGATGACTCTTTGTTGTGGGGGCTGAGGCGCTTTCCTGTGCAGCGTAAGAGATCCAGCAGCATCCCTGGCCTTTCCCTACTCGATGCCATTAGGACCACTTTCCACTTCATAGTGGCAACCCAAAATATGTCTCCAGATGTTGACAAGTATCCCTTGGGGACAAAATTAATAATATATAATAATAACCATTTTTTTCTTTATACTGGTCTACCTAATGGCTATTAGAAAGTCAATAATAAGTGCTTTGCTTTTTAAATTATTTTTAATATTTTGTTTTAGAAATGTTAATTCAATACTAGAAATGTTTTAAAAATTAGATTTTTTTTAATTACATGTTTTAAACAATTTATTAAACTCCAAAGTAATGCCAGCACACCCAGAAGAACTTTCCTCATCTTAGAATATGCCCTCTTTATGACTCAGGGATTTGTTATCGTTTAAAATAAAGGTGACTGTCAGCAAAAAAAGAGCATGTTTTCTCCAAACAAAGATTTAGTAGCATTGTGAGAAAAGTGTGAAGGACTAGATAGCCTTTGGGAGGAGTGAGTTTGCTAGATGAGTGACCTTGATAAAGTGTTTATGCAGATATAAAGTTTGATAGATTTTTATCATTATAATTTCTTTTGTATTTTTAGTTTTCAACACACTTCTAAAGTAATGACATTTTTACATTAAAAGTTCAAAAAAGCCCTGGCTGGCATAGCTCAGTGGATTGAGCGCGGGCTGGGAACCAAAGTGTCCCAGGTTCAATTCCCAGCCAGGGTACATTTCTGGGTTGCAGGCCATAACCCCCAGCAACCGCACATTGATGTTTCTCTCTCTCTCTCTCTCTATCTCCCTCCCTTCCCTCCCTAAAAATAAATAAATAAAATCTTTAAAAAAATCTTAAAAAAAAAAGTTCAAGAATATCTTTCAAAGACTATTGAAAAATTCAGGGAAGTTTTTAGAATTTTATATTTTAGTTTAGTTCTTTATTTTTAAATGAAAGACATAGAAAATTGAACAAAACATAAATATGCAGTTTAATGAATTACAACAGTATGAAAACTGTGTAATGACCTATTTAGGTCACAAAGTAAATCTTTGGTAAAGCTCCAGAAACACCCCCACCTCCATGCCCAGTCCCATCACAGCTTCCTCTCTCTCCTTAAGTGTAGTCCTTTCCTGATATTTACGGGAAATACTGTGTAGTTACTTCCTTGTTCCTTTTATTTACCACATAAGTGTATATCTGTTTACATTAGAGTTTAGTTTAATGGTTTCAAACTTTATAAAAATGGAACCATGGAGTGCATAGTTTTTTCTCTTTAGCTCAACATTATGTTAGTCTGTGTCATTGCTTACACTATAATTCATTTATTGGTGCTATTGCATTGGTTTAAATATATAATGTATATGCAAAACACTAAACAGGTGAGCCATGTAAAAAATGCTGATTAATTTTTATATTATTCAAAAATATAAAAATAGTATATATTATATGTAAGAGGGGACTCCTAAAACCCAGAATTTATTTATTTATTTATTTTTAAAGATTTTATTTATTTTATTTTTAGAGACGGAAGGGAAGGAGACAGACAGAGAAAGAGAGAAACATCAATGTCCGGTTGCTGGGGGTCATGGCCTGCAACCCAGGCATGTATCCTGGCTGGGAATTGAACCTGCGACACTGGTTCACAGCCCGCGCTCAATTCATTGAGCTACACCAGCCAGGCAGAATTTATTTTTGAAAATTGTGTATTTATTCTTACATGTTTAAACTTCAGTCACCTTCAAAGTACTCTCCATTTGATGCAATACACCTATCGAGACTTTTTCCCACTGCTTAAAACAGTTTTTGAACTCGGTGATTTTGCCGCCTTTTGTGCTTCTGACATTTTTTGTTTCACTTCCTCTACATCAGCAAAACATTTCCCTTTGAGGACTTTTTTTCATCCAGGGGAAAAAAAATACCTTGGAGTGAGATCAGGTGAATAGAGAGTGTGGGGCATGGTGGTCATGCCATTTTTTGGTCAAAAACTGCTGAACATTCAGCATGGTGTGGGCACATGCACTCACTCGTAAATCAGCCATCATGAAATGGGCAAACATGTTGGAAGAGTCCAAAAAAAAAATTCACTGAAGCCAAACACAGCCTCTCACGACAATACCAACGGGTACTCTGATACAGATGGATTCCTAGAACACTCACCTAGTGGGGGAAGTTTGTATTATAAGGGGCCTAACCTCCAGAAGATAATTCCATTTTGCGGGGGGGGGGGGGGGGGGTGCCTCCTTGTAAGTAATTTGGTGTTCTGTGACTGTAACCACAAAACCAGTTCAGAATGGTCCTGTCCGGTTTCCAACAAGATGGTGAGTTGCCTTTCAGAATCAACAGGCTAAAACCACAAGTCATGCAGCTGATGAATGCACAGAAGAGAGGCCTTTTACTTCCAGCCATGACCAGAACCAAACTCTCCCTGCCCTGCCTGCCCCACAACTCTCACCAAAAGAAGGGAAAGACTAGGACATAACTGAAACTTGAACAATGGAACCCTTTCAGAAGTGAGGGGTCTGTGGTCCAGAAAGAACCAGTGCTAAAGCCCCTTATTATAAATGAGCAAGTTCTAAGGTCTTCCAATTAAAACTTAGCCCACCAGTGTTTCCACATACCTGTTCCCCCCAACCCCTTAAACCCCCCCCCCCAACTCTGAATGGAGAAGGGGGAATTTGGATTCTGCCCCATCTCATTTGGTTGTCTCTCAAAAATAAACTCTTCCTTTGTTGCATACTTGATGCTTCAGTGATCGGTGCCTGCATGACAGGCATTCAAACTTGTGAGTTTGATTATAGGACTCAACTGCCAATGTGTGTGAGGGGTTCCTCCATACCAACAACAAGCAGTTCTTGGGACACCAGCAGGGTGTTCAATTCTGACCCATCTACCTGGAGATAGCATGAGATTCCAAAGGTAAAGGACCCAGTCCTATAAGACTTGTATCCTCACCTTCAAATACCATTCACAAGTTTAGGTTGTCACCCGTGCTTCTGACCAACTTGTTATAAATCGGAAGTTCCCTTCTCCCTCTCTTTTGGTTCAATTAATTTACTAGAGCAGCTCACAAAACTCAAGAAAATAATTTACTTACATTTACTGGTTTATTATAATAGGATATGATTAACACACACACACACACACACACAGATGAACAGCCAGGCGAAAGAGATGAGTAAAGTAAGATAATGTGAGAATAAGCTTGGAGCTTGCATGCCTTCTCAGGGGTGCCACTCTCTCACCACCTCCACGTGTTCACCAGCCCAGAATCATTCTGAACCCCACTCTCTTGAGTTTTTATGGAGGCTTCACTACATATACATGATTGATTAAATCATTGACCCTTGGCAATTAATTCAACCTCCAGCCCCTCTCCTACCCTTGAAAGTCAAAGGTGAGCCTGAAAGTTCCAACCCTCTAATTACAGGGTTGGTCCTCCTGCATTGAAACAAATGAAAAAAAATAAACAAATAGGGCTACATTAAACTAGTAAGTTTTTGCACAACAAAGGAAACCACCAACAAAACAAAAAGACAGCCTCCTGAATGGGAGAAGATATTTGCCAATGAAACATCTTATAAAGGGCTAATATCCAAAATATATAAGAAACTCATACAACTTAACACCAAAAGACAGCAAATTAAAAATGGGAAGAGGACCTAAATAGATACTTCTCCAAAGAGACTATATAGATGGCCAGTAACATATGAAAAGATGCTCAATGTCATTCATCATCAGAAAAATGCAAATTAAATCCACAATGAAATATCACCTCGTACCCGTCAGAATGGCTATCATCAATAAATCAATAAACAACAAGTGTTCAGATGATATAGAGAAAAAGGAACCCTCATGCACTCTTCTTGGTGGGATTGTAAATTGATATAGCCACTAAGGAAAACAATATGAAGTTCCTTAAAAAATTAAAACTAGGATTACCATATTTACTCACATTTCCTTTTTTGGATATTCACCCCCCCAAAATTCAAACACTGATTTGAAAAGATATATGCACCTCTATGTTCATTGCAGCATCATCTACAATAGCCAATATATGAAAGCAATATAAGTGTCCATTGATTGGTGAGTGAATAAAGAAGTTGTACATATATACAATGCAATATTACTCAGCCATAAAAAAGAATGAAATCCTACCTTTGCAACAGTGTGGATGGACCTAGTGGGAATTATGTTAAGTGAATTAAGTCAAACAGAAAAAGACAAAGGCCATATGATTTCACTTATTTGTGAACTCTAAAAAACACAAAACAAAGGAACATACAACAGAAACAAACACACATACGGGGAAGAAATTGATGGTTGCTAGATAAAAGGGGGATTGGGGAGGTGGGTAAAAAAGATGAAAAGGATTAAGAAGAACAAATTACCAGTTACAAAAACAGTCATAGGATGTAAACTACAGCATAAGGATTATGGTTAATAATACTGTAATAATTATATACAGTGTCAGATGGGTACTAGACTTACTGGGGTGATCACTTCATGAGATATATAAATGTGTAATCACTATGTTGCACACCTGAAGTGAATATAATATTGTATGTCAACTGTTACTGAAATATAAATAAATACACAACGGAATACTACACAACAAGAAAGAAAGAAGGAACTCCTACCTTTTGCGACAGCATGAATGGAACTGGAGAGCATTATGCTAAGTGAAGTGAGCCAGTTGGTGAAAAACAAATACCATATGATCTCACCTGTAAGAGGAATCTAATGGACAAAGTAGAACCAGAGGCATGAAAACATGGAACAGATGGACAGTGACCAGAGGGAAGTGGAAAGGAGAATAATGGTGGAAAGAAGGGGAAGGGACTAGTTAAAGAGCATGTATGGATGACCCATGGACATGGACAACAGTGTGGGGACTGACTGTGGGAGCAGGGGGGATGGGATGACCAGAGGGGGGCAAAGGAGGTAAAACTGGGACAACTGTAATAGAATAACAATTTAAAAATATTTTAAAAAATTTTTAAAGTAAATTTTTAAACATTTAAAATAATCATAAAATTAATGAGTACAAACTTTGTGGCTTGCTCTGTGCTCGGCGTTTTACATATTTTCTCACTTAATCCATATGATAATCTCATAAGATGGATTTTATTATCCCTGTTTCACAGGAGAGGTTTTAAAGATGCTTTCTCAAGGTCACAGAGCTTATTACTAAGCAATAGAATCAGAATTTTCGTCCAGGTCTACCTGATTCTAAAGCCCACTCTGTTGCTGTTCTGTGTATATTATACCATCGAAATTACACTCTGGAAATTGTAATTTTTTAGAAGGTAGTTTCTGTCAAGTGACCAAGATGTAGTTTCAGAGGAGTGATCAGGCCAGATGATCTCATGAACTTAAGGACTGAAGTGGCAAGGAAATGAAGATGGCAGTGGCATATCAGCTATTTGATGTCCAGTAGTGAAACTTTGAAGATGAGTAGCATTCATTGCTAAAAGTCCCAGTTTTCCTAAAAATTTTATGTCTCATAAAGTCTGACCTTTCTTATCTGGAGCTATGCTCAACTGACCCTTTTTGAGGAGTTCTACCACGTTATTTCAATAATGATGCTTTAGTTTTACAGAGGTTTCCCACCCTCATGGGGGAAAAAAAAACAAGTTAGAAAAGCATCTTGGGGACAGAGCATCTCATTCATCTCTGCATTCTGACCACAGGGCCTAGTGAGCTGCTAATGGGGCTCTCCCAGAGGAGTTTACTGCAGGGAGTGTTGACACTCGTTAACATTGATATAGTGACTGTCTTCCAGGTCACCTCCTTCTGGCAGCACAGAAAAAGGTATTTATGTCTGCAGTCCTCCTAGCTTTCCTTCCTAATAGCACTGCTACTTAATATTTAAGCACAGATAGGTGCCATTTAATAAAAACACTAATACAAAGGTTGAGAGAATAATCAGCTTTAACCTTGAATCAGCAACTCTTAAAAGAGAGGAATTATTACTATAGAAAACAAAGAAATTCTCCAAGGATAGTATTCAAAATATAGAATGGAAACTAATATACAGAATCTTGATGAATAGGTAATAGAATAGTTCATTAGAAGCCATTTTTCCTCCCCCTGATAAGCAAAGAACAAGAAGAACCTAGACCAACCCACCTCTGACTTATTACAGGCCTCATAAGAAAGGCGTGAAACTTCCTAAACAAGATGCCACAATTCAGGTAACTAAACTTTGCATCTTTCTTTTCCTATATCTTTCTTGTTTTTATTGTATTTTTACCTCCTCACATATTTTATGCTATTAAAATGTGTTTCTTTAAAAAGTATTTACTAAATGGATCTGCCTCTTGATTCATTGATCCTCCTTCTGGGAATATGTCTGTAGAAACCCAAAAGAACATAATCACCCGATGGTCATTGCAGCATTATTTATAATCACCCAGATATGGAAGCAGCTCAGTGTCCATCAGCAGATGAGCAGATAAAACAACTTTGGGACATTTACACAATGGAATACTACTTGGCTATAAAAAAGAAGAAAATTTTACCCTTTGCATCAGCTTGGATGGACCTGGAGAACATTATGCTAAGTGAAGTAAGCCAGTCAGAAAAAGAAAAATACCATATGATTTCACTCATATGTGGAATCTAATGACCAAACTGAACTAACAAGCAAATCAGAGACAGACTCATAGATGGAGAGCAGGATGACAGCTATGGAGGGGGGCAGTTAAGGGGTGGAGGGATCAAACAAAAAGGACAAAGGACTCATGGACATGGGCAACAGTGTGGTGATTGTGGGGGTGGTAGGTGGGGATAAGGGAGGGATGAATGGTAATGGAAAAACTAAAATAAAAAAGAAATGAAAGTACTGTAAAAGATAACAGTTTAATAATAATTATTAAATCATAGACTGCAATAAATGTTATTCAAATAATTGGGGAAGAAAATAGGGGAGAGAAGGGTATGGAAAAGAAGAAAGCATGGGAAGATAATAATAAAAGCCTATTAGTGAAAAATCACACACGTCTAACTAGCAAGAAGGAAGGCTGCAGCAGAACATGTTACACTTATGAAAGACTAATAATGATGATGATGGTGATGATAATTATAGCTAAAACTCCTGTTTGAGAAATGAAATAAAGAGGCAGCCATGGAAGACTGCTAAGTATGGAGTGAATAGCTCCTATTTTGGGTTTGAACTTTAGAATTAAAAAGCATGCAAAAGGAATAATTTACTATAGCGTGGATGAGGAAAACCAATACTTTGAACAGGAGTTCTGGCTGCTCATTTTAGCCTGCATACCCGATTGGCATGATAAAGTATAGCACCTGTGGGAAAATATCTGATCTAAGTGATGTTAGAGAAGTTTTCACACGATTTAGAAGCCCCAGAACCTTATGGTCAAGGACAATTCAGGGTGAGGAAGGATGTCTATGTTCTTGACACCACAGAGAATATGAGCTATTTTTCAGATTAAGAGAAAGATTCTGAAGGTTAAGAATTTCTCATATTTCATTTTACAAGTCAGTTGGACTTTTTCCCCCCAAATAAGTGAAATAGAAGACACGTTATAAGCAGTTTTAACAATAGACACTGCTTTCGCTTGAAGGTAGCCTATTAAATTTAAGGAAAAAGATACTGCTTCATAAGTAAATGAAACTAACTTAAAAATCAATTCCACCTTATGCAAAATAACTATTTTTGGTAAAAGATTGCCTCGACGTATTGTCAAACAGTGGAAATAGTTATGTCTTAGTTTAATATAAACTTTAATACATTTTTTCTTTAAGATTCTTTTGGTTCATCTAAAATGTTACTTTATTGACAGTATAAGTTAAATTATGATAGTAGCTCAATAATCAAATTATCTTAAGAAAATAAAGATGAAAAGTAAATATACACTTCATGATGTTTTACATGAAATCAACCTGACCTCATCCTAAATTTTAAGAGAAAAGTTAAGTTAAAAGTTAACTTAAAAGTTAAGTTAAAATCAAGAGATTTTAAAGAGAAAAGTTAAAATCAAATCTCTATTTCAGGACTGGACTAGAATAAAATATCTAAGCTGTTTAGATCATTAGCCACTTGAAGTAAAAGTATATCAGATACATAAGGTCTCAATGAAAACAAATGACTGTATTATGCCAAGCTCAGTAACACAAAAATACCCCTATTTGTTCTCCTTTTCTCAGACACTGCAGCCTTTAGCATCTCATAAATCCTAGCTAATTACATGTCAAGAGAAAAGGTTAATTATAAGTTTAATATGCTTCCCTTTTGTATCTAATGAATCAAAATAACACATGGAGAACATTATGGGAATAGGGGAGAAATGCAAATACATTAAAATAATTACTTCAGTGGGTTCTATATGTGAAGAACTTCCTAAACAATGATGTCATCCCACAACAGAAAACACTGCCTCACTAGATAGGCTACTCCTTTAACAACCATCTATGGAGCACTGACTCTGTCCCAGTCATGCTGGGCTAGGTTCTGGGTTGTATAAGGAGCAAATATAGGTAAGACAGTATTTCTGCTCTCAGAGAACTCATAGCCCTGGGCAGTGCACTTGTGTGTTTGGAGGTCCTGTCCCTGCAGTTCCTTTAGAAGCAGATGGTACACGACTCTTCAGCTGATATCAAAGTCAGCCCCCTCATTGTTACTTAGGCTGCAGACCTCAGGGGTTTCTTCTTGCCAAAAAGTTTTTTAATTTAATTTCTAGGAGAGCTATAGACTTCTAAATGCCACAGAATTTTGTAAATTTAAAGCGACATGTAATAACTTAAATATAAAAAAGAGCTTTACTATACCAGGATTAAAACTTCATTTCACAGTATAAAAGAGAATAATATCGTGTCTTCACTGATAAGTCATTTCAAGATTACTCTGGTGTCAAAATTACCAGTGCTAAAGTACCATAAGCTAGTCTGCTAATTACATTCCACTTTAGTAAGCTGTGCTGCTCTAAAAACATCAATATATCTTTCCTCATTTTATTTACTTTATTTGAAAGTCCATAGCATCAGTGTCAACTTAATCCTCCAATGTGCTATGAATAATGAATCATTCATTTTATCCATTAAAGTACAGATCTGCCTTTACCTGGAGACTCCATGATTGTGTCTCACTCCAGGAAGGTTTGCTTTCACAGTGCAGAGAAAGAGGATGTGCTTCTCTATTAGGGAAATCCCTCACCAAGGATCTAACTGGTGAGTATTGCTGATGCAGAACAAATAACTTGAGCACTAGGGCAGCACATGGCACCACTAGTAAAGCACAATGGTGTTTGGGAAACGAACAAGGTCCCTAATTAGCCACTCTATAGTCTTATTCTTTGTAAGGATAATTTGCTGGATAAAATGATTTGGCCGTGCAACATTTTTTACATAAACTATCTCTAACCTTCACAACAATGGCCTAAAATAATCTTTACCATCTTCATTTTACAGAAGAAGACATTTAATCTCCAAAGTAGGTCTATCTCTAACTTTCACAACAATGGCCTAAAATAATCTTTACCATCTTCATTTTACAGAAGAAGACATTTAATCTCCAAAGTAGGTGAAATTGCCCAATGTTACAGAAAATAAAGCAGCCAGAACCAGCATTTGCATCCAGATCATCCTGCCATCATATTTCGTCTCACCACATAGCACTGCCTCTCCTACAAACCCATTCTCTACCTTGAAATGGTGGCTCTATATTCAAAATAGCCACCAGAACACAGAGGTCAGCAGTTTTTATAAAACTGGCACAGTTGAATCATCAGTTTCTTCATAAAGCAATATGATTAATGAGATATTCACCCAGATATTGGAAATCCTTCAGTTTTACTTTGCCATGTTTTGGACACAGATCTGAAGCAAACATGTCTAGCCTCAAAGAACAGAACCTGTCAAATCAACAGAGTCACATCCTCATTTCCCATCTCTCTCAACCATTTTTGAAGCAACAAGTATTGTGTATGGACAAAGCAGGAAAGGCTTACATTTGATAATAGCAAAGCAAATATTTGTCCCTGAAGGAAAGACTGCAATTCATGCAAAGTAAGCTTGAAGAGGAAGCTGTGTTGCATTCTGTGACTGAGATGAGTCTATCATACATCAGCTCATGTCACTGAAGGCACAAAAACTGTGAAATCCCTCTAAAAAGGTGACAGAAATTTCAAAATAATGAGAGGCTGGTATGATCAGTTTTTACCTTTTGTAGAGCCATTATTAAAGGGTCAAGCATCAGTGTGTCAGGATGTCCTGTTGCCTTTAGATAGAAATTGCTTAACTTCCAAAGATATGTGGTTCAATTGAGGGAAAAAACCTGTGTTTTGTGTTAGAATTTATCAGGTAATTTTTTTTAAAGTTCTTTCTGAATGATGCATAATATAATAGTGCATCTTGCAATCAGTAATATCTTAGTTTCAATGAAATATGATCCAAGAAAATCTAATTACCATGCCTGGCACATGGTAAGTACTTTCTAAATGTTAGTTATATATAATAAGCAACTCTCTGACCACAAAACCAAAAAAAAAGACTATAACATTATATGTGTACATATATCACTGTAGACATTTAATCAACAAAGATTTAGAGAGAATATGTAAACACACAAATAACATTATTCTTTAAATTACAGTTTGCATTCAACATTTTGTTGTACTAGTTTCAGGTGTATAACACAGTGGGTAGACATTCACAGAGATTACAAAGTGTTCCCTTGGATAATTTGAGTGCCTACCTGGCACACAAATGATATCATGTTAGGTCAGTGGGTTAATGGATTTTTTCTGTCTGTTTGCAAATTGTTACAGAAATTTGCCATTTTCTTATAATTTAAAAAATGTACTTCATGAGCATGGTAAAAAAAAATCAACAGTTTAAGGGGTATATAAATGAAATGTCTCTCTGATCCCAGACCCCATTTTTGTTTTCAAGAAGCAATTACTGACTTCATTTTCTTATATAACTTTCTTGAATTTTTCTCTGCATAAACAAGTATGTGTGTGTGTGTATTATAAAGAATACACTTTATTCTTACACAAATGCAAATAAATAAGGCCTGTCTAGAAAAAGTCCAGCCAATGTTAATATAACAAGTAGAGTTTGCATGACATTGATGTAACCTGGTGGCCAAGGAGAGTGGACTGGAATGCACATGTGTGAACAAGGACAACTTCACTGTACTTGTCAGTGGGGGTGGTAGACACTGTTGAATAAACGTGTACTGTGTGGCGTCACATTCAAAATGACTGAGTAGGGCAATGAATCTACATCAAATTTTGTGTTAAGCTTGAACATTCCTCTGCAGAAGCTATTCAGATGATTCAGAAGCCTTTTGGGGGTGATGCAATGAGTGCTGTGCAAATAAAAGTGTGGCATGAATGCTTCAAAGACGGTTAAAAATCCGTTAATTGATCCACATTCTGCAAGGCCTGAAGCAAGCAGAACGCCTAAGAATGTTGAACGTGTACAGGTTGCAATAAACAAAGATTAGCAACTGACAATGTGAGAACTAGAAGCTGATTTGGAGATTTCAAAAACTGCTGTGTCTGAGATTTTGACCCAGGATCCTGGCATGAAATGCGTCATGGCAAAATTCATTCTGTAGCTTCTGCTACCAGAGCAGAAGGAACATCATGCTACATTTGCTTATGACTTGATTCAAATCACTGTCAATGAACCAGATGAGAAGGTCACACACAGCTTTGAAGGGGACTGAGGCATCACTGTCCTATGTACAATGTTTCTTGTACCTTGTATCTTCTTCAATCAGTGTCTCCATTTTTTCATAATACATGGCTGAATATTTTCAGACAGACTTCATACTTTACATTCTATTCTCCATTTTTATTTTTATACTCTAGTGCTAGACCTTGAATAGTGTTCTATAGCTCCTGTATATTTCAATCCTTTTTGACACCCATGTAGTATTTTTATCTGTTAGGACTCAATGTAGAAAACAGAAATCACTCTAGGTGTTTCAGATAGAAAAGTGTTTAAAGCAGGCCATTAGGTATTTACACAATTGTAGCATGAGTTCAAGGAAAAGACAGTAGTGTGCCACCAGGTACTGAGTGAGGGCCCACCACTGTAATCCAGAGGTCAGCAAACTGCTGCTGTTTCCACTGCTCCAGCCTCACAACTGCCCAGCTCCCCCTGAAGCTGGTGATTGGAGGCTGACTGCTACATCCGGAACACTGCTTGTAGATAATGACAAAGCCAACTGCACACTGTAATGCTAGGACTGGCTGCAAATGAATTGGCAGCTCATTAAAAAGCAGAAGGCCACTAGCCTACTTCCTGAAGGTGACTCTCATTGGTGGAAGGAAGCACATTCTCAGTCAGAGCCCCAGCAGCAAGAGAGTTTGAGAAAAGAAGTGGAAAGGAACATAGAAAAGGATAGAAATGGATATTTGTGCTAATAGACTGTAAACAACAGTGTTTCACAGTATCCATTGGCTATAAATTATTTAACCATTCCCCAATTATGTGTGTGTGTGGAGGGGTGATAATATGGTTGTTGGCTACCTAACAGCATTTTGTTATTACAAACAATGAGGAAATAAATGTCAGCCAAAATATGTTTTTGAGTATCAAATTCTAACTTAAATTCTTGGTATTACCAGTCGGTTACCTACATCTTTACATAATAAGGAAGGAAAAAACACGTCCCACACTGCCTGAAACACAAAATGCCATTAGTAGCTCAATGATTACATCAAAGATGAATTAAAATTTTTAAAAATGTTAATCATGTAACATTTTAATCATACAGAAGAATGCCCCATATCCCCATTTGCTCTCCTATAGCTGTGATCTATACATTTTAGAAATATTTTCATTCCTCTATCTTAAAATACACAGGAGACCTGGGTTTGCAGGTTCAAGCCTCTCACCAAAATCTCACCCCCCCTCACCCCTGTGGTTTCATTGTGTTTACCATTCCTGCCCTACGTGGTGTGGCTGTTGCAGGTGGGTGCAGGGGACCAGGTTCTGGGTGATCATGAACATAAATTGAACCAAACACACAGAGAGTTTATAGCACATAGAGAGAGAGCAGATTTATTAAGTGATAGTACACTCCAGTAGACCAAGAGCTCATTTTTTTTTTCCTGCTAAGAGACTGCCTTCCGGGACCCTGGGCTATGTTATAATGATAAGATCTTGAGGTGTCTAGTAGTAGCTGCAGCTCCTGCCACTGTAGCTGATGTGGCCTCTTGAGGAGGCTTTCCTTACCCTGAGGTCACTCTAAGGGAACTCGCAAAGATTATAGAAGTCTCCAAAGATACCTCTGATGTTCTAGCTGGATTATCAAGATCAGTAGACTCACTGGTAAGTATAGTCACGGATAACCACCTTGTCCTTGACTATTGTCTAGCAGAATAAGATGGGGTATGTGCTGTTATCAGTAAAACCTGCTGCATCTATGTAAACAGTTCTGGAATGGTCAAAACTAACATAAGGAAAATTTATGAACAGGCAGAGTGGCTATGTAAATTCAACAAACAGGGCCAAGGAGTTAGGAATACCCACACCTTCTGGCTCCCTAGCTTAACATAGCTACTAGCCCTCCTAGCTTCCTTAATAATATTGCTGCTCTTAATGATTTTAGGACCTTGTTTCATTTACTTGTTAAGTTGTATCTTCTAGACCTAAGCAGTTCCACATCAAAATGATGATGCTCTGAGGTTTCCAGCCAATCCCTAAATATAATGTTGAAGCTGACCAACATACAGCATCCATGGCAGACTCAGAAATTCCTCTTCAACCTCTGGATAGAATAGGAAGAGAGTTCCATGGTTCTCAGTAGGCAGGGACTACTGTCCAGTCTAAGTCAGTCTAAGTTCAGAAGAATGATCTTCACCTTTCAACAACCCTAAAAAGATTTTTGAGAACTGTGTCTCTCAGGGGGAAGTTGAGGCAGAAGATAGGCAGGAGTGAGGAAACTCCAGAGGTGCCCCAGGACTAGGAAAAAGTACGTCAATACAGGACAGAGACCCTGTTCTAAGACTGATTGCCCCCACTCTCTGGAAAAGCACTGAATCACAATGAATCATGACTGTACCTGCACAGGAGATGCTACATGACCCCTGCTTCATGATAATAGCATTATAATAAATTAGCATTGCAGGCCTCCCTCTCCCAGTGGAGGAAAATCATGGGAGACCTCATGTGCAGTAGTTTAAAAGTAATATAGTTACTTGTACATGCATAATAAAAGCCTGCCAACACTAGCCAGGCAATATCTGTCCTAAAAGAATAGAATCCCTCAAGCTATTGGGGGTCAACCTCTACTCAGCAATGACCTGCTCCCATGTTCTGTGGAGTGTACTACGGCTTAATAAATCTGCTCTCTCTTTTTCTGCTATAAACTCTCTGTGTGTTTGGGTCAATTCATTGTTCATGATCACCAAGAACCTGGTTACCTGTGCCCACCGTGACAAACACAAACAAGGAAACTGGTCCTCAGTGAGGTGAAGAACTTGCCCAAGGTCACAGGCCGCCCTTGCCTGAAGTGAGAATTTGTTCTCTCTCTCATGACTAAGCAGGAATTCATGAAACATGACTCAGGCTGAGGCGAAGGAACGAGTACTTGGTATAGCCACACAGTACAGAACCCCGATCTCGGGATAACCCACAACATGTTCTACAGCCACAGACCCCGCCTCACGCCAGCGCCTCTCACCATGCTGACCAGCAAGCGAGTGACTGCAGTTTAGGACAAATCTCCTACTGGAAAAGCGATGCAGAGTGCATGTATGTGTTCAGGTAGTCAGCCAGCCAGCCAGTGACTCATTCATTAACTGACTGCTTATTCACAGACCACTTAAGGTCTGTGGGGACTAAGAAAATAATATAAGCTACAGCCTCCCTTACGCTCTCAAAGAATATACAGTCACTTCGAAGAGAACAGATAAATACATACCAAACATTTAAATAAAAATTAGAGTACAAGACAGCACAGTATCTTTGTAATATCCTTGTGAAGTTTAACAACTTTTATACTTTTAAAAATATAGTTTTAAACACCATTTGTTCCTATCATACAGCTTCTAACTTTGTTAACCTACCACCGTGGGTCGTATGACAGGGAAAAAAATCCACGAAGGGGCTCGAACAGTGAGTAACTTCAGGAATCCATCATTACATGCTCAGGTCAATCTTCAGCTCTCTGAAAATGACATGCAGTTTTCATCCTAGCTCTTGTTTTTACCAAGGACAATGATTTTTGTAATGAACTATAGAAATGATCCCTGAAAGTATAGCCTTAGGACAATGATTCTGTAAAAATATACCAGTAAAATTCCTACATAAAGAACCAAAAAAAGAAGGCCCTGCCACCCATGATTAAACTTGAAGGGTGGAAACTACTCCCTCCTCCAGTAGCCTGTGCACGTGGGGAGGGGAAAGCGAGGTGGAATTGGGCCAGGTTTGGCTGATTGGACATTCCGTGTGAGGTGGGGGCCAGGGGACAGCCTGAGGTGCTGCCTCATGGCAGCCAGCGCCCAGGAACACGGAGTCCCGCGGAGTTGCATGAGTGGGACAGGACAGAGAGAAGCTAGAAAAGTCCCTGGGCAAGTGGAATAGGGAAACTGAGGCAGACAGCTGAACATAATGGCTGAGCAATTTACAGCCAGGTGCCGACGGTCACCAGGGTGGAAGGCCCCAGTGCCTGGCAGGGGGCAAACTGAGAAGACAAGAATCTCACCTGCAAGGTAACCTTTCTTCTCCCACCTTTCCTCCCTGGAAGTAAATCTAGGCCTCAGGTGTATGTCGGCGCCAGACCCAGAAAAGCAGCAAAACCAGGTGGGCAACACCAGGACCAAATTCAATAACTAAAGACCCACTGCCCTGCCACTGACCAATGAGTGGAGACCATGACCCCAAAAGGGCACCCCTTGAGAACTGATGAATATTCTGTTGAACCTACGCCATTTCCTTTTTCCTCTACGTCTCTCCTCTTCTTTCTTCACTGGCATGTGTTTCCTAAACTCTAAGGCGATGGGCATCTGGCAGCTTGTCCCAGGCTCATCCCTGGAAGCTGTCCGCCAGCCTCCTCTCTGACTGCCCAGTGAACTAAGGCAGCCCAGCCTAGGCTCTCCTATTGCTTCTTCTCTGCTAAGCCCTCCCTTGTTTCACTCTCCCCAGCTTAGTACATGTATCCTGTTAGTCACCTGGACTCGTGTTGTGAAACCTTTCCTACGTGCAGTCACGAACCCACACACTACAACTGGCTGTAGGCAGACCCGCTCAGGGCCAGGCCCTGTCCGGTAGCACAAGTGTCCTGTGGCAACAGACTGTTACTGTGCTGTAATTTTTTACTATAACCGGAACCTATTGGTTCCTGTCCCTTTTTGAGTCTAGATACCAGCTATCCTACCAACTCAGAAGTCTATCCAATAACCTTACAATAAATTTGTTTTGTTTATTTAAACTTTTTAAATTTTTATTTAAATTATTTTTGTTTTTCAATTACAGTTGAATACAGTACTATATTAATTTCAGGTGTATACCCCAGTGATTAGACATTATATAACTTAGCAATCAGCCTGATAAATCTCATACCCATCTGACAACATACATAGTTATTAGAATATCATTGGCTGTATTCCCAACACTGTACTTTACATCCCGATGACCATTCTGTAACAATCCATCTGTACTTATTAACCCCTTCACCTTTTTCACCCATCCCCAAACCCCTTCGCTCTGGCAACCATCAAAACCTTCTCTATATTTATGAGTTTGTTTCTGTTCTGCTTGTCATTTACTAGATATGTATTTATTGCCATTTTATTATCCAAATTTTTTATCTTTTTTGGTTCTATTTTTAAAGAAGACCCTTTAACATTTGAGCCTAAATTAGTCAGAATCAGTAGCTATTGTTTGCTATGAGGAATCCAGAGGAACAGGAGGTTTGGGGGCTTTGGGGCAGGGGCGTGAGGGTGCCGAGTGGCAGTGATCTCCAGTGGGGGTGAAGGGTGGTGTGACCAAGAGAACACGCCAGGGTATCTGTGGTGGACAATGGTGGCAAAAGTAGGGGCTCCACACTGCCTTTGGCAGGTCCTTGAGTGCCACCTGCTTTATGGTAAAGGCTGAGGTACAAAGACCACTGAAGTCAGAGCTATAATCCAGTCACCGCCCACTCTAGTAGCTGTGTGGCCTTTTTAGGCATAAGTTTCTCACTCACACTTTACAGTGAGGAACAGAGCTCTCAGAGAGCCCTTCCTGGGTTCTGTAAGTGTCCTTGTTACCCCAGACATCCAAGACTGTAATATTTTTTCTACTTTTAAACATTTTAAAAGTAATTTTTAATTTTTCAATTATAGTTGATCTACAGTATTAAACTGGGCTCAGTTCATTTGATTTACTTTTTGTTCAGTAAATATCTATAGGTTACATGTTTCTAGTAATAAATAATAACTTTTTTTGCTGGTGAAATTTGCCTTCCTGACCATAAAACATTTACTTTTAGCAAAACTCTGAATAAAGAAATAATTTCTACATAACTGTAATGTAATCACAGTTATTTACTTTATAAAATTAAATTAAATTTAAATTAATTTTATAAAGTAAATAATTAAATATTAGTAACTTTGTTTTAAGTGTCATTTGAAGATTATTATTTTTTTTATTGTTGTTCAGGTACAGTTGTCTCCATTTTCCCCCATCACTCTGAAGATTATTTCTATCATATCATTTCCTAAAACACTATATTTTAAATGTGTATAAAACTTAATGAAGATTGTATTAGTCAGGATTCTCAAGAGAAATAGAACCAATAGGAGATTTTAAGTAGATAGATTTATTATAAGGAATTGGCTCACAGGATTATGTTGGCTGGCAAGTCCAAAATCAGCAGAGTTGTCTGGCAGACTGGAGATTCAGGAAAGAGTCGATGTTGAAGTTCAAGTTCAAAGGCATTCTGCTGGCAGAATTCCTTTTCTTCTAGTGAGGTCAGTCTTTATCTATGAAGACCTTCAACTGCTTGGATGAGGCCCACACACATCATAAAAAAGTAATTTGCTTCACTTAAAGTCTACTGATTTAAATGTGAATCACATCTAAGAAACATTTTTACAGAAACATCTAGAATAATGTATGACCCCATGTCTGGGTACTGTGCCTGGACAAGTTGACACACACAGTTAACCACCACAGTACATAGAGTTACGTGTTGAAATGAATGGCGCAGGCAGTAAATGCTATCCATTATCATGGGAAGAAAGGAAAACCCACTTAGCTGGACTGATTGGGGAAGGCTTCATGGAAATGGTATGGCTTCAGCTGTGCCTAGGGATAGGTGAAGTTGGTGAGAGCTTCCATTTTCCTTCTCACCATTAGGAAAGACAGTGAATGGCAGAGACAAAGGCAAGGAAGATTTTTCCAGATATTCCTTGCTATATCATTCTTAGTGAGTAACCACTTACCTTCTCCATAAGCCTATCTGAAGCCTAATTAATTACTCTAGATGAACACAGACTTATTTAAAATCTTTTAGAAGAAAATAGGAAGCTATTAAACCAAGCAACCACAGCTAACATTTCTTATTTACTCTATGCATCAATCACTTTGCTAAGCATATTCTCTAGTTTAATAGACTCAAGACATAATACCTTAAAGTAGGTGTTGCTATTATTCCTACTTTATAGTTACAAAGACTGAAGCTCAAAGAGGTTGAGTCACTTGTCCCAAATTACCCAGTGACAACTGGATGGGAAGCCAGGATTGAAATCTAGGCCCGCTTGATGTGGAACTCATGATTTTCAACACCAAACTAGATGTAAATAAGAAAAAAGTTGCTAGCAAGATAAGAAATTGACAATGTAAGTCAATCTTAAGTTTATCTTAATTTTGATTCCCCTCAAAGCAAACTTGAGACAAGTTTCCAGATGCACATGAGCCCATCTAGGAGGTGCTCTTGGGAAGCACAGTGTGAGAAGGTATGGCAGAGAAAGGAGGACATCCAGTAAAGAGTGTGTTAACACATTATTGTGTGGGCTCAGTCCCCCTGAGAACCCTAAGAGATGCTGCAGAATGTGGCTGAGAACTGACCCACCAAGGGGCAAGGAAGCTGGCACATTTACCTACCAGTTCTCACCCATCACTGATGGACTGTTGTTCCTAAAGAGAAGAACTTCATAACATTACCAGCCTTTAGGGTCTGTGGGGTGAACCAGATTGCAGGTGCTGAAGGATGGAAGCCCTTGGTGTGTATGGAAACTACCACTGACATTACAGGTGAGCTTCACATTGGGCACACAGGCTATGATTGTGAAATTGACAGCACCTGCTACAAGATACAAATTAATTCAAAACAATTAATAACCAGATAATTTCCACATTGTGTTAGAACTGTTCATTTCATAAATAAATGGATTTCTGCTTCAGTGAAATTGTAACGTGAAATAAATTAGCTTTCATCCTTCAAATTCCCCATTTAAGTAACTCGTAATATAAAAGAAACTAAAATGATATTCATTTCTAAGAACATACTAGAACTGATTATAGATTCACATGCCTGGGTTGCAGGCCAGGTCCCCAGAGGAGGCCACCTGAGAGGCAACCACACATTGATGTTTCTCTCCCTCTGTTTCTCCCTCCCCTCTCTCTATAAATAAAAAAATATAAATAAATAAAATCTTAAAAAAAAACATGTGCAGCATCAACCAGGCCACACCAGTGTTGCTCTGGACAACCACCAACCATTGCAAGTAGATAATTGCTGCTTTCACTCATGCTGGAGACACATGCAACGTGTGTGTTCACATGAGAGGATTGCGCTTGCAAATCAGAAAGTCTGAAGTTGTTCCGGAGAACAATTTTCTCTCTCTTCCAAGTGCCATCCTGGTGATTTTCTGAAATAAATCATGTGTGCACCAATATACCCTAATTTTGTGTATTTTTCCCTTACATCAGACTATCCCAGACATACCCTATCTGTTTAGCCACTTTTTCTTCATGATGTAGCAATAAGCAAGCAGAAGCTCCATTTTGTTTACAAAGATCCCATTTTCCATATATGGGTAACAAACTGGATACTTAAGGTAGCAAACAGCGAAATCATAATATCCCCAAAAGCATGAGCTTGGGGCTACTTTAAAACTGCTTGTTTCCTTATCATATGACTAAAATTTTTAATTGCT
Organism: Phyllostomus discolor; assembly: GCF_004126475.2. Taxonomy (NCBI): domain Eukaryota; kingdom Metazoa; phylum Chordata; class Mammalia; order Chiroptera; family Phyllostomidae; genus Phyllostomus; species Phyllostomus discolor. Next base: position 72,302,940 of record NC_040905.2, on the reverse strand, counting down.
TCTAAATCATGGGTTCTAATAGATGTTTTCTTTATGCTTCTCACAGCAGAAGGAGCAGTGGCCCAGCTGCTCTCCTGTAAACTTTGAACGTTGTGTAATGACTTCGTAACTAGTGAGTTCACAGGAGGCTTAGGAACTGACAGTTTAAAAATAAAGCATTTGTTACAGAGAAAATGAGAAGTTTATTACAGAATTTCTAGAGCTGCCTTCTAAATAAATGTGGAGAGATCTTCAAGAAAAATGGAAAGGTGGAGAGAGATGGCAGTTCAGTATCACAGAGTTAAGCCAAGGGTGCGCTCCTGGCGATGCTCAATTGTCATCTATCATGTGAAGCTAAAAAACCCTCTCATTTTTCAGCCTGGAATTTATTTCTATAAATACCTCAACCATTAAGTTTATTCTGTAGAGACTGAAGTTACTGCCTCATTAAAAACAAAGCACCCACAACCTATTTCTGTAAGAACAGAGATTGATATTTAATACAGAAGTTAGTCTTAGAGTCTTAGAGTCTAAAATTCTCCAGAGTTTGAAAAGTTGAAAACTATACTAGTTGATGGGAAATAGCATTCATTCTTAATTTTTTTTCTTTTTGCCTCCTAGTAAAAGTAGGCAAAAGATCCAAATGTGCTTCAGGATGTAATTTTCACTTAACATGCAGTTGTCACCATGGACATTTTCTTTAAATCTAGAAAAGTACCTCAAAGGATAATTAAACAGAATAATAAATTAAGAACATTTATAGGAGACTCCACACTTTTTCCATCATAATCAAAGTCAAAATCACATTTCTAATTTAATATTCAGTATTTGAACCCACCTAAGTGGGTTCCTATCCTTTGGCAACTTGGAGAATCTTTTCACTACAAGTTCATTTGGCAAAAAACTGCAGACTTTGTATCCTGTGAACATGAGGATACTCAAGAAATGCTCTGCATGTCAGGTTTGTCTGCATCAATATCTTGGGTCTCAATCACAACTTATTTTAATAATTTGTTTACGTTAGGACACCAGGAAGGCAAAATATATTCTACCTGTTCTTTGTAACTAGAATCACCAGTTTCACCATTAGAATTATTATATAGGGTTATTTTGCTATTAATATCTGCTTATAGATATAGCTAAATATTTGAGGTAACAAAAACAACCCTTACTAGAGATAATAAAATAAAACCATTTCTAAAACATGATGTAAAAATTTCAAATACTACTTAGGGGGTAGTAAAAATAGCCAATCTCAGAGTCTGTCTAATTTTTTTCAAAGCTAAAAAAAAAACAAAACAAAATCTAACTACAGCAGAATGGACAGGAATGCAGTACTTCATTTCCTATCGCTCTACATCCATATTGATGGAAAAATAATCCAAGCACATAGACTTTTAGGATGTTACATTTTCATAAATACAAGCACAAGTAAGTTTCACATAGTGTTGATTGTGAGTGCTTCTTTATAGGTAACAAAGTTATTATATTTCTTTCTGTCCTCTGTTATCTTTATTCATTCTCGGTTTTCAGTACAAACATTTCTGCTGCTGGGTTTTAACCTTTACATTCTCTTTGAATTAAGCTTTCCCCTCTATCTTTGGCAGCATTTTTCTCTTCTCCAAAAATTTCAACGTGTTTATTAAATTCTGCACATTCCACTCTTTCGGTAAGAGAGTGGTTACTGGAAGTAGCTTTCTGTGTCTGCCGCCGCCCTCTAACCTAGCTGCAATCACACAGCATCATTTTTTAGGTGTTTATCAGTTGAAGATGCCAAGTTTATGAATTAAATAAAACAAGGAATTCATAAATGTTTCTAAGTGTGCAGTTATCTTTTTTGAAGGTTAAGACACATTAGCTCTGTGAAACTCATCTTCCTCATCTGTAAAGTGAGGATGTTCAAACACACAATCTCTAAGGTTCCTTTCAACTCTAACATTCTAGATTATAGGCTGTGGGATCAAAATGCATAGATCTTAATTCTGGATAGAATTAAGAAAGTTGCTTAGCCAATCAGTTAATGAGGATAATAACTCTTATGTAACAGGGTTGCTATAAAAGTTAAATAACTCAATGTACATTAAGCACATTGGCCAGTGCCTAGCATATAAGTGTCCTTTAATATTAGCTCCTGTTATTATTATTTTATAATATCACTTTATAAGTAGATATTCATTTAACCTTTCATTTATTTAAAAAAATTTTATTAAACACATTCAGTACAGGTATTGGGAATTTTAAAAAACCAAGTAAAACATTCTTGATCTCAGGGATACTAGAGTTTCATGAAGAAGAAAAATAAGTAAATAAATACTTATGACTCAGTGCATTAAGTGCTTTAATAGCAGAAGAAGCTTGGGTATGAGCAAGTAGTATGAGGGCAGGTTATGGGATGGATGAGATCATAGCTAAGTTGAATGCTCACACTTGAGCTAGGATTAACTAGCATTAGCAAGGGCACAGGGGTAGGGACTGGGGGAAGGAAGGAGTGAGGATGTCCATGTAGAGCGAATAACATGAACAAAGACTCAGGCACATAAAACAGCACTGAGTGTTTAGCAATGTAGATGGTTCTGTATGTCCAGAAAGGAAGATGCATGTGGCAAGCAGCAGACAAGCCAGTGAAGAAAATAGGGGGCCAGCATTTGTGAAAGGAGCAGAAGAAAGGAAATCTGGGAAGAATGAGAAGGAACAGGTAGAGGAAGAGAGGAAAATCAAGGTTGGATCGCTCAATTTTATAAGATATGGCAGGGAGATTGTTACCTTATTCCTCTTTTTCTCCCTTTCTTTGGATTAGTGGAGTTTTTTATGCTTTTGGTTAATCTCCACTATCGATCCATTAGCTATACTTTTTTGTTTTTTTCAGTGGTTGTTCTAAGGCAAGAGTGGCAAGTTTTTCTGCAGAGTTCCAGAGAGTAAATGTTTTAGTCTTCATGGGCCATAGAAATATGAAAACAAATGGGTTTGACTGTGTTCCCATAAAACTTTATTTATATAAAAATGGCCTGGGCTCACAGGTTGTAAATAGTTTGCCAACTCCTGCCCTAGGGTTTACAATATCCATCTTTAACTTATAATCATGTATCTTTAAATAATATTATACCACTTCAAAGTATATTTCAAAATTATGCTATAGTATACTTACTTCCATCTCTCTCCTCTCATACTTTGTGCTATTGTTGTCATAGTTATAAATTTTACTTCTACACATTGTAACCTCCAAAATACACTTAATTTTAATTATCTTTTTAAAAGATATTTTAAATAATAAAAAATAATTATTTTTATTTTGTAAATATGTATTAAACACATATTTACAATTTCTACTTAGCTTCATATCTCCATCAAATTTCTATCTGCTATCATTTTCTTTTGCCTCAGTGGGATTAGGGTGTCTGGAGTAATTAGGGGCTGGTTAGACATTTGTTTCTTTCTCTACTAGTCCCCTTCATGTGGCTAGCTTGGCTCCTCACACTGTGGTAGTCTCAGGGTGGTCAGATTTTTTTTACATGATGACTGGCTTCCCACAGAACAAGTGTTCCAAGAAGGAGTCACTCCAGAGACCAGACAGAAACTACTAGGTTTTATATTACCTAGCCTTGGTTGTTATGCAAGCCCTTTTCCACTGCATTTTATTGGTAAAAAAGTGATTTATGGGTCAGCCCAGATGAGGGCTACACAAGGGCTTCAATGTCTTGGGTCCAGGCTAGGGTTTGGGGTAGAATTGTGGGGAGGTATATCCTTAAAGACAAGCTGCCACAGCCCAATGATAATAAGGATTATTGTATATAAGACTGTTGAGGAAGACATTTCATTGAAGAGGTGGACTTAAGACGCTGAAGGATATGTGAGTATTCCCTAATGAAGGAAATGTGCTCGTGGTGAAATGAGCATATCTCTCAAGAGGTTTTGGATTTGAATTCTGCCTCTTTCCGTGTATTAATCATGTAGCTTCAGTTCACAACCTTACTGATTAGTTTCAAGGGTGAATTGGAAACAGTGATAATATATCCCAAAAGTGTGGATTCTAGCAGGGTTCATAAAAAAGGAATTATTATTATTACTCATAAAAGGATTACATTTCAAGCCATGTAAAAATGAGAGCCAAAACATATTTTGAAGGCATAGTGAGTCATCCAAGGCTGAAGTCCTTAACTCTTGAGCTCCCCTAACATTCCCCCCGTTTGTTTTTCTCTTATTCCTATAATATCAGTTTACAAATGAAAACAACATAAGACATATTAGTGGTGGTGTTGCAATTCATCTAAAACAGTTTTAGTAGAGTTGACAAAAGTTTCACATTTTCCAGCTGGGGCTACATTAGCCTTTTTAAAGAAAACATTTCCCTATTTATCTTTGCAGGGGGGTACAAACACCTACAAGACATAAAATAAAAGTTTGTTTGACAGAGGTTCCAGTTCACTTTTCTTCTAGTTGCCTCACTGGAGATCCTGTCCTCCAAGTATTGACTAGCACCTTATCTCCACGCTCAAAGGAATATAGCAAACCTGTGGGGGAGAGGTCTCTAATACCGCTAAGGTTGTTAATCAGAGCTGAGATCTGACTTAAATGTTGTACATAGTTATTTACTGCACATCTTGATCTATGTACATGTCTCCCATTCCAGTCATAGCCTGAAATGGTCACCTCTACATGATTTCATAAGGACTCAATTGAATCCCATTTTGAGGAGCCACCCTTATCCTGAGCAGGGCAATAGGTAAAACTTGATCCCAATGGAGATGAGTTTCTTGACTCAGTTTAGCTACATTTTTCTTCAAAGTGTGATTTATCTTCTCTACCTTCCCAGAAGCCTGAGGTCTCCACGTCATGTGGAGTCTCCCCTTGATTCCTAAAACTTTATTAACCTTCCATGTAATTTCTGAAACAAAAGCAGGGCCATTATTGCTCTGGATGCTGCCAAGTAGGCTTTCATTATTTCTGAGAATTTCTTAGTTCTATAAGAAAGGCCTCTACACATCCTAAAAAAGGTATCAACAAAGACTCAACTATTTCTGTCTTCAGACCTTCGCATCTGGGTAAAGCCTACTTTCCAGTCCTGAAACAGGCACTGCCCTTGGTGTAGCTTCCATTCTTTTTTCTGATGGGGATCTGTCTTAGGAGTGTTCTTCTGGCACACATGGCTTTAGAGATTCCAGGACCTGTGAGCTCTTAGCTTTCTCTAAGTCTGCAGTCAAATATTCAGGGTCGAATTGTGACAAGTCTAAAACAGGTACCAAAGGCATTATAAATGTCCCTTTAGCAGCCTCTTTCACTGTTCAATCGGCCATACTGTTTCCTTTAGCCACTTCAGTGTCCTCTTTTTGATGTCCAGGGTGGTGCATCACTGCCACCTGCAGAGGTACCTGGACAGCTTCTAATAATTTTAAGTTTTCTGCTGCATGCTTAATTTCCTCTTTACTGGAGGGTAATAGTCCTCTTTCCTTCCAGATCAAACCACGTGCATGCAAATTTAGGAAAGTGTACCTCAAACTGGTATACATATTCCCTCTCTTTTCCTATGACAATTCCAATGCCCTCATCAGTGCAATCAAGGGTCCCAGAGGTAAGGCCTTGGTCTCTAATGCATCCTCAAGAATCACAACTGCATATCTCGCCTTTCTGTTTCCTTTATCCATATAACTGCTTCCAACTGAATATAGTGTCCAGTCTGCCTCTCCTAGAGGATGGTCCTGTAAATCAATTCTGCTAGAATAAACTCCATAAATTAGTTTAGCACAACCATACATTAATGTGGCTGAGTCAGGCTCCAGGAGAAGGGAGGCAGTATTTAACTCACAGTTTTGCATTGCTTGATACCTGCCCATTTTTCCAGCAGTGATTCACAAATTTCCTTTTTCCTCTAGCAGGCTCAACACTTGGTGGGGTACATAAATGGTGATAAGCTGTCCCAAGGAAAATTTTTCAGCTTCCTGTAAAAACTCACAGAGGTTGCCATAACTCTTAAGCAGGCTGGCCACTCCTGGACAGTGCGATCTAGTTTCTTTGACAAGCCAGGTTAGACTCCTTCTGCCAGGTTCATGCAGGAACCCAAGAAATCTGACTGATTGTTGGCAAATCTGGGCCTTCTCTGCTTATATGTTGTAGCCACAAAATGCCAAATGGTTCAAGGTTGCTATAGTATTAGTTAAATGATACATCTATATATTGTAACAGAGCTCCTCCTTCTATTTTTAGATCCTTTTTAAGTCCTGGTTCAGGGTCTCCCCCAAAATCATGAGGAAGTTCTTGAACCCTTTGTGGTAAGACCATCCAGCCATACTGAGCCTTGACCTGAGATTCTGGGTTCTGTCATTCAAAAACAAACAATGACTCAGAGTCTTGGTCAGCTGGGATGCAGAAGAAAGCATCTTTTAATTCTAACACTGAATTTCAGAGGCTATCCCTGGTACACTGTTCTGTACACTGTCATTTATGGCCTTTAAATCTTGCATTGTACAGGGAATGGCAGGGCTGATCGAGTCCATGCTACTGAAACTTCTGAATGTCTGGGCATATTCCTTCTAGGGCCTCCTTTTGCAAGGGATACTGTCCCTTATTGGGAGTCCCCACCCCTGGTTTGAGGTCAGCTTTAACAGGGGAGGCTTGCTTAGACTTCCCTGGACTTCCAGCAGCCCACACAATGAGCTTGACCTGATCCTCAACTTCCTTTAGCCAGGGTTGTTTTCCTCCTTCCCAGTTTCGTAAGAAACTGCTGGGCATGTTCTGGAGGGGCCTGTAGGTGGAGCTGTTGTTTTCCTGGATAGAAAGTGATTGGAGCATGAAGTTTTGACAACAAATCCCTTCCCAGAAGAGAAAAACTGTATCTCCCACAGCACATCTAATGGCTTCAACTTCCAGAAATTCTAGTTACATTGTAGCTAGATGTCTATTGATCACGGAATATGTTGTTCTGGTATCAATCGAAGAAGCTCTACAATGTGTCCCCCACACTGCTAGCTTTACCTGAGTTCTCAGACTCTGACCTCTCTTCCCTTTGCTTGGGGCATTCATTTTTCTGGTGCCCTTTTCCCTTACAATATGATTGCCCTGCCCTGGTAAGGGCTTCTCATCCACCAAATTTGGATTCTTGATGAGTTCCAGGTGGAGTGACCAGTTCAGACTCACCTCCTTCAGCTCCCTGAGCCAAGTTAGGAGGACGGTCCCCCAGGGCTGGAGGGGCTGTGGGAGCCCTGACCATGCTCACAGCAGCCATCCTGATCTTCTTGGTCCATCTCTTCTGATCTGCTATCTGCCACAGTCAATTCTTTTTGCACTGGACCATTTTCCTATTTCCCTGGCCTTTGACAAAACAACTCTAATTGCAGTATAGGACAGTAGTTTAAAGATGCTGCCAGCAGCTAGCATTCTCCAGAGTCCAGACCATACACAAACTGAGCAGTATTACAATAAACATAGGTTTATAAGCATAAGTTGACCCATCAGCCAAAACTCACTCCAAAAGTGCTGCTTCCTAGGATGGAGGCTCCCCCCACCATTCTATCAGACAGAGAACTCTGTAATTCAGAAGGAATTCGGCCCCAATGGCTGTTGCCCAGAATGAAGGCTTCCCATCCAGAAGCCTCCATCCAGAAGCACCTTAATTAAACCAGAAGACACATTTTCAACCAGACAGAGCTCTGCAATATACCAGACAGAGCTCTGAAAACCAGAAGGCACCTTAATTAACCTGGAACTGCAGTTCTAAACCAGAAAGCACAGTGATTCAATCGAAAGTGAAGCGGTGAGAGTGAAGGGGTGGGAGGGGGTGCCAAGAATTGGAGAAGCAGAGTCCCCAAGTGAAATCACTTGGCAGGTGTTAGGGAGTCTCCAAATTCTCATCCTGGGGCTCCCCAGTACAAGCAGTCAAGAGGATTCCCTGCCAAATACCAAGACTTACCCGAGGGTTCTAAAGTCTGTCCCACCAGGAAAGTTGGTGTTGATGCTGCCTGTCACTACCAGAAACAATAAGTAGAGACAAAGACTAAATCTTTATGGGTGCTTTATTCAGATGCCAGCAATGAGAGAAGATGGTGGGTTATGCACCCTTAAAAACAGTCTTAACATCTCATTTCAAACTCAAGCCAACCATTTTAAAATAAGAAGAAAGGATGGGTTAGGGGTTTGGAAAAAGGTTAATTGGATAGAAGGGTAGGTAAGGGGTTTGGAGAAAAAAGAGATAATTGGATAAGAGTTGCAGTCTGGTGGAAATTTTTCTGGTACTGTTTTATATGTTGACCAAAAATTCTTTAACTGCAGCATGGGCATTCCCTCCCTGGAACACAACGACACAGATACCATCCCTTTGGCCTGCAGACCCCCTGGGGTACAAAGGTTGAATTGCTTGTCGACCTCCTGGAGTTCCCTGGTCATGTGTTCCAGTTCATGGAACAACAGCCTTCCGCGTGCACTAGTCACTTAGGCTAAAATCTTTAACTCTCAAGTTACAGCTTTAATCACATAAGCCTATCAACTAAGGCAAAAATCTTTAACTGGTGTTCTTCTATAATAAAGAGTCTCCTTATTCTATTGGGCTCTCCCAGAGAATTAAGGATAATCTTCCCAGTCAAGGTCCTCAACTTGCAAAGTGATACAAGTTAACATTTACAAGTTTCATGGAGGGGCCAAGATTCCACACCAACATGTTTTGTTCTTTTCATATTTCTTCACTTGAAGTTTGTTAAGCTTTTTGCATTTGTGGGTTTATAGTTTCCCTTAAATATAGGGGAAAATGGACAAAAAGCCCATTTAGTTTTATCCATAAAATAAAAGATACATTTTTCATTTTCATCAATAACTTTTTTTATTTGCATATATTGAGTATGTTGGCTATCTCTCTTTATTGGCTTTTGGAGGCCAGGGGTGCTGCTAAACATCTTCCAGTGCACAAGACGGCCCCACAGCAAAGAATTATTTGGCCAAAATGTCAGTAGTACCAAGAAACTTCATAAGCCACTTTTGACACCTTTAATCAGTAATCAGTAACAGCACCTTCTCCATACCCTGCATGAATCTTTTTTGCATTTCTTTTTTTTTTAAGATTTTATTTATTTATTTTTAGAGAGGGAAGGGAGGGAGATAGAGAGAGAAACATCAATGTGTGCTTGCTGGGGGTCATGGCCTGTAACCCAGGCATGTGCCCTGGCGGGGAATCAAACCTGCAACACTTTGGTTCCCCGTGCTCAATCCACTGAGCTACGCCAGCCAGGGGTTCTTTTTTCCATTTCTGTTGTGTTTTTACCTTTCTTGAAATAATAAAGCATAATACATTGAAAATGTTGCCTATTTTCTTCCATCTTCAATATTAAATGGCTGCACAAAAATTCACCAATTTTGATAAGTTTTTTTTAACGCATGCTGATATGACAGCTGTCACAATACAATCCAACAAAATTGTTTTGAATGGAGTTAAGACAGCCAAGCACTACTAGAGCCATTGCACGGAAAAAGACTAAATGAACTTTTTGGCCAACCCAAAATTTCTTCAAAATTTGTTTTCCATTTTGTAGTCTACCTTTTCTGTTCTGACTCCACTACTTATGTATGAGACTGTTTGATAGGCTTCTTTGGCTAATTTATACTCTATTCCTTTTTTTTTTTTTGGTCTCCCCCCCAACCCCCGTTGATAGTTTCTACTGCTATGTCTTTAATTCCAATGATCTTTTTCCTGTTAGTGTCTAATTTGCTGTTAATCCATTCAGTGTATTTTTCATTTCAGCTACTGTATTTTCATCTCTAGAAATTCTATTTAGGTCTTTCTTATATCTTCAATTTTTTTCTTATTGTGTTCATATTTTCTTCTGCCTTCTTGAACATATAGAATATATTTGCAAGAGATATTTTAATATTTTGTCTGCTAATTCTAACATGATTAGAATTGATTTTTGATTTTCAAAACTCAATTGATTTTCCCTTAGATAAGGATTATTTGTCCTGCTTTTTGCATGCCTGGAAATTTTTTTTTTTATATTTTGAGTTTATTCTTCATTTAACTTTTAAAACACTACTATAGTTGAATATTAAAACAAAAACAATAGCAAGTAGTGAGCATATTATGATTACAGTCCTTCACTCATTTACTACTGTATATAAAATGCCAGCAGTGAGTATCATTCACTGGCCACATTAAGAGGTCTGACACTGAACACCACCCCTAGGATGATGTTCATCATCCTCATAAGCTTCTCCATTGTAATGGCGCCGTCTTTCTTGATTTGGATCAAAGTCCACCAGTTCTACCTGGTCCATTTCATCAGTCTCTTCTACTTCCTTCCTTTCAGGTAGGAGTTTTTCTAGCAAAGAGAGTTTATCAGGAGAGAGAAAGCCATTCTCAGGAAAGTTTACCTTAAATTCGATGATTAGGCGACCCTTTTCATACGGTCTACGGTAAATTGGCATGCCTTCATTTAGCACACACTTGATATCTCCATGCTTGACAATCTGGCCTGGATGAGAGGTGATGACTATGGTTCGGTTGTCAAGAGTAGCTATTGGCTTTTGGAAGCCACACAATGCTTCAACCTGCTGAATGTCCATACACATGAAAAGGTCTTCTCCTCGCCCAGTGAAAACAGTATGGTCCTTCTGGTCTAAAACAATGATAATATCTCCTGGCTCTAGTCCCGGTTCTTGGTCTCCTTCACCATGGAATGTTATCTTCTGGCCATCTTTCATGCCTTTGTCAATATGAACTTCTAGAATCTTCTTCTCTCGAACTATCTTCCTTCCATTGCAGCTTTTACATCTATCTTTAGGACTGATCCGTTCGCCGTGGCCCTGGCACTCCATGCACACAGATCGAATTTGCTAAACCATTCCAGGTCCTATCTGATGAATTCTTATTTGCATCCCAGTACCTCAGCAATTGGGACAGCACTCTACTGCTCCTTTCTTACCACCTCGGCCTTCACATTTGTCACAAATCACATTCTTTTGCAGAGCTAGTTTTCTGGTTGCACCATTATATAAATCTTCTAAGGTCACTGAGAGCTGATGCACAACATTTTTACCTCTCCTTTCCCTCTGCATCCTTCCTCCTCCTCCAAAAAACATATCAAAGATGTCCATGGGGGAGCCAAAACCACCACCTGCTCCACCTTCTTTAATCGCCTATTCTCCTCCTTTATCATATAATTCCCTTTTCTTTGCATCAGAGAGCACTTCGTAAGCTTGAGAAATCTGTTTAAACTTCTCTCCTTCATTTGGATTCTTATCCGGGTGGTACTTCAAGGCCAGCTTCCTGTAAGCCTTTTTCAATTCTTCCTGGGTGGCATTGGGTTTGACCCCCAAAACATCATAGTAAGTGGTTTCTTTCACCATTTTTGACAGCCGGTGAGCGGGCCGAGGCAGGTGTGGAGGAGCGGGAAAGAGCGCGTTACAGCGCGCAGCTCCGAAAGCTGCCGCTCCTCCGCTTCTCACCGAGTGTTCTGGAAAGTTCCCAGAAATTTTTGATTGAAGGTCAGATATTTTGAATTTTATGTTGCTGAGTGTTATATTTTGTTGTTTTCCTTTCACTATTGTTGGGCTTTGTTTAGAGACATAGTTAAGTCTCTTGAAATGAGTTTTGACCATTTTGAGGCTTGCTTTTAAGATCCGTCTTGTTTGGACCAGAAGAGCCTTTATCTAACCTAACTTGGCCCCACTTCTAAGGCAATAGCCCTTTTCAGTGTCTAACCAATATCTCACATACTAGGAAATCTTTTCATTTGGTCTGGTGTGTGAATATGACGTCCTCCTAGCTATGCATTAATTCCAGTAGTGTTTATGATGTTCATTCCTTTCTGTTGGTTCATCCTCTGGCTTTGGGTGGTTTCTTCATATGCATGCTTTAACTAATTTCTCAGCTGAAGCTGTGAGGAAATCTCTCTTCACCGCTGCCTCTTTTCCCAGTTTCCTTCTCTCCACTACCTTGCCGCAGAAATTCTGGCTACCTCAACTCCCTGAACTTTCAACTCATGAAACTGCTGGGCTCTGTTTTGGTTCCTTTACCTACACTATAGCCTCTCCAGGCAGTAAACCAGGGTAATAACAGGCTTCTTGAAGATTACAGCACTGCACTACCCATGTCTGATATTTGAAAACCATTATTTTATACACTTCATCTGATTTTTTAACTGTTGAAGGTGTGAGGGAAAATCCAGAACCTATTACTTCATCATGGCAGAAAGTTTTCAGTAATTTTTTAAGTATAAAAACAAATATATCTTAAACATACCTATTTATTTAACAAACCATTTAAAAGCACTTATACAGCCACCTGCTCAGAAAATATTTCTTTTTTTATTTTCTTTTTTTTAAGGTTTTATTTATTTATTTATTTTTTAGAGAGGGAAGAGAGGGAGATAGAGAGAGAGAGAGAGAGAGAAACATCAATGTGTGGTTGCTGGGGGTTATGGTCTGCAACCCAGGCATGTACCCTGACTGGGAATCAAACCTGGGACACTTTGGTTCCCAGCCCACGCTCAGTCCACTGAGCTACGCCAGCCAGGGTCACCTCCTCAGAAAATATTTCTTAACAGAGGCACTATGTCAGTACTGGCTTCTACTGTCCTTATCTCACCAATAGATGGGTCTGCTGGTCAAAGACCAATCTCAACTAAGGAGCAAAAAGACTACCAACAGCCTCATTCTTCCTCTCCAATCCAAAGAGATTCAGAATTTGAGCAGATGGCTCACAGCAGTCTCTTAACTTGCATCCTGCTACCCCTCAGGCAATCCAGTCCCCAGGGTTGAGTTTCCATGGTCCTGTCTGTTCACTGTGACCCTACCTGGCATGAATGAAGCTGACTGCACTAGAGCTGGGCCAATTAGTGATCAGAAATTGGGATAGAATCTATCTATCTACTTACCCTCTTCCCTACCTACCTACATACATACTTATCTAGAGAAAAGTTTGCAAAGCACAAAGGAGAATAAAGAGATTCAGAGTCTGTGTGGCTGGACTACAAGCTGGAGCTGGGAGCTAGGAGCTGCCACATTCTGTGTGGACCAAGATGAGTCATCCACAGGCACAGAGAGAAAAAAATGCAGCATATATATATATTGAGAAGCAGAGATGGCAGAACACAGCCTGAATTCCTTATGACTTTCCTGTTCTTCATTCCAATCCTTTCTTGAATTCCTGCCCTTGGGTCCAATGATATACTTCTTTGTGTTCTTCTCTTTTCCTAAAACTAGTTTGCAGAGACCTGTTACCTCCCACAGACCTGGAATTTGTGTTGCTCGGAGCCAATTACTGGGATTATACATTTTTCAGTTTCTTTGCTGCCTGTCAAATTTGGAAAACACCTATTGTCCTCTGACTGATGTTTTTTCTACCACTGTGTATTTTAGTTTCTAAGATTAGCTTTTTTCTCTGGTCCTGTCACTCTCTCTTACCCTTGCCAGCTTCTCCTGGGTCACTAAAGTCCTGCCCCAGACTTCAGTGATTGCAGCCCTTCTGCCTCGTCTGTGCACTGGCCTCCAGCATAAGGCCCTTCTGACTCAAGGACCTCCCATCCAGGACTCTTGGCTCCTGTGCGCCTGCCTGACAGGAATGTGATGAATCACACTGAGGAGGCTGCCACTCTTCCTACTTTCAAGGCCAGGCCCCAAGGTGACATAGATTTTCCTTCTGACATAACTTCTGGGGCAAAGCAGGCTGCCACGCTTTGTGATATTCTTCTTTCCAGTGCAGCCAAAGTCATGGGAGGAGTTTGGCAGAGAGGGAATGAGTATCATTCATCATGCCTCCCTGTTTCCCTCAAGAGAGCACCTAGCTAATGCCAACCTATATAAAAAGGTATAATCGAACACATTAATAATGAAGGCTGCATTATGCTATTTTCCAGGGTTGCAGACACACTGAAAGCTGGAACTTTCAGAATAAAAATGGACAAGTATTGCCTCCTATATCTTGAGTATGTATTATTATGAGAATTCTTTTTCCTTTCACACACCCATGTTTCTCAGCAGCTGACAATAAATTTGCTAAGTCCTGACATAAAACAATTTTTAGCAAGAAGGTGCATGAGGGAAGTTGTAGTGGGTTATTAAAGTAGAAGAGAAAAACCTAAATGTTGCTGAACTGGTAATAAATGAAACCTTAAAATGAGTAGTTAGATAGCCTAAGAGTACTGATTAGAGAAATAAAAAGGTTAGAAGATTCCATGTGAGTCTGGATTACAATTATTAAACTATTTCACAAATTTACCTACATTCAATAGATATGAACATTTTTTAAAGAAGAGAAGCATTTTATGTCTCTAGTGAGTTTCAGGCTTTTGTTTTTCATTTTATGAACTAAAAAGCCAAGATAAACTTTTGTCTTGTAATATGCATTACAATCCAAACAAGAAAGACATTAAAATTAAAAGTATATTATAACCAACTTTAAAAAATGAATACTTAACTTCAATTTCCACTTAACAGAAAGAAAAAGCAGCCAAGGACATGAATAAATGATGCACAGAAGACTAAATACAAATACAAATAAATGCTGTATATGAAAATATGTCCAACTTTTTAACAAAGATGCAAACTGATATCGCAACATGGTACTGTTTTGTCTCCATCACATCAAAAAAAGATAAAATTGTAAAAAGATAATATTTGATGCTAGTAAAGATACAATGAAATAGTTGCTCATATATTGCTGATGAGAGTGTAAATTGATACAATTTACACTCTCAGAATAAATTTGGCAACAGGTATAAAGAATATTAAACATGTTCATTCCTTTTGACCCATGATTTTCTCTTCAGAGATTCTATTCTGGGAAATAATCTTAGCTATGGGCTAGGATTTATGTGCAAAAGTGGTTATAACAGCAAACTATATAAAATATTTTGTGTCAGAATAATTTTAGGTCTCAGTACCAGAAATTCTTACAGTAGCTGACTTAAATGAAGAGAAAATCTATTTTATATAACAGGGAGTACAGAGGAGGAGGTAGGCTTTAGGGATCCTGAATACCGCAAACAAGCTAGGTTTCACTCATTTTTCCTGCAGTTTTCAGACCTGGCAAAAAGTAAGATGGCTGTACATCACAGTTCACAATGTCTCCAAGAAGAAGAGAGACCATTTCTTCTCATGGCCGTGTCTTAGCTAGGAGGAAATTGCCCCGCATCTTCTGTTAGAACTTCCCTTCACATTGGTGGCTAGAAGTGGCCATATGCCATTTCTGAACCAATCACTGGGAAAGAGAATTGTATTATTTTTAGACTGATCAGGTCCACTCCTGAAGCTCATGGTGGAATTATTTCTTTTTGAGGTGCACAGTTCCATGAAGGAAGAGTTTATCTCTGAACAAACAATTGTACTTTTTGGAAGACAGAAAGGGCAACCAAAATCTCATATTATACATACATCTAAACACATTAAACTAGCAGTTTAGTAAAATAAGGTATGGTACATTCATGCTGTGTAGTGGATGATGGTCTGGGAATTGTAAATGCTGTGTTTAAAGAATGCTTAACATAGGAAACTTTACATGCTATAATGTTATCTTAGTCTGCTAGGGCTGCCATAACAAAATGCCACAAACTGGGTGGGTTAAACAATGAAAATTTATTTCTCACAGTCCTGGAGGCTGTGAATTCCAACATTAAGGTGCTGGCTAAATCAGCTCCTCATGTGAGCTCCCTTTCTGGCTTATAGATGGCTGCCTTCTTGCTGTGTCCTCACAAGGCCACACAAGAGAACAAGCTCTCTGGTGTCTCACCCTATAAGGGAGCTAATATCATCATGAAGGCCCCACCCTCATTATCTTCAAATATCACCACACTGGGAACATGAACATTCCATCCATAACGAATGTTATGTCAAAGAAGATTAGAAAACTACATACACATTATATCTATATAATACGCATGCATACATGTTAGTATATAAAGAAAGAAAGAGCAAAGAAATGACAAAACGTTAGCTGTGGGTATCTCTGTATTAAAAAAATTATTGGTGATTTTCATTGTTTTCTCTATTTTTTTCTGTTGTTTTTTTTTTTATCTTTTTCTACATAGGTACACGTAGAAAAGAATAACAGTAATTTTATTCAAAAAAATTCCACTCATCTTTGAGGTTAATGGCAGCTCTAATTTTAGAAAAGTCAATCCTCTACTTCTAATTACTCACTGTGTGTGGTGCAATATTTTAGTATTTAATGACCTCTGTTTCTAAGAGTATACAGGTTGATGTCTATGATGAAATACTCTTTTGTAAGTCCATGGCTCAATGGCCTTCTGACTAGCTATTGCCATACTAACATATTTGACTAAGTTGGACCTTTCCATTATCAGACTGATACAAGCTCATTCAACTTCTTATTGTCTATCCAAGGTTTACCTAAAGGGACACTGGAGGAACTGGCTAGGAAAAAATGCAAGGATTGAAAAAGGCTTTTAATGTGTCCCTAGTGACAGGCAGGTAGTGTCAACAGTTATCCCAGTTTGCCCAAGGCAAGGAGGGATCCCAGGATTGGAACTTTCAGTGATAAAACCAGGGAAGGAGTGCTGGAAAAGCTGGGATGGGTTGGTCTCCCTGGTCACATTTCCAAAACTGCTCCGGCCAAGAGCAACACCTGGGTTTCACTGAAAAATGATTTGGGGAGCTAAAATATATTCATTTTGGTTTTTGGGGTTTATCCTGTTTTCTTATTAATCTCTCTTGGAGCATTCCAAGCTGTTCTGTTATGCTACTAAGGAATGGAATTTTTTGCAATTTTTCAGCCAACAGTCAAGGGAAGCAGAAAGACTCAAGAGGCTGGGTGGGGTGGCAGCATCAGGAAACCCTTATGAGGAAAAAAAAAGAACTCAGTAGGGAGGGGCCTTTGTTGCTTAGACATCTACAGAAATCTTGTCCATTGGAAAATTTCATTTTAAAAAAATTAAGGAGTTGACTTTTTGATAATGTCTACCACCCAAATTTTTATTTCTCTTTATCCTTGCTTTCAGTTCTGTTAAATCTGTTGTCATGAGCATATCATAAAATGAGTAGCTCAACCCTAATTTTAACATAGGCCTCATATTCATGTATAGAGATTATGTGCAAAACCATACCTAGTTTTCACAGCATTACAAAAATAGATGCACTCTATGTGGTATGCTATATACAGCCCTTTTATTTTTAATATTATCTTGTATTAGTTTCAGGTGTACAGCACAGTGGTTAGACAACTATATATTTGACAAAGTGTTCCCTCAGTATTTCCAGTACCCACCTGGCACCATACATAGTTATTTTGATGTTATTGACTGTATTTCCTATGCAGTACTTTACATCCCCATGACTGGTTTGTAACTACCAATCAATACTTCTTAATTCCTTTACCATTTTCACCAGTCCCCCAAACCCCCTTCCTTCTAGCAAACATCAGCCTGTTCTCCATAACTATAAGTCTTTCTATTTTATTTGTTCACTTATTTTGTTCTCTAGTTCCACATATAAGTGAAATCATATGGTATTTCTTTCTCTGTCTCACTTATTTCACTTGGCACAGTGCCTTCTGTGTCCACCCATGGTATCACAAATAGTACGATTTCATTCCTTTTCTTTATATACACAGACCTATTCTTTTTCAATAAATTTGATTATCAGAAATGTCAAGAAAAAAAACTTCAAATGTGAAAATCCCTACATAGCTAACAATAGCATACAATCATTTAAGAATAAGTTAAAAGATTATTTATAACATGAATGATCACTATGTGGATGAGAAAAGGGCCATGTACTAAACCTGACAAGCCCAGGGAGGCCTGTGTGGCAGCCTTACAAACTCAAGAGACCAAAAGCAACCACGTACAGTGGTCTGAACATAAAAATTCCTAACTAAAAGCAAGTCATGGCAGACAGTTACATCATATCCTGTAGCTTGCTTCACAGAGGTCAATCTTCATCTTAGGTGAGCCTGTCTATTGTCCTTACACATCAAAGATAACATACCTTTGAAATGTCAGAGTAATTTCCATTTCTGGAACACTCAGGGTACACTCACTGCACCAGAGTGGGAGACCACAGAACCACCCCCTTGTTTTCTTGTTCCCTGAACACCATCTCTATGTGCTGTAAATGATAATTATTAACTATCCTGTACCCACAAATGTAAAAGTATGCGTCTCTCTGTTTTACTTTCTTTCTATTCCCAGATTGCCCCACTTTGTTTTCTCCTGCTGTTATTGGTGGAAGTAGGGTTCTTGCTGTGTAGCAAAAAAAGAATTTCCTGAGACCGGCATGGGAGGCTGGGGCTCTGTGGCATGGTTTATTGGTCATGTGCAATTAAGGGAGCTCCCCTCCTACTTCCCAATGTCCCATCTCCATCCATCTCACCATGGAAAAAGTCCAACCTTGTCTTCAATAGGGCCAGGATGAAGGGCACTGCCCAGAGTTTATGTTCCACATTTAAGTCCAGTCCAGTCCAGCACCCAGCTAGCTTAGCACATTTTCAGCTGTAGTCCATGCTATGCTTTGGTATCCAGGCTCCCTCATGGAGGTCATGGGCTGCATTGTTGCTGAGGCCATGTGGCCATGGAGAGAACAGGTGTGTGCACTGTGCAAGTGTGGGTCATAAGCAAGGGAGAGAGAGAGAGAGAAGGAGAGGGAGAGAGAGGGGGAGTAAGCACACTCTTCTTTGTTCCCCTGGGGATATAATTAGGAGCTTGGTTTTGGGACAGACCAGGTGCTTTCTCAAAATGACCAATCAACTTCCTAAATTTTTGCAGGCTTTGGATAGGGCCCATCCCCCAGTTAGATTTACAGGCTTTTATGGTCCAGGACCTTCCCCTGCAACCTCCCAACAATCAGGAGGGAAGAGAGGAGTGTTAATCCTCTTGGAGCAATGCTATGATCCCCTGGAGTGTGAAAAGCTGTAGCTTCCTGGCAATGCAAACTCCTGCTTCCTAGTTTATTAAGCTCAATGTCTATATAGTTTCTTTAGCTCTCCTTCTCAATATCTAGCTAAACACTGACAGTAACATTGCCTCCTTAATTTATCACCAATGGATTTCATGTAACCCTCTTTGCGTTACCTCTTTTGATTCTAATGTATAAAATAAATTGCAAAACTGCCATTCTCCAGAGCATTTTCTCAATCTGTTAAGATTTTGCTTCCCAGCAATTGTCATCAGTTTGGCTCAAATAAACCCATGAAAATTCTCTACAGGCTTGGACATTTCTCAGTGACAACTATAATTTCAGTATTGGATGCTGCTGAGAAAAAAAGGTATTTAATATTAGATTTACTGCTTCAATCAAGTCAACTACACTGAATGGGTGGTTAAATTCAGACTCTAATGATTTAGGCTAATGAGATGTATTTGCTTTGTTCTCTTGAATTAGCATGTGTATGCACATCCAGTAGCATCCTGATATTTTCTGTGTTTGTTAAATGAATCAGTCTGTTCTTAGAGTGTGTGGCAGGAAAATATGTTTGAGAAATTTACCTCTACTTTTTTTTTCCTTTTCATTTCTTCTACTCCCTTTCTCTCCATTCAGGCTAAGTGTTGGTTTGATGAGATGAACTATTCTGGGTATTCAGGCAGACTTAGTCATAGTCTACTGACAAGAAATTTTATTGTGCCCCAAATATGGCATAGAAGCGCCGGGAGCTGCTGGTCTTGAAGGAGCTGTGCTAACAAGCACAATGGACCAGTCTGCAATAAACCGGGTGGGTGGACAATTGCTATTCAGAGGGCTCCATCTTGGTCCTGAGTGGCTGGAACCATCCCCAGTTTGTGGGAGGTAGGTAAGGGATGGAATGAGTTCCATAGGCAGAAAGTAACACTCTCCAAAAAGACTATTTAAACTTTCTGAACACTAAGCAAAATGGGGACTGACCAAGATGGCCTTAATACTCCCCTCAGCTTGACTAAACTTTAGACAAGCTTCTTCCTGACCATAGGCTCCTGATGGCCTTATTTTAGAGCATTTCCTTTAGAAGGGTGGGAATTGTAAATCCTTTCTCTGCCTCTTTAAAATTTTCTACAGCCCAGGAATGCCTTACTTAAGGCTATGAGAGGCTTTCTTTAAAATATAACGATTAGGAAAGATGAGCCCCTATATGGAAGTCTCTGGGGGAGGATAGGGTCCTAATAATCAACAATTAATAAATACAAATTGTTACTGGACCACTTCTATTCTGGGACTGACCCTGTCCACTGGGACCTTTCAAGTGTCAGGCAACATCCAGTGCCTTGACATGCCCAGGAACACTTTCAAGGACAAGCCGGAGTGAGAACAAAGGAAGTTTTATTCAGGTCTATGAGAAAAAGAAAGAGGCCAGAGCACAAGTGCCACTGTGAAAGAGGGAAAAACTTGTCTGAGTAGACACAGACCAGCTCACAAGTGAGTTGTGCGCGCAGTCAGTTCTTGGGATTGTAGGATCCCAAGGATTTCCAAGGTGGTGGTGGGTGGGTGGGGAAGACTCTCTTGCTTTGTGACACCAAATGCAGACTCCACCTTCTAGTTGTAGGGGTGAGTGGTGGTCCATTCTGAAAGTGTCAAGACTTTCTGTCCTCCTCAGCCCCATTTTTACTTGTGGTGTGAATTTTCATTATAATGACTGTTTAATGAGCTTTGGTGGTGTTCTCTGGCCAATTTTTCCTCCATCTTGGATTAGTCTGGATTTAACTGGTCCTTTTGTTATCTCTCTCTCTCTCTCTCTAAGGTGACTTAAACCATCTGCTCTTAAGCATCTTCAGTTAGGGAAGATAGGGTCTTGTGATTTATGAGCTAGATGTTACTTGCTAAGCCCATTCCAGCCATTTTTTTAATCATTTGTCTGTTTCCTCATTCCACTTGCCAGGGAGTTTTCCTAGTTTCTTACTAACCTGCCTCAGGATGACCTAATCACATTGACCATTTTTTTTCTAAAGTCCTCAGTATTTTTTCATGAGCTCACCCAGCATTTAAAAATCTTCCTGCCTTTTGTTTCTGTGGAGTTTAGTTTTTCTCCCCTATTGCAATAACCTGGAATAAAGTTTTTCTTGTCTGTTTAGCTGGTCTGGCAAAATTTGTCTTTTATAAGATTCAAAAGTAAAAAAATTAACCTGTCATGTAAAAATTTTTTAGTTTTTTATTTATTGTATATTGCAGTTTGTGGCCTGAAATTCAAAAGCCTGAGAAATAGGAACATTTCTGCTCTGTGGTTGGCTCCTGAAGTCCTGGGTATTTTGAATATTAGAGTCAGGTTCAAAAACAAACTGGTCCCTTACATACCTGCTCCCTTCTTGAAGTAATGTTTCTTGTTCCTCTCACCATCAGAAATGGTTACTTTTCTTCCCCCAAGTTGATTGTTCATGTTCCCTTCATAAACAGGAATTTTCCTTTTACATTCCTTTCATAAAAATTGTTATGAGAATTGGAATTAGGATCTGTAAGCTGAATAGCACAGAGTCCAGCCCTTGACAGCCACTCAGCCAATGCAAAGAGAGTTGCATTCTTTCATGAAAAGGCCAATACATTCAATAGCCCATCAGTAAAGAAGAGAAAGTCTAAATTTAGGACTTATTTTTCACAGCTTGAGAAGGTGATATAAAATTCATTTCTTAATTATAAATAACAGAACTAAAATGAAACAGCTTAAACAATACTTTTAAAATTCCATATAACCAGAATGAATGATGTAAATATTTTCTACTATTGCTGTAAATTATTACAACAAACACAGTTTCATGGGTCAGAAGTCTGGGCTTCTCTCTATTGGGTCTTCTACTCAGGTCCTCACAAGAAGAAAATCAGGGTATTAGCTGGTCTGGGCTCTTATCTGGAGGCTGGGGAAGATTCTGCTTTCAGGCTCATTCAGGTTGTCGTAGGTATTCAGTTCCTTGAGGGTGACAGGACTAGGCACCCATTTCCTTAATACGGCCCTCTCCATCTCATCATCTTCGAGCCAACAAACAATGGCATATAGAGTCCTTCTCATGCTTCGAATATCTGACTTCATCTTCCACCAGCTGGAGAGATCTCTGTTTTTAAGAGCTCATGTCATTGTATTGGAAAACCCAGGATAATTTTCCTATTTTAATGTCATGTGATTACTAATCTTAATTACATATGTAAAAATCTATTCTGCCCTGTAAAGTAACATTCACAAGAGAAATACCAAAGGCAAAGGTCACGGGGACCAAAATTCTGCTCACCACAGGTAAATCTGGAATATATTTTAGAAGTAAAGGCAAAAAGACTTGTTTCAAAAAGTGTTTAACATTTCATCTAATGAGATGTTTGCCCCTTATCCAGAAGCTTATTAAAGGCCCTCACATTTTCCTTCAGTACTTGCATTCATTCATCTATAAATAGGCACAATAGAGCAAAGAAGGTTTATAGGTGTGAATATACAAAACACAGAGTTTATCTTCATATTGTTACTTACTACTTATTATATTATTTCCCATACAAACAACTGCCACTGCATCTGCCCCACCGTACACTGCTTGGGTGCTTTCAGTGTGCAGGAAAAGGAAAAGGCAATCACTCAAGAAAAATTTGAATGTGGTAATAAGAATTGTGGTTTGTGAGGCAGAGACATGATGAAATTAAGCAGGAATTTTTGAGTGTCTAAGTTACTTTTTCCACTGTCTCCTTCCATGTGAGTGTACTGGCATGAACAGAAACAGAAGAAATGAGTGAAGAGAAAGGTGATTTGTGCTTTGGGGTCACACATAATACAGGAGGAGGGGAAACCAGAAATGTATTATATTAAAGAAGGTAAAGTGGCAAAAAAGTATTTAAAAAAATTCAGGAATTCCTAATTTGGAAAAGCCAAAAAGGTAGAAACAGTGTTAGGATCACACAATGTCATCAACTAACTAACATTTTTGGAAGAAATAAAATTGAGGGGTATACAAGTTTTTAAAAACCATTTTCATAAAAGACATGATCTCACTACCTAGAAGCAACCCTGTCATTTTATAATGATATTCAACTACTTACAGAGATCCTTATCAAGTACCTCCTTGTGTGCATACAAGCATGTATACATCCCCCCACTTGGCGGGGGCTACTATTTGGGGGAGGGGGAAACCTAAGTAAAGACTGAGTGAACAGCTTGGTAAACCTAAGACAGGAAAACATGCTAAACCAAAGAGCCCCTTGGAGTGTGTTCTATTTTCTCTAACAAGCCCAGAGCCTCTGGAAAAAAAGAAAAATCCACCACAACCATAGAAAACATACATTTTATTTTGTTCCTCCTTCTAGCAGATACTGTTTTGGATTTTTAATGAAAACCAAGCTTGCACTCATGATCCAAATTTTAAAACCTCTAGGTCATTGTGTAATAAACAGATGAATAGATTTTGCTTTTTATCACCTTGGATCAGCTAAAACAATTATGCCCTCTAGCCTCTGAAATTTGTACTGCAAAGGCCATTTTAACAGCATTTCCTGCAGCTTTATCCTCTTCAACTTTGGTTTGTGAAGTCAAAAGTCAGCAAAAACGTGGTTTGTATTCACAAAGACCCCTCTAGGTGTAAGTAAAGCAATTAATCTAATTTGGTTGCAATAACATGGCTATTGTGAGGTTAATTTGTCCTCTTAGCTCTATCAGGAAAAAAACATCTTTAATTGCTTTTATGCTATCCTTTTATAATCATAGTTTTTTAAAACTATATGAAAAATACTCCCTAAAATTTGCTAAGCAAGAAGTTATCCATCATATCCTAATAAAGGCACATTATGATGACAAATTATGGATGCTGCCTGTCTGACCTTCATTAACCATCTGACATTTAGGAAGCTGATCTTTAAAAAGCCACTTCAGCATCTTTTAACAATGCTTTGATTTGATCTATTTCTACTTTTTTGAGGCAATCAGATGAAGAGTTCTGGAACCTGTTTGTTAATTTGTTCCTTTGATCCTTTTGTGTCCTGACTGCTCACAAAGGCAGACCTCACCTTGAAAGAGCTTAGTAGCAATTCTCAAAAACAGGAGTTTTAATGCCCTCATCTTGGGCCATCTTTAAAAGAATTTCAATACATATATTTGAACATACTAACAACATTTGGGCTATGTCTCTTTCACAGAGTTGAAATTCATATAAGTTGTCAGGTTTTTGAGAGTACCTTCCTACCTAAATTGGATCACTGCTAATTGCACTCATAAACTGCAATGCATAGTTAAGAGAGAAAATAATATTGAAAATAAACCTTAGGAGAGAAGATGGTAGCCAAGTAGGTGGAAATGGAATCCACTTGCTCTTACCCCCATCTCGGACTCTTGGCTGAAATTTCAACAAATAGCCTGAACAATCAATGGAATCTTAGCTGGTATGAAATTTCAAAGCCAAGGAGTACAGAAAACATTTCACAACAGCTGGTAGAAGGTTTCAATAAGGCGAAGGGGAAATGTCCTGTGTAGGGTGCCTGCAGCAGTGGAGAGACTTGTGAGAAATTGCAACTTTGCGGCTTTCTCCCCTCCCAGGGCAGGGGTCCCCAGTCCCAGATCCTGGCCAAGAGTTACTTTGAAGGATCTGTGGAGTTGGGGAGATCCAGGCTACACACACACAGCGAGCAGCAAGTCCATAGCTGCAGCACCAAACCAGGAGAATGTCAAAGGAGAGAGAGGAAGAGAGGGGGGAGGAGGGGGAGAGGGAGAGGGAAAGGGAGGGAGAGAGAGGGTGGGGAAAGAGACAGAGAGGGGGACAGAGAGAGAGACATCAATCAGTTGCCTCCTGCATGAGCCCCCACGAGGGATTGGACCCCACAACCTAGTATGTGCCCTGACCAGGAATCGAACCTGCAATCTTTTTTTTGGTGTACAGGATGATGCTCCAACCAACTGAGCTACCTGGACAGGCCTCTGACCCTTGTATTAAACTGGTTTTTAAAAGAATTCATAAAATTTTGGCAGGTTAGATTAAATTTAGATTTTTTAAATATTATTTAAATAAAGTTCCTCCTCAAAGAAATGCTTATTCTTTACACATAATACAGTGAACTTTTTTGTCAACTATTTCTTTTAGCTTCAATAGAAAAAAAACACCAGAAAAGCAGTTCTGTTGCCGATTATGTATATAATATTTTTTTGCATTTCTTGTAGCTAATTTATTTAAGAATGTTAAATGTTAAGAATGGCAGCCTGAACCATGCTTCTCATACTTGTCTGGAATACTGTGGGGTTAACAGTGCAGTCTCATATTTGCACGGGGCCAGCTGTCAAAGATGGCACCACAGGGAATCCACTATAATTTTAAGACATATTGCAGACTCACATATGTCCATAAATCTAAATTCACTAGAATGCTTATGGGAACACAGTCATCATGAGATTTAAAAATAAATCCTTTATTGCTTTCATTTTAAACTTCACCCTTTACTTGACTGAAATTATCTTTATTAGACAGTGAATGAGAGGTGTCATAATGAGTGAACAAGTTTCCCGGAGCAATCTGATTTGGAAAACTTCTTCAAATTCTTGTCAGAGCCAAATTTTGAATGTAGCCAAAGCAGTTATGTCTATTCCCTTTAAGAAATATTGACCTTGCTAGTATTTGTGATATGTTATAGTTAACATGTAATGAGAAAAATAGTAAAAACCATAAATTCACTTAATAAGTGCAGATGTAAGAAATCTGAAATCCACATATACTGCCAACCATATCATGAAAATATTGTGTCCACCTATAAAATTGTCTGTATCTACTTAATGAAAATCATTTTTATTTATAGGTAAAGTGGCCTGAAGTTTATTAAAAGAGAAATAAAAAGTTGAATTAACCTCAAATATTTCATTGGTTCTTGAAATATCCATGTAGTTACTATTAATTTATTTAATCAACTAGAATTATAACTATGTAAATCATAGTTATAACTTATGTCATAGTTATAACTTAATTCTCCCTTCTTAAACATTCCTAAGGAATATAAAATCTTAAATAAGTACACATTTTTAAGAGTAGGTATAAAATAATATTTAGATGAGATGTACACATCTTCTCCCTCTTCCTCCCCACCAGCAACTTCTAGACCTTTCAACACACAAAAGTTGAAGAGAATTGGGCACGTTCATTGAAACTGTCTGAGCCTCCAGGGCTTCATCTGTGAGCATTAAACACTTGCATGTGGGGTAATTAGAGAAGATGCAGAAGTGAAGGTGGTTAGTTTATCATTCCTTGAACTGGGAGTAGGCTCTTTCCTCCAAACCTGGACCATGGTAAATCACTGTTTAAAATAAGCTACCAGCACCCTCTTCCCTGTTGAAGGCAGGGCATTTTGAATGTCACTTATTCATAGTCTCTAAGAGTCCAAGTTGATGCAATGGCAGGTAACACAAACCCTTCTCTCACTCACCACTATTTCACCCCAGCGACCTCCCTCAGAGCCATGGGGGTAACATCACTGGTTCTGATCGGGGCCCCCTAAGGAGTGGTGAAGAAAATCCCATGGCTGGAATTACAGCTTGGTCATTCTGGCCTCAGAAGAGCCCCTTCCCTCAGTCTTACACACATCCTTGCATGTTTGCATGTCCATTCCCATCAGGGGCTGGTTCACTCAGTGGCCCTCTTGGTCTCTACTCCTCATTCTCTCAGCAGATGATCTTTCCTTCTCTTACACTAGAAAAATAGAGACCCCAAGACAGGTCCTCTACCTCCCAACTTCTCCCCTGCTCCCACCCTAGCTCTGTTTCTGATTTAATTTTATCCCATTTCTAGTGTACCTTTGATCTTTCCCTCTTCATTGACTTTTCCTCCACTTACGAAATTGGCTGAGCCTTTCCTATCCCAAAGCGTTCCCATCAGTCCTGCTATCTTCTCTAACCACTTCCAGCACCAGTCTGACTTCTCTGCCACTGCTGGTATTCCTGAAAAAGTATTCGGAACTCATCTCCATTTCCATCCACATCGGTTTCATTCCTACTATGTTATCAATGCTACTGTGATCAATGAGTATGTCGATTAATTCAATTACTGACAATGGTGCTAGGCATTGGGGACAGAGCAGTGACCAAGGCAGACATGATTCCCATCATCATGGAGCATAAAGTATAAGTGTGTTTGTCAGTTTGGGACTTCTGAGAAACATTTGCCAGGGAGAGATTAGATGTGTGAGAGATTTATTGGGGGAAATGCCAGTGCAGGGTAAAGGAGCTAAAGTAGGCAGGGAGAGTTCTTAGATCACATTATAGGTCTGATGCCTGTGAAAGGAGAGAAGGAAGGAAGGGTTGGCTGGGAGAAGCCACAGACCACAGTGCAGGTTCTGAGAAAGTCTCAGCTGTGCTGATGGGATGTCACTGAACAAGTTTCCTGTTAGAGAAATCCTGTGCTGTGCTCAGTCAGTGATTGGGAGAGGCCTCTGAAAGTGGGGATGCAGTGTACCTGGGCAGAAGAAGGTAGAAGTTACATTTCCTTCAGCAGGTTGTATATGTGCACGGCATACCTCCATAATCACCACCAGCTGTATGGACTCATTTCTCCATGCATGTTCTCATGGTCCACATGCGCCTCTACTTCTGAAGGGAAACTAGAAGAGGAAGTCACCCTGCAGGAATAAACTATAGCTCCTGTTGTGAGAGTTGAGCTCAATCTTTGATGATAGCCATCCTCTCCCCGCTCCCATCTAAATTCCCACATCCTCAGTTATCTCTTCTGCCAGTCTTGTTGGCGTACGTAGTAGTAAAACCCCAAACCTCATCCTTGAGAGGTCCAATCCCTTGAAAATCATGACCTTTTCAGGCCAGGGTTACTGCACATGTCCACTCGGTTACAATCAAGCAACAGAGTACCAAGAAACAAATGAACCACCTTGGTTCCATATGTCTTCTTTGCTGACCTCATTTTGTGGAAGCCACCCTGCCTTTTCCTGCTGATTGGGATAAATTATCTCTGCTGAGATGGTAAACACCTCATGCTACCTCCTAGTCCTTGGACACAAGGAGTTCTGTGATTTGGCAGTAGCCATAGCTTGCAGTAGTTCATGGGGACCCTTGCTATGTTTCTTCACAAGAGTGTGCCCCTGCCCCGGTGATGAGGACCTCCAACCCTGCTGAGTCCAGAGTCCACTGAACCTCTGAGTGCTGCTGGTGCCCCTCCACCAGCACACTCCTGACAGCCATGGTGAATGGTATATCCTCTGGCCCCTTCATGGAATATGTTACCTTGCATTAAATCTTCTGGTTTCACATCATATATCCACTCCAGATCCCACTTCCTTCAGCCTTTCTATTTTCTCCTCTACCATATGCAGGGCAACTCAGGCACTTCTGCTTTGTCTAGCTTAATACACCATTTTTCCAGGCTTCTAAGAGTCATCATAGTAGAAAGTTTGTCTCATCCCCTTCAGTCCTTGCCAGGGTAGTAAATACCACATCCTGAAAAAGTATCACAAGTTATTTAATTTTTGCTTATCCACTTTTATATTCTGACTGTCTGATCAAGTACTTCTAAAATTCAACTTCAGGGAAATTCCCCCAGTCTGTGTATAAAGATGCTGGCTAATTCTTGCAGTTTCTTTAATAGAAATCTCTCTCCTTCCTTCTCAGGTCCAGCATCTTTAGTCAGCCTGTGTAGGGATTTAGTCCTAATAATTAGCCTGGCAGCCAGAAGTGCAGGTGGAATGAGCTTCTGAGGATTTTATCTACTGCTTTATGGTAGAAAGAGCTCAGCAGAATCTTTCCTCTCAGGGCTTCTAGCCCTTCCCTCAGAGAGCTGGGCCACTTCTCCTAGGTCTGAGACCTCAGAGCTCTATGGTTAAAACTGACAGAAGCATCAACCCAGACATCCCCATTTCACGTCAGGTTCCCAGGTTTCCCAGCCTCAGCCCTTACCTTAGTTAGCACACAGACCTCCTTTGACTTAGTTTTAAATATCACTGGAGTTTGGCAATTTCAACTATCAGATCTTGATTTTGCTCTTCAGTTGTGACTGCTCTCCCACTGCAGGGGATAAGGTCTTCTTTGTAAACTACCAGATAAGCTCTCACATTTGGACTTTAACCTGTAACAATTATAATTAGGATTTCTAGTCCTCCCCTCATGAGGCTTCAGTACAACTTAGTAATAACCAGCAGATTCCACTTTTGGCTTTGTTCTTTCCTTATTTTTCAGATGTCTGCATCATCCCAGCTACAAGGGCATCCCCTCTCTGAAGTTTCCCAGGTCATCAGCTTCCCAACCTCATCTGCTCTCTGTCTTCTCCCACAGCACCTTAAGCTCTTCAGGTTCTCCAGGCATGTTTTATGGGATCATTCCTACATGCCTTTGCCTATGGTAGTGCCTCTGTCTACAGTTTTCACTCTTTCCCACCTCTATGACCCATTTTTCAAGTTTAGCTCAAGCATCAGTTCATGAGAGAGTCATAACGTAGACATTCCTTTGCTTTAATGTCAGTCAGACTCGGGTTGTGATCCCAGCTGTATCACTAACTGCTGTGAGAATCCAGCAGTTTATTCAGGATGTACACTCTTCTGTTGGTGCTTGACCTACAGGGACAATGAGTCTCCTGGGAAGCCCCAGAGTGCAGCTGTAGGCTACAGTAAGGGTATAGTAAGGTGTCCAGATTGGGTACAAGTGGAGCTGGACTGGGGCTTGGTCCTTTTAAAATGCAGCCAAGGACTCCTAAAGGCCAGGCTGTCTGTGCAGGCCATGGGAAGCCTGACCCAGTCAGAAGAGCTGAGATTGCGATTGCTGGAGTGGTGAGATGTCAAGCAGTTGAGTTAGTGGTTAAGACTATGGAGCCAGATGGGTCTAGACTCAAATCCTGACTCTGCCACTCAGCTGAATGACTGGGAACATTTTACTCAAGCTTTCTGAGCCTCATTTTTCTCCTGGGAGACCTGGAAACAGTAAGCCTAGCTCAGAGCATGGTGGTGAGGTTTGACTGACAGAATGTATAGAAAGCATCTGGGACTCCGCTCAGCATGTTACAAGAGTTGGATGAAATGTAGAAATGACATTGATTAGTTCACATTCCCATCTCAGGCAAGGGTCAGTCACCAGACAGAGGACCTGTCATAGACAGTGAAAAGGATATGCTAAGTGGGTTTCATGTCTGATGAGCGGAGCTGGCCTCCTTTGTCTTTAAAGCGCTCTGCCTCCCCTTTCCCTCACCCTCTCCTTCTGTGTATTCATTTCTGCCCAGAATGCTGAGCTCAGTTCTCCCCAGCTTGTGCCCCATGGTTAAATCTCACTTACTATCTTGTTTCATCAACATGCACCTGTTCTGCCCACCCCTTCCCCTCTTTGATTAGGGCCTTGCTAGGGAGCTACCTAATTAATCTGGTGAAGCAATTAAGGTCAGGGCATTAGTGGCAGATAATGCTGCATTCCTCCTAGGGAATCTGCTGTATTTTAACAGGAGTCTCCTTAACTTGATGCAAAGGAGTGACTAATGGGCTAATTTCAGGACCCTTGCAAGGTCAACATCATTGGGACAGCAACCTACATAAAATCCAATTGGAACACAGAATACGAGGCTGGCACTTTGCTGGAGGAACAGAGCTGCTTTAAGGAGCACACCAAGCGAACTGTGCAGTAGAGCGGCTCAGATAGGTACATTTCTGAGCCACTGGTTTCATTCAGGGCCTCAGCCTCCCTGCCTCTCCTCAGGTCTCCCTGCCTCCTTCGGTAGGTCCCATTCTAGTCTTTCGTCTATACCACTGATTGGGGACCTTTAGAAGATATCATCCTGAGGATGTAACCTTCTTTGCTTAAAATCTGTTACCAGGTCCCTATTACCTTCAACGTAAAGTCAGCTCCTCAGCCTGATACATCAGCCCTTCCTGTCTGGCCTCTGCTCCCTTGTCAGGCTCATCTCCAGCTAACCCCATCACATACCCACACCCCAGACCAACTGCATGACTTGCTGTTCCTGAAGGTCCCCCAGACCTAGGATCTGCATTCCCAACACCCAGATTGTCTTTACCCTCACTCCAACCTCACATCACACTCAGCAACTCCTTCTCCTTCTCTAGCAGATTGCCCAATGGGCTCCTGTTCATTTTTTCAAGACACATCTTTTATCGCTCCCTGGTGAAGTCTTCATGATCCCTCCACCCTCACTTCACCCTGGCAAACTGAGTCATTTTCCATTTTGTCCTATCAGCACTACCTCTTTTATAATATTTGCACTTTTAAAAAGTCACTTGTTTTATATGTTTCATCCCACATGAAGGGAAAGCTCTTTCAGCATGTGGAGCATGTCCTTTTTTGTTTGAATCCTTAGCCTCAGAGATTCCAGATGATTAGTAAATGTGTTCTGGATGAAATGAATATGGCTATGAATGACCAGAATTTAATTTGCATTCTGTATCAACCACATATTATTGGGCCATTTATTTAAGCTCTCAGTGCCTCCATTTCCTATTTTGGAAAATGGGAATAAAACACGTACCTATGAGGATGGAAATGAGACTTCAAGTACCAGAAGTATCCTGCATGTGCTGGGCAATGATGGATGTCACATTGGGCTGCTGTCCCCACCTTTACTCACCTCTGTGTGTATCAGTCTAGTTGAGCCGCAGTACTTTTGAAGACACATAACCAGAGTCACTGGAGAAATCAAGACCCTGGGGAGGAAAGTCGGTGTTTGCTAAGCACCATCCAACTGCCTTACCTCCTGCTTGACGCTGCACATGCTGCTCCCAAGGCTTTCTTCCACCTCGGGTGGTGTCTGACTTGCTGACTGCATATAGTCAAAGAGTAATAGTCATTGCTCAATGAACATTTATATTTAAATAAATTTAATAGAATATTTTTTATGTCGGCTCAGAATTTGAGGACCATTTTCTTCTGTTGTGCCTTCTCAGTAATTAAGTTACAGATTTTCCTTGAACAACTACTATTATGCTGACAGATATATAGATGCTGTTACTGATGATTGCTTAAAAGAGACTAGTGTCCTTCAGCCTGGAATAAATGTATTTGGTTTCTGGGTTTTGCCAGCTTTGTGAGTAAAAAATTTGAAGAAATAAATCTCTACTGTAAACTGGCATATTCTCCACTAATAACAAATAGAGAAAATGAAAGAGATGGGGGGGATACCTATATGTGTGCAGATACATAGATGAATCTCTCCTCTATTTGATAGCTACTCAGAGAACACTACTAGCCTGTATCTTAGAACAGCTTATTTGTTAAATGCTGGGAGAATCAAGTAACTGTAAGGGAGTCCGACTACTACGGAATGTCAGTCTTTGAGATGTACTGTCCGCTCAAAGAAACTGACAAGAAAATCTTTCAGGAACCAGAATCAGAAGACCTTCTGGGTACAAAAGGAAAAATACTACAATAAGCTCTTGACTACTGAACACTTTTAAAACAAAGGGAAGTGACAATAAAATATTATTTCTTTGGTTTTGTGCAAATTCAGTCTGTCAGTACCTGGGCAAGAGTCTTCCAGTCCTTCATTATCAGATATGACTCGTAATATTTATATGCTATTATTTATTGCTTACAGAATGCTATCTCTTTAGAAATGTATACCCCCAAGGCTACATATATAATGGCATTGTGTATATATTTAATTTGTATGTTTTTATGATTAAGGAAATATTTTTAGTGTGCCTTTTATATGCCACGTAGTGTTTTAGGCACAGGGTATATAGCAATAAGTCATTGTCTGTTCTCAAGAAGTTCACATTCTAAAGGCTGAAGCTGGGGGTAGATGGAGAAAACATGGGTGTTAAATAAATTCACTAGCAAGAAAAACATAAGAAAGTGAAAAGCACTATATGCACAAGCAATACAAACTCCGTACAGTGGGAATAGGTTTGGCATGTTGAAGGAACAAAGGTGGCATTGTTGGGCAGAAGTGGTAAGGGTAGTGGCAGAAGGCGAGGTGGAACATCAGACTTGGAAAAGCATAGGTATCAAGTTTGGGATTTATGTTCCGTGCAATGGGAAGCTATGGGAGAGATTTTACTCTGAGTAGTGACAGAACCTGAAAAACACTTAGAAATGTGGGTGGTGAACAGACTCCTGTGAGTTGAGCCATGTTGTATGTCAAATGCAATTGAAAAAATAAATTTAAAATAAATAAGTAAATAGGTAAATAAATAAACAAATGCAAAGCTCTCCAGTTAGAAGGCATGACTTCTGGTCTGGAGAAACATGATGGCAGCACAGACCAGGATGACACTGGTTGCAGATGCAGTCAGTGGAATGACCCTACACGATTCACATTTGTCTTCTGTTTATTAATTGTTCATGAAATTTTACTAAATAAAATTTTAGGCATGGGATCAAATTCTCATGAGAAATTATTCCAATTCTGCCAAAGGGGTGGCAAAAGAACTAGAATATCTTTGTCCTTTTTACGAAATAGTAAATGTAAGCCAAACACTGTGATTTATGCTTCATGTTATTTAATCCTCATTACAACCCTATGAAGGAGATATTATAATTATTCCTATTATACAAGATGGGAAAACTGAGGCTCAGAAGCCCAAGGTCACACAGCTAATTATAGGTATAATTAGAGCCTTAATCCAGATCCGTTTCTATCAAAACAGAGAATTTGAAATTTATCTAACAATTTAAACTGCCTTTCAAGAATGAAATACATGTTATTTTCTATAGATATGCAGGACATTTTATTCCTGTCCATCATAATTTTATCAAGGGCTCTAGATAATACCATTGAATAAATATCAGGGTCAGGAGCACATAACGAGTCTGTGGCCGTGACTTTGGAATGGAATATAACAAAGAGGAACAAGGAGTTGTCAGGTGGGTTGTGCATTTCTTCTAAGCTCTAATGTGGGGGCAGTTTTCTCACCAAGCACTTACAGGACAGCCCTCTTAAGTCAGGAATTGCTGAACAACCCATGTCTGTGTTTTAATTTTAAAATTCTGTTAATTCTATGTAAGTGCCTTTTAACCTTGTAGCCCTTTTGCTACAGCCCCTTTCAATATCCTCCTTCAGGCCCTTATCACCTGGCGCCTAACCAGAATAATGCTGGTATTGCTTTGTAGTTCACACAACACCTCTTTACATTATTACCTCAACTCTCACGGCACTGGGACAGATATCAATATATTTTGTTGGTTTGTTGGTACATATATCTTTTTTAGCTTTTTAACATATTTGCAATTAGAATATGGTTTACACTCAGTGGCAACTCACAGTTGCTGCCGGCGGCCTGACAGCGGTTGTCCTGTAGTTGTTGTTAGCTGCATTAGCTCAGCATGACACGTCCTCCCTGGCAGCACGCGTGGAACTCACTCTTCCCGCTGCTAGCTCCTCACAGACTGTTTAAGGAATATGAGTCCTGCTTATTGCCTAAAAAACCTTCTATTGAACACCCTGGGAAATTTCCAGTGACAAAATTCTCAGAATGAATGGGGCTTGAAAACATTACAGAGACAATAGTGGAGCACTCTTTAAAAAGTGGCACATCACCAATGCCTCTATGGCATAGAGAATGGTGCTATATAGACAAAATATGGGTGCAGACTATTCTCACTCAAAGAGAGTGATTCAGAAGAGTTGCACTATGAATGTAAAAAATGTTTAGAAGTTCCTTAACCCAAACTTTCTTGGTTCATGGTATTTCTAGCACTCCTAGGCTCAAAGCATATTGAACTCTTTCATTTATTAAATAGTTAGGTCCAATAACTTAGTAACCATTTGAAAATTTTTTTATTTCACTCTTAAATAACTAGAATTACCTTCTAATGGAATTGGTGTGCTTTTTGGGCACTGCACAACTTCCAAACTTGGAACCAGATTGGACACTGGAACCCATTTCTCCTGTTCCAAGTAGGTGCTTTTATATCACACCAATTGCTTATAACCCAACTTCACAAATCAATGCCACCAAAAAGAGTGTAGCCTGATCTAATGTTGGAATTGTGAATGATCACAGGCTTACAGTTTGTATCATGTCTAACAGATGTCAAGTATCACTGTTTCCCTTGAAAATATAAACTATCCCACAGGCCCCTTCTGAGTCACCGTGGCTCTTTCAGGTGGCCAGGGGCGTGCTTTGGGAACCATGGCCTTAACCATTTCATTTGACTCATAGTTTAGTTTTATGAATGCATAACAGTAACATATGATAAAACACTACATCTAAATAAGTATACAAGAGTAATTCAGTAAGTATAAAGTAAAAATTCCAAAGTGATAAGAAGTCATTTGTCATAACTTTATTGACAGTAATTTGGGGGTACATAGTGCTTTTTTGTAACTGATGACATCTTAGATTCTATTTTATATATCAAGGTAGTAAGGCATTCGATTCTGAATTGATCGCCTTGCCTCTAGGCACTTATATAATACTTTGTTGCCAGGTCAGTTGTCCTAACTCATAATTTTTGTTATGACACTTTCCTTATCAAAATACTCAGCAATTTGCCTCTGCCTATACAATAAAATCTAGCGTTCTCAATGTGACAAGTAATGTTCTCTGCCGTCTATTCTAATGTACTTGCCTTTGTAGCCTCAGCTGAGGAGACTATCACCCTGCATCATCTATTACATGGTAAATCACTATTCCACTCTAGGCCTGAGTTTCTCCATCTATAAAATGAGAGATTGCATTAGATTAATGATTCCTAACTTTTTGAAAAAAATTTAGACAATGACATTCAATTGCCAGGGCTTTAGTCTATGATTAAATTTAATATTCACAGACTTAGTCTATCTTAATAGTATTGTGTTGCCAATAAAGTAAATTATAACCTAACACAAATAACAAGGAAAAACTAAAGTTAACTGTATAAAAAACTCACTTTGTTGTCTTTATTGTTTTCATTTAGACTGTTGAGCACTGGTTCTTGTACCAGCATTTGGGACCAACAAACTAGACACTTACTATTTAAACTGAAGCCTTAGACCAGGAACATCACACCACCTGGAGGTTATTGGAAATGCTGAGTCTCAGGTCTGCTGAATCCAGGTCCGCATTTTAACATGACTTCTGGTGATTCCTATGCACATTGAAGTGTGGAGAAGCCTTAGACTGGATACTTTCCAGCAAGAACATTCCCTTTTATGTCTCATCCTCTAGTACAACCTTGATACAGCTGCTAAGCCATTGCTTGCCTTGAACTCATCTTGTACTTTTCTACCACAGTTCTTGTTGCTCAGCCAACTCAATGCCCTCCTCCCACCTATTTTTCAATGACTGGCTTGGATTCCACCTTTGCTCATGTATCCTCAGCTCTGTGTGACTTTAGGCAAATTGATTTTCCAATCTGAGTCACAACTTCTTTAGCCATAAAATAGGAATAAAAACACATCTTTCATAAGGCTGTTAAAAAGATTAAGTATATGTAAACTTTGTACCACAGTGCTTGGTATAATAGGACCTTAATTAGGAGTAGGTCCTATTGTTGTTCTTACTGTAGCGGGAATACAGCAGTATATCAAACAGACAAAATCCCCTGCCTTGGGGAGCTTACTTTCTAATGGGCACTGCTAAATTAACACTTGTTGGTTGTTATAATCACATCTTAACTGGCCATACAGTCAGCCATTCATAGGCCAACTGAGTCCCAGAGATTGTCCGAAAGCCCGCTGTGAGGTTTTTGAATGCTTATGATACTTACCATATTATGTTTTTCATTATGGCTATTTATGTATTTTCTGGCTCATCAAACTCTAAGTGCCTTGCTTCTCTGACTTATCCTCTGGCACTTTACACATAGAGAGTACACTCAATGAATGACAGACTTCTAGGAAGCATCCCTTTCAGAACTCTCTTTGTCTTCCAGTGTGAGGCTGCTGTAGTGAGGGCTGTCTGAGCAGCCGTTTTAGGTGAGGGGGCTCCTGGTTCCAACAAGACCTCATTCTCTCTATATTCCAAATGCTTGTCCCAGCCATTTAAGGTGAGCATTGGTATTTCTAGCTTCACTATTGTTAAGTTACCTCATCAAGGATGCTGATGGCTTTAGGAAAAACTCCCAACTAGAAAAAAAACAATATGCCAACCACGGGCCGGCGCTGAGTGCACAGGCTTTTAGTCCCTTACAGCACAGCACACGTCCATTCTCCCAGACTTCCTGATGTGGCCTTTCCTGTAACGTCAGATGGCTACCATAAAAAGATCTTGGAAACATCTGATTTAAGTATAAAAATGATCTCTAAAGCAATTTCAGGAAAATAAATTTAAAACCTGCCATTGGAATCCTTTTGGCCTTGTCTGCCCCATGATCTAATTAACACCCATTCTTTTTCAATTAAACCACCAGATTTGTTTTGGCAAATCTAAGGTAAATTCAATTTGTCCTCTCTCTTCTACCCCCTTTTGTAAGGCCAGGGCTGGTGCTTCTGTAAATCAATTTCCTGAAACTAGGTCAACACCAGCAGAAAGGGCTTGGGAACCAAGACTGTCTGATTCACTGGAATGTTAGCCCCTAGCCGGGGCCGCCCTCCTCACTGGAGTCTCATCACCAACGTGCTGATTAGCTTCTCTTTCTATAACAAGCCCCAGTAAAGCTGCATCTCACAGAAAATGTCCATATTCTGTACATCCTCAAATCTACCATCAAAATCCAAGATGCTTGGGGAGATCATTAATGCAGACATTTGACTGAACAGCCCTTTATTCTTTTTTTCCCCAAGTAGCAAGTTATGCTAAGTGCAGGGGAGGAAAACTCAATAACTCATGAAACAGACATTCATCTTACTTTTAAATTTAAATCACCAGGGTGAAGGGTCAGAAAAGGCTATGACAGAAATTCTTGCAGAAGAAAATCCCCCTGTTGCTCAGCAGGCAGTCATCTTCCTGCTGCATAAATCATTGCATTCATTCTGTGGAATGTCGGCTCCAGCTGAAATCATAGTGCCCAAGAGCAGGGATTTCTTCAGGGTTTCAGACTGTGACAGTTGTATCTATCTGCGGTCAGCCTGACCGATGAACAGCCTCTTCAAAATAGCAAGATTCATTAAAGAGTCACTCCTACTCACGTGCTTGGCGCTGCCCTGGCCCCACCATGGGAGTGAGGAATCTGCATTGCTGCACATGACCTCCACCTGCAGCACACCTGGGCTTCCGGTTCCCCTCCAAGGCCACCTGCACTGGCTGGCTACATGCTCCTGCTTCACTTCTTTTGACAAAATACCAAAATATTTAACAGACCAGGAGGGTGCAGACTTTTGACTCTAATCTGAAACAAAAGAATGAGCAGAAAGTCCAATAAAGCTAATTTCTCTAAAGTAGATATTTCTGGACTTCCTTAACCCCTTCTATTATTTTCTGATCTCAGCATCATCAGGAATAAGATTCACAGCCAGGCAGGAGGCTGGCCTCAGATACACAGGGAAGGACGTGACCTTTGGCTCTGGCAACCTTGTCCTACCTTTCATCTCTCTCCCAGATGGCACCATTTCTGTCTCATCACCTGTTTTCCCAGCTCTCCTGCAGTTGTGTGCTCATGACCCCTCCCCCACTACCCCAAGCTTCCCACTCCTGCACCTGTCCCCTTTACTCTATGTGCCAGGCTCTCTCCTTCATTATCTCTAATGACAATACACCCCCTACACCATACTTCTATGTCCCCACCTTGGTTGGAACTAATGCTAAAACAATGTGGTTTATTCATGAAGGTTGAGAGTGGGAGATAGTAGCTCATGGATCAGGAAGGTCCTGACCCGCCTCTGCTTCTTCACACCTGAATCCGATGAAGGTTTCTGCTATGACAACAGTTTCACTGCACCCCGAGCGAAGGTGAAGGGAGCTCACCTCACTCTTCCATCTGTTCAGGTGCTGTGATCCCGGAGCTTAGGAAAGAAGCCCTGGTGGGAACGAAGTCAGTCCACAGGAATTTCAAACTGAGCTTTTCTAAGAGATTTTTGCAGGGTGAGGCCCTATGCACCCACATTTCCCCAAAGTAAGGACTTAAAGCACAAGGAAGGACCTCATTTAGCTGCAGATTCTCTTCCCGAAGTATTGGACCCCAGGGGGTTCCCACAGGTGGGCCAGAGGAATCTCAGTCCTGTGGTGCACCTGCACAGGGGGTAAGGTTTGGTTCTAACTTAATTTCTACTGTGATTGCTCTCTGCTTGAAGCAGTCTGCCTTTGGTGACCAGAAGACATCCACTATGGGCAGCCAAACCAGAGGCTTCTTGTGGGGTAGAACATGAGCACTGTAAAGCAAGAATTGCATCCCTCTTGAACAAAGCAACCACCCCACAACCCTGAGAGAACTTTTCCCAGGTCAGTGCTTCTCAAATGTGAGCATGCATGAGAATCAGCAGGAGGGCTTGTTAAAACACAGACTGCTGGCCCCACCCTTCGAAGCATAGATTGAGTAGGCCTGAGGTGGAGCCTGAGAATTTGCATTTTTCCTAATTCCCACGATGCTGATGCTGCTAGTCCTGGGATTACACTTAGAGAACTACCACTGTAGGTAAATGTAACAGGTTCGTGTAGTAGAAATTAGTGAGTAACCACCAGCAAGTTTCTGAGGAAAAAGGAGCCTGGAGGAGGCAGAAGCGTGTTGGGTTGGCCTTGGGCATAAGACTGTCCTCTGACCTCATCATCAGCCAAGGCGCTTTCTCCTGCTCCTGGCAAGACAGGGTGAAGCACAGGAGCCAGCTTGCTTTTTTGCTGGGTGCCTCTCTTTTTCCCATCCTTCCTTTTTACTTTCTTTTCCTATTTTTCTCTCCCCTCCTTTTTCCTTTCGAAGTCATGTTATCTGAGATATTTTGTAAAAGATGTAATCTCAAAACTAGATTTATAAACAAATCAGAATGCCATTTCAACAATACTTTTCCCCTGAGATTGGGAGTCTGGGGAGGGTAGTGGTATACAGGAGGGCCTGACAAGGGGTGAAATGGAAAATTCAAGAATAAGACTGGATCCTTCTCCAGATTCAAACTCCCTCTCAGAAATTATTATTCACTAGGAGACACAATTAGGCAAGTTAAACACTATTGCTTCTGCACCATATGTACTTTACACAAGGAGGTATGGTTACTAACCCTTTGTTTTCACATGAGGAAACTGAGTTTTCAGAAGGCTAATAACATGGGCA
The DNA here is from genome assembly GCF_004126475.2 of Phyllostomus discolor. Classification (NCBI taxonomy): domain Eukaryota; kingdom Metazoa; phylum Chordata; class Mammalia; order Chiroptera; family Phyllostomidae; genus Phyllostomus; species Phyllostomus discolor. Next base: position 72,263,078 of record NC_040905.2, on the reverse strand, counting down.
TAGTCTCTCAGCAACTCTGACCTAGAACAAAGATCTTAGTTCCATGTCTGGGATGGCTTCCTTCACAAGACCTACTGGAATGATGGTGACAGATGTGGGTGGTTGCAGGGGAGTTGATAATCCACAGAAGAGCTATTTTGACAAATAACTAGAGACTAGGAAATGGAAAGATTCTACAGCCTGGCTAACAAATTTAGAGGATTAAAATATACATGAGGAATGAAATATAAGAAAGTGGAAGGAAGATATGAAAACTTTCAATTGTTAGAAAAGAGTCAGCTAGTCACACAGTTTGCCCTGTACTCTCTCCTTGTCTCTGTTACCTATCCACAGTAACCACCTGGGCACAACCCCAGGCCCACGATTAAACTTTGGTACCCGTAGGGATTCCCCATACCAGCTAGGCCTGAACATGGAGACCAACTGGACTGGTTGCTCCTGCTCCAGGACTGCTCCCACTTTTCTTCCCCCTGGGATTACCGTAGTATTTCCCACTGTCACCTGTCTGAATCTGGCTTTACTTCTAAGGCCAACTTCACTTCCCAGCTGCCTGATGAAAATCTCTACCAGGGGCCCATCTATCCTCAAACTCAGCACTGCTGAGCTGAATTAGCTTTACTGCCAAACAATTTCTCCTGACTCCCCTATTTCTACAGTTGACCAGATTTGAAAACAGCAATCATTCTGATGCCTTGTTTTCTCTTCCACAGAATTCAGCCAATAAACAATCCATCACCTTTCAAACATCAGGGCTGCAGTTCTAGCTCAGACTCTCACTTTCTGTTTCAGACACTATCACTGGATCCTCTTATTTCTCCTCACTTTCAGTCTCTCCCAACTCTGACTTGTTCTCCATGCTGGGACCACATCAACCTGGAACAGCTCCGATCACATTGCTTCTCTGCATTAGAATGTTCAGTGGCTCTCCATTGTTGAATCAGGCACATATTCTTCAGATCGGTTTCAGAGCCCCCGACATATGGCCCTGGGGGGGACATCTGCTTGTTTTCCCACCCAGAAGCTAGTTCCTTTTTTGGTAGGTGCCTTTAAGATTCTTTATGGCCACCCATGCCCTCCTCCCTAATCTACATGGTTCAGCTGGCGCTGATCCCTTTTCTTGGCTGTAGGAGTAAAGACATGACATATCCTTCTAGACACAGTAATTGGTTCAGGGACAGGCATAAATGACTTAAATCACACCAATGAGTCTCTATTCTAAAGCTTTTATCTGAACAACTGAGAAAGAGAAGTTCATTTTCTGTTGAGGCTGCTAGAAGTAACTATGAAAAAAGACTGGAGTTGCCAGGAGTTAGCAAGTATAATGTGATAATGAAGCCACCAGAGAGAAGAGGAAAAGTTTAGAGAGCAAGGTGGGAGTCCCTGGATCCAGCTCTGATTGAAGCCAGAGCACCTCCTTGACTGTCCAGCCAAGCATGCCAATGCAGGCCTTTCTGAGCTTATCCAGTTTTAATTGTGCTACAGTCACTTCAACCTAAAGAATCCTGACCAGTACAGCTTGCATCTATCTTTCAAACAGCTCCTATACTCAACAATTACACTGAACTCTTTGCTCTTGTCTTAAAAGCATAATGATTTTACATGTTTGTGCTTTTGCTTGTGCTATTCTTTCTATCTGCAACAGAGTCTACAGCCATTTCCATCACCCCAACCTTTTATGGTGTCTTTCAGATACTACCTCTCATCTGATGTACTTTCTGCTTTTCAGCCATGTAGTGCTTTACCCGCATTTGAATCCCCCCAGCCAATTGCATCTTCTTTGCCACTAAATACAATGTCTTTCACCAGTCGTCCATATTAGATGCTCAGTAAGCTAGTGTGAATTGGACCAAAGGAAAATGAAAGGTTTTACACATAGAAATGAAACTAACACTTGTTGGATTAGATTGGCTTGAAGTCTTGATAAAAATAACAGAAAATAGCTTGTTATCCTTTCTGACTTTTGTTTCTTCCATCAGACAGGTAGGCATCTTCACTGCCACTCCCTTAATCACACATGTCACTGTAAACTATAATTCCGAAACATAAAAACACTTTAGCTTGAACCTGTGGGAAGCAACAGAACTTCTGGTCATAGAGAGATACTGTATCACTTTAATATTGGTGCTTCTTTTTACATAGAGACTTTGTTACTGTGTTGTTGTTTCTTCTCAAAGTCGATATTGTAGATTTATTTCAATATTTCAGTATTTCTGAGGCTGTTGTATTGCTTTCTTCTTCTGAGTCCTGCAAATTCTTTCAGCCTTGTTGGTTTTACTATGACACTGTTTGAAAGGAATGTTTAGTTGCATTCGGTGTTTATATAACAACTGCCAGTTTATCCTCTGAGTGATTACAGCTCCTCTCTGGGAGAGGAAAGTAAGGACACTGCAGTTTGGCAGAAGACAGGCTCTTTCCATTAATGCTGACCTGAGTGGCTAACAAGAAAGGCCCAAACACCTTGATTTCTTGTCTGTGTGATGCCTAAGGCCCACTTTTTGTCCCTTAAGTTAAAATAGTTACTTTTATGTCACATAAACACAGCCTATGGGATCAGACATTGAATCGAAAGGAATCCTAGGACTGAAATCCAGACCTTTTTTCCTTCATTGCCACAAGCTCCATCTATTTGAAGAGTTGCTTTATCATTTAGCAGAAAAAAAAAACCCAAGAAGGCTATGTTTGGTAAGTAGTGTAGAAAAGGAACTCTAGATAGCCTATGCTTTGTTCCAACTTTCTGCTCTGATATTCTTTCATATGGGACTTTCCAGGGAAGGCTGAAAGCCAAAGGAGCATGCTGACTTCTTTAGAAAGGACTTCCCAAAGCCCCATCTAGGTTCTGCTGGCCCATTCACCTTCTTTTTCATCTCTGTTTTACTACTTCTACTGCTTCCCAACTTCTCTCCACTTTCCTGCACCTGACTTCCCTTTATGGCCTTCCATGCCTTACCTTCTCTGTGTATTTCACTTTGTTCCCAGTACAAATAGTTCATTATAATGACTTAAGTTCAGAACTCCTTAAGAGAGACCTATTTAGGCAAAGCTCTCATGCTGGACCCTACAGTGTCCCCAGCCAGTGGGTTTCTTGATTGGCTGCCCTGGTTCATTCAGCTGGGACCACAGGCAATGGTGAGGCAACTCTGGGGAAGATCTCTTCTGAAGAGGGCGGTGGGCATGGCAGACATTCTGAATCTTGGCTCATCCAGGCCATGTCAGCTCATAATGTGATGAAGGAGAGGGAAGCTTTCTATGTCTTTATGGTATCAGGGGATATTATCAATTCTTCTTTAGATAAATGTAAAAAGAGTTCTTGAAGAATATTTCTTTTAAAATAAAAAGGCAGGGAGAAATGAAGAATCTCACATATTATTGTGGACTTACCCCTCTTTAGATAGCTTTACTGTCCTTTCTATGGGACATGGAAGAGGAGTAGTAAGTACAGGTCTTCAGTCAACTTTCTGAATGGGCCAGCACCTAGCTTCTGCATTTAATTAAATGCAGTCCACTTTAACATAATTTGAATCCTTGAAAGCAATATACAAGATCTAGCAGAAGTAGCAACATTGAGAGTGGTTGGTAGGATATGTGAATGTCTTACACAAGATGGAGAGCAATTTGAACACTTCACCTAAAATGTCATATGGTGTGCTTGAGTGTGATATTGGTATGTTACAGAATTACATAATTTGATTTTATAACAAAAGATTTGTACATAATAAAAAAGGGGCATTGTTTGTGCTGGATCCTGTATTTCACAAAATAAATCATCTTACTGCTCTGATATTACAGCAGCATCAAAATGAGCAGAAGCTCTAAAAGCGATGAATTTTAGGAAAGCAAAGTTCAACCACTCTGGCAGACAACTGAGTCAATGGACTAATCTGTGGCCTCACTATCTAGGGAAGGACTCACCTCCTAGAAGCTTTGCTGTGACTGACCATCAATGGATTTTTCCTGATATGCTTGTGCTTGGGGAAGAAATGAAGACCAGTTTCTAGATAGCTAAATCATATATCAGGATGGGCTGAAATGTAAGAAAAATCTAGCAGCTCAGTTCAGAAGGGCCAGCAAGTAGCATTTGTTATCTGGTTGACCATCTTAGTGCATTTTTTCTTTATCTTTTTTTTTAGTCAGCAAGTGGTAATGATGGCATCATAACACAACCATGGACAAGAAGCAGTAAAATGCTCAAAACAAAAATTTAATATTAAATGTAAATGCTTCTTCCCCTCATTCTTGACATTTTCCTTTCCTCTGTGGTATGATAAGCTGTACTAAATCATCTACACTAGTTCAGGAGCCCCTGTTTTAAAAGATGGCACACAATTTCAGGACAGTTAGTGGAGGGTAAATATTTAGGCTTTGGCTGTGGCACATAGCCTTTGGATGCGGCACCATGAATGTGGCACATTTAACCTGAGTGAAGATAAGTGACCCATTTAAGATTTAAACACACGATTTTGCCTCTAATCCATGGACCTAAACAATTTCTACAGGGAAAAAATCAAACAAGTATCCAGAAAGTGCTTACATGCAGACCTCATATATCTTGTGGGTTCAGTTCCAGACCATTGCAGTAAACTAAGTCTCAAAGTAAATCGAATGGTAATCTTTCTGTTGGTGGAGGACCTTGCCTTCAATGTGTAAAAAATGCAACAGCTGTGAAACATAATAAAGTAAAATGCAATAAAACAAGTTATGCCTGTACCTACTTAATCCACTTAGACATTTACATACTGACTTTTGTCACATGCTCAGTATTTTGGTGTGTTTTAGAGATGGGGTGTGGTAGCATCAGCAATCAAAAAGTAGGAACCCCACTAACTGACAATCTAGTTGGGTAGATAAGATACATGTGAAGCAAATTTTAAAGGAGAATGCAAGTGGTTCTCAGCCTTAACTACACATTGGAATCATTTGGGAGCTTTAAAAAATACCAGTGCTGAGTCTACCTCCAAAGTCCTGATTATGCAATATAACTTGTAGTAAAGTATAGATGGCCCTTGAACAAGGTATAGTAAAAAACCCATGTATAAGTTTTGACTCCACCAAAACTTGACTACTAGTAACCTACTGTTGACAAGAAACCCTACTGATAACATCAAGTCAATTACATATTATGTATGTTTTATGTGTTATGTACTTTATTCTTACAGTAAACTAAACCATAGAAAAGAAAATGCTATTTAAAAATCATAAGGGAAAGAAAATGTATTTATAGTACTGTACTGTATTCATTGATACTGTAAATTTACATAATCTGTTTACAAGATGAATCATCTGTGGGTACCTACAGCAATATTGTCTTATATGATACAAAACACTGTAGATGTTACATGTATTACTAACACTAGACATCAATAATGAAAGTACAATGTGGAAAAGAAATACATTTATTCAGAGGTATAACGATTCATGCATTGAAAATGAAGAAGTAGCAAAATGACTGCTTTGTGGTAGCCTAGTATAATCAATATGATTGCTTCATGGTAATAAGAAAATCTTCAAAAATTTTCCAATACATTTATTGAAAAATATCAGCTTCTGAGTAGACCTGCCCGGTTCAAACCCATATTGTCCAAGGGTCAACTGTATTTAATTTTCAGGTAAAGACTGTTAAGTCTTAGAGCTTGGTTCTCAACATTGCCGGCACAGTCACCCAGAGGACTTTTAAAAGTCATTGCACCCAACTCAATAAGATCAGAATCTCTAGGAATGGGACACAGCCATCAGTAGCTCTCTCTCTCTTTCTTTTTAAAAATATTTCATTTACTTATTTTTAGGGAGAAGAGAAGGGAGAGAGAGAGGGAGAGAAACATCGATATGAGAAAGAAATATTGATTGGTTGCCCCTCGAACATGGCCCAACCAGGGACAGAACCCACAACCCAGTCATGTGCCCTGACTGGGAGTCCAATAAAAAACCTCTCATTTTGTGGGACGATACCCAACGAATTGAGCCACACAGGTCAGAGCACCATTAGTATCTCTCAAAGTTTTCTGGGATTGAGAACTACATCCTTGGAAAAATTTATAGCAAGGGAAGGAAAACAATGTCTGGTACAGTCAAGAAGAACCCACAAAGAAGGGCATAGGATGTTTTTGGCACTGAAGAAGGGGATAGACTTGCATGTGAGGAAAAGCCTGGGCAAAGACAAAGAGTTGAAACTGAGGTGGGTGTGAGCTCAGCTGGAACACAAGCTGGACAATAGTAGGACACTCTTGTTTGAGACAAGTGCAAACATTTGGAGAGACAAGGTGAGTTGAAATTGGGCTTTAAAAGTCAGACTTCACACCGATTGGAATGGTAAAAATAAAAAACCAAACACTGGCAATACCAAATGCTACAAGGATGTGAACAGTAGGAATGCTAATTCCTTGCTGGAGGGAATAAAAAAAAGAACAGCCACTTTGGAAAACAATTTGGCAGTTTCATGGAGAACAAAAAAAAATGAATTCTTAACATACAATCCAGAAATCATGCTCTTTGGGATTTAGCCAAATGAGATGAAAATTTATGTTCACACAAAAACCTGCAAATGAATGTTTATAGCAGCTTTATTTGTAATTGCCAGAACTTGGAAGCAACCAAGATGTCCTTCACTAGGTGATAATAAGTAAAGCTAAACAGAATGAAAAGCCATGAAATGCCACAGAGGAATCTTAAATGCATATTACTAAGTGAAAAAAGTCAATTTGAAAAGGGTGCTTAATATATAATATAGGGTTCCAACTATACGACACTCCAGAAAAGGCAAAACTATGGAGATAGTAAAATATATATATCTATATATCTATATCTATATCTATATCTATAGATATATAGATATATAGATATCAGTGGTTTCCAGGGGTTAGGGGAGGGAGGGATGAATAGAAAAGCACAAAGGATTTTGGGGCAGCAAAACTACTCTGTAAAATACTACAATAGTTGATACATGTCATTGTACATTTGTCAAAATGTTACCATACAGCCACTTGGGGTTCTGCTGCCTGCCACCCATAAACTCTGGAAGCAGAGGTTTGAGGAAAAAGAAAAGGAGGGTTTTTTTTTAATTTAAAGGCTATATAATTTTGGAAAAATAATGGGCTTCTGCCTCAAAGCCCATTCATTCTCTTTAAAACCCAAAGGCAAATAACCCCTTCATCCTATGCCGAATTACTTCAAGGCTGTGCCTGGAATCCTTTCTCCCATTTAAAAAATGCCATCCTTTGGGGAATACAGGTGGCTTAGCTGGTTCCCAGTCACAGTTCAGCTCCGGGGTCTTTTGGAGTCTGTGCAGCCAGCATCCTACTCACAGCGTGCTGCCCTTTCCTGCAGCTGCTACCAGCCGGCCCAGCACTTGCACCCCTTCCCTCCGGCCATTTGCTTGTCAGTGCACCCCTAAGCCTCACTGAGCAGGGCTGCTCACAATGCCAGTCACCAGAGCTGCTGTGACCTCTCAGGTGAAGAGGGGCAGGGGCCCGTTGCCTGGCCATGCCTCTAGAGACCACCGGCCCAGGAACGCTCAGGAACAATGTACTAGCAAGGGGTAGGAAAGAGAGAGAACTTCTACATGTGCTCTATTTTAAAGTCCCATCCCAAAATCCTATGCGTGTGGAAAGCCAATAGGAGGGTTTTTTTCCTCGGTCCAAACATTCCACTAGCCAGCGCATGTGTCGTCTCTGTAATCATCCCTCTGCTATGTCATGCCTCTACTTGGTTGCCAGGGCAACACACACTAACTTGCTAGTTGTTTACCCTTCTCTGAGGGTATGGAATCACTGTACAGGCTTCAAACCACCACCTTAGGGTTTCCTCTGACTCCTCCCTTCTCTGGCGAGTGCAGCCTCTAGCACCAGATTGGGGTTCTTCCCCCCACCCGGTCCTTCCTCTCCCAGCCTTAACCATCTAGCCAGCCCCCCACTCCCATTACAAAACCCAAGTGTACAACACCAAGAGTGAATCCTAATGTAAACTATGGACTCCAGGTGATAATGGTGTGTCAGTGTAGGTTCATCAATTACAATAAATGTATCGCTCTGGTGCAGGACATTGATAGTGGGGAGGCTGTTGGAGGGGTGGTGCGGAGAAGGAGTATGAGTGTATGGGAACTCTATACTTTCTTCTCAGTTTTGCTGTGATCCTAAAGTTACTCTTAAAAAGTCTTTTTAAATTTTTATTCATTGATTTTAGAAAGAGGAAGGAATGGAGAGAGAGAGAGAGAAATATCTATTTGTTCCAATTATTTATGCATTATTGGCTGATATTTGTTTGTGCAACTTTGGTATATTGGGACAACACTCTAACCAGTTGAACTACCCAGCCAGGGCCAAAAAATAGTCTATTTTTGAAAATGGGGATGGGAGAAAAGACAGGATGAGGACTTGAAAGTTTGGACTAGAGCAACAATTTTCAACCTTTTTTAATCTCATGGCATGCATAGACTAATTACTAAAATTCTGCAGCACACCAAAAAATATATTTTTTGCCAACTTGACCAGATTAAAAAAAGGTATAATTTTTATTCATTCACACTAGACGGCTATTGTTGTGTTGGCTATTGTCATTTTTTAAAATTTGACAATCTAATGGAAAAGAAGTGAGTGCCCCTAAATAGTCAGGTACTGCATATTTTAAAAGTTCTTGCAGCACATCAGTTGACAATGACTGGACTAGAGGCAGCAGGATGCTTTTATATTTCTTGAACAGGGAATAATGTGGTGATGAACAATGTTTTAAGAAGAACACCTTGACCACAGTTTATAGAGTAGATCAAAACAGCAAGGGGCTGTAGCAACAATATACAGGGTCCAGCAGAAGTAATACCTGCTGGAGTGTGGTTGGTAGGGTAATAATATGGGTGCAATAATTTATAGTTTTAATTCGAACATTTCACCTAAAATGTCATATGGTATGCTTGAATGGGATATTGCTATGCTACAGAATTATATACTTATGATTTTATAATAAGAGATTTTATAATAAAAGGGGGCATTGTTTGTGCCATACCCTGTAGATGCAAAGATGGTTGGCGATTTGGTGATAATGTGAAACTCTCTGTGATGGAAGCCTTGATGATTGACATGTCATCTTGAGCCTCATGGTTCTCTTTTCATTATCCTGATAAATTAAAGCAGTGTTGAAAGGGAGGGAGAAAAGTATGAAAAAAAGAATTGAAATGTGCACTAGGCTCTGCAAATCTGTACTTCAGAATGAGGCTGGAAGGTGGCATATGGGAAGCACTTGAGTACATTAAAAAGTCACCATGTGAATTATTTTTAAAATCTAATTTGCAAAGGCCATTGGCATTGCTTGGGTGCATTTGTAAATCAGGCCATTGCTTAAGTCATTTCAAACAGCAAAAGCTATAATTTCCATGAAAAGCCTCAAAATATTAAAACATTAATTGAAAAAGAGCACATTGAAAATCTTGTTTGCAGAGTTCATTCAGCTGGGCAGGATAGGGTCGGGCCAGTTTTTCATCCTCAGGATAAGCTAAGCCTTTTTGCATGATTGCCCTGGAAAACAAATCCTTCATATGGTAAATGAATGACTCCTTGGTCTGTTTGCTTTATTAAAGGCTATTGCAGTCCTTTTTATTTATGATGCTCTCAGTTTCTACTAAATTCTCAAACTTGAATATAAAATGTTCTGTGTTATTTAATCTGCTAGCTTTTGTTTATTCCCTCGTCTTATGAAGCCAGGGCTGGCAGACTCAGCTTTTATTATAATGACTATAAAGTGTCTGTGGCATCTGTGATGAGAATCAGCCTGGCAGGACAGGGGTCTGCTGTTCCCTGCTCTTCTCCTGAGGGTTAGCAATTTGGGGTAGTAGGCACAGATGCCTCCCCAAGTGCCCCTCCCATCCTCCAACAGCTCCTGCCAACCCTTATTTCCCCTTTAGAGAGCAGAGGGTAACTCAATGTCAGCAACTCAGGCAAGCTAATCTTTCCTCTGAAGCAGTTGACAAAAGCTGCTGAGAATACAAGAGTGATTCTGGGCTCTCTCTCTGAAGGTCTCTGCTGATTTCAAGGTCAGGTAGGTAATGCACGTAGTGTTTTAATTAGAGCAGACACTACAGAGTCTGATAGGAAATCGGGAAGAGGGAAAAAGAGAACTAACATGCCTATTCTGGTCCAGGCACTTCACTTGAGCATGTTTTATTCTCCTACCATCTTATGAGAAAAAACAACAGCAATATTTTCCGCTTTTATATGTTAAAAATGAAAGAAAAAGAAAATAAAATAACCCACAGACTGGCATGCAGCTTAGAAGTTACTGGTCAGAGACAGAGCTGGGGGTGCTAACTCTGGCCTGCCCAACTTCAAAGCCTGAGTACTTCTTGCTCTACTGATTATTCTGGTGCCAGGCCCACTCAGACCCCCAGGGCTTCGTGAGAACCCTAGCTGTGTGACTCATTCCTGAAATACTTCTGAGGTCCTTGCCTGAGTGGCAGAGCCCAAGGGCTCACCCAAGGAAAGTTACCTTTCTGTTTTTCCCAAACTGCATGTTGGCTGGGATGTTCTCATTCTCCTCACACACATGGGTTTTTGTCAGTGGTAGGATTAATTTAGCTCATTAAGCACCTTCCCATTAGGCTTGTGGCTTAAGTGAGGTGTCAAAATTTGATGTGTAATATTTTGTGAATTCAATTGATGTGTTACTTCTTTGAACCCTTTTCCTAGCCCATGTTATGACCATCTGGACACTTTCTTCTCTTGGAGTTTTTGGGATGGCAGCCAAAGCAAGTACAGAATGCTGAACAGATCAATATAGTTAAGCACATTACCATAATCCACAGACATTAAAACGTCAATACCTCATTCCCCTGACAAAGCTTTTATCAAACAGAAGGCTCCATGGCACAGTAGATAGATTCATTAGGCTTTCACCTCTGGGAATGGGTTTCAGCACAGCTTAGGTCACTTAAAAAGATGAGTCTGATGTTGTTAACTTTGCCAAACTTTGTTTGTTGGCATTTGGGCTCCAAGCATAATCCAATTAGGTTAGCAGCTTTTCCTTACAAAACGGTGCTCTCCACATTTGTCCCCTGAAACACATGATGTTGACACAGGAATCCATTTGAGCTCTGTGGGACTGGTGTCCTGTTCTACTAAAAACACCTGCTAACACCAGACTGCAAAGCTTCACATATAAACACATCATTAAGTTAAGCCAAGACATGAAGAATTTGAAAACTCAGTGAGTATTTCTCAGACGCGTGCTATGTGCCTAGCCCTGAAGATGTAGCAGGGGGAGCACAGCAGACTTGGGGCTTCAGGGAGCTGCAGATGCTGCGAGGGGAGTATACATAAAAGTGCAAAGTGGGGGTGCACAATGTGAAGTTGAGTGGTGAGAAAGACTTGCTAAGAATCTGGACCATGGAAAAGAGCAGCCATATAGAAGTAAGGAAGTTAGAGGCGAGGCATCCCAGATAAAAAGAATAGTAAATGCAATGCCCTGAGTTGAAAATAAGCTTAACTTATGAGAAACAGAAACAAGGCCACTGGGAGCCTTAAAAAGTCAGAGGAGCTGACAAAGCCTTCCTAGACAAGGTAAAAACTTGGGGGGTCACTGGCAGATTTAAAGAACAGTGACTTCATTTTTTATTGTTTTATGTTTTAATATTTGTTATCATTATTAACTATGGCTCATTCTTTAAAATAAATATTGTTCTGGCTATGGCAGTGGTTCTCAGCAGTAGGTGGTTTTGCCCCCCAGGGGACATCTGTCAATGTCTGGAGACTTTTAGTTGTCGCAACTGGGGTGTACTACTGACACCTAGTGGGTAGAGGCTAGGGATGCTGCTAAACATGCTATAATGCGGGGGATTGCCTCCTGCAACAACCAAACAGCCACTCCAGAATCCTGAGCTGTGTGGTATGGAGAATGAATTGTTGGGAGAGCAAGAAAGAGTGAAAGCAGGAAGCAGGGGCAGGAGCCTGGGGTAGGTACAGTTATATGGTGTAGAATGGTGGCAGCAGGGTTGGAGAGAGGTAGAGTGATTCAAGATATATTTTGGAGATAAAGTTGTTAGAACCTGCTGATAAAGCAGCTATGGGAAGTAAATGAAAGAGGAGTTAAAGATGACTCTCATGTTTTTAGTCTGAGCAACTGGTTATACGGTGAAGTCATTTACCAAGATGGGGCAGAAAAGGCAAGGAATCAGGTGAGGGGGGAAGACCAAGAGTTTTGTTTTAGGCATGTTAAATATGACAGCCATTACACTTCCCAGTGGAGATACCAAGTGGCAGAATACATGCACCTGAAACTAAAGGTAGGGGTTATTTGTGAGCATGTGGATACCATTTAAGGCCATAGGCCTGATAAAGATCATCTCCTAAGAAGAGAACATGGGCAGAGCAGAGGAGAGAGTGCTGATATGCCCAATATTTAGGGGCCAAACCAAGGAGGAAGATCCAGCAGTTGGGCACTGGGAATGAGATGCTAGGGAAGCAGAAGGAAAACCAGACAAAGGTGGTATCCTGGCAGAAACATAGGGAAAGGGTTGGAGAATGGAGCTGTCATCTATGTTGAATGTTTCTGAGAGGTCACAAAAAATAAGAGCAAAAAAAAAAGACCCCAGATTTGGCTGGCCCGGTTTGGCTAAGGCAGTGGCATCACAAACGAGAGCAGCTTTGGTGATGTGGACGGTACTGAGCCCTGAGTGGAGTGGGTGGAAAAGAACACAGGGTTTTAGGAGATGCAGTCACAGGATATGAATTCTTTCAATAAATACTGCTGAAAAGAAAAGCAGAGAAATGGGCTGGTTGATTCCAGTTGTAGAACAAGGGTTTTCTTCCTTAATAAATCCTTTCTTTTCTAAGTCTCAATTTATAATATTTACTTATAAGATTAAACCAAAGAATTTAAATGAACATTTTTGTTGTTTCTTTGGAGTTGGTATTTAACACATGTATTTTATTAAAATTAAAACTATTTTATGAATGAAATTTAAGAAAAATCCCAGAACTACTGAATAGCTACTAAAACTTCAGAGTAGTAGTTTTCTAAAAAAGTATTTGGAAAACCACTCCACAAAATTAATTTAATTTTAACAAAATTTCATGTGCCAGTCACTAGGGCAATAACCTTTTACTCCCAATAAGTCCTTTCTCCTGAGCCTGAAGTTACAACAAATTTCGATCTTGGTTTTGTGGAAGGGAGATAATGCCCCTGGATTAGCATAGACGATTGTCTTTGGGATTCTAATCTATGCCAAGTACCCTTCCTGGGGCAGCTTCCGAGGTGAATGAATCCTATCCTTAAACATGAAGCTCACTTGAGCTTTTGAACATATGGAAGACTCTCCCCATCACATCAAGTCAGTGCCAACGAGGACTAACCAGAGTCTGGTGATAGTTTCTGCATGCACACATCTTTTATGTAAATTATCTCATTGGGAGCTTCCAAACTCTCTCAGGTGAGGGAGCAGTTAGAGAAAGTCCACAATGCTTCCCAAATTATCAGCATCTTCAGTACAAGACTTCTGATACAGAAAAACATCCAAAAGCTCCAAGAAAAACTGCATTAATTCTTCAGGGGATGTTTCTCCATTTTTGGTATATTTCACTTTCCTTTAATATAATTTTATCTGCCTTAGCATAATTTTATGTTGGGAACCGCCCTGACTGGTATCAGAAGCTGAAACCCCCGCCTAGGCTAAGGCTAAGGGAACGCCCTTGGAACCGTAAGCCAGCAAAGAGACAAAAGCTTATCTCCCTGGCAGGAATGCTGCTTCTGCTGCTTTATTCATAACTGAACCCCAAAAAGCTTGGTCAGTTAGCCAAAGACGGGTAAGATTCCCCACGGAGGGAACGACCTAAGCCAGGCACGATCACTTTGGGAGGCCCCCCCCAAAAGAAGGACTTGGGGGGCTGCAGCAAAAGGGGGTGATGGACCCTCACTCCTTGGCTTTGACATAGCCTGAGTTCTCATTGTCTGGGAGAAAATCTCCTTATTGCCTTAGTTCCCTTGCACCACCTAAGCCTGAAACAATGACAGGGTGGTGTAGCTCTGTGCTGAAAAGGGCGGATTCCCAGGGTGATCAGGCCTAAGAAAGAATATGTAAATTACTGTGAAACCTTCTTTGTTTAGAATGCTCTCAGTTGAATGAGAGGGGTCCAAGGAGGAAGTTAGTTTGCTCCACAAAGTCTTACAGCTCTTTGACCCCGACTCAATAGACCAGCAGAGTTCCTTGTTTTCTATAGTTCCTTACTTCTCCCTAATGAGTACTGTACTTTACCTGAATTATTATGCAAAATGAGCCCAATAAAAGCAGGTATGGACGGTAAATCGGCGAGCTCCCCACTAGGGGGGGTGGCCATTTCGTCCCTACTTCCCCACAGAAACCAGTTTGTCTCTGTGCATGTTTTTTTTCTCGTGTGTTTTTCGGCGAGCCGAAAAAATTGTTCGGCGCGCAACAATTTTACTTTCTTTAAATATATGTATTTCAAGTTTTAGACTGTGTAGAATAATTTTTAGCCTTGAGGTAAAAGTTAGTTCATACCATTTAGCAGTGTCTAGTGTTTATTTGCAAAGTTAAAAATGTTTCCTGGTCCCCACATTATAATAACAGAACATTTCATATCTATTTACTGAAAAATTACATAATGACAAAAGCAGAAGCATTTGAACACATTGCCACAAGTTCACAGGTTTGAAAGACACAAAACACTCTGGTTTTGTCCAGAATGTAAGGTAAATCTTCTGGCTTGACTTGATTAGATCCTAAGTTAAAACTATAGTTTTGGAGCCAGGAGGGACATTAGGGGGTCTTTTAGGTTTACCACCTTAATTCCCAAATAAAAAACTTAAGGCCAAAGGATAGGAGAATCTGGCTCCTATGCAGAAGGGTAGGACAGAACCGGGTCCTCCTTCCTAGCATTCTCCCTGGGCTCCCTCATCAGATCCCCTCCTGGCCCAGGTCTTCTGTGCAGGGCAGCCAGGCCTCATCATGAGCACTGGCCACTCCCTAGAGCTGATTCTCCAATGTGTCAGGCTGTGTCCTGCTTTTAGCACCCCCATTGTGTCACTCCTCTTGCCCAGAATCTATTACTCCCCACAACTACCTGGCAGAAGTTTAGTTCATTTTCAAGATTCAGCTACAGCCTTTCCATGGAGCATCTTTAGATCTCTACCAGTTAAATAAAACATTGCCTCTTTTGTGTTTCTACCAAAGAAAGAACAGTAATGGCTAACATTTATTGAGCATTTACTATGTGCCAGTAATACTGCAAGTTATATCTTGATTAATCCTTATAACATGCTATGCGATAGGAACTATTATTTGTCTCCAGTTTAGAGATGAGGAAATTGAACCTCAGAAAGCTTAGGTAATTCCTTAGAACCGCCAGAAGTGAGATGCTTCCCTTGGCAGTGACTCAAGCATCCACACACTTCACCATTGTGCTATGTTATTGTATTGCACAGTGGTTGTGGCACATTACCTGTAACATGGAAGTATATTTAAGTTTAATATATGTCTTTCTTTCCCACTAGACTATAAGCTGCTCAAGGAAAGGGCTTGTGTTTTGATTCCTGGCAGAGAGTAAGTTCTCAATACATATTTGCTGAATGAGGGTATGCATGGATGAAAATCATTTTTCATAGCTAGTTCTTAAAGTGCAGTTCCAAGTCAGTCCATGCATAATGATCACTTTTAAATGAGCAGGCTGGACTAGAGATTTATCTGCCTGAATGATGATTTTCCTGAAAAGATACTACAGATTGTTGGCAAAAATGTTGGACAATTAAGAGGCTTTATATATCAGCAAAAAAAAATATTTCTATAGGTTAATATGAGAACTTTCTCTCCCTCCCTCTCTCTCTCTCTCTCTCTTTCTCTCTCTCTCTCTCTCTCTCTCCTTGCTAAAGAAGAAATTGGGAGCAAGAGAGGAAGCAGAGAACAGTAGTAGTAGTTTCCGAGTAGAGGTTGGGAGACCTGGCACCCTGCTCTGTAGTCCCCTGGCTGCAGGTGACACTCTAGCAGATGGCACAACCTGTGAAAACAGCCCTTTTCAAAGCAGGGATATGCTTCCATATGTTCTCTAAGGCCCTTTAAATGCAAATACTCTGGGACTCTAAAATTCACCAGGTGTTCTGTGGGCTGATTCAAAATATAAGTCATATGAAAAAACTCTATTACTTTGGGTTTTCTATATTACAGATTTGAAGTTGCTTTATAAAAGACAGAAAATTAAGACAAAAAAGTGAAACTGAAGCTATGCTTCTTCTTTAGGGGCAAGGCCTTCAAAGATTTTGTGTCGATGGCAGTAAGAACAATTAGAGAAGTTCTTACCTGTCAGTAGTCTTTGGTCAGAGGAGCTGAAAAGATGTTATGACTGATCCTCTGCCAGGGGTGTCCAACTCGCAGCCCGCAGGCTGCATGCTGCTCGTGATGGCTATGAATGCGACCCAACACAAAATCGTAAATTTACTTAAAACATTATGAGATTTTTTTGTGATTATTTGTCACAATGTATTTAATGTGTGACCCAAGACAACTCTTCTTCTTCGTGCAGCCCAGAGACACCAAAAGGTTGGACAGCCCTGCGTGTACCCGTCTTGTACTGCCTGCCTGTCAAATGGAAAGGTGGGAACTCATGAAATGTCTCTTCCAGGGTGAATGTTTCCATGGTTTCTTTCACTTACTCCTGAAATGAACTTGTTACCTCTCTTGTCACCACTGATATGGGTGAGCACTGGATTGGAAGCCTCTGTATGACCTGTTACCATGTCTTCCACTGCCTTTCTATTGATGTTCTAGCTTTAGCCACATCCATCAGCTCTGTGATTATTGTCAAAGTCACTTACTCCTGTTTTTTTTTTTACTTTGATCCCTGTCTACAATTTTTTTAAATGATTGTAAATCATCTGAGGAAATGCCATTGCTAACTTATAACATCTTCTACCCCCGAGTCTTGGAATTCATGCCCATCTCTTACAATAAGAGAAATACAATATGTATGCATTTACAATGTGACACCCATTAAAAGAAAATCCATAATTCATAAATAAGTGGTTTCTTTGGTTCCACATTTGAAATTATCTTGATTTTTAATTTTCATGATTTTCTCATAAATGTACTTTCCTTTTAGAAAATCACAAGTAATAAAATTTTAGTGTTTGAAATTAACTATAAATGCTCATTAATTAATAAGAGGCTATGACTTTTTCAGTGATTAGCTATGGAGTTCACAGCAGACAAGTTTCTGAGAGGTATTTTTAGACAAGTCATGTCAGCTGTTCTTAATATTATAAGCTTCCTTTATGCTCTAGCACTTTCTTTTTTAGGCTTGCTAGATATATTTACAGAACATCAAATTTTCCCCACAAGCTGTTTCAATTGCATTTTTCTCAATGACTATTCTGACAAACCAGATAGGCGATTCTTATTTTTTCCATCATAGTAAATGCCAACAAAGTTTTGGGGTGTGTGTGTGTGTGTGTGTGTGTGTATTCTGAGGAATCTAGTAATAATAGATAAGAACTAAAGAGTCCAAAGTCTGTATGTTCTCATTCTCAAGATAGCCATATTTTTGAGATTATCCTTTTTGCAAAGTGGCAGTCCATGTTTCCGCTTCAGCAACTTTGCTGTAATGGAAAGTCATACAAGTGTTGCCAGAATCAATACTTTAGATCCTTGCATCTGTCCCAGACAGGAGGATTCATGGTGGTAATGCTGTATACCATGTGTTTCTATTAGAAAGGATCTGAGTTTCTTATTTGTAGTTGTGCTGCAAGATGGTGTGATTCTGAGTCTTTTGTCTCCCAAAGTGATACATGATTTTATTGCCTTGTTTTTTAGAAGAATGCATTTTTTTATTTCTAAGGAATTGTGAAATTATTTCATTTCTCTGTATTTGTACCAAGAAGAAGGAAGCAATTATCCATTTCTATTTCTTCTGTCACATTAGTTACCAAGCTAATCTTCCTTGCACTTCCAATGCTCATTTGTCTACCAGTTATTTATAGTCAACTAGTGATCACTCTTCAGGAATGTAGAGATAAATATGTTCCACATTTTCAACTGTAATAAGGCAGTCAGCTGGCAAGAAAGTTCAGTAAGAAAGATTCTCAAAAACTGGCTTTAGGACTGTCCACATTTGTAGCTGGTTGGAAATAAGACTTGGGAAGTTTTCATTCTGTACTTGTCACTGACAACACATCAGGGATTTACAATAAATGGAGGCATCTCCATGGGAATGGCAGTCAAGGTTCCTAAATGTAGGCCCTGTGTGCCATGGCACTTCTGCTGTTGCTTGCATACCTTAAGTAAATCTTACATCTGGCTGACAGGTTGATCTTCCTAGGAAAACTTCATTGCCAGCAGATCTCTAAATTCCAGGATATATGTGTAAGGATAGAGGTAGCATCATCCTAACAATTGTTTCTTCTCTAAAAGATGACTTGTGCCCCTTTCTACTGGCACCTAAAGAGCAAGAAGAGAAGCATAAAGAAAGAAGTAACATGACACTGTGCTCTTTCCTGGCACAGCCCCTTTCCCAAGGTCTCCCCACCCCTTTATTTTTTAACCAATAACCATGCATCCTCCTTACACTCAGGCATCAATCCGGAAATAAGAAAATTTCTCTACTTGAGGGCAAGAGGAAAAGAGAAATAGGGCTCAGAGTCTGGTAAGAGCAAAACTTGCTTAACATGAAGTATCCTAGTAGATAAGTGGATTGAGATTTCCTACCTCCTTATTTTGTGAGGCATTGACATTTTGCCAGGAGTACGTGTTGAGTAAGTATGTGGGGACATGGAAACTATTAAGTAGAACTTACTTGTCAACAAGAGCTTCTGTCTCTACTAATGTGACAGAAAATCTGTGAAATTTAGAGGTAAATGTGTTCTTTGTAATCAAGAACATGTAGCCTGTTAGCCACTGGCAGCCATCTCCCTAACCATGAAGGAAGCCAGCCTGAGGATCAAAATAACACGAGGAGGAAGGCAGAGCCTAGTGCCAAAGAGAAATGGAGCCCAACCCCTGATCAAACCATGCTGGAAATCAATAAACTGTTTATTACACAAGCCAATAAATCACTTTTTGAAAGGATAAAGTCAGTGCCATTTGCTATGGTGGCACAATTTGCTAAGCAGGCCTAAGACCTTATTAAACATGACTGCCATTTTACTCTTCTTGAGCTTATGTCCCCAGAGCTGGAAATTACTGGAAAACAGGAACAGAATGTGACTAATTGTCCCCTACAGCCACAGGTAGAAGATAACACTGGAATAAACTGCTTCCTGGAGTAACAACACCCCAACAGCCCAGGGGCCACACAAGAGCAAAGCCCCACCCTTTTGTGGTCCAATTATAATCCAATAAAAGCCCAAAGCCCCCACCCCTCAGTGCTGGTGTAACTCTCCACACCCTGGCCCTCTCCATTCTTGGAGAGTGAGGAAAAACTTTTATTCTTTACACTTTCTTCTCTTTGTGAATTCTTTCACAGCCCATGTCACCTACTACCCTAACATTTTTGGTGCTGTAGCCACTCTACATATTCTGTTATTTTCAACCAAATACATCCTAATGGACTCAGAATTTGATCTCAGTTTAAGGTGTTGAAAGTAACAGACTAAAAATTAGGAAATTGCTGAGTAAAGATTAGGTAGAAGACAGTGACAATACCTTTATTTTAGGCTGAGAAATTGGCAATCATTATCATGTGATAGCAAAATAATTGGTTAAACACAGAGATTGTGAACATGTGCCTACTGAGGCTATAGCACTAGAAAGCCTGATAAGAAAAATCAGTAGGTTAGAATGCCTTGTGGTCTTCAACAGAATCCTAAAATAGAAAGACAAGTTCATGTCCAGTCAAGAGGAAGGTGTAGGTAAACAGCTTGCCTACTTGCACAACCACATCAAAATTACAACTAAACTATAGAACAACCATCACTCAGAACTGTCAGAAATTGAGTTGAATGGAAGTCTGACAACTGTGGAATTAAAGAAACCACATCCATCCAGACTGGTATGAGGGGAGGAAAAACAGTGATGTGGAACAGGCTGGTCCCACACCCACACATAGTGGATAGAAATTCAGTAGGGATATCTTGGGAGTGAGGGTCCATTGCCACACCTGACCACCAGCCCAGTATTCCAGTGACAGAAAGATAAATCCCCATAACTTCTGGCTGCAAAAACCATTGGGGACTGAGTTGGTGGAAGAAACTTCTGGACTCCCAAACAGTTTTTCTAAAAGGGCCTGCACATGGACTTATTCAGACTCACTCCCTCTAAGCTCCAGCACTGGGTTAGCAGCTTGAAAGACACCAGTGACATACAGGGAGGAACTGAAGTGTCTGGCATTATGGCAAGAGCTGGGAGACAGCTTTCTCCCAGATAGAATGGTGAGCAGAGACCATGTTAGTATTCTGAACCCTTCTCCCCCAGAGCCACAGAGCTGGCAGATAGGTGTCATATCTGAGACTCTATCAATCTGGCTAACACTGTGTGCCCCACCCTGGTGATTCCCTCAGGTTCCACCCCACCCAATTTATGGGCCTACCCAAGCTGTTAACTGTGGCTTTTCCATTTGAATGACCTGTTTTGGAGCTTGCTTCACATCTTCCTAAATTCTCTCAAATAAGCAACAGGCAGCCTCAGTGAGCTCCCAACCTCCATACCTCTTGCTACATGTCCCCAGGACTGGCAGTAGTAGCATCCAGCCTAAGTCCATGGCTTCGCTTCACCTGGGAACCTCCCAGTCCAGTACAAATAGCAGCCATTTGCGTACTGCTTTGTACCTCACGCAGTGTGGCCCTGGGAAGAACACAGATGGTGGTTTCTCTTGACCTGGGAAACCCCACAGCCTGCATATCCAGTGGACAGCTACAAACCACTTCAGAGCACTGTCACCCTTCCCCTGCACAGCTGATCCTCCATGGAGGGCAAAAGGTGGTGGTCAGTGGTCATAGCCAGTTCTTCCAGCTGACTCGCCTGGGTAAATCCTTCCCATTGATCTGTCAACAGCAATCAAGGCTCAACTACAAGATATGGTGTGGTTAGCATACACAAAGAACATATCTCAAGTACCCAGTTTGGGTGATAGGGGAGGCTGTGCCACTGGACCCTACAGGACACCTATTACATTAGGCCATGCTACCAAGACAAAGAGTCATAGCAGCTTTACCTAATATAGAAAGAAACACAAGGAAGCTGCTAAAATGAGGAGACAAAGAAACATGGCCCAAATGAAAGGATAAATCAAAACTCCAGAAAAAGAACTAAACAAAATGGAGATAAGAAGTCTATCAGATGCAGAGTTCAAAACACTGTTATAAGGATGCTCAAGGAACTTAGTGAGGACTTCAACAGCAAAAAGAGTTCCAGTCAGAAACAAAGGATACACTAACTGAAATAAAGTACAATTTACAGGGAAACAACAGTAGAGTGGATGAAACTGAGAATCAGATTGAACAGAAACTGAGAATCAGAATGATATAGAACATATGACCTCACCTATAAGTAGAACCTCATCAACAAAACAAATAAGCAAGCCACATATAACCAGAGACATTGAAATAAAGAACAAACTGACAGTAACCAGAAAGGAGGGATAACATGGGAAAGAAAGGTAGGGGCCATCAAAGAACAGCTAAAAAGGGCACATGGACAAAGCCAAAGGGGGGTAGGATCCAAGGTGGAAGGTGGGGATGGTCAGGGAGGAGGGAGTTGGGGGGGCAAATGGAGACAATTGTGAAAAAAAAAAAAACAATCAGAGCAACAAAAAGACAAAAGAATCCTCCCAAATGAGGATACTATAAGCAGCCTCTGGGACAACTTCAAGGAGTCCAACATTCACATCATAGGGGTGCCAGAAGGAGAAGAGAAAGAGCAAGAAACTGGAAATCTCTCTGAAAAAATAATGAAAGAAGACATCCCTAATTTGGTAAAGGAAATAGTCACATAGTCCAGGAAGCACTGAGAGTCCCAAACAAGATGGATATTAAGAGGTCCACTCCAAGACACTTCATAATTAAAATGTCAAAGTTTAAAGATAAAGAGAGAATCTTAAAAGCACCAAAAGAAGTTAGTTACCTGCAGCGGCATTCCCATAAGACTGTCGTCTGATTTCTCAAAAGAAACTTGGCAGGCTAGAAGCAATTGGCAAGAAATATTCAAAGTCATGAAAAGTAGGGACCTATAGCCAAGATTTAGAACCTATAGCCATTGATTTGCTCTACCCAGCAAAGATATCATTTAGAATTGAAGGGCAGATAAAGTGCTTCCCAGATAAGAAAAACTAAAGGATTTCTTCATCACCAAACCATTATTATATGAAAAGGTAAAGGGATTTATTTAATAAAAGGAAGGGGATTAAAACTATGAACAACAAAATGGTAATAAATACATATCTATCAACAATTGAATCTAAAAAACAAATCAAGCAAACAAGAATAACAGAGACAGAATCATGGCTATGGAGAGCATTTTGATGATTGATAGATGGAAGGGGGGTTTGGGGGAAATGGGTGAAGAGGTGAGGGGATTAAGAAGTACAAATAGGTAGTTACAGAATAGCCACGGGGATGTAAAATACCACACAATAAATGGATTCACACAGAACCTATATGCATGACCCATGGACAACAGTGTTGGGATTGCCTGAGAAAGTGGGGGATGCTGGGTGGAGGGGGGTAAAGAGGGAAAAATTGGGACAACTGTAATGGCATAATGAATAAAATATAACTTAAAAAGTCAGGTTTGGGTATGAGAAGGCTTATAAAAACACAAAGAAAAAGAAAGTGTGTAGTTTCTAAAAAAGGCCATCTCTGAAAATCTGAGTCTGGCAGTATTGGAAAAGCCTAGAGAATTACCTAGAAAAGGATACAACCCTCATTGAATCTCATCTGAAACCCCAACTATGCCTGATATAAGCTATAAATTCCCCTTCTATGCTTAAACAAATTGAGTTGGGTTTTCAGGTTTTTACAGTACCATGTTTTTCAGACTATAAGACACACTTTCCCCCCCAAATTTGGGAGGAATAATGGTTGTTAATGCTGCTGTTGAATTCTGTTTACATTTACACTGGTGAAATATTATGTTATTTATGTTATTAAATATTTTACCACATTTTTGCTTCAAATTATTTTTCCTATTTTTCTCCTCTAAAACCTGGGTGTGTCTTATGGTCTGAAAAAATGTACTTATTTTCCACCAAATTTTTTAAAAGAGGGGAAAGGAGGGAGAAAGAGAGGGAGAGAAACATCAAGGTGAAAAAAAAACGTGGCTGCTTCTTGTATGCACCCCATCTGGGGATGGGACCCACTACCCAGGCATGTGCCCTGACCTGGAATCAAACCAGCAACCTTACAGTTCGTGGGGTGATGCCCAACTAATTAAGCCACACCAGTCAGGACTTCCATTGAATTTTTACTTACCCTTATCACTTTCTTTAAACTAATGCAACAATGCCTAAAATGTGTTGTTGTTGATCTTTAAGCTTCATTCCATTTTATTGTTCCTGCCTCTTCCATGAGATTCAAGGTTTGAATATTCTTTTGAATGACTGGCTTTTGCTAATCCGAAAAATGAATAAACTAAATCTACCCTATTTGAGTACAGTGACTTCTTAAAGTAACATGATCTCAGATCGAGATTTAGAAAATAAATCTGAATGTGCTTTAGCAATTATTCCATGATAAGATAATATCTTTCTGTCACATTAGTAGAGACAGAAGCTCTTGTTCACAAGTAAGTTCTAGTTAATAGTTTCCATGTCCCCACATACTTACTCAAGACATACTCCTGACAAAATGTCAATGCCTCACAAAATAAGGAGGCAGGAAATCTCAATCCACTTATCTGCTTTCTCAAGCACTTCAGTTCAGGATACTTCATGTTAAGCAAGTTTTGCTCTTACCAGACTCTGAGCCCTATTTCTCTTTTCCTCTTGCCCTCAAGTAGAGAAATTTTCTTATTTCCGGATTGATGCCTGAGTGTAAGGAGGATGCATGGTTATTGGTTAAAAATAAAAAAAAAAAAGAGGTGGGGGAAAACCTTGGGAAAGGGGCTGTGCCAGGAAAGAGCACAGTGTCATGTTAGTTCTTTCTTTATGCTTCTCTTCATGTTCTTTAGGTGTCAGTAGAAAGGGGCACAAGTCATCTTTTAGAGAAGAAACAGTTGTTGGGATGATGCTATCTCCATCCTTACACATATACCCTGGAAATTAGAGATATGCTAACAATGAGGTTGTTTGCTCTCTACTTCTATGCCAGCTCTGCAGAGGGTCCCTGGGCACTACTTTTGTGGGCACAACAGTAGTATTTCATACTCACAGCTCTTGTTACCTTATTCCTTTTTGTTAAAACATAGGCAAACCCATTACAGTTTCTAGTAAACTTCAAACCAATTCCTTAAGAATGAAGTCAAATATTAGAGTAGTTCACGTATAAACCTGGATTAACTTAGAATATCCAAACACATATTCAACTAAGAAGAAAATAAAACAGGTTATGAGAATAAAGTAGTCAGAATGGTACCTAGAAATTTCCCAGGTAGAGGTTCAGCCCTATGGTTCTGTGTGAACTATTTAGAGGCCTAAAGAAGAAGGCCTGGGGACATCAGAGGAAAATGCTTTTTTCCTTCTTAAGAGAATTTCTGGAAATTCCAAAGGAGAAAGAGCAGAAGGAGGAAAATTTGGACTAGACAACATAAATAACTCAGAAGTCCCAGCAAACGATGTTAGATTTGGTGGTTCAAACTCATAATTCTGTCTCCAAATGCCATTCCTGGGACCATGTGTGGAGCTATGTGTTAAAACTCAGCCTTTTCCCATCGCAATGGCCTTTTAGATTTAGATGTCACAACGAAGCAGAGTACAATCTGACACCATACCCGTTGTGACAATAGATTAACAACTATGCCACCCCTGCTCGATTGGATCCGGCTGGAGTTCAGTTAGTGGACAAACCATCTAACTCACCCCAAGGCTCTGGCGTAAGGGCATCCAGGGTGTTTGAGAACAGCTCTCACTTATCACCTAGTTATTCTGTTTCCCAAGCTGCTTAACTGCCCAGGAGTTGAACTGCATAATAAATACAAATTAAACTTGTACCTGTCCGGAATTTTCTTTACTATGAGCACTGGGGTGGAGCCCATTTAAGGGAACTAGCGTTCAAGGGAAGAAATAGTTATTGTATCATCATTGTGCACAAAAAACAGGGGGATGCAAATTCCTCACTTTACTGCTTTGTTCGGTCTGCTTCATTTCCTCTCATCCAGACTGTCTCTCTCTGTAACCTATTTTGTATTCTGCAGGTGGATCTAGCTCGTCTTCCCCAAAGAAAGAAAGCTAAATTGTTTTTAGATAAAAATGTCATCTGCCTTCCTCAAAATGGGAAATTCAATCATACAAATGACTGTACAAATGACTGTGGAGGCTGGTTCTCCATTTCCAATGTGGTGTCACTTAGAACGAGATGTTCTCCAGCAGCTGTTGTGCATTAGCAAGGAGGCTAAAAGCCCACACCTCAATCACAGCAGAGGACACCCAGAGCTGCTGCACCCTCCCTGCAACAAATCCCATCAGGCTGTAAAATCTTAAGAGTTAAAAGCAGCTAAGAGAGCAGACTGCATTTGGGAACTTCGGTGCAACAAGCCTGGAATGCAGGCCAGAGACATGAAATAGAAGCAGTGACTTGCTGCGTGGTCTGGGGACGAACAGCCCCTCTCCCAAATGAGAAATCTGTGAGGTTAAGGCACAGAGGGTCTGAGAGCCATAGGAGGGAAGGGCCACAAGGTTTAAGGTTTGGTTGACATGTCAGCTGGCTTTAACTACATTTCTGCCACCTCACTCTAATGGAGTATTTCCTGGGATTATTGCTCTTCTCTGATTTTTTTTTTTAGGTAAATTCTGAATATGTTTTTAAGATCCTTCTCTTTAAATTTTTTTTAAAAATCCTCATCTGAGGATATTGTTTTTATTGATTTTAGAAAGACAGGAAAGGGAAGAGAGAGACAAATATCAATGTGAGAAAGAAATATCAATCAGTTGCCTCCCATATGTACCCGACTAGGAATCAAAACCACAATCTAGGTATGTTCCTTCACCAGGAATTGAACCTGCAAATTTTTGGTGTATGGGATAATGCTCCAACTAACCGAGCCAACTGGCCATGGCTAAAATCCATCTTTTAGTAGATGCAATTTAAAGGCAATTTTTAGTTTACAAAATACTTACATTATTCAGACTCAAGACTAGAGGGAAAGGGGCTAATTATTAAAGACACCTTCCAATGGAAAAGGTTAGTGGGGACTTTCAGAAAATTTATTCTAATGTGCTTAGATAACTGTTTTCCCCACAAGCATGGGAACAATAAATGAAAGTGCATTAGCTTCATCTGGCATCCACAAAGGTGGTGAATGGAAGGGAAACTGTGTCCATTTGGGCCAGGACTCAGTGTGAGGAATTTTCATATACAGTTTCTTGTATATTCCTAGAAAACCCTGTGAGATAGGAATTATTATTTCTATTTTCACAGGTAAGGATATCGGGGCTGACAATATTTAAATTGCCCAAGTTTCTGCACAGACAGTGAGTGAACTAGAATTTGACCTGCCTGATTCTATGCTCTTTTTATTACATTTTTCAATGTGGGGTATATAACTTGAAGAAAATAGGAGATTTCAGTAAACCTTTCCCACCTTGGGCCTGCTCAATTTTTAGAGAAAAAATACTCTAAAAATTGGAGTATTATGCCTTCATGGAGCAAGTGACTTGTAACTCAAGAATGAAAGTTTCTGCCCTGGCTGGTGTGGCTCAGTGGATTGAGTGCTGGCCTGGGAACCAAAGGGTCACTGCTTCGATTCCCAGTTAGGGCACATGCCTGGGTTGCAGACCAGGCCCCCAGTGTGGGAGCAAGTGAAGCAACCATGTATTGATGTTTCTCTCCCTCTTTCTCCTTCTTTTCCCTTCTCTCTAAAAATAAATAAATAAAATCATAAAAAAAAGAAAAGAAAATTTCTCTCTTGTATTTCTGCTCCCACAACTTTCTTCCCTTTTCCTATCTGCATGAGCATGGAAATTTGTGATAGAGCAAGATAGAATCCAAGAAAAAAATGTGGTTATATCCGTTCAGAAAAATACTAAAGTGATAGTCCAGGAGATCCCATATAATTGCTTCCTTCATCAAAATTCACCCTTCCAGCCCTGGCCAGCTGGTTCAGTTGATTGGAGTGTCATCCCACCTACCAAAAATGTTGTAGGTTCAATCCCTGGTAAGGGCACATACCTGGGTTTTGGGTTTGAACCCCAGTCAGGGCGGGTACAGGAAGAAACTGATCGATATTTCTCTCACATTGATGCTTCTCTCTCTCTCCCTCCCCCTCCCCAATGTCTCTCAAATCAATAAACATATCCTTTGGTGAGGATTTAAAAAGAAGTCACCCTTCCAAAAAACAAATAATAATAAAAACAAATAATTAACACACACACATAAACATACACATACATGCCCCTCATAAAAATTCTGTGTGTGTCTCCTAGTCTGGCTGGTGAGCTCTTTAAGGAAAGAAATCTTAGGTCTTAGACCTCATCATGAACTGAAAACATCCTATGGGGACTGAATGGTGGTTTGGCTGGCTTGGCCACTGCTTAAATTGGTGGTGTGGGTCTGGAGGTTTGTCCTTCAGAGGCCAAGAGACACAGTAAGCCAGCTGACACTGCAGGAAAGATGTTGGGGGAAGGGTCCAAGGTGAGTCTGAAATTGATGGTGCAGAGCCTAGAGGTTTGAGTCTGTTGGAAGCAGAGATCTATGCAAGAGCAGGGTGGGAACAAGAATGAAGACAAACCCCCACCCACAACCGGCAACTCCCTTCCCCCAAGAGAAAGCATTTTGTCCTTTTCCTTTCTGTGAGAATAATCTGACTGGAACTCTTCCTGTTGCAAATGACACATTTTTTTCTTACCTCCATTTCCTGCCATGTTTTCTATTATCAATGTTATTCTAAATGTGACTTTCATGCTTTTACTTTTCCTACTTAGTTCTATGGTCATTTATCTGCCTCCTTTTCACAAAGTTCATTGAAAAAAACTATAATCTGTGGAAACAGAGCATTATTACCTATAAAGCAAAATGGAGGCACTCAGAACCTCGGCATCCAGATAACCCTCTGCACGTGGAGCCCAGTGGAAACCTGTCCTCTTGCACAAACACTCGCCCCTAGTGTTATACAAAGAAGAATCTGCCACAAGAACAGTTCCCCTGGGAAGTCCAGAGGCACTACTATAAACTTGCTTTGCAATACCTATGTAAGGGACACTGTGATTCAACCTTGAATAATAAAACATGGAAGAACAAAACATTGTTGGGCCTGCTGTTAACTTATAATAAAATTGATGCAATTCTCGAGATAAAAGTCAGAAAGTAGGTTCTTATCAAAAAGTGGGCTTGGGTTTCGATGGGAACCCTCTTGGGGTATATCTTCTGACCATTCACCCCTCCCTAGAGAAGCTTTTACTGGCCAATGCACTCACATTCTGCCAGGAGCAAAATAAATAAATACATAAAATAATTCTTGAAATAAATATACTCTGAAGGGAATAGCATGGAAACGGAAGAACAGTCTGTCAATCCTTCTATCTCCCCTGTGCCTATTTCTTCAGAAAATCAGAGAGGCATCTGTGACCAGGTCAGTTTCAGCAAGTCTATGTTCCATTTGAGGGGAAAACAAGAGGGTGATATTTTCTTCCCTCTACAGCTTTGGAGCTTGATTTGATCAAATATCTCAAGTCAATACAAGGCAGGTCAACCTCTAAGGCTCTTTAAGTCTAAAATGTGCCTGAGACAGGTCGCAGCAGGTTGAGCCAGAATTTCTAAATTTCTTCTTTTGAATTCAAGAAGCCTCCTGAGGTCTTTTCATTATGTTATTACACAGTCCCCTTAGAGGGTTTGTGGTTGGGTTAGTTAAAAGTAAATCTGACCATTGTCTCCCTTAATGTATCTGCTCTAGGCTGAGAGATTCTAACTTAATATTTATTGTGTTTCCAGATCCTTTTGATCTCTTGGAAATGGGAAGGCAGAGCTTCAATGCGGCAATCAAAGTGGGGAAGGTGATCACGTACATTCTAACATACACAGAGACTTCATAGTCTAGGTTGCTTATAAATCAAATAGATGTCATTTCATAAACATCTCCAAACAACTGTACCCTATTACGGAAATGGGAAGCAGCACTGTTAATAGGTATCTAAGGACTAACATCAATTTAACTTATAGGCACTTTGCAGCTACAGCAGTTGTGAACATGTCTGAATGTTAAGAAACACCGATTAGTATTAATATCATATAAGATTTTAAATGTGGCTAGCATGAAATTCCCAATCTGATGGACAGAGAAGCCTGTTGACAAAGATTTACTCTCTTTATTCCCTTGTCTAAAGAAATTTTCCACAATTTTGACAGTATTAACATTAGTTTCACAAAGATATTAAGGCATTTCTTGAATTTTCAGACTATAATACTCTCATGAAAAGAGAGAAAGTTGAACACTCATTTGACACTCAAAGACAGCACTGAAATGATACAGAGCAACTCCAGGAGCAGCAAGTGGAATGTGAAAATTGGGAGAAAAGACAGAGTGCAGATATGCAGACCATGATAATACAGAACAGCTGGGGAATGAGGGGCTGTTTCTCAGAGAAGCTGACAGCAGCCGTGACCTGAATAACAAGTGATGATGCTGGGACATGGCTCCACTTTCGTTTTCTTTCAACGTGAGTGTAAAGGATCAAAATAAAGGGAAATGAAACATATTGTTTGGAATTGCAAAGGTGTCTGATTTTAGCAACTTTCATGTGAACTCTGAATTCTGATTTCTTTCTATTTTCTTAATCACCATTAATTGCTTTTGCTACCCTGTGATAGGAAATGACTGGACTCAGAGTAAACAACTAAGGTTAGGATGAGTGGATTTTACTTGAATAATATCTATTATCTAGGATAGGTATATATTTTTAATATTTTTATTGAGGTATAATAGACAAATAAAAATTGTGTATATTTAAGGTATGCAACTTGAAGTTCTGACATATGTATACACTGTGAAAGGATCATCACAGTCAAGCTAGTAAAATACCCATTACCTCATACAGTCACCATTTTTTCTTTTGCTTTTAATGTGGCAAGAATACTTAACCAAATCTCAAGTATATAAACAGTATTGTCAACTATAGCCACCATGCTGTATATTAGATCTCCAGAACCCATTCACTACAAGGTGATATGGCAGTGCAGTGAGCAAAAGAAAGATGTTTTCAATAACTGGTATTAGGTAAATTGGATATCTATATAAAGAAAAAGAGCCTGTATGCTCCACATACAAAAATAAATTCTAAGAGGGTTGCAAATTCAAATGTGAAAGGTCAATTTTGAGAAAAGAACACAGTAGAGTATTTCAATAATAGTATATCATCCCAGGCCCCCCTTTGTTGTGTTCTGTAACAGTTGTGCTGTGGCAGGGGGTGGGGTGTTTGAGACTCTTTTTCTCCATTTTTGTCCTATCTGCTTTCTATTTTCTAGGAATGTTTTATGATTTTTGAACTGCTGATGACAGAATTTTAAAATTTCTTTCTTGTGCTGCTAAAGATTTATTCATTGTAAAATATGTAATTTTTATTTTTTAAAGATATTTGAGGTAGGAAGAGAGGTAAATGCATGTACACATTTCATCACTTTCCTCCAATTTCTAATTTTGATTCTTTGAATTTTCCTACATCATGGCTTTTATATTTCAGGGCAGTTCTCTATAGGTAGGTAATTTAATTATCTCTCAAGTTCTTATCCTGACCTCTTTGTTTTCCTAATCTTTAGTCTTCCCTCTTTGGCTCCCCAAATAAAGAAGACAGAGAGAAGGCAAATATGAAAATCAGATATCACTTTTACTTCAGTGCTCATCCACTGTGAAAAAAAGTTAATTTTGGTTGAAATTTCTGGCTAAAATAAAGCCCCTGCATTATTAGTGGATTCCTCCCGACCTGAATCCCAATGCATGGATACACAGGCACTTTCATTACCTTCAAATGACTAGAATATTTTGATGAAATTGTCTATTCAATAAGCCATCAAAACCAAAAGAAAATAGAATCAAATGAGTAACCTCTCTTAGGGAACTAATGTGAAATACTGAGAGAGTACAATCTCATGGAGAATACTGGAGTTTCCTAAATGGTTAATAAAGTGCAGAACGTCTTATCAAGAAATAATGTCTTAGGTTAGTTAGCCCATGATTTAAAGGAAAGATTTTAAAGAATCAGATTTTGAAAGGGGCACATTACTATTTTTTAAAATATATTTTATTGATTATGCTATTACAATTATCCCATTTTTCCCCCTTCACTCCCCTCCATCCTGCACACCCCCTCCCACCCACATTCCCCCCCTTTAGTTCATGTCCATATGTCATACATAAAAGTTCTTTGGCTTCTACATTTCCTATACTATTCTTACCTCCCCCTGTCTATTTTCTACCTACCATTTATGCTACTTATTCCCTGTACTTTTTCCCCCTCTCTCCCCCTCCCACTCCCCTGCTGATAACCCTACATGTGATATCCATTTCTGTGATTCTGTTCCTGTTCTAGTTGTTTGCTTAGTTTGTTTTTGTTTTTGTTTTAGGTGTGTTAATAATTGTGAGTTTGCTGTCATTTTATTGTACATGTTTTTTATCTTTTTCTTAAATTCCTTTAACACTTCATATAATAAGGGCTTGGTGATGATGAGCTGCTTTTACTTGACCTTATCTGAGAAGCACTTTATCTGCTCTTCCATCCTAAATGAAAGCTTTGCTAGATAGAGCAATCTTGGATGTAGGTCCTTGCCTTTCATGCTTGGAATACTTCTTTCCAGTCCCTTTTTGCCTGTACGGTTTCTTTTGAAAAATCAGCTGACAGTCTGATGGGAACTCCTTTGTAGGTAACTGTCTCCATTTCTCTTGCTGCTTTTAAGATTCTCTCCTTATCTTTCATCTTGGGTAATATAATTATGATGTGCCTTGGTGTGTTCCTGCTTGGGTCCAACTTCTTTGGGACTCTCTGAGCTTCCTGGACTTCCTGGAAGTCTATTTCCTCAGCCAGATTGGGGAAGTTCTCTTTCAGTACTTGTTCAAATAAGTTTTCCACTTGTTGCTCTTCCTGTTCTCCTTCTGGTACCCCTATAGTTTGGATGTTGGAACATTTAAAGATGTACTGGAGGTTCCTAAGTCTCTCATTTTTTTTGAATTCTTGTTTCTTCATTCTTTTCTTGTTGGATGTTTCTTTCTTCCTTCTGGTCCACTCCATTGATCTGAGTCCCAGTTTCTTTCCCATCACTGTTGGGTCCCTATACATTTTCCTTTATTTCACTTTGTATAGCCTTCATTTTTTCATCTAATTTGCAACCAAATTCAACCACTTCTCTGAGCATCCTGATTACCAGTGTTTTGAACTGTGCATCTGATAGGCTGGCTATCTCTTTGTCACCTAATTGTATTTTTTCTGGAGCTTTGATCTGTTCTCTCATTTGGGCCATTTTTTTTTTTTTTTTGGTCTTGATGTTCCTGTTACGTAGTAAAGGACAGAGCCTTAGGTGTTCACCTGGGCAGGGCAACTCACATTGCTGGATTGTGACACTGTATGTGAGGGAGGGGTCTGAGAGGGAACAATGCCACTGGCACAGCTCTCTGCCAGATTTCAGTCACTTCCCCCACAAGCTACCCACAAGCAAACTGGGCCCTTCTGGTGCTGATTCCCAGGTGAGTGGGCTTGTGTACATTCTAGGACCCTGTGGGTCTCTCCAACAACTCTCTTGTGAGGCTGGGAGTTTCTCCCACTGCTGCCTCAACCCCCATAGGTATTTTCAATCCGAGGTTTGAGGCTTTATTTCCCCGAGCTGGAGCCCTGGGTTGTGCAGTCTGTTTCACTCCCCAATACTTCCTCCTGGTTTAACTGCACGCGGATGTGGGACTGCCTGCTCCAACAGCCGCCACCTCGCCAGGTCTGCCAGCTGCTGCCTTGCCCGCCAGCCACAGCCTTGCCTGCCCCAGTCCTGCAGCCACCGCCTGGCTGAGAATCCTCTCTGCCAGGCTGCCCATCTCCACCCCTCCTACCAGTCTGGATGAATGTGTCTTCTTTAACTCTTTGGTTGTCAGACTTCCATACAGTTCCAATTTCCCTCAATTCTGGTTGTTTTTGTTTTGTTTTGTTTTTAAATTGTTGTCATCCTTTTGGTTGTGGGAGGAGGCATACTGTGTCTACCTATGCCTCCATCTAGGGGCACATTACTATTTAAATCAAAGATATACAACACATATACACACAAAAACACACACACCCAGTTAACTGTTCAACTCAGGAACAAAGTGTCAGAGTTGAACTAAATTTATAGTGGACTTATATGCTAAATGCATATAAGAGACTAGGGCATAAATTCAGTCCAGAGAGAGTAATAGCAACTGACATATAAGATGGGGAGAGGGGAGCCATTTCACATGTTCTTTCAGTAAAAAATATAGTGAAGGGGATTAGAGGAAAAGTGTTTCAGAGAAAGCCAAGGTCTTGCAAAACAAGCCAGGTGAAAAGAATATCAATTCTAATATACAAGGCAGGCATTCAAGGTGAAGGACCAGAGATTGTAATCCATCCTTTTCTGTGTCAAATTGAGTGCCATCCATACCATGCCAAGAAAACATTCTACATAGGGCTGTGAACTCAGTAGAAAATTAAGTAGCATCTATAAATTTTATTGAAGGGTAAACAGAGGCAGTCTGGCTTCCTCACTCAGATGTCTGAACAACTAAGGGAAGCAGTTTCCCCTAACCTTGAGAATGGACTCAATAAGCAGTATTCTCATAGCCTTGAGACTGGGTCCGATAAACTGTTCCCATAGCCTTGAGTGGGCTCACATGCGCAGAATCTTGCTGTATTACACAATATATTCTGACACCCTGCCAGCTTTGTCTATATGTTAGCATGTAAGGGAGCTGGGACTTCCTGCTGGGAGAGAGAGAGGACAGGTGACATGCAGTGTAACATGCAGAGACACCAGGGGGACATGCAGCTTGTAGCATGTGTGGATCATCCACCCTTGAATAAAGGCATGTCAGACATCCCCATGGCTCAATGAATATTTTTCCATTTTCCCAAATCCCATGAACCTATCAGGTTTTGAATGGTCACACACATTTATTCACTCTTTTTTCCAGAAAATTAAAGGCATTAAACTAGACCAGACCCAACATGGACCCTTACAACACCCCAGTGAACATTGCTCTAGAGTTAATTACGCTATCATTAATCATTTGCCCATTGTTTATAACCATCCAAGCATTTTTAATATAATTAGACTCTTATTCAAGCCAGTTTTAAATCCATTTTGCAAACAAGATTTGACAGGCTTGGATACAATGATCCATTGGCACCTACATCCATCAATTAGGTAGCATTCTCTGTCGTTCCTCATTGGAAGTGTTTCTGGTAGGATGTACCCTCTCTGCAGGTCCAGCTTTATGCTCAAAATAGTTCCTCTCTGCTCTAGTTGTTCACAAATTTTCTCTTCCTATAGCTGCACCATAACTTTTTAATCTGTTTCTAATCTGTTGACATAAGAACAACCAGATGACATGGACCCGAATCATACTTGTTTCCTAAAAACTGATTACACATCTGTTTTGTTCCTTATTCACTTTTTACCCACCACGCTCCTACCTTTGTTTCAGCAGTGTTCCCTAGTTCTCCACTGGAAGTAACTTGTATTATTTTAGCACAATTTAGGTCCTCATATAAGCTCTGTCCAGAAAAAGTCCAGCCATTGTTAATACAACAGTTTGTGTGACATCAATGTAACCTGGCAGCCAAGGCGGGTGGACTGGAATGCACATGTTTGAACAATGATGATTTCACTGTACTAGTGGGGGTGGTAGACACCATTGAGTGAACATGTGTGCTGTGTGGCTATCACATTGAAAATGACTGATTGAGGAGAGCAATGAGTCTGCATCAAATCTTGCATTAAGCTTGAACATTCCTCTGCGGGAACTAGTTGGATGATTCAGAAGATTTCTGGGGACAATGCAATGAGTGCAGCACAAATAAAAGTGTGGCACAAATGCCACAAAAGTGGTCGAGAACCTGTTGAGAGTGATCCATGTTCTGGAAGGTCTGCCACAAACAGAACACCTGAGAATGTTGAAAATGTACAGGCTGCAATCAACAAAGATCTGCAACTGACAATGCAAGAAACAGAATCTGATCTGGGGATTCCAAAACTACTGTGTCTGAGATTTTGATATAGTATTGTGGCATGAAACGTGTCATGGCAAAATTCCTTCATGGTTTCTGCTACCAGAGCAGAGGGAACATTGTATTGCAGTTGGGAGAACTGTGTGAGGTCCCAAGGTGCCTACTTTGAAGGGGACTGAGGCATCATTATCCTGTGTACAATGCTTCTTGTATCATCTTCAAAAAATGCCTCTATTTCGCATATTGTGTGGCTGAATACGTTCTGGACAGACCTTGTATGCTTGAATGTATGTCACAAACATTGCCATTTTGGATGTATTAAATGTTTTATAACATTCTCAAACTATATTTTGAAAAGAGCTATTTTTAAAAGAAATTTTTTATTGACTTTACAACAGATCCATACCTTCTTTTTCATAAGTTATAGCCCTGGCTGGCTGCGAACTGAAAGGTCACCACTTTGATTCCTGGTCAGGGCACATGCCTGGGTTGCAGGTTTTCCCTGGTTGGGATGCATGCATGAGGCAACTGATCAATGTTTCTCTCTCACATCGATGTTTCTCTCCCTCTTTCTCTCTCCCTTCCCCTCTCTCTAGAATCAATAAAAGAAACAATTTAAATGTTATTCATCTATGCATTTATTATGGGTTCTATTTTTATGGGTTCTACCTGTTTCTTTTCTCAGTTTTTATCTAATAAAACCTAAGTTTTATATATACATACTTTAGAATCAACTAGTTCTCCAGGGTTTGTAATGAAAGAGTAGGGCCCTGCCCCCACTCCAGCATTTACTTTTCCAAAAGACAACAGATTTCAACTCTTAGCTGAATATTTTGATAAATACCTTCACGACTCAAAATAATGTGCTTGAATTTCTACCACTGATTTTTGTTTTAGACATTATTTATTTTCTTTCCATTATGAAAGATGGGGGTTTTGCTTATTTTCTTTCCCTGTTCCTACCATATATGTTTTCACTTTCTTTGTCTCACCTTTCCAATATGATTTGTCATAATTTTTATTAGGTTAATATCAGGATTCATTATGTGAGTACTCTCCATAGCTGAAATAAATGGTAAATTCAAATAACTTTTCCTTTCCGCTTAACTTTAAATTTTCCCTGTTACCTCATTAATTATTAAACCCTTAAATATAAAAGATTCTAATGTCTCAGAGTTTGACCAAATTACATATTCCAAAGAAACTGAATTTTCAGGGTTAAATTTATTTGTAAGGGATTTGTAAGAAGGACAGAATGATGAACCAAATAGAAGTGAGCACTCTCACTTCTACTTTCTCTCTAGTATGCTTTCTAGTATCTTCTTAAACTATGACATTTCTTAACTGAGTTATCCTAGAAATAATTCAAAACTTTTCTTTCCTGACATAATTTGAAACTTTTTCCCTAAAATTCTTCTCACACACAAAATGCATTTGGATATTCTCAGTTTGTAGAACTGTTATTTTGAAAATATTCATTCCCTTAGTTGTACCCAAAGAATTGTTTTTAACCTGGCTTACAGTGGGGACATAATTCTGAGTCTCATGATGAATGCATTTTGCAATGTCTAGAGTAATCTGTGCGTGTGGAAGTAAAACTCCACTCAAGGGCATGCCAGTTTTTCTGGTAACTCCTAAAAATTATTTCATATATCAAGGAAGAGTGATTCTTTCTGGTTTTTCTTATTTCCTCATTTTGAATCTCAGTCTTTTTCATTTACAATCAACTCTTTGTTCCACCATTGAGCCAACTTATAATCCAGGGCTTTACTGGAAAGATTTACTAGTGTTTTTAAAGTATTCATAAAGATTTTTAGTTGGGAGTTCTTCCTTCCTCCATGCTGAGGTTGCTAAGTGACTGGGGAGGGAAGCTACGTTAGCATACACTGTGTGCCAGCACTTCTCTGTCTAGATGAATGTGAGTCTATTGGTACCACGAGGAATTTTATTGTTGGCATTTTTGCCATCTGCATGGATTTTGTACTCGTGCTGATTGCTTTTCTCAGCTTCAAATTTCAGCTTTCATTTCAAATTGGCAATGCAAAGATGTGAGTCACTGTGGCCTAACAGTATGAATAATAGCCCCTCAAATAGGATCTCTGGGCACTCTCTGCTTGAGCAGGGACTTTCCTTGCCACAATGGACATGTAGCCTATGCTATATGGGAAGTCAAGGGAAAGAGAGAAGTTTGAAAACCAGACAGTTTAGATTAGGGATCTTCTTTTAACTGGGGTTGTTACCTCGTAAGGAGAATGTTCTTAGCCCGGTGGTCTGTGAGTCAGTGCAGCTTTGTTGTCATTTTAAATAATTCAATTGAGTTTAAAACAGAGTATTTAACTCAATACATTGACTAAGCCCTCCAACCATCCTAGGACTGCACACTTAGGATACTGTGTGGGCATAAATATGAATATGAGCACTATGCCTGTGCTCATTCGGCTGACCAGGTAAACTCGAGCCTAAGTTAGAGACCTCTGTAGCTGTTCTCTTCTCATTCACAGTTGCCTTGGGGACACTGAGGTTGTCTGTGGGAACTGTTTGGAGTCCTGAAAGATGAAAAAAATACAGTGTAAGTCATATAGATAATTAACTTGTATCTCTTTTCAAAATGTCTTCAACTATTTCTAGAGCAGGGGAGAAAGTTCTATCTGAAGGCTCTGGTGGTCTATATTTATGGTATGCTTGGAGGTTCAGACTATTGCTGAAGTTACACTACATTAATGTCACTTGCAGTTAAATGACTATACACATAACTAGTTTTTCTTAGATCCTGTCATTTGCATGCAGATAATTTCTGCAGGAAATGTGCCATATTCAAAATCAGCCTTTAGCCTTCATAAATCCTATAGACATATTTCTAAGGGCAGGAGTCACTTTTCCAGAATTTGAAAATATCACGAAGGTATAACATTTTCTTCCAAAATTCACCTTTTATGTATACGTTGGCTCATATTCTGAAAACAGATTAAAAATATATTGTTTACCCAACTGACATTAGTAGGAAGGTTTCCAACATATACATTATTCTTTATTTCTTTTTTTTTTTTTTTGTATACTAAACAAGTTGAAATCTTGCTGGGGGCTTTCTCTTTCAATTTCGGTTGATCCACCTAATTCTCACTATGGCTTGGTGGTTTCCTGATTAGCCCAGCAGCCATTACCATGTACCACACAGCCTTTTCATAACAGCCTGTGTCTAAAATACATTCATTCTATTGTGCACCCAACAGGCCTCATGGATTTTTATTTATTCAACTTTTTTAACCATAAATTATAATTATTTTTCTTTTGCTAAAATTATATCAAATTTCACCACTGGGAGCCCCTTCATGATGGTTCCAGTTTTCTTTTAATATACTTCTATAAATTTTTGACTGCTTATTTATTCTTTGGCAAAACAACTTGTACTTTACCTGTTCTAGATCTAGAATCAGCTTTTTTTTCCAATTAGCCTTGATTCCTGTTAGTGGGAAATAATACAGAAACCAGGAGCTGGATGCTAGACTTACTTACTGATACATTCATTGATACTGGTCATTCATTCTTAGTGAAACATGCTAGAAATTACACATATTTTAACATCATCAATTCCCTTTAAAATTTCCAACTCAAATATAACATCACAGTATTTTTTCTTAATTCCTTTGTTTATATTTATATTTCTTTTTCTTCACACTGAAAATTATTGTTTGTATTTCTACACATATATATGTATATAAATGTATAATAATTTCAGAATTACAATGCCAATATTACTCCAAATAAAATAAAAGTGAGGTTTAAAATTTCTTTGCAATTTTTTTCACCCTGTAAGGGTTTTATGCACAAAAGCACTTACACAATTCTTCTGTTAGGTATTGATTTGATATATAGTTAAATTCATTTATTTCACTTTATTTCCAATTTCAGGGTTTTCTTTTTTTATTCAATTTTATTTTTGAGTATGTAAAACATTTACCTGGTTCAGAAGTCAAAATAAGTGAGGTATATTAGAGAAATCTCACTTGTATCTCTATCCTCTCCAACCCTTATTTTCCCCATTAAAAGTCATTTTTTAGTTTCTGACTTGTGCTAGCTCCCTATTAGTAAGCAAATGTGTATATCTTTTTATGCAAAATGTAGCACAGTACATATACACCCTGTTTTGTAACATTTTTTCTTGACAATATATCCTGGAGATCACTTTATATGTGTTACCATTGATCTTCTTAACTCTTTTTTAATAGTGAGATAAATAATTCTTTTCCCTATGTATGTATGATAGTTATGCAATCAGTCCCCTATTAATGGACATCTGAATTGTTCCCAATCTTTTGAGATTAAAAATAATGCAGCAATAAATAACCTTGTACATATGTTCTACGTTTGTGGAGGAGTATCTTCAGTATAGATTTCTTTTTTAAATTTATTGTGGTGACACTGGTTAATAACATTATATAGGTTTCAAGTGTATAATTCTGTAATACATCAAGTGTACATTATATTGTGTGTTCACAGCCCAAAGCCAAGTGTCCTTCCATCACCATTTATCCCTCTGTTTACCCTCCTCTTCCTCTCCCTACCCCACGTCCCCTCTGGTAATCATACTGTTATCTGTGTCTACAGGTTGCTTTTTTCTTAATCCCTTCACCTTTTTCATCCAGCCTACCCCTCCTTTTCATCCAGTCTGTTTCAGGATAGATTTCTTAAAGTGCATTGACAAATCCTTGTCCATAAAGATTGTAACATTTGCACTTCCATAAGTAATGTATAAGAATGCCTATTTCTCCAAAGCTTTGTCCATAGCACATGTTGTCAACTTGTGAATTGTTGTCTAATGTGTAAAAATAAAAATCTGTTTTGAGTATCTACTCAAAATGGAGTTAGATTGAGCATCTTCAGGTCTATTTCCCACAGTTCCCAATACATACACACTGAAAACACACACACTCATGCACTGTCCCCTCCCACATGTACCCAGATTAGGCGGCTCTAAAAATGGGCAAATTAGGCTTGGTTAGTGTGGCTCAGTTGGTTGTAACATCATCCTGGTTTCAATTCACAGTCAGGGCACATGCCTGGGTTGAGGGTTTGACCCCTGGTTGAGGTGCATAGGAGAGGTAACCAATCAATGTTCCTCGCATTGATGTTTCTCTACCCCCTCTCTCTCCCTCCCTTCTCCTCTCTCTAAAGTCAATAAACATGTCCTCAAGTGAGGGGACACTATATATATATATATATATATATATATATATATATATATATATTCTCCAGAGCAATTAAATGACTGTTTACATTCAGAAAGCAAAAATATTCACTCTCCAAGGATAACCAGTCATTAGAGAAAATCCTCTAACAGGACAGAGAGATTAAAACAAGGAAACAAAAAAATGCTACTTGTAAGACACAGACTCTTCAGGGAGGAAAAAATTCAAAAAAGTGTGTGAGTGTATGTGTGTGTGTGACAATTCTTTTGGAATCTCACTTCATATGCTTTATAATAAAAGCATTCAGGTTAACAAAGAGAGTAAGAATTAACCATAGCACATACCTGCATCATAACTAGGAAACTGAGAAAACTATAAACTTCAATTTACGTATAAGTAAAGTAACAAGTATCCAAGAGAAGCACCATCAGCTTCAGATAACACAAAAGACTTCATCATCAAGCAAGGATCACGTAAAAGAGAAAAGTTCACCTCAGAAAGGTGAGAGTCCTGCTTGCGTGGGAAAATACTAAGAGCAAATCTGAGGCCTGACTATTAGGAAGCTAAAAGAAAGGGGTTGGGAAGTGTTTTTAACCACAGGTATCAGTCTTGAAAGAGCACCATTTCTGGTCCAGAAGGGCAAAGGAGAAAGTTGCTAAATATAAGGACCTATTATAATAAGATACAAGTTAGAAACATATAGATTTTTTAAAAGCAAAATCCAAGGGATGTTTATTGTATCAACAAAAGAAGCTGATCTTGAATTATGAAACAAAGTAAGCCACCAAATCATTTCTTCCTTGCTATAGGGTTGTTTATTATTTCTGTACCCAGAAAACACAATACAAATAGTCATGAAAAAAGACCTTAGGATCCATGCAAAGTTACTATGGGGAAAAAATGACAAAATTTTACTGCAGATGAAAACACTGGAAAATGAGCAAAGCAAAATAAAAAACAAAAGTATGAAACAGAAGAAAACTGAAACAAAATATCCTCCCAAATATAATCACAAAAGCAATCAGATGTGAAGGAACACCACAAATCAGAAATAAAAATTCAGAATTGAAATGAACAAGTAATAGGATGATATGAAATAGAATCTGAATAAACCCAGGGTAATTTTTTAAGGCAATTTTTTTTTCAATAATGAAGACTAAATTCACTGTGCCTAGGAAAAATGTGTAGGATCAAGTGTAAGGGTCATAGAGGATAGAAATGAAAAGAGCTCAAAAAATCAAAAGAAAGTATAGATATTGAAAACAGGAAAAGATTTAAAGTATGGGTAATTGAAGTTCCAAAGATAAAATACATTACAATGGAATAGAACTATATTTAAATATATAATTCAAAAGTTTTCTGAAGTATAAAATCCTGAATCTATGTATAAAGGAATCTAC
Organism: Phyllostomus discolor; assembly: GCF_004126475.2. Lineage (NCBI taxonomy): Eukaryota > Metazoa > Chordata > Mammalia > Chiroptera > Phyllostomidae > Phyllostomus > Phyllostomus discolor. Next base: position 72,221,282 of record NC_040905.2, on the reverse strand, counting down.
TGTGTGCCTGGGGAAAATGTCCCAGGTAGTCAACTTCAAGGCATAGATTAGTAAAACTCTTGGACCTTAGGAAATAAACCCTTTGGGTTTTCCAGTCACTTACCAAAGAAAAGAAAGTTGAGGTCAAAATTCTTAACAGCAATAAACAAAGCAAGACAGTAGCAGAGAAACATTTTCAAGAAACTTAAGGAAAATATAAACGAAAGATTTTGTGTCCAGCTAAGCTATCAGTCAAGTTTGAAGTCTGTACAAAAACAAATTTTAAATTGCAACCATTCAGGGAATATTTTTGGTGGATTCAAGATGGTCACAGATTCTTTTGACACTCCTCTCATTGACAGGTGAGTTCTAAGTCCTGTTTTCTTGACTCTGGGCTCCATGACCACTTTGACCAATAGAATATTGTGGAAATCATGCTGTGTTCATTTCTAAGTCCAGGCCTTAAGAAACTGTGCCCTGGCTGGTGTGGCTCAGTATCTCTTACACATTGATGTTTCTCTCCCTATTTTTCCCTCCCTCCTCTCTCTCTAAAAATAAATAAATAAAATCTTTAAAAAAGAAATTGACAGTTTCTACTTTCTATTTCTGGAAAAACTAGTCCTTTTTGCTCTAGAGCCACAATGTAAGAAGTCCACCACCGTGTTGGGAACAGCACGTGAAGAGGCCCTGAGGCCATATGAAGAAAGAGAGGCTGAGTCCAGCAGTGCAGCCATCCCTGTCAAGGCACTAGCCATGTGAGCAAAGCCATTTTGGACCTTCAGAAACTAGTTCAGTTGCCAGATGAATATGTCAGAGTGACAATAGTGAATACCACGTGGAGCTGAAGAATCACCCAGCCCAGCTCCATCTGAATCCTTGGTCTATATAACCATGAGATAAAATAAAATTATGAAGATTTTTAAATTACTAGGTTTGGGAGAACTTTCTTATGCAAAAATTAGTTAATGAGAAAAAATATAAAACTCTTTTTAAAGAATCTATAGGTAATGAGTTTCATTTAACTAAAAGATAGTTGCAGAAATTTCAGTTAAAGAACAGGTGGTGAGTTTTACAAAGGTTTAATTGAATATTTAAGACTAAAACAAGCTGAGAATATGTAAAATAGTATAAAATGTTATATGTCTGATAAATAGAAAAAAAACTAAAACAAATGTGAGGAAAAAGGGAGAGAGACAAAGTAGAAAAGCTTGTTAGTGCTGGAGAAGGAAGTGATGGCAGTCAAAAGCATATCCTGGGAAGTCTTTATAAATAGAAGCTTAAGTAAAAAAAGGGGGGATTAAGGTTACTCTCTAAGGTATTAATATAGAGGCTACATGTAGGCACTTTGGCCTGCAACCTCAACTTGGTCCTCAGACAACAGCCATGATCACCCACTAGCCATGGGAATGAATAAGCCTTCAGAAGATTCTAGCCTCCAGACTCCAAATCTTGTATCTGAAACTTTTGACACAGTGGAGCAAAGACAAGTCACGTCCACTCACAGAACTATAAGAGATAACAAAGGATTATGACTGTTTTCAGGCAGGCCTCTACAGTGAGCCTGACTCAGAAAGACTTAACTTGTCCCTAAGAGATATGCAAAGACTGTGCTGACCTTTTTAGGAGTCAAGTCAAGAAAAAAAGATGCACTAGTTAGCTTCTTATAGCTTAACAAATCATCATGCTGCTCACTTGATCATAACAGTTTTGGTTGCAAGTTTCAGAAAACTCAACCAAAGTAGCTTATACAAACAAGGTATTTATTCCTTCATCTGTCTGAAAGATCCATGTGGACCCAGCTGCAGATATGGTTGATTTAAGGAAATAAAACAATGTCATCAGGACTCAGTGTCTCTCCAACTTTCTGTGGCTCTGCTTTTTCCCTGTTTCTTTATTCCTAACTTCCAGGGGGTGATAAAATGGCTACCAATAATTGCAGGCCAACAACCTTCCAGATTTAAGTCTGACAGAAAAAAATATACCTTCTTCTCAGTCGATGCAACCAAAAAGTATGATTACATTATATTAGCTCTGATTGGTTGTGTGTCCATCTCTGAACCAATTACTACAGATTGAATGCAGTGTTCCAGTTGGCCAGGTGAGTCAAATGAATTTCCTTGAGGCACATGAAATAAAAATGGAGATGATGATCTAAGAGGATATCAAGATTTAGTGACCAAAGAAGGATAGGTAAGTGTGTAAAAATAACAACTGTACAGCAAAGTTAAATGAAATGCATATAACATATAGGGAATGGATACACTGAAATTTTCTAGTACACACTAGCAAAACATCTTTTATAATTTCTTTCCTCTTACCTGCCTCAATCCAACAAAGAAGTACAGAGCGTATACTGTCTATAGAGGTTGTTTAGTAATTCCATTTCCAAAGACATTATTTCCCCTCAATTTTCTTGAGTCTTAGTTTTCTATGATTAGTTCACTTTTCTTTTTATTTTTTTAATTTCTATTGTATTTTTGCATTACCATTTATTCCCCTTACACCCCCTCCCCCTGCAACCACCCACTCTTGTCCATGTTCAAGAGTTCTTTTTCCTTTTTGTTTGATCCCTCTGTCCCCTAACCCCTCCATAGATGTTATGCTAAGTGAAATAAGCCAGTCAGAGAAAGACAAACACCATATGATTTCACTCATATGTGAAATCTAATGAACAAACTGAACTAACAAGCAAAGTAGGGACAGACTCCCCTCAATTTTTTAAAGCTATTTACAAAAAGTGTAATTCTACTACTTCCATTTTTAGATACACCAAGAAAGACTACATGTATAAGGTGTGTCCAGAAAAAGTCCAGCCATTGTTAATGTAACAAGAATAGTTTGTGTGACATTGATGTAACCAGGCAGACAAGGAAAGTGGACTAGAATGTACGTGCACAAACAATGATGACTTCACTGTACTAGTCAGTGGGGGCAGTAGATGCCACTGAGTGATCAAGCATACTGTGTGGCCATTGCATTCAAAATGACTGAGTGAGTAGAGCAATGAATCTGAATCAAATTTTGTGTTGAGCTTGAAGATTCCTCTATGGAAACTATTTGGGTGATTCAGAAGTACACAGATTCATCACCACAACATGCCTGCTCATGCATCACGTCTTGTGCAGAATTTTTGGGTAAGACATTAAATCACCCAGGTGACTCAGCTCCTCTACAGCCCAGATTTGGTTCCCTGTGACTTCTGGCTTTTCCCAAAACTAAAATCAGTTTTGAAAGGGAAAAGGCTTCAGACTGTCAACGAGATTCAGGAAAATATGACAGGGCAGCTGGTGGTGATAGGAACTGTGTGAGGTCCCAAGGTGACTACTTTGAAGGGGACAGAGACTTCATTGTCCTATGTACAATATTTATTGTATCGTGTATCTTCTTCAATAAATGCCTCTATTTTTCATATTACACGGTTGGATACTCTGGACATACCTCATAAATCAGGACTCATTTGTCCTTTATATACACTACATATATAACAAAGTAAAACAAAATGCACAAGGGATGATGGTTAATCTTGCCTCAGAATAAACACACTGGAATGGAGCTCTTTGCATTTCCTTCTCCTGCCCCCCACCCTGAACCAGTACACAAATACATGTGTACTACTTAAACAGGTAGTATGGCCATTCCTCCCAAAAACTATTTCATGTGGATTTTATAAAAAATATATTAACACTTCTGACTTCCAGTCAAGATGGCAGCACAGGTAAACATGGCATACTTCCTCATACAACCACATCAAAATTACAACTAAACTACAGAACAACCATCACTCAGAACCATAAGAAGTAAAGATGAATGGAAGTCTGACAACTACAGGATTAAAGAAACCACATCCATCTGGAATGGCAGGAGGGGCAGAGGTGCAGAATGGGCTGATCTCACATCCATGTGTGGTGAATAAAAATTCAGGAGGAATATCTCAGGAGCAAGGAGACACAGCCCCACAACTGGACCCCAGCTCAGGGTTCCAGTGCCAGGAAAATAAATCCCCATAACTTCTGACTACAAAAACCAGCATGGATTGAGTTGGTGAAAGAAACTTCTGGAGTTCCAAGCAGTTCTCCTTAAAAACCAATACCCGGACTTACTCAGACTCATTCCCTCTGAGCTCCAGCACTAGGGTAGCAGCTTGAAAGGCACAGTGGCATATAGGAAGGAACTGAAGTGTCTGGCATTATGGCAAGAATTGGAGGACAGCTTTCCCCCAGGCAGAAAGGCAGGCAGAAACAGTTGTCCCTTTTCAGAACACTCCTCCCACAGATCACAGGTGGATGCCATATCTGAGACCCCATCAACCTGGCTAACACTGTTTGCACACCCCTGGTGATTCCCTGAGAATCCATCCCACCCACCTTATGGGCCTACCCAAGCTGTTAACAGTGACTTTTCCATATAAATGGCTGGTCTTAACTCATGCTTCACAAATTCCTAAATACTTTCAAACAAGCAGCAACCAGTCTCAGAGAGGCCCCAGCCTTGTCCTTCTTGCTAACTGGCCCCTAGGCAATAGCAGCAGCCTGCCTAGATTCACAGCTTGGCTTAGCCTGCGAATCTCCAAGCCCAGCACAAGAGGTGGCTGTCTCACATTGCTTTACAGTTCATGCTAGGTGGCCCTGGGAAAAATACAGGTGGGGAGCTCACCTTGGCTGGCACCACCCAGGAAACCCAGAACCTGCATACCTAGTAGATAGCTACAGACCACTTCAGAGTACCACCACCCTGCCCCTGCACAGCTGATCCTCCATGGAGGGCAGAAGGTGGTGGTCAGTGGTCATAGCCAGTCCTTCCAGCTGACTGGCCTGGATAAATCCTTTCCATTTATCTGTCAACAGCAATCAAGGCTCAAGGACAAGAGGAGGGTGTACTCAGCCCACATGATGGCTATACCTTGAGTACCCAGTTTGGGTGATAGGGGAGGCTGTGTCACTGGACCCTACAGGTCACCTACTACATTAGGCCATGCTACCAAGACAAGGAGTCATAACAGCTTTATCTAACACATAGAAAGAATACAAGGAAGCTGTTAAAATGAGGAGACAAAGAAACATGGCCCAAATAAAAGGATAAATCAAAACTCCAGAAAAAGAACCGAACAAAGTAGAGATAAGAAGTCTAACAGATGCAGAGTTCAAAACACTGGTTATCAGGATGCTCAAGGAACTTAGTGAGGACCTCAACAACATAAAAAAGTTCCAGTCAGAAACAAAGGATACACTAACTGAAATAAAGAACAATTTACAGGGAAACACAATAGAGCGGATGAAGCCAAGACTTAAGTCAATGATTTGGAACATGAGGAAGCAAGAAAAAAAATCCAATCCAGACAACAAGAAGAAAAAAGAATCCCCCCAAACTGAGGACAGTGCAAGCAGCATCTGGAGCAACTTCAAGTGGTTCGAACATTTGCATCAAAGGGGTGCCAGAAAGAGAAGAGAAAGAGCAAGAAATTGGAAACCTATTTGAAAAAATAATGAAAGAAAACTTCCCTAATTTGGTGAAGGAAATAGACGTACAAGTCCAGGAAGCACAGAGAGTCCAAAACAAGGTGGACCCAAGGAGGTCCACACAAAGACACATCATAGTTAAAATGCCAAAGATTAAAGGTAAAGAAAGAATCTTAAAAGCAGCAAGAGAAAAGCAGTTAGTTACTTAAAGGGGAGTCCCTATAGGACTGTCAGCTGATTTCTCAAAAGAAACTTTGCAGGCTAGAAGGGATTGGCAAGAAGTATTCAAAGTCATGAAAAGTAGGGACCTATAGCCAAGATTGCTTTACCCAGCAAAGATATCATTGAGAATTGAAGGGCAGATCGACTGCTTCCCACACAAGAAGCAACTAAAGAAGTTCATCACTACCAAACCATTATTATATGAAATATTAAAGGAACTTATTTAAGAGGAAGAAGATCGAAACTATGAACAATAAAATGGCAATACATACATATCTATCAACAGTTGAATCTAAAAACCAAACTAAGCCAACAAGAAGAACAGACATAGAATCATGGATATAGAGAACATTTTAATGGTTGCCAGATGGGGGTGTGTGGGGGAATGAGTGAAGAGGTGAGAGGATTAAGAAGTACAAAATAGCCATGGAGATTTAAAGTACAGTATAGGAAACGGAGTAGCCAAAGAACTTATATGCAGGACCCATGGACATGAACAATGGTGTGGGGATTGCTTGAGGGAGTGGGGGCTGCTGAGTGGAGGAGGGCAAAGGGCGAAAATTGGGATAGCTGTAATAGTGTAATCAATAAAATATAATTAAAATATATTTACAAAATATCCTATTTAATTACCTAGACTTTTAAATGTAGCAGGCACCTCAGAACATCTAGAAAGATTAGATGCTCAAAAAAGCACTTGTGAACTATATATACAGTATTGAGGAATAAAATGCACATAGAAAACATTTGTTATTATGTGAAAATGTCCCCCAAATAATGGCCAGTCTAGCATAGAACCTTTTCCTCTCCTTCTCACATAAGCAACATTCTAACTCTTCTCTCTCATACCACTCCTGGCTATTTCTTGTCTGAGTGTATAACCTTCTTGTGGCTGATGTTAACAATAATCAGTGACCTGCTGGGAGCATTGCCTGATTTTGTGCTTAGTTCCCCTTCCCAATTCTTGGCCTTTATTTGATGTCCCACCATCAACTTTGTAGTCCTTCTACAAGACTTCATTCACTGTTTTGGTTCCAAGCTAAATTCCAACTTTGGTTATACCACCACAATAGAAATCTCTATGGACTTTAAATTTCCCCAAGTCTCAGCCAATATGCTCATTTAGTTTTCTTTTTTAAAAGTTGAGGCTGAATTCCAGTGTAAATATAGAATTGGGTTAGTCCTTGAAGGCTACCAAATGGATTTGACTTGAAGAGTCTTATTATAAAATTCACTCAACCAGGCCTCCATGTCTCTGATATTCTAACTATATAGGAGGATGAGAGGAAACCATAAGTGTAACTTCAATGACACTTTTTATTTTAACAGCAAGAATATCAAAAAGGAATATGAAAATTTAAAAGTTCTTATGTTCATCACACATAATCTTTTCTCCTAAGAATCTGCTTTATGTGGCTAAATTTTTATTGGCAACATTGTGTACCTCAATTCAACAGAGTGCTTATTTAAGAGAAAAGAGTGGTTTAATGTTAATTTTCAATCATTTGTAATAATTTCCATACTATTACTTTGTGAGTCAAAACATTTTTTTTATCCCTTCAAAGGTTTTTCTGTTAGTTATGTAATCACACTTAAAAATTTTTCTAGCCCAGTCCCATTTTTGAAGTTGTTTACTAATAGATCATGGGATGCTTTATCACACATACAGGGAATACTAGGCAAGGAGTCTCTTATCTAAGTGGCACAGTATTTCTAAAATATCTACCTACTTCTGAACTGCAAATATGCTTTGTTCAGTACAGTGATATAAATATGATTATAGAGCAGTCAAAGAGTCAAATTTATTGCATTATTCTTTAGGGACTGAATAAAATGCTATCACAGAAATGTGTTTAGAAATGATTTGTTTCTTTTTATAATTACATTTTTAGTACATATTTTTCTGAAAATTTTTCTGGACACATTTTACCAGCATTTAATTATTAACTTTTTGTTATCAGAAGATTGTTTCTTCATCTGCTATGTAAGAATACCAAAGAACTGTTAGTTAGACAAACTGAGACTTTGGAGTTTTACACTTAAACTACACAATATTCTATTTTAGGAAGGCTATGACAAGAAAGGTAGGTTTATATACTGATCAATTTCCTGATGTTATTTATGCTTCACAAAAATAGAAAAAAGGGTTCAGCTCTAGAGAGAGTGATCCCTTTCATTTCCTCGTTAACAAAACCAAAGGAAGATTTGAAATTGAATATAATTCTACATAGCTGAGAAACACACACATATTCAAGATGTATCGTTATTATTATTGCTGATGCATTCTGGGTTAGACTACTTTTTGTTCTCCACTTGTTGGTTGCCCATAAAGTGGGACATGTAGTATTGCCCCCAGACACACACCATATGGCTGCCATATTGAACAGGAACTCTACCAAGTCCTGAAGTATAACTGAGAAGTGTTGTTTTGGTTAAGTAGGCCTCTTGTTTCAATACTCTCTAGAACTGATATTTTATTTGGTGGATCCAGTGATCCCATAAACCTAGGTTAGACGGAAACCAGAAAATGTGTCTTACTTTGACCATCAAACATTTCTGAGTGTAAGTGTCAGAGAGGAATTGTATAACAAAGACTAATGGCCTCTCCTGGCTCTCCTAGTGAGTCTGTTTCTTTCCTTGCCCCATTTCAGTTAGCATTGAGAGGAACTTGGAAGACACTTGATTATCCCCATATTCATTCTCCTTTGTTCCTTTTAATTAAAAAATACCTTAAGTTTAGTTGAGAACATTGCTGCCCAACTAGAGATTATATTTCTCAATGTGCCTTATAGCTGTGTTAGGCCAAACAAGAGTCAAGTCATTGGGTGGGATGGGAACATAACATGTGTGAATTCTGGTCATGTCCATAAAAAGAATCCCCTTCACTTGGCTCCCTCTCCTCCCTTCTCACCAATTGGGGGAAATGGCAACAACAAGGGGAGATGCCTTAGACCTAGAGGTAGACACTACACACTAAGGATAGTTGAGCCAACCCAGCAGCCTGGTCTGACTGTGAGCATACAGAGCAGAGCTACCCCTTTAGTCACAGAGATTGCTTACTTCTGGGTTGTTACCTGAAAAGGAAAGAAACTTTTAATTTAAGTGACTATATTTTGGAGTCTCTTTGTTACTGCAGCTTATGTCTTCATTAATGGAACAACTCATAAAACCTCAACTGCTGTATGAACCAGCATAATCATCATTGTTTTCATTGTCCTAATGATATAGCATCACCTGATGCCTTCACTAATAAACTGTTCATATCAAGATTACTTTACCAAAAAGTTAACAAAGACAACATACAGCATAGGTGAGATCCAGTCCATGGTGCAGGATACAATGACAATAGTATGTTTATATCCTGAATGGCATTCTAATGTTGAGCAATGGGCATGTGCAGATTGACATCTCTTTTACCAAGGCCAGTATCAGAGAGAAGATGACATGCCCACAGATCCTTTGGAAAAGGCAAGAGTGTGATCAGGAACAGGGCGTGGAGAGATGCAGTTAAAGTATGTAACCACAAGTTGTATCTCTCTTGGAAACACATTTTCTGTTAAGTAACTGGTACTAAAATAAATTCTAAAACTAAAACTGACAGTTTCAGTGAAACTTGAGGGCAAATATACCAACCACAGAGGGCAAAAAGGCAGAGTAACATGCATCATCCAATTAAGGAATTTACGGAAAATCCATCCGCTGCTCAGACTGTGAAGGCTCAGGCCTGTTCTCTGCCACAACTCCTTTTTTATCCTCAAGAGAGAAGGCTGGCTAAGCAGAGACTCAGAGCAGCTGCAGGCTGACAGGAATTCCTGGCAGTCAAGTTGTCTTTAGGTTTCTGTGTCACATGAATTCTATTTCCAAGGACTTTTAATGCACAATATAATATACTAGAATACTTGTTTTATTCACTAGTCCTGCTTAGCTACATACAGGAGTTTATTCTGGGTCTTAGAAGTTTCACAGACGTGTGTATTCCTTTTTACAATCTGGTAAAAAGACCAGTGTGAGGATTTTTCCTTGGAAGAGAAAACAGCCTCCAGTACCTGAGACCTTTCTGCCACAAATGTACCCTCTCCTGAGGAGCTCAAATCTCTTCTCCAAATATATGAATATGTAAAGAGGTTCCTGTCTTTCATGGCTGAATGCATGCGGCATGTACTGCTGAAAATCCCTGATAAATAGACTTAATTACCACAGCAATGTGCCCAAAAGCACTCACATAGTAACAAATCAAATGATGTTATAAAACCCTGCAACAATCTTTCTTGCCCACAGATCTTGAGAAATACAAGGTATTAATCTTCAATGAGGTATTAATCTTCAATGCTCATTTTTACAATTCACATTAATGAAAATTATCATATTCCTGCAAATTCAGTGAAATTAGTACTACTGTGACCTCTCTACTGTGTATCATATATTGCCTCCTGTCACTCTTGAGGGTAAGGCACTGTGACAGTTCTCCTCAAGGTGAATACCTTCACCATTTACACCATAAAATGAACTGTTACTTCCCAGTAGGTGTTGGTTTGAATATGAAGAATAATGCCCATTGGTCCTTTTATGAAACTTAAGGTAGCTGAGGAGCAAGATACAAATATGACAAGTACAAGACTTTTTCAGAAATTTCAAGGCCAAATGTAATTAGCTGCTAAAAATAGAATGAGTGGTCTAAAAATATAATAAAAATTCTTAAAGCACCCAGCTGTGGGCCAAGTACTTTTCATTTACTGTCTCACCCAATCTGCTCCATAGCCTCTGGAGTCTTATTCCCACTTGGAGTAACTAATGTTTAGAGAGGTAACACAATATGTTTAAATTCATGCAATTAGTAAATGAGGGTATGAGACTGGAATCCAGACCTGTCTTCTCCAAAGACTTGAGCACAGTGAGCCAATCAGGCTTTTGAGGGGAGAAGTGACTAACCTGAGCAGAGTTTTAGAGGAAAGAGTATTTGGCCAAGGGAAGAACAAGGGCCTTCAGGTCAGGTCTGAAGGGAACAAAGGACTGGAATGGTGGAAGCCTAAGGCTTGCCTGCCTGTCTCAGTCCCAGGGAGTGACTACTTCTTTCTTTTGTAACAACACACAGAGAGATAAGCAGTTAGTGGTCTCTGCCATACTCACTTTCCACTTTTACATTTGCCCTCTCTTTCACTGGTAGTTTAATTATATGAGTTAATTTGGGGGACAGAAAAATCTGCATTCTATAATTCAAATTAAAAGCCCTCAATTTCTTTTTGTAGAAGGGCATCTGGATATTAGCATTTCCAAGTGTGCCTAGCAGCCAAGAAGTAGATAAACACATTGGAAAGTTGACTTTTCATTATGTCCTTGAGCATATCATTGCAATGGAAACTTTAGTCCAATTAGGGCTTATACCACAGACCTATGATTCCAAAAAAAGCTATGAAATTTGTAAAGAAGATTCTGTTTTAAACCTGCTGGAAATATCAAGCTGGTATCTCCTAGGGTTTCCAAGATACAGTTGTCTCCAAATTGGCCCTCTGTGTTGTGCCCTAGGGCAGCACAGCAGTGTTGCAATTGTGTCTAATTAACCTCCTGCTAAACACAAAATGTCAGAAAGGAAAATCACCAAACTAGAGCGAGGTGCTGGATTGTTGTTATTTTCAACAAGGATAGAACTAGCTATTTTAGATTTTGAGGCAACTACTCTGAAATTTAGCAGGATATTAGGACATTCCTATTAGGATATTTGCATGTCAAAGATGAGATTTGAATAGGTCTTAACTTTGATGAGGTCATATTTTAAAACCAGGAGCAGAGAAAGACAGATTAGTATAGCTGAATATTAATTTTTAACCAAGTTTGGTTCCATGCAAAACTCTTCTCTGCAGAACTCAAGGTGACTACCATAGCTAGATTTATTTTTTGTCCTATCATGTGATAGTCAGGCAGGGAGAGCAAAAGACTGCATTATAATTCAGTTGGAATAGGCTTAACCATGTTGCAGTAACAACTCCAAAATCATAGTGTCTTTAAACAGGAAACTTTTCAATGATACTATGTGTTCACTGGGTCCACTGGGATCTAGCCTAAAGGAGGTTACGTCTCTGTGGTGCCAGAATTGCCAACTTGTTTTCTATTACTGTATATCAAATTACCACAAACTCAGCAGCTTAAAACAGCACACACTAATATCTTACAGGTTCTGTGGTCTAGGGATCCAGGCACAGACTACCTGTATCTTTGTTTCATGGACTCTCACAGGGCTGCAGTTAAGGTGTTAGCTTGAACGAGAAGTCTTAACTAAAGGCTTAAGTAATAATGAGACTGAAAGCAAGAAGTCTTATCTAAAGGCTTGGCTGCAGAAGAATCTACTTCCAAGCTCATGCGGTCAGCAGGATTCAGTACCTTGCAGTTTTTCGAATGGGGGCCCCAGTTTCTTGCCATATGGGCCTCTTACTAGCTTGTTTCACTAAAGCCAGCAACAAAGAAAATGTGCCAGTAAGACAGAATTTGCAATCTTATATAATAATGAAAGTGATATCTCACCACCTTTGACGTATTCTATTGGTTAGTATCAAGTTACCGGAACAGCCTACACTCAAGAGGAGAGGATTGCACAAGGACATAAATTACAGGACATGGGGATCACTGGAGGCCACCTTAGAATCTGTCTATCACCCACCAGACAGAAAAAAGTGAACATGAAGGACTATGCACTGGCTCTTAATGACACATCACTTCCACTTACATCTCACTGGCCATACCAAATCACGTATTATGTCCATTTTGGGACACGGAGTATGTAAACCCACTATATACCAAGAAAGAGAAAAAATAGAGTATTTGCCAATAGCCCGTATGACTACTACATTTTGTCCATGAAATAAAATCATTTTGGTCTCTGTAGAGGGATTCACCAATTATAAACAGATCTGTGTAAAAAAAACAGGTGAAAAACTAACCAAGAAAATTATACCATTGACTTAACTTGGGTTACCCTAGAAGCAGACTCTGATATAAGTAGTTAATTTTGAAAGTGGTCATGAGGGAGTACAGATTTGAGAGAGGAAGGGAAGAAAGCTAAGAACGGGTGTGTGAGAACAGTTGCTATTGTGGGCAACTGGGTATTGGATCCTTTGGGAAGAAACACTCCTAACAGTTATCCCTCCTGTGAGATGACTAAAGTAGGATATTATTCTTTTGGCTCCATCTGTCATTGGCTGAGGGCTGTGACCCAGGGGCATTAACTCCTGGACATTCCTGACCAGCCCTTGATTGGTCTGAGAGAAAGTACCCAAGCAAAGAGTTTCAAGTGCTTGTGCTGTCTGCATGTACTAGCATGGTGAGTGATAAAGGTATTCATGGACTGGGCGCAAAAGCATCTGCTACAACCATTAGCCTTGTCTTATGTGGGGACTGAAAGTCAAGGGAACTGGGTTTCAGAATCCAGTTCTTACACTATTTATAATTTGATGTCTATTGTTGGGAACTGCCCTGCCTGGTATCAGAAGCTGTAACCCCTGCCAAGGCTAAGGCTGAGGGAACGACCTTGAACCATAGGCCAGCAAGGAGACAAAAGCTTATCTCCCAGGCCGGAGCACCGCTTCTGCTCCTTTTACTTCACCCTGCCTGGCCCACAATGCTTGGTCAGTTAGCCAATGACGGGTAAGATTCCCCAAGGGGGGAATGATCTAAGACAGGCACGATCACATGGGAGGCCCCCAAGGAAGGACTTCGGGGGCTACAGCAAAAGGGGGTGATGGACCTTCGCCCCTCGGCTTTGACATAGCCTGAGTCCTCATTGTCTGTGAGAAAATCTCCTAATCTCTTGGCTGCCTTACTTCCCCTGCTCCACCTAAGCCTGAAACAATGACAGGGTGGTGCAGCCCTGTGCTAAAAAGGGCGGGTTCCCCGGGTGATCAGGTCTAAGAAAGAATATGTAAAATCCTGTGAAACCTGCTTTGTTTAAAATGCTCTCAATGAAATGATAAGGGTCCAAGCAAGAAGTAAGTTTGTTCCTCAAAGTTTTATAGCTCTTTAGCTATCTGACCCTGACTCAACATAGGCCCTCAGACTTCCTTGTTATCTATTGTTTGATTCTTACTTCCTGGCAATGTATAATGAGCTTTACCTGAATTCCTGTGTAGACGAATCCAATAAAAGCCTGCTCCGGTGGGAGAACAAGGCGCTCTCCCTTAGGGAGGGTAGCCGAGGCACTCCCCACTAGAGAAAGTGGCCATTTCGTACCTATTTCCCTACAGGACTTGTTTGCCCATGTGTATGTTTTTCTTGTGTTTCAACGAGCATCCCCAGCTGCGATGGATACCGCTGGCCCGGTATCTGCAACGGTCTATGTCACTGAAATTCTGTGTTCCCCTCATACCCTGAGACCAACTCCTAAGTATGTAATAAAAAGGAAACTCTAAGATTCTTAGTTGTAGATAATCAATACAGCTTATCCACTACTGTTATAAGTAATAATAGTAATAAGTAATAATGAGACTGAAAGACTGTGTATGGTCTTATAATACCACTGGGGGAATGTAGCAGAAGGGGTAGTTTATTATCATTACCAATAATTTTCCTAACTTTTCCATCACAGATTCATGTATGCTGTATCTTGTAAACATCTTTGCCACAAGCATGTTTGGCACAAGAATTTTCCCCCTATAACTAATTGGCCATAAGGCAATTTCGCTATGAGAGATAAAATAACTAGTCAACAGTTTGGTTTACACTTGGCAGACTTAATGTATTTTGTCAGTTTGGTTTCATTTCTCCATTGACAAAGAAGTTCTCACAGTACCCCATTTTCATATTATATAAATCTCAGCCCTCATAATGGTCTATACAGTGACAAGTAGTTGTGGTGGTCTTAAAATAGTGGATGATAACAACTAGCATAAAACTAAAAACTAGCATAATACTAGAAAATGTAACACATCAGTTTACAAATCCTTCAGTGAGCACAGTCATCCTTCCCACTTGTTAAAACCAAAACTTTAGCATGCTACAACAAATATAAGAGAGGTAGCTATGAATTCACAGTCTTCAACAGCATTAATTATTGATGATTTAGTTGGAAATTGATACCTCTTTTGATGTAGGAAGAAATTGTAGTGAAAAAGAAAAAAAGTGTGACACTGAATGAGATGAATCAACAATAAAAAATATTTTATAATACTACGAACAAAAGACTTTGAAGAAAATGTGTTTTCATTTGTTGCAATAAATTCTTTAATGCTTTCACATTTCGTTATGTCCTTTTTAATGTCCCTCTCTTTTATTTTTTTTTCTTTTACCTTTCTCTGTGAAATTGCCTTGCAGCCAATTACATGGTGAAAATGCTTGTGGTAAAGATGTTTACAACAAGACTACTTAGAACACAACAGGTGGATGCTCCTGAAACTGTGGAGGTAGGAGGATCAAAGGCATTGGGGGTGGGGAGCTTTGGAGGAGGTGGAAACACAGGAAGAAAGATAACCTTATGACCCATGGTAATTTCCAGCCATGTGTATTAGTTTGCTAGGGCTGTAATAATGAAGAACCACAAATTAAGTGGCTTAACAGAAATCTATTGTCTCACAGATTTGGAGTTTCGAATTCTGAGAGCAAGATTTTAGCAGGGTTGGTTCCTCCTGAAAGTTGTGAGCAAGATTCTGTTCCATGCCTCTCCCCTGGCTTTCAGTGGTTTGCTGGCTATCTTTGGCATTCCTTGGCTTATAAAAGTATCACCTGGAACTCTGCCTTCCTCGTCACATGGTACCCTCCTTATGTGCTTGTCTGTGTCCAAATATCCCCTTTTTATGACACCAGGACATATGATGAATTCATCCAGACTAAATTCTGGAAGAGCAATAGTTCACAGTCTTTACAAACACACATTTCTAGAGATCTAAATCACTAGATCTAGAGAATATGCAGTTTTGAGATATGAAGTCTAAAAATCTGCATTTTCATAAGCTCCTTCGGTGACTTTTATGCAGTCATACATAGGCCAGTACTTGGGACCTCTAGGGGAGAGTTCACTTCCCTTGAACCTCTGGCCACCGTTTACCAAATCCAGTATCATGGTCACATATTTCTAGCCCTTCTGGAAAATCATGATGTCGGGCCTTATTCCTTAAAGATCCTGACCATAATAATATTGGATCCATGATCAAATATGGTTGGGAAATGCTGAATTAGTCACAGTAAAATAAGTTACTGTAGGACTTCTCAAAAACTTTAATAGAATAATGTGCATTGTAAATTGGGGTAGGAAAGGGTGGTATGCAACATCTTCCTATCTTATTTTACTAAAGAAAGTTTTTTCCTAGTGTACTTTCTAAGATCATTCTTCTCAAGAAATATTTTAGGAAACAAAATGTAATCAGGAGCCACTTTCAGAAGACCTGGCTTTCAGCTCCAACACATTTTTCAAAGAAGCTAAAACCTCTTTGAATCTTATTATTTTCCTCACCTATAAAATTGAAGAAATTTGCTCCAAAAATGTTTAGGTCTTGTCAAATTAATTTACTTCTTTCTGACTCATATATGTCATGATATTATTTAATATGATATCTACTTTAACCTGGTGCCTTTGATTCTTTCTATCATATTAGTAAGAAGTTGAGTTTCCACCAAATAAGGTACAATTCATGGCACCTGTGCAGAGATGTATGAGAAAGAATCCATGACACCTCTCCTCAGGAAAGTTCTCACTCACGTAAGAGAGACAGACAGGCACATCTTTATTTCTCTCTTTCTCTTCTCTCTCTTAATATCAGCCATGTCTGGCTGTGGTATTCAGAAGATATATGTGCAGTAAAAGCTGCAATAAAGTGCTGTGTTATTTCTCTATTTATCTTCATTATCTCCAGAGAGATGATAAGCCAACATGAAAATCAATGAAAGGTCAACTGTCCCTTTCTCCTAATAAAGGAAATATTTTAAATGGTTTCTTAGAAAAAAATTCGTCTTGGATCCTGTTGTGTCTTCCTTTAAATGAAAATTAGCATAGAAAACTGGGCCTGACTGGTGTGGCTCAGTAGGTTGGGCATCATCCCACAAAGTGAAGGGTCGCTGGTTCGATTTCTAGTCAGGGCACATGCCTGAGTTGTGAACCTGGTCCCTGGTTGGGGCACATGTGAGAGGCAACTCATCAATGTTTCTCTTGCACATTGATGTTTCTCTGTCTCTTTCCCTTCCCCACCTCTAATAAATAAATAAATAAATAAATAAATAAATAAATAAATAAAATCTTTTAAAAAATAAAGCAAATTAGTATAGAAAACTAAATGAAAAGTAAATGCAATGCCCAGGCAAGTTGGACTGACCTCCCCGAAAAAAGAGTTTCTGGCATTAGAGAACTCTTGCATGTTGTGGGCAGTGGATGATACAAAGAGAAGGTGGCTATGCTCTCACACCCTGGTGACTATTTCTCTTGGTGAGATGCCCCAGTCCTCTCTGGGGTCATGGTTCCAGATGTTGGAAGTATCGTTTGATGTCTTGAACGTGCCTAGCACCGTAGTTCTCAAGAGACTGGTACCTCATTTTAGGGTATGGTTGTCAGATTTAGCAAATAAAAATACAGAATGCCTAGTTATTATGAAGTTCAGAGAAACAACCATTTTTTTAGTGAAATTATGTCCAAAATATTACGCAGGAAGTATATATACTGAAAAAAAATTGTTGTTTCTCTGAAGTTCAACTACAACAAAGCATCCTGTGTTTAATGAACAATCCTACTCTTGGATGCTATTTCACAATTTATGGAGGGAATTTTGTCACCATAGTGATGGGGGGAGCAGGGATGCTACATATTGTGCATGTGTTGGACAATTTTACACAATAGAGAATTGTCCCATTGCCACATGACCTTTCAATCCCACTGGACACACATGAAAACAAAGCTGGGATGGTTTTAATGTACAACGATTTAACATACAATAGACTTTGAAAAATCAGAATGAACCAACTTCATAAATCAAGGGGTGATTTTACTTTGTTTTGTTCAGCACATTACCAACAGCTGTTCATCATTCCTGAAAACCATGTTACCTGTGGCAACAGTGCTTGCGGTATGAGTTGCCAATGTACCACACCTGAATTATCTGTGTCCGTCACAATCACAGTGATTCCCATGTGTGTGCAAGCACCCAATTCTTCATTATTCTTGTAGTATTCTTGAGCCCAAGTTCTTACATTTAAAAATATAGTATTATAAACCACTTTCTTGTTATTTTTCTTTTACATTAAAGTTATGGCATTATCCATTATGTTCAAACTATTGTAGAGATAGATTATGCTACCTATGAATTTCATTTTGGGAGAGTAAGAGGAGCTTGGGTCCCATAGTGTTGCTACCCATTGCTGGAGGAGCCTGGGACCTCAGTTTTATCTACCACACAACATGGATAAGCTCAAGTGAAAAAAAGAACTTTGAAAAAAGAAAAGTTCTAAAATTTTAAAGCAAAAATCAAAATGGTGTGATTGTGCAAACATATCACAACCTCTTCACCTCTTCCTTTTTCATCTAAATACCCCTGAGAGCATAGAAGCTTAATCTTGATTCTGTTTTGAATGGTTTTAAAATGTTACTTTTCCCCCTAAGCTTTCTTACACTAATTACATCACTGCATGGATGTATTTCTTTGCATTAATCAAAGTTGTGTTTTATGAGTCCCAAAAGATCTAAATGGAAAAGAAATTCAAACCCTGAGGCAGCTTAGTATTTATTAATACCAATATGTCTGTCAGCATAAGTAATGATAATGTTGATTAGGGTTTTTAAAAAATCTACTTCTGAGTGAATACCTTGCCTCACCAAGCAAAGGACAAACCTAAATCCTGAAGATATCCAATAGAATAATAACAATTCACATTCTAGGTTATTAAGCAATTTGGCAATTAACTTTCTATACAGCATCTTAAACCACTATTATCATAATAAATAGCATTTGGGTAAAATCAATGCTGTGGATTGCTAAGGAGAAGAAGGGAGAAAAACAGATGCTAGCAACAAAAAGAAGTGACAAAGAGGAAGGACAACAATGAGCTGGAATGTTCTGGTTCTCAAATGCTATGTAATACACTCCCCTCAATGTTAGCAGATTAAAACAATTGCCAATTTAATTATATCTCATAATTTGGGGAGATGGGAATTCAGGTAGGGTTCATCTGGGCAATTCTTCTGCTTCAAGTGGCATCTACCAGAGTTAATCAGATATTCAGCTGAAGGATGAACTGTTCTGGAAGGTCCAAGATGACTTCCTTCACGTGCTCAATGCCTTGACAAGAAGACTTAGAAGCCTAGGTCTGGCTGGATTCTGTCCTCTTCATCTCATCTTTTCCATGGGGTAACTGGACTGATTTCTTAGTGGCTCAGGGCTGCAAGAATGTTCACTATAAAAGGGATTTCTTAGGGCTTTGGCTCAGAAACTAACGTAGGGTCATTTCTGCCACATTCTATAGGTTACAGGTGGTGCACAGATTCAGAAGAAAAGAAAATAGACCTCACCACTCAATGGAAAAAGGATCACAGATTTATGGCCACTCAACCAATCAGATTTAAGGAAATAATGATGATGAGTAGGTTGGTGGACACACAACATACTACCCAAAAAGATTCAAATACCATGTCCATGCAGGACAGCCATGTGAAAAGAGACAGAGGGGAATACTGCAGTGCAAGATGAACAGGGTCAGCAGAAATGCTGCTACTATGGTCTTGAAGAAGCCTGACAATGGGTTAAATTTAGAATGCTGTGAAAGATTACAGCATCATGTAACATGACAAAGTCATGCTAGCTAGTGCAAAAAAGTATAAGCTAATATTTTAAAATATTATACAATGCATATTTTATTCCTATAAGATTACGATGTCTCCAAGGCCCTCTTCCAAGTGAGGAAAGAACACAGCAAAGACAAGAGATTAAGTGTCCCCATTTGGACTTCCAAGCTAAGCTCATGAAATCTGTGTCATACAAGAGTGTGAAAGAGTAAGGTGTTTAGAATAAAGAGTTGCGGTTTTAAATGAGCCTGAATTTAGTGGAATTGAGGTTCTAAAATGTACCACAGGACAGGAAGGATAAAGATACAATTGTTTTGTCAAGCACTGGGACATGTTAAGCCACATGAATAGTTATCTAATTTTCATATGTGGATACTGTTGAGCCATAAGGCATGAGAGAAGAGTTCTTTATTGATATAACCAGATCAACAACTGGAATAACCCTGTAGCATGGCTGGCCCACACCTATTCCTGCAGCCTTCTCCAGGACTCATTTAACTCAAGTGGTGGGTTGTAGAGAACAATGGATTTTCTCCATTTATACAGAGAGGAGCAGTTGCCTTCATTCCCCTCCCAGAATAAGAATAGAAAAAAAATTAAAACAACTTTTGTTGCCTTGAGATAGGAATGAAAAAGAACCTCACCATCTGAATTGTAAATAAAATCTGAGTGACAGAGCCCAGAGTTCCACCCTAGGGAGGTCCTGGTTTCATCTCTTTTTGTATATAAGTTCCTAGGAGCCAACCTAGGTGCCCATTGCAGGATGTTTGGCTTTGGGAAAGATAGGGAAGTTCTATTATTCTTTTGGATCAGAGTAATTAGCTACATCATTAGGGAAACAAATGACTACAGATCTAATCCTTATGGTATGTGAAAATGTGTCCAGAGCAAGTGAAAGCTAATATTCTCTATCTTTATGATGTTTACATTTCTGTATCTCAGGAGGCTAGGGATTTTCACAGGAGCACTGAGGAATCCAGAGAAGTTTTACTCCACTGCAATGATGTAACAGTGGTTTTCTAATATGTAAGATGGCAATAAAAACTTTGGCTACACTGGGGTAGGGGGTGAAGGTGGAGGTTGGGAGGCCATATATATTTAAAGGCATCAAGCCCAGGATAAATGTGGTGCCCAAGTTACTCAATTTTTATTGCTTTTACCTCCATGTACAAGTGACCTGATCACAGTGACATTAGTAAATAGAGATTTATGTACTATTAAAACAACTGAAGATAAGTAGTTCAGGTCTGTACTCAAGTTATCAATGACCCCGACTCCTCCCAGCTTCTTACTACCACCTTAGTATATGGCTTGCTGGTTGTAAGATGGCTTGTTCTAGCTCCTGACATCATGTATGCATTCGGGTCAGCAAGAAAGGGAAAAAACAAAGGCAAAAGGTACACATCAGGTTTGTTGTTGTTGTTTTTTCAAGTCATGGGAACAATAACTTTTGAGAAGCCAACCCTTAATTTCCACTTATAACTTATTGCCCATCCCTAGCAAAAAGAAGTTGAAAAATGTGAATAGTACAACTAATAACATTGGCACTTTGAACAACACTGGGTTTCTTTTAGCAAGAGGAAGAGCTCTCAGAACAGCAACCAGCAATGCCTTCCTCCCATCCCCTGGTCCTCAGTTTAAGGAAAGAGAGTGTAAGACTAAAAAAACCCCATGTGGTTTGGAAGTAGGTTGAATGTGGGAGAGGTTTCTGCCCCACTTCCTGTCTGAAACTGTGAGAGGAGGCTTCCTCCTAGTGTGCTGGGATTGTCACAGTCAGATGAAGTAGAATAGGAAGGATGGAGTGGCCTGTTTGGGTAGAGAGAGAATCTGAGCACAATATGGGGGTCATCCAGAGGTTCATACCTCTGCTACATGGCAACTCAGAAGGACCATAAAGGCCAAAGGACTGAAAAAGGTCTTGTTGGGGTGAGGAGGATGCAGAAGACATGAACAGGTCACCGGAGACTCTGGCAAAATGACAAGCATTAGTATTACATTTCTATAATATAATAGAAGTGATGTACCAATTGTGGCCAGATGCATCAGCAGCAAAACAGTGCTGCAGAGGCTGAACCCTCAAGGAGCCACTAGAGGCTGGCAAAGAGCTGAGCCCACACACACCACCCTGACACTGTAATGGTCCATAAGCTCCCCTGTCCCCCAGTACCACTAGGGAATGGAAGGAAAGGCATGAACTCTAAATTGTGTACTCTAAATCCTGAACTAAACATAATTCACTGAGAGACTAAATATTACTGAATGTGACTAAATTACCTTTAATTTGCAAAATCAAGGTTATTTTTCCTACCATCTAAAGAAATGATGAATGGGATAGGGTGGGGTCCTGAGTCAGTTGAATCCAATATAGAGACATAAAAAGGTTACATTTCTGAACATTTGAGAAGTGTGTGAACTTAAAGTCTATGGTCATACGTAAAGTTATGATTATGGTGTGAAAGTCAGTAAGTTAGATGTAAGTGACCATTTCTGATACCTAAGCTAAGTGCAATGATTAAGCTAATTCCTTTACTCTTCAGATCACAAACATTAACTGAGCCTCCCATGAACCGATGCTATGCTTCACGTGGGGTGCCTTACTACGACTGGTGAAGTGGAGGGGCAGAGTGTATCTGGGGCTTTCTGAATGTGGGAGAAGGAGCCTCACAAAGGTGAGTGAGACAAGATGGCTTCCACAGGCAGGTCATGAGCCAGGGTGTACGCTAGGCTGAGGAATTTTCAGCAACCAGCAATGCACAGTTTGGGGTAAGTTGGGGGAGCATGTTATGGACATTTGTGCCTTAGTATCTAGCCCTCTCCAAGAGAAAAGAAATAGAATGTTCCTCAGTACCTAGTTGTCTCTAAGGAATTCATAAGAAATTCTTAGGAGGAAGTGATAGGAGGGAGATGATAAGATCATAACCACAGATACTTATAACAGCTATTATTGGCCATGAATTCCTACTCTCATGAATTTCATGGGAAACATGAAAATAATGGCCATTTATTATCTTCAACTCTTACAATCATTCTTGCATATGAAGAAACAGATTCAAGAGATTAAGGCACTTATCCAAGGTCACTCATCTAGTAACAGTCAGAGCTTTAAGCCCAGGCCAGTGAGTCCAATGCGAAAGCAGGGCTCTAAGTGGTGCTAAGTGGCCCCAGCACATGTGCCTATTTCACAGAACTGGGGTAACAGTCTTTAGCTACTTACCCACATCCTCTCACTCTGAACATAGGGAAAGGTTGTTAGAGACAAGGAGTGGGGTTTTCCCCCCTGTCCCTAGATACCCCACCTCCCATTCCTGCCAAAAAGCAGTGGCTGAAGGTCCTTGTATTTAGGTCTGGGTTCCAAACCAACAAAATCTGGGTGCCTCAGTAAGAGGAATAGGATCTTCCACAGACAGTTTTCTGGTAACAGCAAAAAGACTCCTAATTCCTAAAAGATGCAATCAGTCTTCCTGGTTTAAACACAGTGAATTTTTTGAAGATCATAACCAATTACATATGCATTTGGGATTTTTCCATTACATTCTTTAAGCTACTCCCTCTCAACTTCATAACAAATGACGTCACCCTTGGGGGACCACCAGGGAGCACAGAGGTTTCATATGTCTTAAATCTGTGTCCAGATTACAATGGTGTAAGTCCCATTACAATATTTGCAAATATGCAACTCATTATTTTCTTTGGATCACTGAATGTAGTGCTAAAAAAATCCAAATTTCAATTTTTGGTTTATTTCCCAGAATAGAATTCATTATGTCCTGAGTTTTATGAGTCCCTTTAGGAAGGTAAGGGCAGATCTCATCCTACTCACCACAAAGAAAAATAACCACTGAAGATACCCTGTGGCCTGCATCTCTTATATCTAATTTCCTCCTTTAGTCCAAATTCCTAAGAGTTCCCTGGGGTGAAAAGATAGTGGAGCTTGGATGGAAAGGAGAGAATGACAGCGCAGGATGGAAAAGTTTATGTCACCAGCTAAGACAATATAAGAAGATCTGATGTTTGGAAATTGATCTTCCACACGTTTTGAGCTTTTCATACACAACAAAGATAGAATGAATGTGTGTTGTGGGGGGGGTGGTTGGCATTTTTCATTAACTAAATTGAAAACTTCGCTGTCAGAGACTCTTAAAGGAATTTAAAACTTGGCCTACACTGAAGTGTCCAATCATATGGATTTATAATAGGATAGTGTCATTTCCTGTGCTACCCACTAGACCCTCAAAAGTGATCCTGCAAGAAGGGAATAAGCCCAAAGTGGTAGCCTCAAGGCTGGGCATGATTTCACAGCACGACAAGTCATAAGATTTTAGGAGGTCAAGCACATGTGGGCTTGATTTGAATTGGATCTGGCAGGTAAGTTTCCCAGAAAGAATTTCTGGAGTAGACTAAGGCAAACTTAGCTTGATGGGACAAGACTTCAGCCAAGTGTTGGGGTAGAACCTAAGGGGTGAGTACACGGAACAGATTTCAATCCCCTAGAAGAGAATGAAAGGGACTAAGCAGAGCTTGGGACAGGGTTCTTGTATGACTAAGACAAAATACGTTAAGAAACCAAAGTAAAAGCCAAGTTACAACCAGTTGATACAACCAAGGTGAAGAGGCAAGTCTGCAGCCTCATAAGCCTGGGAAAGCCTAGCAGCCACCCTAGGTAACACAGACTGTGCTACAGGTGAGAAAGGGGCATTTAATAGGTTCATGAGGTTGGTTCATGGGTGGGTGAGCAAAGAGGTTGCCTCATTCCACAACTCCAAGGGGCATGTGAAAGGCACCCCTTTCTACTACCCAGAGGATGGGACTAGTGAATAGTGAAGGCCATGTGAATAGTGTCCATTAGAATTGTCCCATTCAGTGGCTCAGAATGGAAGATATTTAGTCTATCCATTTGAGTCTTTAGAACCTTTAGCCTGGTACAAATAGAGCAGAATGCACTGACCGAAAGTTCCTATCTATTTGTGCACATTTAAGACTGATCTAGAAATAATTCTAAAATATCTTTCTCCAAGTTCAGTATAGCACATTGTTGAATGCAAAGAACCAGAGAAGCAGTTCAGCTGAAGCAAAATATATTTGTCAGAGGTAAGGATCACAGAGTTTTGAATACCAAAGTGATTTGATTATGATCCTTTGATTTATTTGTACAAGTTTCTCACATGAGCCTGAAAATTTTTACACAAAAGAGATGAACAACTAGCTAAGCAGCGAAGTGAGCAGGACCTGAAAATTTAAACCTACAGCATTTCCTTGCCAAAGACTGCACTGTCTGGCTGACAAAGACCATTTATTTCCTTCCATTGCTACGTCTTCTGGGTGTGCCTGTCCACAACTCCTCGCAATGATAAACTACTTTTTTATTCTGGTGTCCTAACTCACCTTCCACTCAGACGGCCATGATAAACTACAATCTGAAGAGTTGTAAAGGTTTGCCTAGAAAATAATTCTCACTCAGATTTTCTTTTGGCATCTTGTTTGGCTCCATGTCTAAGGCTATGATTGATTAAGGTTGGTCATGATGGCACAAAGCTGGAGCTGTGATCACTCAATGTCCCTTCATCTGAGAAAAATAAATCAGGAAGAACAGCACCATGTGGCAGGGAAGTGAGGATTCCCAGAGCTCTTTCTGTAGGAGGCTGGCGGAATAAGTCAGAGTCTCCCACGGAGCTCTCAAAGAGTCTCTCAACTGTATTCCCATGATTGGGGTAGCTACTTTTCAAAGGCGCAATGTGAACACTCACACAGGGAAAACTTGTGTTACTTGGCTCAGTTAAATATGCTGAGAGTGAAAGGGTTAGGAAGGCACTTCCCCTCTTTTTTCCCTTAGTGGATTGAAAGGCACTTTGAAAATATATTTAGTGGCTTTGAACATTTCTCGGCTGACTTTCAGTAGCATTTATAGAAGCCGCATGGTGATATAGAAGCCTCACTCTCCAAAGCAAGCTCATTGAAAATAATGAACTAAATATTGTGTCCTAGTTTGAGTGACAAGGCAGGCTGAGATGACAGTGGATCCCAATTATCAGAAACCTAGAACTGCCCTTTGAGGCCTTCTTTTCCCTCTGTACCCCGTACAATCAATTCCCAAGCCCTATGAAGTTTACCTTCAAAATCTCTCTTGAATTCCCATCAACTGTTTCCATCTCCAGCACTAACACCTGGCCTTCAAGCTTTCACTGGCACACACACACACACTGCCCCCAACCCATCGTATCCTTCCACTACTTCTGAGCTCTCGCAGTCCATTCCCCATGCGGTAGTCAAACAGGTCTTTTTATAACATCAATCAAGTTAGGCCTTGATTGGCTGCCTTTTATACTGCAAATAAAATCCAAACTCCTTCCCATGGCTTTCAAGGACCTAAATTATCTGACCTCTGCCTCTCCATTTTCATTTCCTACAATTCTCCCACCATTCATGATCCTCTAAACATAATGACCTCCATCCTGTTCCTCATACTTTGTACTTACTTCTTACTTCTAGAATGTGCTTCCTTCTGATTCTGGCTCCTTTGTACTACTTAGGTCATCAGATTAAATGTCTACTCCATAAAGAGTTCTTTCTGACACTCCCTGACAAACCTGTCACATTTTGTAGATTATTTAAACATTCATCCATTTATTATCAACCTCCAACAGACTAGAGACTCTGTGAGAACAAATATCTCACCCTTATGCCTAGCAATACCTGGCATGTAGCAGGCACTCAGTAAATACAGCCCGCCTTCATATCCATGGGTTCCAAATCCACAGATTCAACCAAGCTCAGGGTAAAAAATATTTTTTAGAAAATGTTACATTGTTACTGCCATGTACTGTGTAGTTAAGCCTAAAATATTTGCTGCTGTACTGAACATGTACAGACTTTTTTCTTGTCATTATTCCTAAACAACATAGTATAATAACTATTTACATAATATTTGCATTGTAACTAATCTAGAGATAATTTAAAGTAATAGGGTAATGTGTATAGGTTATATACAAAAGCATCATTTTATACACAGGACTTAAGCATCCTTAGATTTTGGTATCAGCTGGAGGGAGGAGTGATGTTCTTGGAACCAATCCCCCACGAATACTGAGGTACAACTGTATTTATGAAATGGAATGAAAATGAATTAATGAAGAAATGGCATTCTGGCTTTAACTCCCAACTCCAAGTTGCTGAGTAATTGTTCTAACTATAAGGCTAATCTGCTGCCCAATATTACAATATCTTACTTTCCACTGGTTAAAGGCACCTCAAGGGAGTTTGATATTTCATCTTCTGACCTATTCTGCTTTGACTGGGTTCTGCTTATGGCGGGGGCTGGAGCCCTGATGGTGAGTACCAATTGTACTTATTCAAGTTCACTAGCCAACAGCAGAAAAGGACGGTGAGATGGATTAAAGATAATCACAAATGTACTGACCCTCCTCTTTGGTATATATGTTCAGGAGCATAAGTCCACTTTTCTTGAATCTGGGTGTTTTCTGTGACTGCTTTGGCTGGTAGACTACATTGGGAGTGATGCT
This sequence comes from Phyllostomus discolor, assembly GCF_004126475.2. NCBI lineage: Eukaryota > Metazoa > Chordata > Mammalia > Chiroptera > Phyllostomidae > Phyllostomus > Phyllostomus discolor. Next base: position 72,194,364 of record NC_040905.2, on the reverse strand, counting down.
GTACCAGGTTCTGGGTCTAGGCCTTAACAGACACTTCCTGCCTTCATGAACATACTCTCTGAGACGCTTCAGCCACCATGGAACCAGTTCAACTTCCTTATGGACAGATTATGTGGGGAAGCCCTGGAATGATAGGAAAGTGAGAAGGGCCCAGCTGAACCCAGGCATCAGTCAACACAAATAAGGCACCAGACATAGGAATGAATTTTTCTTGGAGCCTCCAAATTTCAACAGCCCCCAGCTGAATATAACTGAGCAACCCCAATCAATGCCCCACAGGGTAGAGGAACTGCCTAGCTGAGACCTGCCCAAAATTCCTAACCCACAGATTTTGGGCTTAATGAAATGAAAATGTTTTAAGGTATTAACATTTTGGATTATTTATTAAGTGATAAGAGATGACAAGACAAGCAGGTAGATTATATTTTTTCCTTTAAAGAAGGCATGACCATCTACTCCTTTGAAAAAGATGGTCGTAATCACTCAATGATATGGTATGCAGATAACCCATAATCAATACTTAGGAGTGAGGACAATGAATGGTGGCTTCTCAGGTTCAGAACCAGATGCCTGGTGGTTTTCTAGGACAGCCACACTAAACAATAATAATATTAAGAATATCTCATCGGGACAACTCATAAATGAAAAATACTATCATAATATCCAGTTTAATGCCAATCAATTTTCCTCCATGCCTATCTGATGAGACTACCCAAATACTGTGGGATGTAGTAATTACAGGTGCACTTTATCAGTTGCTGATACAGGATCAGATCACAATTTCTAGGTTTTGGGGGGATGTACAGCATTCTCAGAAATAAATCCCAAAAAACCTTCTAGCACCCTCTATACACCCATCTACCAAACCAACTAACAACAGATAAGAAAAAATATCCAGTAACTTTTCTTCAGATTCCAGACTTTCTTGAGATTGTCTAAATCTGATAATGTACTAGAATATACTTTCTGTCTTTTTAAATCACTGATGTATCTTCAGCAACTATAACAGAACCTGGGACACAGGAGGAGTTCAATAAATATTACTGATAAAATAAATCACTGCATTAGAAAAAAAAAGAGGCAATTCTGGGAGAGATATTGACTCTCTAAAGGTAACAGACTACTAGCACCTTCTCAGGGCCTCAGGCATGCCCAAGGATTATGTTCAGAGGATTATGTCACCAAAATATTTTATTTAAAAAGTTTCAAGGTATGTTTTATATTTGAGCAATAAAGAATGAAGAATAACATAATTAATAACCATGTACTACCACTCAGTTTGAGACAATATAGTTCCAGTAATGTTCAATTAACCTAGTGTGGCTCTCCTCATATACTTTCCCCACCCTCCCTTGAACTATAACCACTATACTTGATTTGGTGTTTATCAATCTTATATACATATTTCTTTATACTTACATGAATATGTATCTTTAAGCACCAATTGTATTGTGTTGCATGTTTTAAATTTAACATGTTATCTAACTGTATGAATTCTTCCACAATTTGCCTTAGTTTATATTTAAGTGTACATACTTCTAGAAGTTCTACACACATACATGGCACACATATATACAGATATACTATACATACTACTCTGTAACCTCATTTTTTATGGTTTATCATCCTAAAATATTTTATAATACGAAAAGTAATATATCAAGCTCAGTTGGATATACCTCAAGAAGTAAAACATTGCAAATATCCTAGAAGGCCTATGTGTGCCCTTCCTCTATTGTATTTGACCCTTCACTATCTTTCCTCTCCTCCTCCCATAGCCAGAATTTCTATTATATTTTGTATCCCCCAAAATATCTAATATTATTTGTATTTTTCAAAATACAAATTTTGAAGAGAGTACTTCAAACTACAAATAGAAGAGAGTACTTTATACAGTACTCTCTTCTAGAAAGAAAAATACTAATGTTTTGAGGATCGGGCTTTATGCAGGGATATTGGTTTTAAGTCTCCACCGGGTAAGGGCCCTATGCCTCGTCTCAGATCCCCTTCACAGCCATTAAAACTCTTAGTCTCTAGATTCCTCATAACTGGAGATGTCCCAGGGCAATCTGAGGGCATCACCACCACTCAGGTTTTATCTCTCTCTTCATTTTTTATACTGTGCATTTCCATTATTTTATTGTGAGCTCATTTATGCATTTTAAAATATTTTAATTTTATCTTTCTGCAGCAGAAGATATTTTAAGACTATGTAATCTGCCCAATTTTTAAAAATAAATTTCTTGACAATATTTTCTCTATATTTTAAATATACTTGGTGCAAACATAGTCATTTCCCATTAAAAAAATCTCACAATTTAAATAGCTGAAAGATATTTATAAAACCTCTGCTGAATTTTTTTTGAGGTATATCAATTTCTTCTAAGCAATTCACTTTGTATCAATGTTAATATGTTTACATGATCATTCTTACATATTATTATTTATAGTATTAAAATAAAGAATAATAACACATGCCTAATAAGTAAAAAAAACTAATAGGCTTTTCATTCATTAGGATAAAGTCAGTAAAATCTTTCAGAGGCAATTAGTAGATTGGTAAAAAAAGAAAAATAGAAGGGAACAATCCACAAACTAGTTAGGCCAGGTTTAATGAGAGAACATTTCTGAATTGGGTTGACCAACACAGATGATGTTGAGGGGCCCACTGTCCAGTAAAGAAGGTTTTAGTGATGAGAGTATCGGCAAATATAACTCTTGGTTATGGCCAATGAAAAAAGCAGCTCTGTGTAAACCTGTGCAGTCTTGTTCTAGAACTATACACAGAAGATCAAGTACGATTCATTTCATCTGAGGTTCAAGTTTTGTGATTATGATTGTCTTTTATTGGTTGTATGAGGTGGTTTTTATTTTGCTTTGATCCTCTTTCTATATTAGACAATTCTTCCTGATTTAGTAAGTATCCTAGCTAGCTTCTATTTGCCCCTCCCCCATTGACTAGCTTTCTATGTCCTGCTCTGACCCCTGGAAGTTGATGTACTGTCTAGATGGCCTCTCTTGGACTCTTTCAGTTGAGTTCAGACAATGAGAGGCCCTAGGAATGGGTCACGTTATTTATTTTCCCAGCACCTTCCCTGACAGTCATGTATTATCTGCATCCCCCTACTTAAGGCCACAGTGCCTACCAGGCAATATTTCCATATGGTTATCATCTCCCTGTTATGGTAATTCTTCTCCCTCTAGCCCTCAGGCATTAGCTGGTACCTCATTACTATTAGCCCTATGAGCCACTAACACTGCCCATATATTTATTAAATTATCCTCAAATTATCCAATTTGATTATACCATGTAATTCTTGCTGGAACCCTCAATGATAGAGTTGGGTAATTCTGCTGTGAGACAAGACTGAGGGACAGGTGGAGGAACAACCAATCTAATATGATCAGATATGTTTTTAAAAGATTTTTGTGACTGTAATAAAACAAAATAATTGTAAGGAAGCCAGAATGAATGTATGTAGATCAATTAGGAGACAATCAATTGCCTAAGAGAGACTAATAGTACTTGTCATGAATTAGATGAGGAGATAATAAAGATTACTTTCAGGTTTTCAGCTTGCATAACTGGATGATGTAGTTAACAGCTGTAATATGGAGGTAATAAGATAGATATAACTATTCACTGTTTCTTCACCCTATTGCTATTTCCTAATGAAGCCAAGGGCAGGTTTTTTGGGCAGAAGTGGGCCAAGAAATCTTCATGCTTTGGGCTGGGTTGTGAATGCTAACAGTGGGAAAGAGTGCAAAAAAAAAAAAAAAGATAGGGATAAAAAGCATTGGCTGCTTTTGAATTTTGCTGAGACTTGGCCCTTGATCAAATTTGACTAAAAGAAATGAGTTAGGGATTTTGAAATACTGAATTAGTCTCAAAAAAGCTGATGTGTGCTTCATTCCTACCAAAGTTTGCAGGATGCTTTAAGCTCTTTAGAGCACATATTTGAATATCAACAGGGAGGATAATGCTATTCTTGTCCTGAGGTCAACAGTGGATTTCTGGCTTCTGCTATTTCACATTCTGCTTGTTACAAAGAGAGGTGAAATTTTCTCATAGCAGGCAAAGTTTTTTCTTCTTTAGTAGAAATTCTCATAGACATCGTGGCTTCTAGTAATTCTCTTAATCTATGCATCTTGATTTTCTGATTTCATATTTTCAGAGTAGTCTTACTACACAAAGGACATCACCCATAACAACAGTTTAAAATAATGCAAGAAAGGAGTCTTTGGTGTGTCTGCTACGCAAACAAGCAAAAAAAAAAAAAAAGACCCCTAAATTTACAGAATTAATACATTTTCTTTACGTTCCCGAGGGGTCCAGCCAAAGCCCAAAGTCAGAACTGATCAAATTTAAGCTGGAACACACTGTACTTCTACCGCTTGCCTGGACTGCCTGACTTTGGAGCTTTTTTATTCTTCACTTGTGATTTTTATGGGCTACCAAGCTGCTATAACTTTGGGTATTTCTAAAATCCAGACTGGGTATAAAGATTTCTTATTAAACATAAAGTTAAAACAGGAAGACAAAATATAACTGCACCAATTTGAGCAGAATCATATTTATTCAAAGTAGAGTTTTTCTATAATCATTCTTAATAGCTATTAATAATGCTTTACAGTAAAACTAGAAACATACCTTTTAAAATCCAAATATTTGAAAGAGGACTTTTTGATGCTATTTGATGCTATGTGTTCATCTTTGAAATTATTTGCTAGAGTTTTGCTACCACAGGCTCTCAGTGCTGAACTTGGAAAGCTATTTCAATGGACAGTCATTAAACATTTAGAATACTAAGACTAAATGAGTATTTCAATGAATCATTGACCCAAACAAGAAAAACCTCCATCTATTTAAAATGTGCCAAAATAATTAGCAGTGAATTAAAGTGCAGTGGAACATCCCTAAATCTCTGCTCTAAGTACAAAGCAGTGCCTGGATCTTTTGGGGCCTATCTAAAATTCACATTGTTCCAGGCTCCCTTCATAACACTTACTGTAGGGCATGTTTTACTTCATCAGAGAACATGAGTAAGATGGTGTTAAAATATGAAACCTAGCTGGAAAACATCATTATTCCTTGCAGTTTTCTGCTAGTCTACAAAATACAATTTTTTGATATCACTGTCCAATTTCACAAAATAATAATGAAAATTAAAATGCTAATGCCTATATCCCTAATTTGCTCAAAATGATTTATCTGTTTAAAAGATATTTTTTTAGAATTCTTGAAATAAATAATATGTCCATGAATGCAGAAAACATAATATTTCTTGAACTGGATGGTGATTATATGTCTGTACTTTGTAAAAAAATGACTAATTTAAGTATGTTTTATGTGTATGCTATACCTCAATAAAATGTTTGTTTTTAAAATAGATACCATAAAAGCCTTTACAATAAAATACTTGGAAAAAACTATTCTCAGTTAATATGCTAGACCAAAAGTTAATCTTCCTAATTATACATAAACCTTTTAAAATAAAAAGGGAAAATCCACAACCCAAGAAAAGAATGTGCCAAGTACATGAATTTCAGCTGATGAACAACATGGGTTTGAACTGCACAGGGCCGTTTATATACAGAACTTTTCAATAATTAATGTTGGCCCTTCCTTATCTGTGGGTTTTGTATCTGGAGATTCAACCAAGGGCAGATAAAAAACAGTATTTTCTCATTCCCAAACGCAGATCTAAAATACTGTTTTCAAGCTGCAGTTGATTGAATCTGTGGATGTGAAGAGCCAGACTGCTAAGTCACAAGTTATCAGGATTTGGGACTGTGTAGAATCAGTGCCCCAACCCCTGAGTTGTTCAAGGATCAAGAGTATAGTTCATAGAAAAAAAATACAAAGTGGGTTTTACACATATGAGGTAATGTTAAATCTTGTGTATAACAAATAAAATGCAAATAAATCTCTGTTGTAACACCACTTTTTGTTCACTAGCTTGTCAAAGGTCAAAAAGGTTGGTAACACTGTGTGGTAAGCAAGATGATAGACACACTTCTCTATTGTAGGTAAATGTAAATTGGTATCATTTTATGAAGGATAATTTGATGGTATCTATTGCATTTACAAATGAATTTTTGACACCACAATTCACTTCTAAGTATTTAACCTACAGATATGTTCAAGAATGTGCAAACTGACATATACAAGGATATTTATGGCAGCACTGCTTATAAGAGCAGAAGATGGAAAACATAAATTTCTAATAAGTAGTAGACTGGTTAAGTAACTGTATAGTCAAACAATGAGATATTCAACCCCATAAAAGAATGAGAATATTCTTTATGAGCTAATACAGAGAGATGTCCAAGCTCTTTTGTGAGTGAAAAATAAAGAGCGTGCAGGACAGTATACAATATGCTATCAAACACAAAAGAGGGGGATAGTATATATTCATATTTGCTTATATGTGCACAAAATATGCCTGGAAAGATACACCAGAAACTCATTATCATTTATTGCCCAGAAAGGGGAACCAGGTGGCTTGGGAACAAAGAAGGAGTTTTCAATATATGGCCTTCTGTGCCTTCTTAATATTGAACTAAGTGAATATTTCCAAAATAAAAAGATTGGTGTCTAAAAATATGGCCATGGTTTTCTGTCCTTTCAAGTAATCTTGAGATGCCTTGCAGATTGGAATACATCAGAAGCACTGTGGATGCACAGAGTAACCTTATCCTGCTTTCACGGATCGGCAGGTGAGCCAATACATGGGTTACTATTATTTGAAAATTCCAGAGATTATGTTTTGTGCTGTGTGCTGATTTTTAGTGACTGTGTTCCTAGTGCACTGTCTTTGTTACTAAAAAGGCAAATTACTAAAAAACTACTAAAAAGGTAAAAATCATGGTAGAGAATTATACAGTTTCTTTCAATATTAATTCCATTACTCTAAGAAATTCCAGAATCAGTTAAACAAAGTGGTGGTTCAAATTCTAATTTGATCCTATATTTATTGAAATATTGCTTATCTTTCTGAAGAATGCCTCTTATAGAATGATCTAAATAGAAGTTATAGGGCACAAGAAAATACAATCTTGGCATTAAGATAACCAGCTTACTGGATTGGTATCATGTCTTATTTTGTGTTCAGCAGGAGTCTAAAACACAAAATAATCAAAACCGGTTTTTGGCAGTTAATTATCAAATGGTAGGGCTGATCAACTGTGCCAACACCAATCATTAAAGTAGTTGAAAAAGAATCAGACCACATATAGCAATGGCCTTAATTACCTAATGGTGGTAAGATTTATGTAAAGGGAAATTATTTAAAATTTCTACGCCATTAGGGTAGAGATTGTTTTGTAGTAGTCACTCCTGGTTTTCTTTGTGGAAAAAACGAATTTGCTGATGCTACCATAGAAGACAAGGGTATTTATTGAAGGCCAACTCTGTACCAGGCACTTAACTTTGGCTGAGTAACCTTTATACCTACATAAAGTAGGGTTAGTTATCTGTATTTTCAGAGGAGGAAATAAAGACACGGAAATAATGCATTTGGGAGTGGTGGAGCTAGCATTCAAACCAATCTCTGGCCAACAAAGAAGACAAATCTTTTTCCACCATCATACTTTTATGTAAGTTGCTGCCCATATTCCAGTTTTGCTGGCTGAGTGAGAGCACTTTTTCCTCCTGCAGTGCAGGACTCAGTCCAAGGTTAAAAAAATTGCATGTAACTGTCATCCGCTTTAGCCTCTTAATCTGGGACACCTCCACAGCTTTTTCTCTCTTCTCCAATAGTGACATTTAAAAAAAAATGTTGACCCTCTAAGCACCTTTTAGTTTCCATATTTTATTGGTTATTCTTTTTTTTTTTTTTTTTTTGAGAGAGAGAGAGAGAGAAAGAGAAACATCAATTTGTCATTCCACGCATTTATCCCTTCACTGGTTGATTCTTATATGAGCCCTGACTGAGGACTGAACCTGCAACTTTGGCATATTGGACAGATGCTCCAACCAACTGAGCTATCTGGCAAGGTCCCTCCCTTGTTTTACTTTTGAAAAATACAAAGTTCCTCCTTTTGAGTTTGCCTGATATTTCTTCTTGATTGGATTAAGGTTTTATTTCTCTCAGCTGGAGTACTATATAGGGCAGTGATATGTTCATTTCTAAACCACAGAAACTGTGAGATAAATGCCTATTGTCTTAAGCTACAAAATTTTAGGACACTTGGTCATGCATCAATAGATTACTAACATATGCATATACACATGCACATGTACATTTTAGAAATCCTAAGTACACACTAATATCTCCCATTCTAATCCTTTCTCACATTTCATATTTGAGTGTTCCTTCTTCCTCACTGAGAACCATTGCTCAGGAATATGTTTTTAGACAACATATTTACTCATTTGCTTAAATTGATTATATATCCAAAGTTATTTCAGGATTGCTTCAACATACCACTACACAATAAACCTATTTAAAAGAGACTCTAATTTGTTTGCAATTCTTCCCTCTTCCCCAGCCTCTTCTCTACTCCAAACTAAGGGCATACAGTTAAATTCCATATGTATATGTCCTTCTTTTCTCTTCCTGTGTATGATTCTGATATTTATTTTATATAAAATTATAATAGTAACAAACTGAATTTTTTTGAGCTTCCCAGTTTTAAGGGTTTTTTTTCATGTATTCACACTTATTGATTTAACTTTTTGCATATGTAGGATATGAACATGTTTGAAAATCCTGAATTATAAAGTTATTCTCAGAAAAGTGTTACTCTCACTTGTATCTGCACCTCACCATGCTCTTAACGGTAGCCATTTTTTAAGAGTTTCCTCATTTATCATCTCTTCTTTTTCAGTTTGTAATGACAAGATATGTGTATGATATTTTATTTTCCCTTCCTTTTATACAAAATGTCTCATAAAACATGTGCTCTTTTGGACTTTGCTTTTTTCATTTAATATTGTTTCCCTGGAAATCACCTTATGTAATTTCAAAGGGATTGTTCTCACTCTGTTTTACAGTGGCATTAGTACTTCACTGGTTGTAGCTTATGCTTGGCCATTTAGGCAGTTTCCAATATTTTGTAATTACAAATAATGCTGAATTGAATCAGCGATTCATACATATTTTGGATTGTTGGGGGTGTATCTGTAGGAAAAATTCCCAAAAGTGAAATTTTGGAACAAAGGGTCAACACCCACTCGATTTTCTTCGATAGCGCCAGTCGTCTCTACTCTGCATTCCCCCAGCAATGTGCGAGAGTGTCCATTTCCCCACAGCCTCACCAACAGAAAGTGCTGCCTTGCTTTTGAATTTTAATCAATCTATTGAGATAAATGCTATCCCAATGTGGCTTTATTTTGTATTTCTGTGAGTGATGTTGAACAACTTTTACATGTTTAAGGGCCAGTTTTATATCTACTTTTGTGAATTGTCTGTTTACATCTTTTACTCATTTTTTTTTTCTGTCAGGTTCTTAAAAATCTTTTTTCTTCAATTTTTAAAAGTTCTCTCTATATTGAGGATATTAGCCCTTCACCCATGGTATGTATTGCAAAATACAGGGGCTGGCAGAAGTAAGGCCTGCTTGAGTGTGGTTGGTAGGGTAATAATATGGATATAATAATTTATAGTTTTAATTTGAACATTTCACCTAAAATGTCATATAGTGTGCTTGAGTGTGATATTGTTATGTTACAGAATTACATGCTTATGATTTTGTAATAAAATATTTTGTAATAAAAAGGGGCATTATTTGTGCCAGATCTTGTATTTTTCCCAGTCCGGCAACTGTATTTTAAATTTGCTTATAGTGCTTTTTGCCATGCAAAAATTTAAAATTTTTATCCTCCAACCTATCAATGTTTCCTTTTTATTGCCTCTGGATTTTGAGCGCTGCTTAAATGAACCTTTCTCCACAAAAATGCAATTCACTTTTGTTTTCCTCTAGTAACTGTGTCATTTTATTTTTTATATCTAAATCTCTGATCCATTTGAGGATTTATTTAAATATGTCTCATGCAGTGATTTAAGGTACCACTTTAATCACCTTTTAGATTTTTATATACTTGACTCTAGATATGGACTTTGTTCTATTCCATTCATCTGTCTGTTCATCCCTATACCAGAACTATACTGTTTTAATGATAAAAGCTTTGTGGTATATTCTAATATCTGGTAGTGCTTCTCCTCTTTCAAAAATGTTACTTTTCATTGTTTTCCTAAGTATTCTTTTGTGTACATGCTTGTATATGAAATTTACAATCAACCTATTTAGCTCCATTACAAAAAAAACTGTTAAAATTTTTATTAGGATAGCATTACAGTTTACATGATGGTTTCTTTCTTCCTTGAGATCAATGTAAAAGTATTTGTTGTTCCTTGTTGTCTCTTTCAGGGCTTACCTAGTTAGGTCTGGCCCATCCAGGGCAATCCCCCTTTAGTCATAATCAGCCCTTAGAGACCTTAATTGCATCTATAATATCTATTGTGCCATATAGCATAACATAATCATGAGAGTGATGTCCAGCATAATCATAAGCTCAGACACATTCAAGAGTGGGGATTATAAAGAGGCTGTACACAAGGGGCTAAGAATCTTGAGGGCCATTTTGTAATTCTGCTACAGATACTTCAGGTATTTTAGAAAGAAAGTAAAATATTCTACTTTTTGTTGCTGTAGCACACTCAAGTGGCTATAGAAGTTGGGAAGGAGCCAAGTATGGCAGAGTATACTGTCACGCTTTGTTTATCAGGGAAAGAAACTACTCACCCCAAACAAATGTCACTCGAGGACATGGTGGACCACTCACCATACCACCTGACTTTTTCAAGAGAAGTTAGAAATCTGAATTTGTATGTGGAATATGCCATTTTAAAAAATGTTGGAAACTAGCACAAATTTTTAAAAATGTATAGATGCTGTGGGCTAAACAATTGATAATTAGGACTGTATTCAGACTACTATCTGTTTATGGAACTGACCTATTGTGACCCCATGATTGTATAAGCAATGAGGGTAGAAGACCAGCCCAGGCATCACCAAAGTACTTGATGTCAGGTTTAGGATTAGAAACTCAGTTCTCGTAGTTCCTGATGTTCCTTTTATCCTAATCATTAAACTTGTCCCTCTGTAATGTATTCAAATAACCTGCTTGAAATTCAAAGTGCTTTAAATTGATTAATCATTTCTCAAGACATTTGCCTTTCAAACTAAAAAAAGAGGAATCATTTTACCTTCCTTTTATCTTGAAATCAAATACCACAGGGCAGATTTTTATTCATGGTTCTTCCACTGAGACAAGGTATAATTTATCAAGTTTTAGTAACATTTTGATGTATTGCTTTCGAAAAAAACATATGCTAAGAGATTAGCTATATGACATCTCGATAAATAGTTATCTTCAAGTTGAAAAGCAAAGGTTATTCTCAATTAACTTATATCACATTAGACAGTTATGTCAGTGGTTCTTTCATGGAGTTTGACATTGGGACAAATATTACTAATAAGTCTATTTTTCAGACATATTGTAAAATATAATTAGTTACTATCTGAAGACTGCTTTGTATGTAGGAATTGCTTTATAAACCCCAAGTACAATTTGTCAATAACCCAGGATGCATTTGACATAAGTAAAATTGCCCATGACAATTTGGTGGTATAAATAATATAATTATAAAACTAAATGATTCTAACCAAATAGAAAGGCATGAAGAGTGTAAACAGATATAAGTATTTTGAAATAAACACTAATCCAAAACAATTTTGAAAATCAAGGAAAATTGTTGTACAGGGAAATAGCAAAATTGTAGAGGAAAACAGTTAAGATTTGACTATTTGATAATTGCTTTGGTTTAAAGTGAGATTCTCTTCTTATTTAGAATTGATCATTTGACTTAATGTGAAAACATCAAAAGAATGTTATCATGGAATTAACTACACCCTATAAATCTTTGCAGTATTAGAAGATTCATAAAAACATCCCAAGATTATAAACCGTCATCTTTTATTATTAAGATAAAGAGCCCCTTTTCAAAATGTTGCCCAGCAGCTTGGAATTAAAACTATTAGAACTGTTAGAACTCTTACAAATCAGTAATAAAAAGACATATAAGACAATTAAAAGGATCAAGGATCTGGAGAGACATTCTCCAAAGAAGATATGCAGGTGACCAATAAGCACATGAAAAGATACCCAATATCCTTAGCCACTAAGGAAATGCAGATTCAAATCACGAGATACTATTTCTTACCAACCAGGATAGCTAGAATCAAAAAGTCAGATAATAACAGTTTTGGTGAGAATATGAAGAAATCAAAACATTCATACACTAATGGACTAATGTAAAATGGGGTAGCAACTTTGGAAAATAGTCTCAACTTTCTTCAAAAATTAGAAATAGAATAGCACTTCACAACTATACTAGGATGGCTATAAGTTTTAAAATGATAATAACATATATTGGTGAGGATATAGAGAAATGGGAGCACTCGTATGTCACAGATGGAAATGTAAAATATTACAGCCATTGTGGAAAACAATTTGGTGGTGCTTCAATAAGTTAGATATATTATTAATATATGATCCAGCAATTCCAATCCTAGGTGTATGCTCAAAGGAGTTGAAGCAGGGACTAAACAGACATTAGTGTGCCAATATCTACTGCAGTATTATTCACAATAGCCAAAAGGTGAAAACAATCCAAGTGTCCAACAGATGAGCTGATAAACAACATGTAGTGTATATACACACAGTGGAATATTATGCAACTATAAAAATAAAGTGCTGATACATGCTTCAACATTAATGAACTTTGAACACATGTAAATGAAATAAGCCAGACATAAAAAGACAAATACTAAGCCCTGGCTGGTGTAGCTCAGTGGATTGAGCACAGGCTGTGAACCAAAAGTGTCACAGGTTCGATTCCCAGTCAGGGTACATGCCTGGGTTGCAGGCTATGACCCCCAGCAACCCCACATTGATGTTTCTCTCTCTCTCTCTTTCTCCCTCCCTTCCCTCTCTAAAAATAAATAAATAAAATCTTTTAAAAAAGACAAATACTAAATGATTCCACTTACAAAAGGCACCTAGCATAGGCAAATTCATAACGACAAAAAGTAGAATAGAAGTTACCAGGGGTTGGGGAGAAGGGAATTAGGAATTATTGTTTAACAACTATAGAGTTTTGGTTTGAGTGGTGAAAAGTTTTGGAAGCAGACAGTGGCAACTGTTGTATAATACTGTGACTACAGTTAGTATACCTTAATTGTACAATTAAATGGCAAATATTATGTCATATATATTTTACTAAAATTTTAATTTATTTTTTTTTAGATTTTACTTATTTATTTTTTGAGAGAGGGGGAGGGAGGAAGAGAGGGAGTGAAACATCAACATATGAGAGAAACAGCGATTGGTGACCTCTCACCTGTGCCCCAACCAGGGACCTGGCATGCAACCCAGGCATGTGCCCTGACTGGAAATTAAACAAGCGGACTTTCATTTTGTGGAACAATGCCCAACCAACTGAGCCACAACAGACAGAGCTATTTTACTATAATTTTTTAAAAAATGAATAAAGTAATATATAGACTTCCAGTCAAGATGGAGGCACAGGTAAACAAGCTTTGTCTCCTTTCACAACTACAGCAAAAATTACAACTAGACTACAAAACAAATATCACCCAGATCTGTCAGAAAATTGAGCTGTATAGAAGTTTGACAACTAAGGATTTAAAGAAGCCACACTCATCCAAGAAGGGTACGAGGAGCAGAGGCATGAGGAGGCATGGAGACAGAGTGGTGTGGAGAGGCAGTAGATAGGCAGTCCCACATTTATATGTGCTGGATAAAAATTGAGAGGGATACCTTGGAATAGAGGAATCCCAGCTCCAGACCAGACCACCCAGCCCAGCATTCCAGCACCAGGAAGATAGGTCCCCATAACTTGTGGCTATAAAAACCAGTGGGGGTTGGGGCAGCAGAAGAGACTGCAGGATCCTCAAGAGATTCCTCTTAAAGGGCCCACAACTGACTTAGGACTCACACAGATCCATCCCCTCTGGGATTCAGCACTCAGGCAACAGCTGGAAGGGCACAAGTGGCATGTGCAGAGAAATTGAAGTGACTGGCAACAGGGTGAGTGCCAGGAGACAGCTTCCTCCTGGGTAAAATTTCAGAGGCCCAGCAATGGCATTGTCACCTATCTGAGCCCTCCCCCATACAGAGCCACAGAGCAGTGACACAAGTTACCCCACCCTGGCAATTACCTAAGGCTCCATCCCATACAACTCAGGTGGGCTTTTCTACAATAGGCCACGCTACTAAGACAGGGAGTCAAAGCAGCTCTACCTAATACACAGAAACCACCACAGGGAGGCTGTCAAATTGAGGAGACAAAGAAGTATGGCCCAAATGAAAGAATAGAACAAAACTCCAGAAAAAGAACTAAATGAAATGGAAATAAACAACCTATCAGACACAGAGTTCAAAACACTGGTTATCACAATGCTCAAAGAACTCATTAGGTATTGCAACAGCATAAAAAAGTCCCAGGCAGAAATGAAGGTTACATTAAGTGAAATCAAGAAAAAACTACAGGGAACCAACAATTGAGGGGATGAAGCTGAGAATCCAATCAACGATTTGGAACATAAGGAAGAAATAAACATTCAATCAGAACAGCAAGAAGAAAAAAAGAATTAAAAAAGCAAGGATAGACTAAAGAACCTCTGGAACATCTCAAATGTATCAATACCCAAATGATAGGGGGTGCCAGAATGAAGAGAGAAAGAGCAAGACATTGAAAACTTATTTGAAAAAAATAATGAAAGAAAACCTCCCTAATTTGGTGGAGGAAATAGACATACAAGTCCAGGAAGCACAGAGAGTCCCAAACAAGTTAGACCCAAAGAAGACCCCACCAAGACACATCATAATTAAAATGCTGAAGGTTAAAGATAAAGAGAAAATCTTAAAAGCAGCAAGAGAAAAGTGGAGAGTTACCTACAGGGGAGTTCCCATAAGACTGTCAGCTGATTTCTCAAAAGAAACTTTGCAAGCTAGACAGGACTGGAAAGAAGTATTCAAAGTGATGAAAAGCAAAGATCTACAACCTAGATTACCCTATCCAACAAAGCTGTCATTTAGAACTGAAAAACAGATAAACTGCTTCCCTGACAAAGTAAAGCTAAAGGAGTTCATCATCACCAAGCCATTATTATATGAAATGTTAAAGAGAATTATGTAAGAAAAAGAGGATCAAACCATGAACATTAAAATGGCAATAAATTCACAACTATACACAACTGAATCTAAAAACCTAAGCAAACAAGCAGAATAGGAATGGAATCATACATGTGGAGATCATTTGGAGGGCTATCAGCTGGGAGGGGGAAGGGAGAAAATGGGGTAAAAGGTACAGGGATAAGAAGTACTAATTGCTAGGTAAAAAAACTGACAGGGGGATGCTAAGAACAGTATAGGAAATGGAGAAGCCAAAGAACTTGTATGCATGACCCAGGGACATGAACTAAGGGGTGGGGGACGGGGGGGGGGGGGCGGTGGACTACTAGAAGGAATGGTGTACAGGGTGGAAGGCAGAAAGGGAGAAAAACTGGGACAACTATAATAGCATAATCAATAAAATATATTTTTTCAAAACCACAAAAAATAAATATACAAAAAACCATTGAATTATATACTTTAAATGGGTGAATTATGTTATGTGAATTATATTTCAATAAAGCTTCTATTTAAAAAAGCCACTGTTGCTGAATCACTGGATGTTTCTTAAATATTACTTACATACCTATATACAAATAAGTATATTTGTATATTGCATCTCTGATCTTCAACAAGCTTTCCTGAATACCTCTCATCCCATCAAATTCCATGTTCTTCCTTCACAGCACTTACCACAGTTGACGTTTTCTCTCTCATCAGATTCCTAGCTTCATGAAAGCCAGGTCCAAGACTGCATTTAATTCATAGTGCTTAGCATAGTGTGTGCCACATAACTGGCATTGAATAAATGAATGACTGGGCTCAGAGTTTTCATGAATAACTATGGGTCTCTTGTCAGTTGATAAACACCTGCAGAATTTATGGGTAGAGAACACAAAAAATTTATATAATATGGTGAGTAGCACATGATTTTCAAAATTGCTATAGGAGCCTACCCCAAGAGACATATCTATAGGCACATTAAATACAAGATGTATGTGAATTTGTTAAAGAAAGATCCACCCAATCGTGATTTGAAAGGTGATTCAGGAGCTTTCAACCACCTGGTAGGGTGCTATTCTGCATTTGGATAAAAGATTCACTAATACATATGTGAAAATTGAATTTTAGAGAGAAAATGTCAAGAGAAATTTTAAGTTCTGGAAATAAACAAAAAAGCTGCCGATGTGAGAAGAAAACTACCAAGAAGAGGTCAAGAGTTCTGATTTATTTAGATTTCAAAAATGATATTTTAGGTAAAAAAAATCCACTTAAAAATAGTTTGACTTTAGAGAAAACCAGACTTTAGATTAAAGAGGTCTAAAGAACAGTAAAGCAAGAACAACTGAAACTGAAATTGAAAAAATATTCCTGAAGCTAATTACAGTCAGAAAGTGGAACCATTTCCATAACAGAGGTAATTATATAAACTCAATAGTGATGTTCAAATGGAAATTAAATGTTTATAGAAAATGTGGTGGTCATTTTTCTGATAGAGGAAGTTCTACTAGCTAACTCATAAATTCATTACCCTTTTCCATCTTCTCCTTCTATCCTTTTTCTTCCTATGAAATTTTGCATTTTATCTGAGATTGGGTCTGATGAGTGCTTTACAATTATGTGCTTAGTCCGCATTTTTATATTTTATAGGAGGAGACATTTATCTGAATGCCATATTTAAAACTTTACCCCAAAGACTAGGCCAGTGAAAGTGATGCAATAGGTTTTTCTCAGCTTGAATTTAGTGCAAGAAATTCTATTTTAGGTCAAAATTTACCAGGCTAAAGGACAATACAAATTAATAAAATATTCAAAATCTTTTCTATACAAATATGATACGTTTATTATATAGTTCAAGATACAAAATGGGATTTCTGGTTTGAATACCAAACTTAGAAATTCTCTCCTAGACCCTCAAAAATATGATAATAAAGGAATAAACCCATGTTATATCAATGGAGGAGAGATTTTTAGAAATTTCTGGAAGATAAAAAAGGAGGAGAGCCTGTTGGCAGACTAAACAAAGCAAAACAAAGCAATGGCAGGACAACTCTGTGCATGCAGTGAAAGTGAGAGGAGAATGCTGTTTTTCCCAGCAGGAGCTCAGGGGAAGCAGATACTATGGGAAGGTAGATGGGAGAACCAAAAAGAGAAGAGTTAATGGACCATCTATCTCCTCTTCCCCACTGGGGAAGAGCTCCACTGGGCAGGCAGCCTCCTCTCCCAGCTCTCTACTTCTCTGCCTAGGACACCTAGAATGTTATTCCTAAGGAAAAATCAGGGGAGGTTTCTCTTTAAGAATTTAGGCTGAGCAGAATTAGGTTATTACGGTAGCCTAATAACTGCAGCCATTACCGTGTTGACATTTGGAGCCACCCCTGCTTTATGGCCCTACTCCCCATGTCTGTAGAGTACTTGGTCAACCATGATGCTAGAGAACAGATGAGAAAAACAACACGGCCCTGACCAGTGTGGTTCAGTTGATTGGGTATTAGTGCACAAAGCAAACAGCTGCTGGTTTGATCCCTGGTGAAGCCACATGCCTGGGTTGTGAGTTTGGTCCCAAGTAGGCACATACAAGAAGCAATGGATGATGTTTCTCTCTCACAATGATATTTCTCTCCCTCTCTTTTTCTTTCTCTCTAAAAATAAATAAATAAAATATTAAAACAAACAAACAAACAGCACCACTGCTCCAGGCCAGGTACCTGGTATAATCAACACAGTCATGCAAGATCACAGACATAGGAAGAAAATCATCAACATGGCCCTGGCTGGTGTGGCTCAGTGGATTAAGCGTTGGCCCTCAAACCAAAGAGTTGTCAGTTCCATTCCCAGTCAGGGCATATTCCTGGTTTATGGGCCAGGTCCCCGGTAGGGGGCATGCAAGAGACAACCACATATTGATGTTTCTCTCCCTTTCTCCCTCCCTTCCTCTCTCTCTCAAAATAAATAAATAAGATCTAAAAGAAAGAAAGAAGGAAAGAAAGAAAGAAAGAAAGAAAGAAAGAAAGAAAATCATCAACATGAAAGAGAAAGAAAAAGATGTATAGATAAAAAAATCCTATGAGAATGGGACCATCAAAAGTGTCCCAGGGTAAAATAGAGTGGGCCCAAGATGAAATATAACAAAAAGGGAACAGATGATGTTTGTGACATGATTTTTTAAAAAAGCAACTGTTTCCTCCCTCAAGAAATAAAATTTTGAAATTTCAGGAAAAAAATATGAAAGTCATGGTCTTAAAAAACAAACTAAGTTATGACTAGATTTGATGTAACATATGAAAACTAAATTTATGTAAGAATATTCATTACAGAAGTACTAGTCTTTGTCTGGTCCAGGGGTCATGACATCGGGACCCTGCTCGCTCCTTTCCTATTCAATGGACCACAGTTATGCAATGGTTAATAGTGTGAATATCCTCATCAACCTAGCAGAAGTAAGTAAAAATTATTTAAATAAACCACTATTTTAAAAGAGGAATAGACAAGAGATAACATGTAAATAAACATTTAAATATTCAACTGTAACCAACTGAAGAACTAAAATAGTAAGTACCAAAAATTATAAGAAGTGGAAAATGATCTAAGGAAAAGAAGTGATCTAAGTCCTCACCTCTCAAATAAGAAGTAAAAGACAGTGGCTTAACTGACAAAGAGCATTATTGAGTATTTTTAGTGCTATGAAGATAATCATCAGGAAAAAAATAAAAAATGTTTAGTAGGCTGCATCTGTGGGAAAAATGGGTTAGGAGATTGTTACTTTTCATTATGAGCCTATATCCAGCTCTGTTTTGGAGGAGGAAGATGTTTTTGTTGCTATATAAAAATATTGCTTTGGTAAAAATTAAACTTAAAAACATTTTTCTGAAAGTCAGAAAAGAAAATACTATATTTGAGCCATCACCTTTTCATCCATTTGAACATTAAGTGATCTCTAAGCTGGAAAAAATAAAATAACCTAACACATTCATTAGGACTTGCCCCTAACCCAAGAAAATCAAATGACCTTAGGATTCAAGGAAAGAATTAAAAACAACTAAAAAGTTATCCCAGGACAACTATGATGTTTTAGAAAAAGATATAGCTACTGCTTCAGGACAAGGTGAGGCCATTGCTGGAAGAAGAGAAACCTGGGAAGGAAATGGTCATCATGGATGGAGACGGTGTCAGGAAACCATTAGCTGGGATTGCCCACCCAAAGGCACCAGAGCCCACAGAAGGCAGGGGCCCCACCTTGGATGAGATACTAGAAAGCAATGGTGGGGCTGCTACTTTAGACAACATGGTCAGGAACTTCCCCCCTCAGGTAAGTTAACATTTGAACAGAGACCTGTTAAAATGAGGGAGCAAGTCATGAAAATACCTAAAGAAAGTTTCAGACAAGGAAATCAAGTGCAAAGACCCGAGGGTAGAATCCATGCTTACTGTAAGATGTCCACCAATGTCTCAAAGATGTTTCTAACTCGGTATGTTGCAAACTAAACTGTATGTCCCTCTCAAATTAGTCATCTTCCAGCACTCCTAACCTTAGTAAATGTCACAAGTGCACTGCCACTGGCCAGGCAGGTAGGAGTCATCCTTGATAAGAGCCTCTTGCTATCCGCAATATCTAATGCATCTAATGTATCCTGAAAACAACCATCCTAATCCACAGCACCCCTCCCTCATCACTTGCAGGGACTCCTGCTGAAGCTTCTCCACTCTTCACTATCCACTCTCATTACACTTTTACCCTGTAGCATGTAAAAAGGCAGGTTAGGGCATGCCAATCACTAAATTAGAGACATTCAGTGACCTCCCAGTTCTCTTAGGATAAAGTCTAAAATAATTAATTTGGCCTAGGATGGCCTGCATGATCGGGCCCTATGGACCTCTCCAGTCTCATCTTGCACTCTCTTGCCTTTGCTCTCTGTACTCTATTCACAATGGTTTTTCTTCAGATCTGAGAACACTAGTGTTACCCTTGCCTCGGGTGTCTTGCATCTGCTGACCACTGTGCGTGGCCATGCCTTCAGGGAGGTATATTTTACTGAAACTTTACATCTCATTTCAAATGTTACTTTCTCAAGGAAAACTCTCCTGATTAGGTCAGACCCTCATTCTATGACTTCCTGTGCTTTTCCTTCCTTATCTATGTCTTAAGTTCTCTAATGGAAGGAACGGTGTCTCTTTTGCTTACACCCCAAGCACTTGTAACAGTACCTGGCATATAATATGTATTCAGTAAAATAAACCTTCCCCTCCCAAGCCCCTGGCTCTATATCAGTTCCTGGCCTTCTCTCAGGGCCTCCAATTTCCTTTTTAGCTCAAGGGACAGGCCAAGCCACACCGCACTTTCCCAGCTGGTGAAAGGAAGGTCACTATTCCCTAGGGTGGGGGTGAAGAGAGGATATGCTTGCTTCTTCTACATCAGCTGAATGGGAACTCTCATTGTCCTCTGCACCACTGGTCTGCACCAGAGATAATAAGCACGGGCCAGAGAGAGAAGTCTCGTGGCTGTGCAAACCCTGGACACTGATTCCTGACACCCCTGGCTCACTGATGGTAGAAGACCACCACTGATGCAAGACAGCCAGCTCCCACCACCTGTAGAATGGGGCAGGGGTGAGGGGCAACAGGTACCAGAGCACATTCAGAAGTTTTTTCAATAACTACAACAAATAGTCAACATTTATTATTTATCATGAGCTAGGTACTGAGATAAGCATTTTAAATGCATTACCTTATTTAATCATATCAACAACCTATAAGCGAGGAACTTTTATTTTGTCCAGTTCACAAATAAGGAAAGACATTTAGAGAAGTTCTGTAATTTGTCTTAATCTCCCAGGTAAATAGCTAGCAGAACCAACTTTGCAATGTAAACCACTGTACTATACTGCATTGGCAACATGAGCCTTCTAGTGGTAAAAGTGGTGTAAACCACTACAATTTGCTAAAGCCAGGTGATTAACTAGGCAGTTCAAACACACCATTAGGCCATTTTTCTAACAAATGTAAACTAGTGCCACTTTTTTAAAAAATCACAAACTCAGTGTCTTTGCCTCATGTTCATGGTTGTGATTATTCAAACATTATATATATGAACATAGTATACATGATTTTACTTTTTAATTTATTTATTATACTTAATCTTTATTGTATTTTTTCCATTACCCTTTAGTACCCTAAGGCATTATAGCTGTAAATGTGTTAGAGGGGACACAGGCTCTAATATGTTCCATTATTGAAGAGTGTCTGTCTGTAGTCAACAGGCCAATAAGCCCTGTTGCTGGGTCCACACTGCCCATTCTCACTGGCTTGCCACCATGCACTCTGCCTGTGTACTACAATGTGCTGGAACTCCCACCCATGGGTATGTACAAAGCAGTGGAAATGGATATGTGCCTTGCAGCTAACAACCCCCCAGCTATAAGCAAGTGAGATGACCCTGCAGGTGGTCCTCACCACTCCCAGACTGCAGTAATTTCACTGAATGTGGCCCTAGGTAGCATGGAGAAATAGAGGAGTTCATTGCTCTTCCCCAAAAGGGATTCTGTACAACAGAATTTGATCTTTGGCTATTCCTTTTTTTTTTTTCCAGTTTTCTGTTTCATAAAGCCTTATCTTCAAGTAACAAGGGAGGTCTGACCACATGCCTTTAAGCCTATACAGATGATGACCTCTCCTGCCTGCTAAGATTAAGACATATATAGCTACATCCCCTCTTCAGAAAAAGAAACTTGAACTCTACAAAAAAAATGCCCTAAAGATCCACAAGACTAGTTGACAAATTAACGTAATTATTTACCGGTTATAAGGAATTACTTTGGTGTTACGACACCATGCAATGCAATTAGAATCCTTTTTAAAATTCTGGACGTTTCCTGCCATAAGGTCTCTGAGGATAAACTATTACTATGAAAAGAGTTCACCTTTGCTTCATAAATGAAGGGATAAAAAATCCAAACCGCTTGTATGAAGCAAGATCTAACAATTAAGGTTTTGTAAAACCAAAAGAATAAAATTCATTTCATAGGCTCTAGAGCCAGCCAGAAGGTTAAGGTTTGAATCTGATTTTGTAATTTACTAACTGAGCAACTCTGGGCAGGTTACTTTACCTGTCTGAGCTTCAAATTCCATAAGATGGGATCCCATATACTACCTACCTCTTAGAGTTTATGGTGCAGGTAAAATGAAATAACATTGTTATATACAGCACTAAACAAAGCTCCTGGCAGTATTAAGTACTTAATAAATGGTAACAACTATTATAGCAATGACAGTGACATGAAGCAATGATTTCCAAATGTCTTTCATCATTCACTTCTATCAGAAAAATAAAAACTGGATAGTTCATTCTACTACATGTATATTTCTTTATAAGTTATATACACATATACCAATGTGTTATGTACAATATTCATGAATTAATTTAAAGTAGAACTGATTGCCCTAGCCGATATGGTTCAGTTGGTTGGAGCATCATCCCATACACTAACGGGTCACTGGTTTGATTACTACTCGGTGTACATGTCTAGGTGGCAGGTTCAATCCCCCAGCGGGGGTACATATAGGAGACAACTGATCAATCTCTCTCTCTCTCAAAAAACATAAATACACCCTCAGATGAGGATTAAAACATTTTTAATAGAACTGTTTCAATATTAAGCCCTTATCAAATGTATCATTGGCAAATATGTTCTTCCATTCAGTGGGTTGTCTTTTTATTTTGTTAATAGTTTCCTTTGATGCAGTCCCATTTATTAATATTTTGTTTCCCTTGCCTGAAAAGATACACTAGAAAAATACTGCTATGAGAAATGTCCAAGATTTTACTGCTTATGCTTTCCTCCAGGTTTCTTTATAGTTTTGAGTCTAACATTTAAGTCTTTGATCCATTTTGAGTTTATTCTTATGTATTGTGTAAGAAAGTGGTCTGGTTTCATTTTTTTGCACCTATCTGTCCAATATTCTCAACACCATTTATTGAACAGACTATCCTTACCCTATTGTATGTTCTTGCTTTCTTTGTTCATATTAATTGATAATAAAGGTGTGGGTTTATTTCTGGACTCTCTATTCTTTTCCATTTATTTACATGTCTGTTTTTATGCCAGTCTCATGCTGTTTTATTATAGCCTTGTAGAATAATTTGATATCAGGTAGCACGATTACTCAAACTTTGTTCTCCTTTCTCAAGATTGCTGCAGCTATTCAGGGTCTTTTGTGGTTCTGTATAAATTTTGGGAATATTTTTTCTAGTTCTGTGAAATACTCCATTGGTATCTTGATAGAAATTGTGCTGAATCTATACATTGCCTTAGGTAGTATGGACATTTTAATGATGTTAATTCTTCCTATCCATGCACATGATATATATTTTCACTTATTTGTATCTTCTTCAATTTCTTTTTCAGTGTCTTATATTTTCCAAGTACAGGTCTTTACATCTTTGGTTAAATTTATTCCTAGGTTTTTGCCCTGGCTGGTGTGGCTCAGTGGATTGAGCACCAGGCTGTGAACTCCCAGTCAGGGCACATGCCTGGGTTGTAGGCCAGGTCCCCAGTTGGGGGTGCACAAGAGGCAACCATACATTGATGTTTCTCTCCCTATCTCCCTCCCTTCTCCTCTTTCTAAAAATAAATAAATAAAATCCCTTTAAAAATTTACCATATTTTTGGACTATAAGACGCACCCCCCCCCCAATTTGGGAGGAATAATGGCTGTTAATGCTGAGTTCTGTTTACATGTACATTGGTGAAATATTATGTTATTTATGCTATTAAATATTTTACCACATTTTTTTCTTCAAAAATATTTTTCCTATTTTCCTGTTCTAAAACCTAGGTGTGCCTTATGGTCTGAAAAATACAGTATTCCTCTTTTTTTTTTTTTTGTTATAATTGTAAATGGGATTGTTTTCTTAGTTTCCCTTTCTGATAGTTCATTATTGGCTTATAAAAATGCAACTTATTTCTTGATACTTATTTTGTATCTTGCTACTTTACTGAATTGATTTCTTAGTTCTAGTATGCAAAGATGCTCAACATCACTAATCATCAGAAAAATGCAAATTAAAACCACAAAGAAAAAGGAAAAAATAAATAAATAAAACCACAATGAGATATCACTTCACAGCTGTCAGAATGACTATCATCAATAAATCAAAAATCAATAAGTGTTGGCAAGGATATAGAACAAAGGGAAGCCTCGTGCACTATCAGTGGGAATGCAGACTAATGCAGCCACCGTGGAAAGCAGTATGGAGTTACCTCACAAAATTAAAAATGAGCCCTGGCTGGCATAGCTCAGTGGATTGAGCTCGGGCTGGGAACCAAAGTGTCCCAGGTTCGATTCCCAGCCAGGGTACATTCCTGGGTTGCAGGCCATAACCCCCAGCAACCGCACATTGATGTTTCTCTCTCTCTCTCTCTCTGTCTCTCTCTCTCTCTCTCTCTCTCTCTCTCTTTCCCTCCCTTCCCTCTCTAAAAAAATAAATAAATAAAATATTTTTAAAAAATTAAAAATGAGTCCTAGCTGGTATGGCTCACTTGGTTAGGCATTGTCCCACAAACCAAAAGGTCACCAATTTGATTCCCAGTCAGGGCAAATGCCTGGGTTGTTGGTTTGATACCATGTCAGGGTGCGTATGGAAGGTGACTAGTTAATGTTTCTCTCTCACATTGATGTTTCTATCCCTCTGTTTCTCCCTCCCTTCCCCTCTCTCCAAAAAAATAAAATAAAAAAATTTTAATTAAAAATAAAACTACCTTTTAACCCGGTGATTCCACTTCTGGGAATACATATATCCAAAGAAACCTGAAACACTAATTCAAAAGAATACCTGCACTCCTATGTTCATTGCAGCATTATTTACAATAGCCAAGCTTTTAAAGCAGCCCAAGTGTCCATCAGTATATAAGTAAATAAAAAAAGCTGTGGTACAATTATATGATGAAATACTATTCAGCCATAAAAAAGGAAGGAAATTTTATTCTTTGCAACAGCATGGATGGACCTGGAGTATATTATCCTAAGTGAAGCAAGCCAGTCAGAGGAAGATATACTGAATCTAATGAACAAAATAAACTAACAAAACAGAGACAGATTCACAGAGATAGAGAACAGACCGATGGCTATTTAAGGGTTGGGGGTTAGGGAGCTAGGTAAAAAAGGTGAAGGGAATTAAGAAAAAAATCATAGACAACAGTATGGTGATTATGAGAGGAAATGGAGGGTTGAGAGTGATAAAGGAGGGTAAAGGAGTGATAAATAGTGATGGAAGGAGACTTGATTTGGGGTGGTGAACACACAATAATACACAGATGATGTGTAATATTTTTTATATTTATACTTATTTTGTTACACACAAAAAATTATTTTTGTTACACAAAAGAACTGTTTCAAAAAAGAACTGTTTGAAAGATGAAACAATAAATATAAATAAATTTCTACAATTTTCTTTCCAATGAATTTTCTGGTGCAATTCCAAGTGTATTGTCCCCTACTGGAGACTACTGCTTTAAAGGCTCAAAATAAAAGGCATTTCCCAAGGATCTAGGTCCAAGTCCAAGCTCATATTTTTCTTCTATAACCTCTCACCATCCCTCTCTCTAGACTTTACTTCCATGCCTCCAAAATGTTAAGTCCTATAATCCTGTTAAGTGTGGGGAGCTTTCTTTTTGCCTCCCTCATAAGCCACACTCACTGCACTTGACATCTCAGCTCATGTCCCAGCACAAGGCCCCATTTTGTTAGTCCTGCCCTGCCTATTGTTAGCTCCACATGAATATACACTGTCTTGGGCTCTACTCATTTATTTTCTATATACCTTGTGTTTCCAGCAAGGTCATGAGGCCTGAGAGAGGAACCATGTCCTAGGTTTCCAAAGATCTCTGGTGCCCAGTCTTAATGCTGATGAATAAGAGATCTTAAAAAAAAAAAAAACTGTTGAAACATGCAATTTATTTCTTTTTTTATAAAGTATTCTAATGACTTCTCTGTCTAGAAGTTTTTTCTACCACATAAACTAACCATAAAAATCAAAGTTTCTTGCTATTCAAATCTATTGCTATTCTTGTTATTCAAATCTAATTTTTTAAAATTAAACAATCTCAGAGGTAAAAAAAAAAAACTCCCTTATTTTTCAGATGTGAAAACCAAGATTTGGGGAGATTAAGTGAACTCACTTTTTAAACCATTTTTGAAAAGAAATTTTCAGAGTTCAAGATAATTCTTAATTTGTCAGAATAAAATGTTTGGCATGGATAGGTGAAAAATTTAGACATTCCTTTTATACCTTTGTTCAAATGAGATCCTTTAGAACAGGAAAACCTCTTTCAGTCTTTCTTGTCTCTGTACTTCACCTTTTTAGGGCTCTAGGTATTATTTTATATTGTACAAAAGCACTACACTTCTAAAATCTGTCAAAAAAAAAGCAACCACCTTTGTAATATCAGATACACTGAGAATTGAACATAAGCAGTGCTGGGCAGTTAGATGACCTAAGTATAAGATGATGACTATCAAATAGAGAAAATCAATTGCCTTTTTTTCCTCCTCAGACAGTGCGCTGCAGGGGATAGGTAAGTGCCGACCGTAAATAGTTTATTACTTGGTAGTTCTTCCTAATGGCCAGGCAGCAGTGAAGCTGACAAGGTAAGAAGTAGTCATTCAGCCAAAGGTCACTTTCTCTGGCCCAGCAGCCTTTTCATTTGGAAATACAATCTGGGTCTAATGTTGGTTTGAAAGGAGAGGTCATTATGCCATCCTGCTCCAGGCATCAACTTTCTAAGGGTTTTAAAATTGTACTTCTTTTAAAAATGAACCCAAACCTATGATATTTGCGCTTTACTGCCAGTGAAAAGAACTGATTACCATGGTTAGCGTAACTGCTTTTATTGAGAAGTAATAGCAAGTAGTGGAGAATAAATCTTGTGACTCTGTGTAGGAAGACTGAAATAAAATTCATCACTCCATTTAGCTTTCAGAAATAAAAAGGATGAAGATGGGGCTCTGGTTTCTTTTGATTACAATTATCTCTACAAGCAAATAGGGAGACAGCAGGTTCTGAAGGGTGGTGCCCTGGACCTCTCCAGGGGACTTCTGAGAAGTGAGTAGAAATCTCTGGACAGCAGAGGCTCTTGTACGGTAGCAAAAGACTAGTTCTGAGTCACCCTGTGCTGGGCAGACAGACTAGAACCTCAAAGACAATTGGATTTGCACCTACAGTTTCAAGAAAATTCTACCATTGAAGGTAAACCTAAGCAATTCTACTGAAATAGGGGAAGTAGAATCTACATTTAAGATGTAATTTTCATTCACTCAGGGAGAGCACTCTTCCACTTCTGGCTTTACTAATAATATTAGCAAAATGCTGGCCATATCCAGTTCAATTTAAGTCATTTGTCATTGATTCAGGTTTTTCTCTTTTGGGGCCTACTAGCTCCAAAGTGGATAATACTGATTATTACATATGATATGTTTTCCTAATTATGTCACTTGTTTAATCTCTTGCATTATTTATATTTACAAATTTATAACACCTCTTGAATATATCTACCACCTCTGTAGATCTTCACAGCCATTCTTAAAATAAAGCTAGACTAACTGTTTATTTCATAATTCAGCCCATATTTCTTGAAAAGAGAAAATGACCCAGCCTCAATATGTGCATTTCCATAGTTTACATTTTGAAACCTAACTATGGTCAGATTATTCAGCATGTCCAACAATTCCTCTGGGAATTTTTCTTGGTTATGTGAATATACTTCAGAAGTGAGTTATTCAAGGTAGCTTAGATTTGTGTGCTGATCTTGTTATAACTCTACAATATATTGGCCATAATTCTTTCAGTTGGACAGCCCCTACTTGTCCCACACTACAGCAATGCAGCTTTATCGTGGGGCCATCACCACTGTAATCTCCATTCCTTGGAAGTACAGCATTATAGGCCATTTTGAATCACATCAAACTGAAACCAGAGCTGCAGTTTCTATATCTCCATGAAGAAAATGTGTTCCTCAGTTTTAAGCTCACTAAAATGAGCAAAGGATTGGTCTTGCTTCAAGGATAGTAAATGCATTCACAGCAATTTATAGATTAATTAAACCACAGGTTGGGAGGAAAACCGCCATAGATATGACAGGTTTATATCAGTATTATGAAAGGAGTAATATACTTCAATAAGAAAAACAATAAAACTCTAATAAATGAAATACAAAGTGCATAAAGAGGCAATCCTCAAAACAGTAAATAAATACAGCTAATAAAAAACTGTAGAAATGTTCAGTCCTACTGGTAGTCCAATAAATGCAAATTTTAAAAAGAAGATATCATTTCATCCTTTAAATTTAAAAAATACAAAATTAAGATACCCAATGTTGCTGAAGTGGCAGTCTGTCATACTAATAAAGGCTGCCAATCACATTTTAATTGGCTCATCCCTTAAAGAACATTTTAACAATAAGCACTGAGAATGTTAAAACCATGCATAGTGCCCTGACCACTTCGGCACAGGTATGTGGGTGTTGTCCAGAGTGAAAGGTCACTGGTTTGATCCCTGGTCAGGGCACATGCCTGGGTTTTGCGTTTAGTCCCCAGTAGGGGTGCATATAAGAGGTCACCAATCGATGTTTCTCTCCCTCTGTTTCTCCTTCCTTTCCCCCCCTCTAAAAATAAATAAATAAAATCTTTTTAAAAAATGTATACTTTTGATTCAATATTTTTGAAGAAAGTAATAATCTAAAATGAAAAAAAATCCCTTGTACAAAAAGATATTCATTTCAAAATTATTTATAATACATTAGCAAAAATTTTAAACAAATTCAGTAATCAAAAATAGAAAAGTCTGCCCTGGCCAGTATGGCTCAGTTGGTTGAAGCATCGTCCCTTTCGCGGAGAGGCTACATTGTTCAATCCCTGGTCCTGGAACATGCATAAGGCAGCTAACCAATGTTTCTCACATCAATGTTTCTCTCTCTTTTTTCTCTCTTGCACACTTTTTCTCTTCCCCACCCCTT
This sequence comes from Phyllostomus discolor, assembly GCF_004126475.2. Taxonomy (NCBI): domain Eukaryota; kingdom Metazoa; phylum Chordata; class Mammalia; order Chiroptera; family Phyllostomidae; genus Phyllostomus; species Phyllostomus discolor. The sequence continues at coordinate 72,165,153 of NC_040905.2, read as the reverse complement.
TTCTGTCTCTCTAAATCAATAAACACATATGAAAAATAGGGAATTGTTAAATAAATGGCATATAATATAACCATAAATTAATGTAACCATAAATATCTATTCATACCTAAAAAATCTGTCTAGATTTCTGGTCAATATGACAGTTTGAGCTGTGTGAAATATTCTTTCTCTACCTCAACTACATTAAAATCTAATTTAAAAAATTTTTGAAAGCTATTTATTAGCCCTGGCTGGTGTAGCTCAGTGGATTGAGCACAGGCTGCGAACCAAAGTGTCGCAGGTTCGATTCCCAGACAGGGTACATGCCTGGGTTGCAGGCCATGACCTCCAGCAACCACACATTGACGTTTCTCTCTCTCTCTCTTTCTCCCTCCCTTCCCTCTTTAAAAAAAATTAAAAATTAAAAAAAGATATTTATTTATTTATTTATTTATAGACAGAGGCAAAGGGAGGAAGAAAGAGAAGGAGAGAAACATCAATGTGTGGTTGTCTCCCGTGTGCACCCCACTGGGGAACCTGGCCCACAACCCAGGCATGTGCCCTGGCTGGGAATCAAACAGGTGACTGTTCACAGGCCAGCACTTAATCCACTGAGCCACACCAGCCAGGGAAAAATTTTTAATCTATAAATAATCTTAATATTTTTAAAAGTCTCAATGCAGAAGTTAAGTAGTACACTAAAAATACAGCAGTCTCCCCTCTTATCCTGTTTCACTTTCCACGGTTTGTTACCTGTGATCAACCATGGTCCAAAATATTACATGGAAAATTTCACAAATAAACAATTCATAATTTTAAACTTGCACACCATTCTGAATAATGTGATGAAATGTTGCACTGTCCTGCCCAGGACACGAATCACCCCTTTGTCCAGCATCTCCATGCTGTGTACACTGCCCACAGTTGTCACTTAGCAGCCATCTTGGTTTTCAGATCAACTGTTACAGTATCACAGTGCTTGTGTTCCAGTAATCCTTATTTTACTTAATAATGGCCCCAAAGCACAAGAGTAGTGATGTCAAAGAGGAGCCATGAAATGCTTAAGTGAAAAAGTGAAAGTTATCAACTTAATAAGAAAGAAAACCATTCACTGAAGTTGATAATATCTACTGTAAGAACAAATCTTCTATCCATGAAATTGCAAAGAAGGAAAAAGATATTTGCGCTACTTTTGCTGTCATGCCTCAAACTGCAAAAGTTACAGCCACAGTGTACAATAAGTGCTTAGTTAAGATGGAGAAAGCATTAAATTTATGGATGGAAGATGTGAACAGGAAACGTGTTCCCACTCATGGCACTGCATTGCACTAGAAAGCAGTGAGCCTACACAAAGACTTAAGCAAAGAATCCCCTTAAACAATCAACATCAAGCCATTTACTGTACATTAAGGAAAGGTTACAGATTCAGGAATAGGTTTGAACTGAAAACTATAAAAATTATTGGAGAAGCTGTGTCTGCTATTGAAGAAGCTGCTTCAACACTTTTGGCACAGTTGAAGAAGTTGATTAAAGAGAAAGATACCATCCAAAACAAGTCTTCAATTGTGATGAAACTAGGCTCTTCTTGAAGATGCCCAATAGAATGTACACTCATAAAGTGCAAAGGAGTCACCAGGGCATAAAAGATGGAAGGACAGATTAACTCTGGTAGCATGTGGCAATGCTACAGGGCATATGAGAAAGCCAAGGTATTGTACAGAGTGAAAAGCCCACATGCTCTCAAAAATAAAAACAAAAATTATCTGCCTATGTTCCTGCAACATAATCAGAAAGTGTGGGTGATGGCCATCATGCTTGTGGAATGGTTCCACCAATGTATCACAAGAATAAGAAGAGTGAGTACAGTACGATAAAATATTTTGAGAGACACCACATTCCCATGATTTTCATCACAGTATATTGCTACAATTATTTTATTTTATTATTAGTCATTGTTGTTAATCTCTTACTGTGCCTAATTTATAGATTAAACCTTATTATAGATGTGCATGTATGGGAAAAAACATAGTATAGGTAGGATTCCCTACAATCCATGGTTTCAAGCATCCACTGGGGATCTTGGAACATATGCCCAGCAGATAAGGGGGGACTACTGTACAGCCAAAAAAGAAGTATTGAATTGGGAGACAGATACAGAAAACCCACTGAGTGAGACAAAAGGATAGAAAGTATAAGAGAAATATTAAGAGACATGTGGGATAGAAAGATCAGATCCAATATATATGTAATTGAAGTTTCAGGAATAAAGAATAGAGAGAATGAGAAGATGCAATAATTAAATAAAAAATGGTTTAGATTTTCAATTTATAAAGATACATGAAGTCTCAAGTGAAAGGGGCACACCAAGTCCTGAAGAAAGTAAAACTAATACACATGTAACCACAGTAAAGCTGAAAATTTCAAAATCACAGAGAAAAATCCTGAAAGCCACCAGAGAGAAAAGTTTTATTATCTATAAAAGAACAAAAATGGCTTCAGATAACTCACCTCTGAAGTATATTTACACAATAAAGAAAAAAAATCCCAAAGGTATTACTGAAAGTATTGAAGCCCTCTACCAGTAGTTGGGTTTACCAATATTGCTTGTTACTTTTATTTATATCAGGTATTTATTTTTCTATTTTATACCTTGCTGTACTATTGACGTATCTCAGTGTTTAGTTTTCCAGTTGATTCTCTTGTATTTTACACGTATATAATTATATCACCTAGAAATAATACCTTTTACCTCTTTTTTACCAATATTTATTCATTTTGTTTCTTGATTTTCTCTAATTATGTAGACCAGAACTTCTGGAACAATGCTGAATAGGTCTGTCTTGCTCATCACTTTATGGACTACTTCCAGAGTACAATCTTAAATTAACATAAGGTCATTTGAGGGTAGAAATGGACTCTTCTTTAACATGATAAAACATATCTACTAATTCCTGTTTTATTTGTAGGATATTTATAAAGATTAGCTCTGGCTGGTGTGGCTCAGTGGATTGAGTGCCAGCTACGGAGCCAAGAGGTCATTGGTTCAATCCCCAGTCAGGGCACATGCCTGGGTTGTGGGCCAAGTCCCCAGTTAGGGGTGTGTGAAAGGTGACTGATTGATGTATCTTTCTGTCTGTCCTACACTGTTTCTCTTCTTCTCTTTCTCCCTCCCATCCCCTCTCTCTAAAAGTATAAATAAAATCTTTAAAGAAAAAGATGGATGTTGAATATTATTGTTTTTATTTTTTTAATTGTATTTATTTATTTTTAGAGAGGGAAGGGAGGTAGAAATAGAGAGAGAGAGAGAGACATCAATGTGTGGTTGCTGGAGGCCGTGGCCTGAAACCCAGGTATGTGCCCTGACTGGGAATTGAACCTGCGACACTTTGGCTCACAGCCCGCACTCAATCCACTGAGCTATGCCAGCCAGGGGGGATGTTGAATATTATTAAATACACTCTCAGCATCTATGAAGATGATCATATAATTTTTCCACTTTGATTTGTTAACATGGTAAATTACATTAATAGCTTTTTTTCTGATGTTGAATTATTCCTGCACTCCTAGATAAGATGCCTCTTGGTCATGGTTTATTATCCTTTTAATGTGTAGCAGAGTTTTTGTTTGTTGATGTTTTATTTAGATTTATTACATGGATATTCCTAAGAAGAGTTGATCTGTCTTTTTCTTTATTTTTCCTGTCATATTTGGGTTCTGGTATCAATGTTTTCTCATTTTATGAAAAGGATTTGGAAGCTTTAGTTCTTTTCCTGTGTTCTATAACAATTTAGATAGCATTAGAACTGTCTTTTAGGAGCTAAATAAAATTCTCCTATGAAAACATCTGGACTTGATGGTGTTTTGGGGATTACATTGCAAAACATTCCACATGTCTTCTCTAGTAATTCCTATTTGTATTTTTAAATCTCTTCTGAGATCAATTTTGGTAATTTAACTTTTCCTATGGCATTAATTTAAAATACCTTTACATATCATGTATATTGTGTGTGTGTGTGTGTGTGTGTGTGTGTAATCTCAAATTTACAGAAAAAAAATACTACAAAAATGGTTTTTACCCCCAAACTTTTTGAGCAACTTGTTGACCATCATCATTTAGCTATAAGGGCTAAATGATAGCCCTTATAGCATAATGGAAATGATACCATTAGTATCATTTCCCTATAAACAAGGAAAATCTCCTTTCTAACCAAAATACAAGCATCAAATTCAGGAAACTAACATTGGTATACTACTACCATGTAATCATCAAACCCCATTTAGGTTTCACCAGTTGTGCCAATAATGTCTTTTCAAGCAAAAAGATCTAGTTCAGAATCATGTGTTCCATTTAGTTATCACATCTCTTTAATCTCATTAAGGAGACTCATTTTTCAGTGACTACCATGATCTCCCCACTTTAAAACATTATAGACCCGTTATTTTGTTGAATGCCCCACAATTTAGGTTTGTCTAAAATTTCCTCAAGTTTAGATGCAGATTAAGTGTTTCTGGCAGGAATATCAGAGAAGTGCTAGAAAAAAATTGTGACTTCTGTGGCTAAATTTATTACTCTCTTTTTATTGTCTCTGGATTTTAAGTCATAATTACAAAGCCTTCCCCACACTAATTACATAAGTAATCACTCAAATTTTCATTGGTACTTAAATTATTAGAATCTTATCCTTAGATCTCAGATGAATCTGAAGTTTATTTTTGTGTATATTGTGAGATCTAATTTTACCTTTTACCAAATGGTTACCCAAGTTCATCTTTAACTCAGTGATTCGAGAGGCCACCCTTATCATATACTGGATTTCTGTATGAAGTTGGATCTCTGTCAGGGCTTTCCATTCTGTTCAATTTTATAATAGTCTGTCTTTATATTCATGTATTACTACCACACTGCTTTAGCTGTAAGGGCTTTGATGTTTTTTTCCAGACACTTCTTGCATGTTATTTTTTCCTTGCAAACTTTAAGAGCAACTTTCCTAACCCCATATTAAAGCTTGTTTGGGTTTTTGTTAGGGTGGCATTGTATTAATAATTTCACTTAAAGAAAATGTCATGAGTTTTCCTCTTCAAAAACAGAGAATTTTGTATTTGTTCAACCCTGTCTTTCAGGAGTGTTTTAAGGTTTTGGACATTTCTTGACTTTATTCTTTACTTTGAAACTAGACAAATTTGCTTCATTTCTACAGTTCCCTCTCTTTTTTCTTCTACATAAGTTATATACCCTTAAGTCATCCCTCTCCATATACATCCATTTACCTATTCTTTCAAACAAGTTGAGGTCCCATCATGTGCTCAGCAGGGTCACCATCTCTGGTCTATGTAGGTGAAGTACTTCCTGTCTGTAGGGTATATCATGCTCACTATGGTCCATGGCCCTAAACAAAGGCCTTGTCAGGAAGCCCACAGAATTTTTTCTATTAGACATACAGAAAGGATAGAGTAAGGTCTATGGAGTATGACTTGTGGGTAGAATTACATGTAGCAATATCTAATAAACATTAGTCACTTTGTTCTTCGAGTAGCTCAAATAAGCAGTTATTACCTTGTAGTACACTTATTTGATTATATGTCCATCTTCATTCATCTGAATCTTTTTTGAGAGAAATGACTTATTTATGAATTAACAGTGTTCACCAAATGATGCTAGATGCTCAATAAATGTTTGTTAAGTGACTGACTGAATGAGTGAATTGTATCTATCACAAATACGCTTTACTCTATATAAGAAATAGGTGTTGCCTCTTCCATAGTTTTATTTGCTATCCCATGCAATTTCAAACTTGAGAATCTTTTCCTGTGTAAAAAGAGAATATGGTATTTTACAGTACTACATTATAAGATGTGATTAAAGTCATATTTCTCCCAAAAGTAGTTCCTAGAGGGTGGCTACTCTTCCACAAATTGTTAGATCCTCCCTGTGCATCCCTGTAATAGACATTTCAAGATATTAAAGCAATCGGATTCCTTACAAGCACTTTACTCTGCATTTTTTCAGACCTCATAGTTTGTAGATTTGTTGCCACTATGAAAACTCCTGGAGCTAAGTAAGAATGACTTATAAGTATTAAAAATGAAGAATATTAGAAACAAAGTAAGTTTTAGCTGAAATACACTGAACACAACCACATTCTCTCACTATAGTTTTTACTCCCTCTAAAACCTTAAGTTGAACTCACAGTGAGTTTTTAAAGATTCTGAGGAATACAATACTTTCTGACATTTTCCTGGTTTACTTCTCCATGCAAAAGTTGTTCGATTTCATTCTAAGAGTCTTTCAATTTGGTAAATCTCTTCACAAATACTAAAAAGAAATGTTTAATACTCTTTACAAGCATGTAGCATTTTTTCTTTCAAGAATCCTCAAGCAGTAATTAAACAAAGTAATATTCTTAAATAAGATTATGAGAGAAGATAAATGTTCCCATTAAATCTCTTCTCCTTGGTGAAAGTGACACAGGAGAAGGTGAAGGAAAGAAGTCAAAGATGAAGGAAGGAACTACAGAATGATCCAATCATATCTAAATCTCTCAAAAAAGTGCTATCAACCTTTCAGAATCAATATCCTAATGGTCATTCAGCTTCTGATGGACTTAGGTTTGCAGCATGTGGAAATCGGAAATGAAGGAGAAAGAACTCTGTGATGGCTAAGGCCAGCTCATTTGGGTGGGGCTAAGCAGGTGGTAGACTTTCATCTTCTCCAATTTGCTGTGGAAAGCCATTGCTTCTCATGAAACACAAAAAGGGAATGTTACCACAGTAACTCTTGAGACAGGAAGGAGGGGACAGCATTTCACTTTGTGCTATGAGAAAATGTTCTTGAAATGGCATGCTACTGGTGACTAGAGCCACATTGAAAGCAATTCAGAAGTGGCCCTTGTGTCACTATTAGCCATAAAAATATAGATTCTTGTTTCTTGTCCTATATCAAAAAGGGTTTTTAGTTTTGGCTTGGAGGCCTGTGCTCAATTCCCTGAGCCACACCAGCCAGGATAAAAACAGTTTTTAAATAAATGTGACTTCACAGAGTTTGCAGGGATGAACCTTCACTCTTTTTTCACAATGCTACAAAATAAAAAAAAATACCTAGGAATAAACCTAACTAAGAAGGTAAAAGATATGTACTTGGAAAATTATAAGACACTGAAAAAGGAATTGAAGAAGATACAAATAAGTGGAAGCACATACCATGTTCATGGATAGGAAGAATTAACATAATTAAAATGTCCATACTACCCAAAGCAATCTATAGGTTCATCACAATTCCTATCAAGATTCCAATGACATATCTCACAGAACTGGAACAAATATTTCAAAAACTTATATGGAATCACAAAAGGCCATACATAGCTACAGTAATCCTGAGAAAGAAGAACAAAGTTGGAGGGATCACACTACCTAACATCAAACTATACTACCAGGCTATAGTAATCAAAACAGCCTGGTACTAACATAAAAACAGACACAAAGGTCAATGGAACAGAATAGAGAACGCAGAAATAAAACCACACCTTTACAGTCAATTAATACTTGGCAGAGAAAGCAAGCACATACAATGGGCTAAAGATAGTTTATTCAATAAATAGTGTTGGGAAAATTGGACAGATACATGCAGAAAAGTGAAAGTAGACCACTTTCTTACACCACACACAAGAATAAATTTTAAATGGACCCAAGACTTAAATGTTAGATCTGAAATCGTAAAAGTCCTAGAAGAAAACATAGGCAGAAAAATCTCAGACATTGTATGTAGAAATTTTTTTATCAGATATACCTCCCCAGGCAGGGGAAACAAAAGAAAAAATAAACAAGTTGGATTATATTGAACTAAAAAGTTTTTGCACAGAATAGGAAATTGTCAACAAAATAAAAATAGACAACTCACAGAATGGAAGAACATACTCTCCAATATATCTTCTAAGGGATTGATATCCAAAATTTATAAACTACTTAAAAAATTCAACACCAAAAAAACAAACAGCGTAATTTAAAAATAGGCAAAAGGCCCAAATAGACACTTCTCCAAAGAGGACATACAGATGGCTAATAGACATATGAAAAGATGCTCAAAGTCACTAATCATCATAGAAATGCAAACAAAAACTACAATGAGATACCATCTCATACCTCTCAGAATGGCCATCAATAAATCAAAAAACAAGGGGGTTCCATCCAAGATGGAGGGTAGGCAGAAACCCTTCACTTTCTCCCACAACCAAAATGAGGATAACAACCAATCTAAAAACAATAATACAACAGAAGTGCCAGAAAATCAATCTGCATGGAACTCCAACAACCAAGAAGTTAAAGAAACAGTCAACCAGACCAACCAGACCTGTAAGACAGGCATATGGAGATAACCTGCAGCAAAGCGGTGGACTGAGCGGGAGGGGCTGGCTGAACCAGAAACAGAGACTCAGAGCTGACAGTGGACTACGGTGGGGGGTTGCCACTGTGGGAGAAACTCCCAATCTCACACCAGGGTTCATTGGAAAGTGGGGCTACAGCTGAGCAGGGGAGCTTCATTGTTCCTTTTCTGGCCCCTCCCTCATAGACAGCACCACAGCAAAGCAAGGAGGGTTGCCCTGCCCCAGTGAATACCAAAGGCCCTGCCCCCTTACAACTTAAGAGGTGCACTGAGACAAAGAAATATGGCCCAAATGAAGAAACAGAGCAAAACTCCAGAAGAGAGCTAAGCGATGCAGAGATAGCCAACCTATAGAATGGAGAGTTCAAAGCCCTGGTAATCAAAATGCTCACAGAATTGATTGAGCTTGGTCGAGAAATGAAAGAACAAATCGAGGATGCCCAAAGTGAAATAAAGCAAAATTTTCAGGGAACCAGCAGTGACAGAAAGGAAACCAGGACTCAAAGCAATGTTTTGAAACACAAGGAAGAAATAAATATCCAACTGGAACAGAATGAAGAAACAAGAATTCAAAAAAATGAAGAGAGGCTTAGGAACCTCTGGGACAACTTTAAGTGTTCCAATATCTGAACTATAGGGGTGCCAGAAGGAGAAGAACAAGAGTAAGAAATTGAAAACTTACTTGAACAAATAATGAAGAAAAACTTCCCTAATCTGGTAAAGGAAATAGACTTCCAGGAAGTCCAGGATGCCCAGAGAGTCCCAGAGAGGTTGAACCCAAATAGGAACACACCAAGGAACCTCATCATTAAGTTACCCAAGATTAAAGATAAAGAGAGAATCTTAACAGCAGCAAGAAGAAAGGAGAGGGTTACCTACGAAGGAGTACCCATAAGACTATCAGCTGATTTTTCTAAAGAAACCCTGCAGGCAAGAAGGGACTGGAAAGAAGTATTTGAAGTCATGAAAAGCAAGGATCTACACTCAAGTTATTCTATCCAGCAAACCTATCATTTGGAATGGAAGGGCACATAAAGTGCTTCCCAAATAAGGTCAAGTTAAAGGAGTTCATCATCACCAAGCCGTTATTATATGAAATGTTAAAGGGACTTATCTAAGAAAAAGATAAAAAACTATGAACAGTAAAATGACAAAAAAACTATCAACAAATTAACCTAAAAAAATAAATGAATGAAAACAAAAACTAAGCAAACAAGTAGAACAGGAACAGAATCAGAGAAATGGACATCACATGGAGGGTTTTCAGTGGGAGAGGGAGGGGAGGAATAGGGGGAAAGGTACAGGGAATAAGAAGCGTAATTGGTAGGCATAAAATAGAAGGGGAGAGGTTAATAATGGTACAGGAAACAGAGATCTCAAAGAACTTATATGTACAACCCATGGACATAAACTAAGCAGGGGAATGCTGGAGGGTTGGGGGTGCAGGATGGAGGGGGGATAAAAGGGGAAAAGTTGGAAAAACTCTAATAGCATAATCAATAAAATATACTTTTAAAAAAAGGTCTAATGCTAACTATATAGACAAATTAAAATATACACCTTTAAGATAAAGATTGTTTAGGTTGATTATTCCTTACCTAATTAAATTAATTTTGTCCTGTAAAAAACAATAACAACAAGTGTTGGCAAGGATATGGAGAAAGGAAAACTCTTTTGCACTGTTGGTGGAATGCAGATTAGTGACGCCACTGTGGAAAGCAGTATAGAAATACCTCTTTTTTAAGTATATTTTATTGATTATGTTACTACAGTTGTCCCAATTTTTCCACCTTTGCTCCCCTCTGCCTGGTACGCCCCTTTCCACCAGCAATACCCCCCTCTTATTCATACCCATGGGTTGCACATACAAGTTCTTTGGCTTCTCCATTTCCTGTATTGTTCTTAACATGCCCCTGTTTTGTACCTACTAATTATGCTTTTTAATCCCTGCACCTTTCCTCCCATTTTCCCCCTTCCCCCTCCCAAATGATAACCCTCCAAATGATCTCCATATCTATCATTCTGTTCCTGTTCTGGTTGTTTGCTTGGTTTGTTGTTTTTTTAGATTCAGTTGTTGATAGTTGTGAATTTGATGCCTTTTTAATGTTGATAGTTTTGATGTTCTTTTTCTTAAATAAGTCCCTCTAACATTTCATATAATAATGGCTTGGTTATGATGAACTCCTTTAGCTTTATCTTGTCTGGGAAGTACTTCATCTGTCCTTCCATTCTAACTGATAGCAGGGCTATATTTTCAAGGATCATTTCTATAGTCTGTTACTAAAGGATAGCTTTGCTGGATAGAGTAATGTAAGTTGCAGGTCCTTGCTTTTCATCACTTTGAACAGTTCTTGCCAGTCCTTTTTGGCATGCAAAGTTTCTTTTGAGAAATCAGCTGACAGTCTTATGGGAACCCCTTTCTAGGTAACTGTCTCTTTTTCTGTCTCCGCTTTTAAGATTCTCTCTTTATCTTTAACTTTTGTCATTTTAATTATGATGTATCTTGGTGCAGTCTTCTTTGGATCTAACTTGTTTGGTATTCTCTGTGCTTTCTTGACTTATATGTCTATTTTCAAAATTAGGGAAGTTTTCTTTCATTATTTTTTCAAATAAGTTTTCAATGTCTTGCTCTTCCTGTTTTCATTCTTGCACCTCTATGATTTAGGTGTTGATACATTTGGAGATGTCCCAGAGGTTCCTTAGTCTATCCTTGCTTTTTTAATTCTTTTTTTCTTCTTGCTGTTCTGATTGAATGTTTATTTCTTCCTTATGTTCCAAATCATTGATTTGAATCCTGGCTTACTTCCCTTCACTGTTACTTCCCTGTAGATTTTTCTTTATTTCACTTAGTGTAACCTTCATTTCTTCCTTTATGTCATTGCCATATTCAATGAGTTCTTTGAGCATCATGATCACCAGTGTTTTGAACTCTGCATCTGATAGGTTGGCTATCTTCATTTCATTTAGTTTTTTTTTTCTGGGGTTTTGTTCTGTTCTTTCATTTGTGCCATGTTTTTTTGTGTTCTCAATGTCTTAGATAATCATGAGGGTGGGACAAACCACTTCTCCACTTTTTGGCTCTGTGTGGGGGGAGGATTCAAAGAGGGGACTGTGATGTTGCCTGGCTTCCAGCAGTTTTCCTGGAACTTGCCCTGTTTTCAGTCACTTCACCCACTCCCCTATGTGACTGGCACCCTTCCAGCTATTGCCCTGGTGTTGACTCCCAGAGTGGGTGGGTTTGCATATGTTCTAAGTCTATGTGGGCCTTTTCAGTGGAGTATACTAAAAATCTGGCCATTTCTTCTGCTACCCCAACCCCCATTGGTTTTTACAGCAGCCAGAAGTTACAGGGATTTATCTTCCTGGTGCTGGAACCCTGGGCTGTGCTGTCTGGCCTGTGGCTGGGATTGCTCACTCCCAAGGTATCCCTCCTGATTTTTATCCACCAATGTGAATGTGGGACTCCCTGTGCCTGTTCCAGCACTGCCACCGTCTCTCTGAGCCACGCCCCATCTCTCTTCCCTTGTTCTCTCCTGCTCAGCTTCTACTTCTCCACCCCTTCTACCCATCTGGATGAATGTAGTTTCTTTAAATCTTTTATTATTGGACTTTCAGACAGTTCAATTTTCTGGCAGTTCAGGGTGTTATTTGAAATTTAGTTTCAATTCTTTTTGGGGGTGTGCGAGGAGAAGCATGTCTACCTACACCTCCATCTTGACTGGAAGTCCTCAGCTGTCTTGAAGCAAATATTATAGATGTTCAGTGTAAGTACAACCACATGTTTCAAAGGAAAACTAAGTAAAATGATACAACATCTATAAGTGGTCAGAAAATGAGAGAAAGTTGGCTTTTTTTTTACTTACTTTTAAGTTATTCTTTTTTTGGCTTGTATTGCACAAAATGAGCTTCTGTTATAGGAAAAAAGTTATTAGAAAGTGAAAAGAAAGCATTAAAGTAATTTAATGAAGATATTATACTGAGGTAATTGATATTAGTTTCAAGAAAATAATGACCCCAATCTCTCAACTTATGGCTGCTTTCAATACCTTTTCTACCTTCTTCATTTTCAGACTGTCACTATCAAATATTACAACTGTCAGAATGCCTGAGTCTAGAAGCCACCTATTTTAATTTCTGGCTTCTAATCTGGAATGGAGAGGAGAGTCAGATTTTTTCTAAAATTAGAGTGAACAGGTTCTGAGTAAGAGGCAGTTTTATAATGGCAAATTAGGTGTGTATGGGTTTGTGATTTTCCCCCACCATATATTCAAAGGTTGCTGTTGCTTACTTCTGGTTTTCTCAACCATGTCCAGATGAGGATGTGACCTTTGGTTAAGTGAAGTGCTTTTATAAAAAATTTAAAAATTCATGGAATTTTTATATAGCTAAGCTCTGCATTTATGCATAATTTACTTTCCCTTGCTCATGACATTCCAAAGGGGGTATTTAATGTCAAGAGGAACAAATTAACATTCTATTATTTTGTATCAACTGTTCTTCCAAAATGACCCTCTCTGCCTTCTCTAGCCAATCCAAAAAATCATTGGCCTCACCATTGTTTCCCGAACTTATCTTGCTTGCTCTTGCCTATACGCAATATTTAAAATATTGCTTTGCATTAAGGCACATTTTCCTACTCTGTTAACCCTCTCATGTTTCCAAAGTCATCTCACTGTCTAATGTTTCCATGGCTCTAAGTCTGGCCCACATAAATGAGTCCCCATTGTAATTGCTTATTGCACAGTCCTTCCCATTCTTTGGTGAATTTATCAAATATTATCACTTATTATTCTCTATTTGGGAGTATATAAGCTTATTATCTTTAAAAATACTATTTTATGCTCCGATAAACGTGTGTTCTTTCCTTCAGTAGTATCTCTTTTATATTCTTCCCATCATTTTATCTTATGTCTGGTAGGAAAAAAATGTCATCTGTTCAGTCAGGTATTACAGAGCAGCACAGGAATGCTAGTGATTTGAGCAAAATTGTTTGCCCTTCTTTGTACATACCTTTGTTTCTCCTGGCAAAAGCTTTCTTTGTATAAAGTTCTCTGGGTGTCATCATGCTACATAAGAGTGGGTAGGAAAAGCAATTCTTTGATCACTTCTGTACATTTGTATAAGGCTTTATAGAAAACTTGGGCTCAAAGGATCTAGTTGTATACACAGGTCCTCCTGTAGACATAAGATGGTTTCAGGCTTTTTTTTTTTTTTTTTTTTCAGATAGAGGATTTTCCGTCTCAAGCATATGGTCCAGATATATGACTAATACAACTTTCTAGTCAACACTTTCATATTTCCAACTGTAGAAGAACATCTCTTTATGAGTTTGTTAAGCCCATCTCAATCTTTACACTTTTTTAAAGATTTTATTTCATTTATTTATTTTTAGAGAGAGGATAAGGGAGGGAGAAAGAGAGGGAGAGAAACACTGATGCAAAAGGGAAATATTGAATGGCTGCTTCTCACACTCATCTCCATCAGGGACCAAAACTGCAAGCCAAGATGTGTCCTAACTAGGAATCAAACCAGGGAGCTTTGCTCTGTGAGATGATGCCCATCAACTGAGCCACACCACCCAGGGTTCAATCTTTATGTTTTGTCAAAGGGAATCTTTTCCAGTTGTTTCTTCTCTGTTTTGAAACCATGCTAACAGAAAATTAACTCGTTTATTTTTGTAAATTCTGGATGAAAATTATTTTACTCTTACTCTACTTGTTAATAAGTCACATCAATCCCTTGAGTTTTCTTGACCCAAATTCCAATTTTTTTTAACCTTACAAGGTAGTTAACACTTATTAGGGATGTATAAAATCCTTCATGGAAATACAATTTACATCATTAATTGGGCAAGCTATCAGTCTCCACTTAATAAATTATGGAACCCAGTGAAGGATTCAAAGGTATCTGAGTTGTTTGGTTACAATTGGATGCTAATGACAATAAGATCAAAAGAGCTTCATTTCAACACAATTAGTATTATGGTGATGAAATTTCTGCTCTACATCTGTACACTACTCTTTTAGTGTAGGCAGCCATCTCAATGATTTACCTGGTCTGTAGGAAGGAAGAAAACTGAGTGGCAGCCTTACCATTGTGAGTGAAGTTTCAAAGAAAAGAGCCCACATTTCTATAGATACACAGTTAGTGTGTGTCAAACCATAGTTATTTTTTCTAAGTAATCTCAAATTAAAGATCTCTGTAATGCTGTGTTCTAATTTGTTTTTCCCAGCACCATTCTCTTCCCGCTGCTATAACTAGTTCACAAGATGACACGAAGCATTAACCTGCCATGATTTCATTACCTGTACTCCAACATACTTCCCCAAAGCTTATTATAAAAGAAAGTTAATTACAGATTTGACTAAACATACAAAGCTAGCATATATAATATATAAAAAAGTTTTAGTGCCAGATAATGCTTTCTCAGTTGCAACAGATAATGCTTTCTCAGTTGCAATCATATTGAACAACGAGTAGTGATACCCAAAGATGTCTATCTATATGTCTGAATCACAGTGGACTATATTTAGGTTTTACCCTGGACTCTTCCTACTATTTCAATGCTGAGGCATGAATTTGAATGAGGTGAAACTTCTTACTATACCTATTATATCTAAAAACTTACATTTTATGACTCAATAGGGCATATGACTATTATAAACTATGTTTTATATTTAAAATACATTAAATAACAGGATAATATGATCATTTGGTATTCTTGTAATTTTATACAGCGAAATTTCTGACTTTTTCCCATTTACCTCCCACTTTCTTGTGAATAATATGTTCCTTTATGGGTTCTCAGTGAAAATTTGAAAGTTTGAAGGGAAAATGTCATGTAGAAAGAAAGGTTGGAAAAATAATACAGTTTTATTCCATTATACTTACAAGCAATTTTTTGAATCCTATCATGGTTTAGATATCTGGTCAAAAATTACTGTCTCTAACTTCTTACTCTCTAGGTATTGTCCAACTTAATGAAAGTTCTCTCATGGAAAATTGTATGCTTTGTCAAGAAAAGGATTTATTTGCACAAGATTATTCAATCAATGTTGGGTGTCCTGTTGACATTAATTATTTCATTTGAAAAAAATCAAACTTTAAATTTATTTTTAAATAAGCGACACATGCACATAGAGAAGGTTTTAAAAGTTGAAAACCTATATATAGTGAAAAGTAAGATTCCTCCTCAACTCATTTCTAGCACAATTGCTATTTTCAACATTTTTCTATCCTTCTAGAGCTATCCTATGCATATACATGCACTTTTTAAAAAAATCCATCCACTTTTTAAAAAGATTTTATTTGTTTATTTTTAGACAGAGGAGAAGGGAGGGAGAAAGAAAGGGATAGAAACATCAATGTGTGGTTGCCTCTCACTCGCCCCCAACTGGGGACCCAGCCCTCAACCCAGGCATGTGCTCTGACTGGCGACCCTTCAGTTCACAGGTCAGCACTCAATCCACTGTGCCACACCAGCCAGGGAAAAATCCATGCACTTTTATACACAAATGGCAGTATAATATATTACATTTTTTACAGCTTTCTCATTCATATAAAAATATATCTTCATGATTTCTTCATACTCAGCTACGTTATTGGCTTTTATGGTGGTATACTATTTCATTACAATTCTTAAATACACAAAGGGCCTCTGACCTTTTAAAATATAGTTAAGATGAAATATGTTTATTTTCCTGGTAATCAAATACATGATAGTTTTCTTCTTTTTCTTATTTTGAAGATATTTGTGTAATAAACTCAACATAGCATGTTTACTTATGCAAATGTATGCAAATACAATGTGCTTTCTCTTATAGACACTTTCTGGCTGGGTTACTTTGTATATATTATTTAAATTTCCCTGGACTTCTGGCCAAGATGGAGGCATAAGTAGATATACTTTGCCTCCTGACACAACCAAAGAAAGACAACAACAAATTTAAAAACAAAAAATAACCAGAACTGCCGGAAAACAGAACTGTATGGAAGTCCGACAACCAAAGAGTTAAAGAAGACATACTCATTCGGACTTATAGGAGGGAGATGAGCAGCTGGGGCAGAGAGGACACATGGCAAAGTGGTGTGGCTGGAGGACTGAGCACATGAGGCCGTGGCTGATGGTCCCATATTTGCATGCCGATAAACCAGGAGGAACAACAGAGGAGCAAGATAGACCATGTAACCCAGGGTTCCTGCAAGGGAAAATAAAACTCAAAACCTGTGACTGTAAAAACCCGTAGGGGTTATATTGGCAGGAGAGACTCCCAGCCTCACAGGAGAATTTGTTGGAGAGACCCACAGGGTCCTAGAATGTACACAAGCCCACCCACCAGGAAATCAGCACCAGGAGGCCCCAATTTGCTTATGGGTAGCGAGGAAGTAACTGAAAGCTGGACGAGAGCTGAGCAAGTGGCATTGTTCCCTCTCAGGCACCTTACCCACATACAGCACCACAATGCAGTGATGCATTGCCTCACCCTGGTGAATACAGAAGGCTCCGCCCCTTAAAATGTAACAGGTGTGCCAAGACAAAGAAATATGGCCCAAGTGAAAGAACAGATCAAAATTCCAAGAATAGAACTAAATGATGAAGAGATAGCCAACCTATCAGAGGCAGAATTCAAAACACTGGTAATCAGGATTCTCACAGAAGTGGTTGAGTATGATCACAAAATAAAGGAAAAAGTGGAGGCTATGCAAAGTGAATCAACAGTGAAGGGAAGGAAACTGGGACTCAAATCAACAATTTGGAGAGATAAGATAGCAGCGAGGTAGGTGGGAATGGAGCCCAGTTCTCTTTGTGCCAAGCTGGAACACCTGGCTGATTTTCTGAGGAACAGAGTGAACAGCCAACAGAATCCCAGCTTATATGAAGTTTGGAGGCAAAAAATTGTAGGGGGCATTGAAAAACAGATAGTGAAGAGATTGCACAGGGACAATAAGGTCCCTGGGATCTGAACGGAGACCAAGGCTGCTACGGCTCCCAGCCCGGAGCCTGATGCAGGATACAGGGAGGAGTTAGATCACCAGTTCCCTCCCCTGCCAGAGCCAGGGAGGGCAGCCTAGCACCAGGAGGGACCTGGGTACTGGAAGTCACTGGGGGTAATAGAGATGAAGTAGGAGACACACAGAGGCGATACACATCGGCTGGGACACCAGCATCAGAGAAATTGGGGTGCTGGGTGAGACCTGGAGAAGGGTGGAACTGGGTCACGTCAGACCCTGACTCAGATAGTCTCCAGACTGGCTGGAAAGTTGGGCTGTATGAAAAGCCGGGCACTTGTTAAGAACAGCGGGCAGCTGCTTTGTAAGGAATTCTAAGCAGTGGATGGCATGCCCTGAAGGAGATTTCAGCTGCACGCACCCAAGGACTGAATAGCTGAGCAGAACCACACATGCCCAGCTTGTCTTGGGCGGCTTGAGACTGACTCACTCTTGTGCCCAGAGGCTGAGTGGTGGATTTGAGGCTGCCAGTTCATGGAGGACCTGGGTCAGCAGAGGACAGGAAATTGTGACCCAGACCTGGTCCCCATCCTCTCAAAACCACAGGAAGGAAGAAAAGCAAAGCCAAGCCCCGCCCCCCTTCCTGTGGCATCTAGGAATACTAGCAGAACTCGCTGAACAACTTTAAAGTCAGCAGGAGGCTTATTTTTTTTTCCTTTTTGGACCCTCTTTTTTTTTTTCTTTCTCCTTCCAAGTGAGACAATAAGACATGAAGTTAGAAAGGGTCCAGAGACAGATCAAAAGGGGGAGCACAAGGCTAACCCCCCAAAACTGAGAAACTTTAGACAAATGTCACTTTGCTATCCCACAGAGCTGGCATTTTATTGTTTATGTGTATCATTATTATCTTTTCATTATTTTCACCACTTTTATTTTATTAGTATTTTTTTATTTCTCTTCCTTATGTTTAGTTTTCCTCATTTTATTCCCCTGATTAATTGCATTGTTTGACTGGTTTTCCTTATTCTGCCTTTATTGTATTTTAATTTCCCTCTTTCACTTCACCTGTGTTCCAATAAAACATACGTCTTGATTGAGTACTTTCTATTCTGGTTATCCAAATCATATATTTCTTGTCATATTATTGTTGTTTCAGTACTATTGTAAATAATTGTTGTTCCATACAACTGTACATACTACACAGCAACCCTCCCTGATCTTAGCCACTTCACTTCAAACCTGAGCATTATTATTGTTGTGGTTAACGCTATTCTTTTTTACACTATGCCTACTTTCTATCCTTTACTCACTATACCTCATCATCTAACCTTGTACAAGTGCTCTGTTTTCATGACTAAGTTTACAGTCACCCTCCCCTCTAACAAGAGTTTTATCTCTCTTTCACCTTTTACAAAAAGTGGCTAGTTGGGGGAAATATCACAGTTAATGCTATACTTACCCAAAAAATCTCCTATCTCTTCTCTACTTGCTGGTATTTTAGATCCCATAAAATATGCTCCTGCTGTCTTAATCCATTTTGCCTACCCCCTGCCACTGATCACATACAAGAATAGGTGAGAGCTGTGAACATCAGTATACCTGCTAGAGTAGAAAAAACAACAACAAAGGAACCACCAAAAGATAAAAACCCAAGTACAAGACAGCCCACACAAGCAGAAGGGCAAACCTACTGCATCCAGATAAGGAGATCAAAGAGACCACATCACTGAACCTGAGAGAATTCCTAACATAGAAGTTCACCCTACAAAGACAGCTAGCAAAGCAAAATATCAGGAAACACAGAAACAAGCAAAAAGAGTCATCTAAAATGGGGAGACAAAAAAAGAACATGCAATCAAAAGGAATGGAAGACCCCCTACTAAAAGAGTTAAACGAAATGGAGGTAACCAAACTATCAGATATAGAATTCAAAATAATGGTTATGAAAATGCTCATGGAACTCACAGACAACTACAAGGAAATGAATGAGAATTACATCAGCAGGAAAAAGGAAATAGAAACTATAAAGAAAAACCAGGAAGAAATGAACAATAAAATATCAGAAATAAAAAACACATTGGAGCCCTGGCTGGCGTAGCTCAGTGGATTGAGCGCGGGCTGGGAACCAAAGTGTCCCAGGTTCGATTCCCAGCCAGGGTACATTCCTGGGTTGCAGGCCAGAACCCCCAGCAACCGCACATTGATGTCTGTCTGTCTGTCTGTCTGTCTCTCTCTCCCTCCCTTCCCTCTCTAAAAATAAATAAATAAGATCTTTAAAAAAATCATATATTTAAAAAAAAACACATTGGAAGGAATTACAAGCAGGCTGGATGAAGCAGAGGATTGAATCAGTGAGCTCGAGGACAAGGTAGAAAAAAAACACCCAGAAAGAACAAGAAAAGGAAAAGAGAGTCAGAAAGAATGAAGAGATGGTAAGGGAGCTGCAAGACAGCATGAAACACAATAATATCCATATAATAGGGATACCAAAAGGAGAAGAAGAAGAGCAAGGAATAGAAAACCTGTTTGAAAAAGTAATGATGAAAGACTTCCCTAATTTGATAACAGAAAAAGACACATAAATCCAAGAACCACAGAGAGTCCCAATCAAGAGGAACCCAAAGAGGCCCACTTCAAGATGCATCATAATTAAAATGGCAAAATTTCAAGACAAAGAAAGAATCTTAAAGGCAGCAAGGGAGAAACAGAAAGTAACATACAAGAGAGTCCCAAGAAGGCTAGCAGCTGACTTCTCAATGGAAACGCTCCAAGCCAGAAGAGAATGGCAAGAAATATTCCAAGTAATGAGAACCAGAGGCCTGCAACCAAAGCTACTTTACCCAGCAAGGTTCTTAATTAAGTTGGAAGGCCAAATAAGGAGCTTCCCAGACAAAAGAAGTCTAGAATACACCTCCACCAAACCAGCTCTGCAAGAGATGCTAAAGGGACAGCTTAAAGAAAAGGAAGAAAAAGAGTGAGAGGAATACAGGTACAAAAAATGGCAATGAATAAGTACCTATCAATAATAATCTTAAACATAAACAGATTAAATGCTCCAATCAAAAAACACAGAATAGCTGAATGGATAAGAAAGCATGACCCACACATATGCTGCCCACAAGAGACCCAACTCAGGACAAAATACCTACACAGACTGAAAATGAACTGCCAGAAACAAATTTTCCAAGAAAACAGGGGAAAAAAGCCGGGGTAGCAATATTCATATCAGACAAAACAGACTTCAAACATAGAGCCATGAAAAGAGACCCAGAAAGTCACTTCTTAATACTCAAGAGAAGAATCCAGCAAGAAGACATAAACATTGTAAATATACATGCACCCGACATAGGAGCACTGAAATACATAAATAAAATCTTGGAGGACTTCAAGAAAGATATTTGGCAGCAACACATTTATAGTAGGGGATTTCAACACCCCACTGTCAAAAATGGATAGATCTTCCAAATAAAGTATCAACAAAGATACTATGGCATTGAACAATGACCTAGATCAAATGGACTTAACTGAAATATATAGAGAGCCTTTCATTCCAAAGAAGCTAAATACACATTGTTTTCAAATACACATGAAACGTTTTCAAGGATAGACCACATGATAGGATACAAAATAAGCCTCAACAAATTCAAGAAAATTGAAATCATATCAAGCATCTTCTCTGACCACAAGGGACTGAAACTAGAAACCAACCTCAAGGAGAAAATTCAAAAACACTCAGACTCATGGAGATTGAATAGCTTGCTATTAAACAATGAATAGGTCAAGAATGAGATCAAGGAAGAAATCAAAAAGTTTGTGGAAACAAATGAAAATGAACTCACAACAACCCCAAATTTATGGGACACAGGGAAGGCAGTCCTGAGAGGGAAGTTCATAGAATTGCAGGCCTACCTAAAAAAGATAGAAACATTTCAAATAAACAACATAACCCTATACCTATAAGAACTCAAAGAACAACAACAAAGACAGCTCAGAGCAAGCAGAAGGAAGGAAATAACCAAGATAAGAGCAGAATTAAATGACATAGAGACTAAAAGCACAATCCTAAGGATCAATAAATCCAGGAGCTGGTTCTTTGAAAAGATAAACAAAATCAACAAGCCTTTAAGCAGACTCATCAAGAGAAAAAGAGAGAGGACCCAAATAAACACAATCAGAAGTGAAAGAGGAGAGATTGCAACTGATACCACAGAAATACAAAGGATTGTAATAAGTTACTACAAAGCACTGTATGCCAAGAAATTTGAAAACCTAGGTGAAATGGACAAATTTCTAGAAAAATATAATCTTCCAAAACTCAATGAAGAAGAAGCAGAAAGCCTGAATGGACCAATAACAGCAGACAAAAATGAAGATGTAATAAAAAAAAAAAAACTCCCAACACACAAAAGCCCTGCACCGGACAGTTTCAAAGGAGAATTCTACAAAGAATTTAAGGAAGAGCTAACCCCTATCCTTCACAGACTATTCCAAAAAAATCCAGGAAGACTCCCAAACTCTTTTTATGAAGCCAGCATTATCCTAATCCCAAAACCAGATAAAGACACAAAAAAGAAAGAAAACTTCAGGCCAATACCACTGATGAACATAGTGCTGATGAACGCTAGAATCCTCAACAAAATATTGGCAAACCACATCCTGCAATACATTAAAAAGATCATATACCATGACCAAGTGGGATTCAACCCAGGGATGCAAGGATGATACAGTATTCACAAATTAATAAACATAATACATCACATAAACAAAAACAAAGACAAAAATCACATGATCTTATCAATAGATGTGGAAAAATCAGTTGATAAGGTACAGCACCCATTTAGGATAAAAACACTCAGCAAAGTGGGAATGGGGGAGCATTCCTCAACACAACAAAGGCCATATATGAGAGACCTACAGCCAACATCATACTCAATGGGCAAAAACTAAAATAATTCCCACTAAGATCAGGAACAAGACAACGTTGTCCACTTTCACCACTTCCATTCAACATAGTATTGGAAGTCCTAGCCACAGCAATCAGAGAAGAAAAGGAAATAAGAGGCATCAAAATTGTAAAAGAGGAAACAAAACTGTCCTTGTTTGCAGATGACATGATAGTGTACACAGAAAATCCTATGGACTCCACCAAAAACTGCTCAAGCTAGTAAATGAATTTGGCAAAACAGTGGGATACAAAGTCAATATTGAGAAATCAAAGGCATTTTTGTATACCAACAGTGAAACATCAGAAACAGAAATCAGGAAAAAAATCCCATTTAATATGGCAACAAGAAAAGTAAAATACCTAGGAATAAACCTAACCAAGAAGGTAAAAGACCTGTACTCAGAAAACCACATGACACTGAAGAAAGAAATTAAAGAAGATACAAACAAATGGAAACATATACCACATTCATAGATCAGAAGAATTAACATCATCAGAATGTCCATACTACCCAAAGCAATTTATAGACTCAATGCAAAACCTATTAAAGTACCAATGGCATATTTCACAGATATAGAACAAACACTTCAAAAATTTATATGGAACCATAAATGACCCCAAATAGCTGCAGCAATTTTGAGAAAGAAGGGCAAAGTAGAAGGGATCAAAATACCTGATATCAAACTGTATTACAATGCCACTGTAATCAAAACAGCCTGGTACTGGACAGACACATGGACAAATAGAACAGAATAGAGAGCCCAGAAATAAACCCAAATCTCTATGGTCAATTAATATTCGACAAAGGGGGCAGCAGCATAAAATGGAGCAAAAATAGTCTCTTCGACACATGGTGTTGAGAGATCTGGACAGCTACATACAAAAAAAATGAAATTCAAACACCAACTTACACCACACAAGAAATAAATTCAAGGTGGATAAAAGACTTAAATATAAGTTGTGACACCATTAAAGTCCTGGAGGAAAATACAGGCAGGAAAATCTCAGATATTCCATGTAGCAATATTTTCACTGATATGTCCCCTAGAGCAAGGGACATAAAGGAAAGAATAAACAAATGGAACCTCATCAAATTAAAAAGCTTCTGCACAGCTAAAGAAAACAACATTAAAATGAAAAAGAGAACCAACTGTATGGGAAAACATATTTGCCAATGATACCTCAGACAAGGGCTTGGTCTCCAAAATATATAAAAAATTCACACAACTCCACCCTAGGAAGACAAACAACCCAATTAAAAAATGGGCAAAGGACTTGAACAGATACTTCTTCAAGGAGGACACACAGAAGGTCTAGAGACATATGAAAAGATGCTCCATATTGCTAACTATCAGTGAGATGCAAATTAAAACCACAATGATACAACTTCACACTGCTCAGAATGGTCATAAACAAAGCAACAGACAACAAGTGTTGGAGAGGTTGTGGAGAGAAGAGAACCCTAGTGCACTGTTGGTGGGACTGCAGACTGGTGCAACTACTATGGAAAACAGTATGGAATTTCCTCAGAAAACTAAAAATGGAACTGCCTTTTGACCCAGCAATTCCACTGCTAGGATTATATCCTAAGAACCCTGAAACACCAATTCAAAAGAACCTATGCACCCCAATGTTCAAAGCAGCCCAATTTACAATAGCCAAGTGCTAGAAGCAACCCAAGTGCCCATCAGTAAATGAATGGATCAAAAAACTATGGTACATTTACACAATGGAATTCTATGCAGTAGAAAGAAAGAAGGAGCTCCTACCCTTTGCAACATCATGGATGGAACTGGAGAGCATTATGCTAAGTGAAATAAGCCAGGTGGTGAAAGACAAATACCATATGATCTCACCTTTAATAGGAACCTAATCAACAAAATGAACAAGCAAGCAAAATATAACCAAAGATACTGAAATTGAGAACAGGCTGACAGTGACCAAAGGGGAGGAGATTACAGGGGAAAAGGGTGAAGGGTTTGTAGCAACAGTTATAAAGGACACAAGGCAGGGGTGTGGAAACAGGGGAGAGAGGTGGGGAGGGCTAGGGTGTTGGGGAGGTGTGGGGGGAAACGGCAGAAAACAGTACTTGAACAACAATAAAAAATGTTTAAAAAATAATTTGGAGCAAAAGGAAGAAATAAACATTCAACCAGAACAGAATGAAGAAACAGAAATTCAAAAAATGTAAGGTAAGGCCGAGGAACCTCCAAAACAACATTAAACATTCCAACATTTACATCATAGGGGAAGTAAGGGGAAGTGCCAGAAGGAGAAGAACAAAAGCAAGAAATTGAAAACTTATTTGAAAACATAATGAAGAAGAACTTCCCCAATCTGGTAAAGGAAATAGACTTCCAGGAAGTCCAGGCAGCTCAGAGAGTCCCAAAGAAGTTGGACCCAAGGAAGCACACACCAAGGCACATCATCATTACATTACCCAAGATTAAAGATAAGGGGAGAATCTTAAGAGCAGCAAGAGAAAAGGAGAGAGTTACCTACAAAGGAGTTCCCACAGGCCAGCTGATTTCTCAAAAGAAATCTTGCAGGCAAGAAGGGGCTGGAAAGGAGTATTTGAAGTCACAAAAGGCAAGAAGATACATCCAAGATTACCCCATCCAGCAAAGCTTGCATTTAGAATGGAAGGGCAGATTAAGTACTTCCCAGATAAGGTCAAGTTAAAGATGTTCATCATCACCAAGCCCTTATTATATGAAATATTAAAGGGACTTATCTAAGAAAAAGAAGATCAAAATCTATGAACAGTAAAATGACAAAAAACTCACAACTATCAACAAATTAATAACAAAAACAAACTAAGCAAACAACTAGAACAGGAACAGAATCACAGAAATGGAAATCAGGTGGAGGGTTATCAGTGAGGGTGGGAGGTAGGAGAATGGGGTTAAAGGCACAGGGAATAAGGATAAATGGTAGGTATAAAGTAGACAGGGGGAGGTTAAGAATAGTATAAGAAATGGAGAAGCCAAGGCACTTATATGTACAACCCATGGATATGAACTAAGGTGGTGGGGAGGATGCTGGTGGGAGAGGGGTGCAGAGTGGAGGGGAATAAAGGGGAGAAAACATGAGATGACTGTAATAGCATAATCAATAAAATATACTTTAAAAAGACTCTCCCAATCAACTTTTTCACTTGTAAAATGGTGTAGCACATCTGAGAAGACTGTTGAGAAGATTAAACAAACTGGTTAATGTGACACACTTTAGCTCAGTATGTGGTACATAGTGCTATATCTAAAATGTTTATGTCTATATTTACCTGTATATCTATACATGCTTCTATGTCTACATCTATACTTATCAATGTCCTTGTCTATAAGAATACCAATACCTTGACTGTATAAAATCAGGTATTGAAAGATGACTACCTCATTTACAACCACCCCTATGACTTTCTCTCCCTTTAATATTTAATTTAAAAAATTAAATATTTTTTAAATTTTATTTATTTATGTTTAGAGAGAGGAAGGGAGGGAGATAGGGAAACATCAATGTATGGTTGCCTCTTGTGTGCCCTCTACTGGGGACCTGGCCTGCAACCCAGGCATGTGCCCTAGACTAGGAATCAAACTGGCAACCCTTTGGTTCACAGGCTGGCACTCAATCCACTAAGCCACACCAGCCAGGGCCTTTCTATCCCTTTTTTATGCTTTTTCTTTGTAGCACTTATTGACATATGTAACATAGCAAACCTGACATTATATTATACATTAATTTACTATCTTTTCCAGGAGAGACAAGTCTAACACAAGTGAACTATTTTACAGAATTCCAGAAGACAGCACAGTTCTAAGAACTGCAATATGCAGTAAAGTAAATCACAGATAGTCAAGGAAAGGCATCATGGGAACCATGGAACATCAGCCAGGACATGAAGGATGACCTCATTTGCCAGGGACATTTGGGAGAAATATTACAGATAAAGAAAATGTGGAGAAAACATGGGAATGAGCACAAGTGATTATGAATCAGAGAGAAAGGAATCCGATCACATATTGCAGTAGTACTTGATTGGTCAATGGTGGGAAATACAGATGGACAGGGGATGTGGGGCAAGTAAAACAGCCTTCGCAACATTCTTTGCGATGTACGAGTTGAGGCTTTTACTTTAATGATAAAAGAACTGGAAAGAAATGGAAGGATTTAGTAAAGAAACAAAAGTGTTGAAAGTGGCATTTAAGGCCAGCAGGTGTAGTGATGGTGTGCTGAATGGTTTAGGTGGGCTTTGGGAAGCCGGAAATGTTGGAGACAAAATGCCCTTTTACTCCTGTACACTTTTTGTGCTTGCAGCTCTCACTTGCATGTCCTAAGGACTGGCTGCCCTTAACTCCTCTTCATCACTGTCATCTATCTACTTCCTAGTATACTTCCTTTAGTAACTGGCAAACATTACCTTCTTGGTAAAGTCTTTTCTGAACTTGCCAAGTTGTTGACTATGCTTGCTCCTTTGCATGCCCACTGTAGTTGGATATTTCATATCAATTACTATTTATCACATACTAAATGGGATATACTTACTTATCACATTTACTCAAAACAATACTGTATATTCTTTTAGTTGTATAGGGTCTGACTCATTGCTTGATACAGTACCTGACACTAAGTGGGACTTTAGAAAAGTTTATTGAAATGTGGCATTGCTCTCCCTTGCCGACCTTCTGTGTGACATCAGTATCCAGTCCTCTAGCATCACATTTGTCTTGGGATTTCTCCCTTTTTGACTCTAAGGACTTTTTTTTCTTTTAACTGTTTTAAAATTGATTTTAGAGGGAGAGAGAAAGGCAGGAAGAGAGAGAGAAAAATGGACTTGTTCCACTTATTTATTAATTCATTGTTTGATTGTTGCATATGCCTGGACCTGGGATTGAACTCACAACCTTGGTGTACAAGGATGATGCTCTAACCAACTGAGTTTCTCTGCCAAAGCCAGCTCTGAGGACTTTTGCCAATTCCCATCTAGTCAACTGCTTCATGGTTTGATCCTTGAGCCAGATACAATCCAACTGAAATATTAGGTCCCTACATGTTATTATATGACTGAAATATCTTATCATTTTGGTTCTCTTACTCCCTAGTATCCTATCCCTTAATACCTTCATCATCTCTTAGGCCATCAGCCTTGTCCTGGTGGCCTAAGTGAAGTCCTGGCTTCACTTTCTTCCTTCTGGCAAAGATCCGTGGCACATAAATACTCTTAACTCTTTGGTCCCTTGTTTTCACTGTAACAGCCATGGAGAAAAATATACAACTGGGTCACATGGAACCTCCACAGATTCATGGCCTCCAATGTATGCTGGTCTTCCAGGCTGTCTGAAATTTATCTTAATTCTCCTAGTCAGCTCTCTTTCTCCCTCAGTTTGGTAACTATTTCAAATCACATTCCTTCTAACTCACATTATCCTCAGGAAAGAATCACAACACATACTTCACAGACAAAATAGACTTAATCAGGCAGAAACATGTTCAATTTCCTCCAAGATACCTACCAACTCAATTGGAGTCAGTGTCCAGAGCTAATCTCTACCACCCTGCTTACTGTTTTCATACTCCTACCTTTTATTTATGACTTGGTCAGCTACAATCTGAATTCTGCCTGAAGCCCTCACCACTGAAACTTGTCTTGCTAAGAGCACTTATATTCCTGTAGTTGACAAATTTCTTGGACAAATTTTAGTATTTTTATCTCAATTATTCTTCATATTTGATACTGATAACCAGACCCCTGTTTTTTGTGGGGTTGGGTTTTTTTTTTTTATTGTATCTTTGGGTTTGGTGATTTGCCTTTTTAAAAACTTTTCTCCCTTACACTGATTATTTGTCCTTTATTTACTTTAGAAGCTACTCTTTTGTAAACTCCTCTTAAATAGTACTAGTCCTTGAGTGTCTCCTCTCCTCTTCACTCCTCTCCATTCTTCTCTCTTCTCTTTTGCTCTTTTGATTATGCACATTCTCTGTGTGATATATCAAAACTAGTGGCTTCAACTACAGTGATTATGATAAAACATTTTCTAGCTCACACATCTGCTAAATTCAAGAAAAAATAATAAACTGAACATTTTTGTTTTGGTACCCCATGGGTATTACAATCTCAGCCTGTCAAACGGAACTGATCTTCTTTCTCAACCTTCCCTTTTCCAACCTTACTTTTGCCACCACAAATGTAAAAGCCATGAAGACTTCTACTTTGCCCTCCTTTATAATATTGAATCAGTCTTTCTACCATCAATTTAAACCCCAATATCTATCAATTTTCTTTATATACCTGCTATCATTGATTTAGTCCTAGTTTATAGGATTACTATATTACTGCAACAACTTTCCAACCAATGTCCTGATTTTAGTCGTCCTTTCTAAAACGTCCCTCAGATAATGTCAATCTCTAAGAAGCAAAACCAGACATGTCTCTCTTATGATTAAAATGTTTCATCCCATCTCCATCAGGATGAAATTCAAATATCTTGGCTTGGAAATAATAAGACCTTAGTGATATAACTCTAACTTCCCTTTGTACCTTGCCTTTCATTTATTTAATAATCAGAGAATATGTGCCAAGCTCTCTGGTAGACAATGGAGACACAAACAGAGTGAGATGCAGTCCCTGTCTCTAAGGAACTTGCTGTCTAATAAAGTAGAATGACATATAAACAAATGTTTTCCAAATAGGGTAGAGAAGGAAGACCAGCAGTTTGGTACAGAGTCACCTCTATAGTCTAATATCTGGCCAGTTTCTACTTGGACACACAAACACACATGCAACTGACATTCAAAGAGCTGAATCATGTCAGAAGATGCTCTAGTTTCCTATGGCTGCTGTAACAAATTACCATAAACTTGTGGCTTAAAGCAACATAAATTCATTCTTTTATATTTCTGGAATCCCTAATTTTGAAATCATTGTCACTGACCTAAAAATCAAGATGTTATCAGGACTTTTTCCTTACAGAGGTTTTGGGGGACAATGCATTTTCTTGCTTTTTATAACTTCTGAGACTACCTGCGTTCATTAGCTCCTGACCCCTTCCTCACATCATTTCAGCCTCTTGCTTCCATTGTCTCCTGTCTTCTGCAGTCAAATCTCTCTCTGCTCCCCCTCCTAAGGACAAATGAGATTACATTTAAATTCTACTCAGATAATCCATCAGATAATCTCCCCATCTCAAGAACTTTAATCACATCTGCCAAGTCCTTTTTATTATGGAAGGTAACATTTACAAGTTTCAGAGATTAGCACCAGGATATCTTTGTGGGCCTACCACAGACATGTTTGATACTGCCCACAGAGTGGAAATTTTAAAATTGTCTCTAACAATGAAATATTTAAAAATATTACATGAATATCAGATTTCTGCTTTCTTCTGAGACTTCTGTGGGCCTGTGCTCCATGTGGCTGCTTTAGGCTGGTGACTTTGAAGTGGTCCGTATTCTCCCATCATCTCAGTACCCACCGGTTTCTGCTGCCCTACACTCAACGTGCTTCAGTTATCCACACTGACTGCTCAAATTTAGAACCTCTGTCCTAAAAACTTTGATCTTTTTCACAAATCTCACTTTTGAGAATGTTCATCCTCTTTCCTAGTGTTGTTTTCCTCACTCTCCTTCCTCTGCAATCACTGGATCCTCCTACTTATCCTTCAAGAACAAGTAAAAGCGCTCCTTCTCTGGGAAACCTTTTCTACATGTCCTGTCCAAGTAGGCACCTCTTACCTTGGTAAATGTCCCACTACCTCTGTTACCTCCTTGGATGCAAATTTTGAATCTTTTTTTTTTTACTTTAGCACATCATCCACAGTAGGAGCTCAATAAATGTCTACTGAATGAATATGTGTGATGGATGAAACTGGTGCACTATTGATGGGGGCATTTATTGTTAAGTAAAAAGTGCTATTAAAAAAGGAATTTTCATGAATAATGCTACAATGAATATAGGGGAACATACATCTTCAAAAATAAAGGTTTTCAAATTTTGGGGTAGATACTCAGAATAAGGTAACTCTATTTTTAATTTTTTGAGGAACCTCCATACTGTTTTCCATAGTGGCTGTACCAATTTCCATTTCCATCAGCAGTGTGTGAGGGTTCTTTTTCTTCACAACCTCTCCAATACTTGTTATTGTCTTGTTGATAACAGCCATTCTAACAAATGTGAGGTGGTATCTCATTATGGTTTTGATTTGTATTTCCCTAATAGCTAGAGAAGTTGAGCATCTTTTCAGGTATCTGTTGTCTATTTGTATGTCTTCTTAGGAGAAATAATCTGTTCAGATCCTCTGCCCGTTTCTTAATTGGATTGTTTTTTGTTGTTGAGTTCTATGAGTTCTTTATATATTTTGGATATTAACCCCTTATCAGAGGTGTTGTTTGCAAATAACCAAAGCATCCTTCAATAGATAATTGGATAAAGAAGATGTGGCACATATAGACAATGGAATACTACTCAGCCCTAAGAATAGGTGAAATATTGCCATTTGTAACAACATGGATGGATCTTGAGAATATCATGCTAAGAAATAAGTCAGATTTGAATATTAATAAAAAATGATTTAAAAAGTAAAAGAAATAAGTGAGATGAAAAAAGTCAAGAGCCATATGATTTTACCTATGTGGGATATAAAACATAAAGGAACAAACAAGACACAGACAAGAGTATGGTGATTATCAGAGGGAAAGGGAGGTAGTGGGGAAGTAGAAAAAGATAAAGGGGATCAAATATATGGAGATGGAAGAAGACTTGACTTTGAGTGGTGAATATACAATGTAATATACAGGTGTCATATTATAGAATTGTACACTTGAAAGCTATATAATTTTATTAACCAATTTTGCCCCAACAAATTTAAGAGTTTTCAGAGTAAAATAGGATATTTAAATTTTCCACCATAAGCAGCTTTCTAGAAAGGCTAGATGGGATCAGATAACTGTGAATGAGAAAAGATTTAAATCCAGGGAGAGTGTTAGAGAACATGGAGAAGAATCAGGCCAGATTCAGGGAGAGGGGGAAGTAAGGCTAGGCCCTGGGTTCTTCCTTTGTCCTGTAAGACCTGATCAAGTTCTGTTTTTTGCATGAGGGCTGATGACAGATCTACAAATGGTAACATCAGAAGTTATGACATCTAGTATCATCAGTTCTAGGGTAGCTGAAGTGCTTTAAAGAAATACAGTTTGAATAATGAAATTGGTAAAATCAGTGGAAGACTCAGGGAAATTAAAAGCTTACTGAATCACAAATTATTCATGCTTCACTGGAGAACAATGAGGCAGAACTTTGGCTTTTATTATTGTTCTGGTATAAAATGATTAGTATTAATTTTAGATGATTTCACACACTAATGTAACACACTAAATTCTGTTTGGATATTAACTTTTTTGTTTTGACCATTCCAATTTGAGATTATTTACTTGAGGTTATGGAATTGTTTCTTCCTAATGAATGCATTGAATTAAATATTAAAATATATGGAGTACTTCTTCCCAGCCCTCGTAGTTAATCAAATGAAGTAATTTTGTCTCTGATGCAGAAGCAGAGATGAATGGAACTTTGAACTAAAATTAGATTAAACCAACAGTCATCTGAAGAACAGAAATATACATACCCTTTGCTATTATTTATTACAGGAGAACATTTTTGTTTCCTGGTGTTGATCATAGAGATGCTGGCTATATGCTGACTGTTAAATTGAATTTAAGTCACAAGTTGAGTCTCTAAAGTTGGTACAAGTGGTTCAGCTGTTTCCCCACAACTAAAAATATTGTATATTCTACCTTTCCAATTTTTATGCCTTTGATTTCTTCTTCTTGTCTGATTTCGGTGGCTAGAACTTCCAATACTCATTGAATAAAAGGATGAAAGTGGACATCCCTGTCTTGTATCTCATCTTAAGGGGAACACTTCTAGCTTTTGCCCATTGGGTATGAGGCTGGCAGAAGGTTTGTGATACATGGTCTTTATTATGTTTAGGTATGTTCCCTCTATTTCCACTTTGCTGAGAGTTTTGATCATAAATAGGTGCTAAATTTTGTCAAAAGGTTCCTCGGCATCTATTGATATAATCACATGGTTTTTATCCTTTATTTTGTTTATGTGGTGAATCACATTTATTGATTTGTGAATGTTGTACCAACCTTGCATTCCTGGGACAAATCCCACTTAATCATAGTGTATGATCTTTTTGATGCATTGCTGTATTTGGTTTGCTAATATTTTGTTGAGGATTTTAACATCTATGTTCATCAGGGATATTCACCTATAAATTTCTTTCTTTGTAGTTTCTATCTGGTTTTGGAATTAGGATAGTGCTAGCCTTATCAAATGAGTTTGAGAGCCTTCCCTCATCTTGAATTTTCCGAAAAAGTTTGAGGAGAGGTGTTAGTTCTTCTCAAAATGTTTGGTAAAATTTACCTGTGAAGCCTTCTGGTCCAGGGCTTTTGTTTTTTGGGAGATTTTTGATTACTGCATCAAATTTCACTAGGTGTAATCTATCTACTCAGATTCTCTGATTCTTCCTGATTTAATTTTAGAAGACTATATTTTTCTAGGAACTTATCTACTTCTTCCAGGTTATCGAGTTTGTTGGCATATAATTGTTCACAAAATTTTCCTACACATGATATCATCTTTAACAGGAATCTAAACAACAAAACAAAAAAACTAGCAAAATATAACCAAAGACACTGAAATAGGGGATAGTCTGACAGTGACCAGAGGGGAGAGAAGAGGGAGTTTCAGGGGGGAATGGGTAGGGTTTACAGGAACAAATTTGGAGGACACATGGACAAAAACTAGGGGTGGGGGGTAATGGGGGGGAAGGGGGGAGGGTTGGGTGGGTGAGCTGGGATGGGAGTAGGGGGGAGAAAACTGTACTTGAACAATGATTAAAATAAAATTTAAAAAAAATTTTCCTACAATCCTTTGTATTTCTTTGGTGTCAGTTATTTCTCCTCTTTCATTCCTGATTTTATTTATTTGGGTCCTTTCTCTTTTTTCTCTTGATGAGTCTGGTTAAAGGTTTGTCAATCTTGTTTATCTTTTCAAAGAACCAGCTGTTGGATCCATTGATTTTTTGTGTGTCATTTTTTAAAAACTGTATTGCATTTATTTCTGCTCTGATCTTATTTCCTTCCTTCTACTCACTTTAGGCTTGTTTGTTGTTCTTTTTCAAGTTCCTTTAAGTGTAAAGTTAGATTGTTTATATGAGTTCTTTCTTTCTTTCTTTCTTTCTCTTTTTCTTTTCTTTTCTTTTTTTTTTTTTTTTTTTTGAGGTATGACTGTAATACTGTGAATTTCCTTCTTAGGATTGCTTTCCCAGTGCCCCACAGATTTTGGATTGTTGCATCATTTTCACTTGTTTCAAGGTATCTTTTGATTTCTTCCTTGATCTTGTTGAACACTTCATTGTTTAATACCATGTTATTTAGCTTCTATGCCTGGCATGCTTTTCAGTGTTCTCCTTGTGATTGATATCTAGTTTCATAGCACTGTGGTCAGAGAAGATGCTTAATATGATTTCAATCTTCTTAAATTTATTGAGACTTGTTTTGTGTGCCAGTAATGTGATCCACCCTAGAAAACATTCCATGTGCACTTGAAAAGTATGTATATTCTGCTGCTTTGGTATGAAATGCTCTCAAGATATCAATTAAATCCATTTGATCTAGTGTATTGTTTAAGGCCTCTGTCTCCTTATTGATTTTCTGCTTGGAAGACCCAGTGATCCCACTGCTAGGAATATATCCAAAGGAACCCAAAACACTAATTCAAAAGAACATGTAAACACCCCTATGTTCAATGCAAAGTTATTTACAATCACCAAAACATGGAATCAGTCCAAGTGTCTATCAATAGATAAGTGGATAAAACAACCATGGGACATTTACACAATGGAATTCTAGTAAGCCATAAAAAAAAAAGAAAATTTTACCATTTGCAACAGTATAAATGGACCTGGAGAACATTATCCTTATGTGAAATAACCAGTCAGAGAAAGACAAATACCATATGATTTCATTTATATGTGGAATCTATTGAACAAACTGAACTAACAAGAAAACAGAGACAGAGTCATAGATGGAGAACAAATAACTGCTAGTGGAGGTAGGTTAGCGGGTGGAGAGATTGAGCAAAAATGATAAAGGACTCATGGACACGGACAACGGTGCTGTGATTGTTGCGGGAAGGAGACTATAAAGCTCTAAATGGTAATGGAAAAAATATAATAAACATTAATAAAAAACATATATTTAAAAAAGACAGCTGAACAAAGGTTATTGTGTGATTATAATATCTTCCTTCTAATGCAGCAATCACATCTTTGCAAAGAAATAACAAATTTTCAAATAACAATGTTAAAGGCCTATGTAGTCTGAGAAAAGACTCTTTTTTTTAACTAGGCAGAGTTCTTGCCAACACAGTTTTCTTCCCATCGATTTCACATCGTACAAACTGGTCTAAATGAACATATAAAAATGGAAATTGCTTCAAGGCTGAATACAATCCTGACAGAGCAGTCATACTCTGTTGCTTTTCTGTATTAATAATCATTAAGCACAAGAAACTGCAAACATGCTAAGATTTATCCTAGAGTCATGTGTTTGTACCTTGGGCTGCCAGATTCATGTCCAAATGTGTCTGGAGGAGCAGATGAGGGTGCTATCATGGTTTGCAAATATAGGGTCCCATTCTGGGGCCATGTTATGATACCTAAAATTAATAGAGAATAACAATCATAACCAATATATTTTGAGTATTTTTTAAGCCCAGGCACTGTTCTGTTTTTCCCTAAATTAACCCATTCAATTAAAAAAAAAAACAGCCCTGGCTGATGTGGCTCAGTGGATTGAGTGCCAACCTGCAAACCACAGAGTTGGCAATTCAATTCCCAGTCAGGTCACATACCTGGGTTTTGAGCCAGGTCTCCAGTGGGGAGCGCACAGGTGGCAACCACACATTGATTTTTCTCTCCCTCTCTTTCTCCTTCCCTTCCCCTCTCTCTAAAAATAAATAAATAAAATAAATTTTAAAAAAACAAGCCCTATTAGTCAGAACTACTATTATTCCTATTCTAAATATAAGGCAACTATGGCTGAGAGGTTAAGTAACTTAACCATAATCACAAAGCTGTCAATTAGAGCCTAAATTCAAAAGCATGTCCATCATATGGAAACTCTTCAGTACCTCAACTGGGATTCCCCTTCTATTCATTAGTTTCTATACTTTTCAAACAAATACTATAATATTTGTTTTAAGATTATAGAGTTGACAAGATGATACAGCACCAGCATTTCCCTACTTATTGTTCTCTGCCACTCCAGTTTTATGAAAAGAATAAAGGACAGCAGAGCAGAATTCTAAATCACAGAAAGAGTAGCCTGTAGCACACTAGCTGACCTTCAGAAACATGTCAACAGTTGACTTTGTGGGCTGCCTTTCCGATATTAACAGAAGTGCTCAATATGACTATTTACATCCTTGGGAAGGCAAATATCACACATAACCGTTCTTGAGATTTGTTTTGTGGTCATTCCCATTTTGTTATTCATGATTCTTTTGGCTACAAAGGAATGAAACCAACTCAACTAATTTAAGCTAATGTAATACAAACAGTTTACTACTGGTTTCAGGTGAAGCTAGGTCTAGGCATTCAAACATGTAGTTTATATATTTTTCATCTCCAGCTTGGCTTACCCCCTTTTGCTTTCATTTCAGGATGACCTCAATTCATGGCAAATGGCTATCAACAGTCTAGGCTTAGCAATCTCAGAAAACAAAAGAGAGTTTCTCTTTCCTAGTGATTTCAGCAGGAAGTTCCAATTGGATGTTTATTGCTGTGGCTAGCCTGCTTAAGTCACAGGCCTACCTCTGAACAAATCTCTATGGCCAAGGCATGTATTGCTCTCATCTGTCGTATATAAACTACTGGCTCCAGAGGAAGGTTCAGCACTAGCTGAATCATAGGCCTCAACTAAATCAGTGGAGGAGTGTTTCCCCAAAGTAGGAAGGTTTCCTCTCAATATAGGAAAATGGATGCTGAGCAAGGATAAACCACGTATGTCCATTATATCTATCATGCCAGAAGAATAAGTTGCCATCTAGTCATATCACTTTGAGGAGATTCAGGGATGTCTGTCAAACTGACTTCCCTACAATTAATTAACCTGTGGTGAGTCAAGGCAAAAGTGAGCCAAAGAATATTAACGAGATTTCACTGAATAACGGCAATGCAGATGTGTAGACAGAGCAGCAGCAGACAACTTAGCTGAAAGTGGCAATCAGAGATGTTGTGGTTCAGGGGCAAATGCAAACTTTAGCATGAAGAATAGAGAAAGGCATTGCTACTAAAGTACTTTACCACACCACAGTCAATCGATCAAATTCACATAGATGATGCTTATTACGAAAGTCACTGCAAGTTATATATGCATCAGACTTTGTAGCTTTGCAAGTGTGCAAAGAACAATATTGTCAGCAGTAATATCTTTAAATGCCAAGAATGCTATTTGGAAATAAAACATCAAAGAGTTTCAATATTCTACTACACACATAAATTTTTCTAATTTAATTCAATTTGTCATGCTACTTATGCTTCCATTAATTTAAAGTTGCAGTCACTCAATTCAGATAGTTCTGTTCTTATAAATATAGGTTAAGAAATTTCATTTGTAAGTTAGTGCTTTAAAGTTGGAGTTAATTTTCCCATGCAATGTGCTAGGTATAGTGCCTAGCACATTGTAAAAACACTTATAGATTATAGCAGGTATTGCCATGACCAATGTGGCTTATTTGTTTGGGCATCATTCCACAAAGCAAAAGGTCACCAGTTCAATTCCCAGTCAGGGCACATGCCTGCATTGTGGGTTCAGTCCCCAGTTGGGGTATGTATGAGAGGCAATGGATCTGTGTTTCACATATCAATGATTCTCTCCCTCTCTTTCTCCTTTCCTTCTCTTCCTTCTAAAAATAAAAAAAATTATTACAGTTATTATTATTAGTGATAAGCATGGACAAAATAATCAAAATGATTTTTAAAATACAAATAAGAATTAAGCTAATGAGCATTTAGAAAAACGACAGACAGGGACACTCAGTAAATTACTATAAAGAAAGACTTATTTGTGTTCATTCCTAATTCCACTTCAAAGAATTTGAATTTAGTATATTTCACCTTAAATTTTTTTATTATTACTAAAAATAATTTAGGGAATTATCTTAATATTTTTCAGAATATAAAAATTTTTAATATTACATTATAATTTTAACTTTGGAATTACATGTAGTTGCAAAACTAATTAAATATTATGAGTATAACGATCTGTAGATATGGAAATAATATTTAATGAATTGCTTTTTATTCACCAAGAACTTTCCAGAATTTCTCCTTCCACATGCTTCTAAATGCAATTCCATTTATAAATTAAGGACATAGTACACTGCTATTACAAAAAAGGAACTGTAATGGGGACACAGCCATATATAAATTTACATCTTAATTATTTATACTCTTCTCTTTGCAGCCTGGGTATTCTATGCCTCAGAGCTGTTTTGCAGACAAAATATCATCCAGGATTGGTAATGCAGACACTAGATTTTGGTAACTTGCATAACTTCTCAATAAAATTAACTTCATTTAAGAATTAGCCCTAGAAAGCGTGGCTCAATGAATTGAGTACTAGTCTGTGAACTGAAAGGTCACTGGCTCAATTCCCAGTGAGGGCACATGCCTGCATTGCAGGTCTTTGGTTGGGGGCATGGGAGAGGCAATGGATGGATATTTCTGTCACACATTGATGTTCTCTTCCACATCAATGTTTCTTTCCCTCTCTTCTCCCTCTCTCCCCTTTTCTCTATAAATAAATAAAATCTTAGTAAAAAGAGAATTCCACAGATATATTATAAAGTAATCTGATGCTAATTTTTGCTGTTTTAAAAATTACATAAATGCTAAAAATATCTAACTGCTATCATTTATCTGACCACTTTTACTTTAGTGACAATTTGGGGGAAACTTTAAAAAATCAAACATTTATTTAAGAAACAAATAAATGTAGAGAATCATGGGCACCTCATTTGGGTTTGAACTGCTAATTTCCAAGTATCTGGCACATTGCAACACACGAAAAGAGATTAACAGACACATCACTAAAATTTCCTTCATTCTTGTATTCATACAACAAGCATCTAATATGTGTCAGGTATGTTTCTAGGTTCTAGGAAGACAGGAATAAACACAACAAAGTCCTGATCCTCCACTGAACTTCCTCAAGTCTGCTTGAGGAAGACCGACAATAAATTACTGGGTAGTCTTGTTTCCCCAATGAAGAAAAATAATGCAAGGTAAGGATAAGGTGAAGGAGAGGGGGCAGTGATCAGGTAAGACCTATCTGAAGAAGTGACATTTGAGAAGAGACTTGAATGAGGAAGTGAGCCCTATAAAATGACAGATGATCAGGAAGTGCAAAGGCCCTGAGGTAGAACAAACTTACTGTGTTGAAGGAACAGCAAGACTCTCATGGCTACGACAAGTAAGCAGTCAAGAGGGAGAATGACACAGGTGAGGCCACAAAAGTGGAGAAGGCCTGACTCTCTAGGGCAAGGGGTCCCCAACTTCCAGGCCACAGACTGGGAGTCCAGGCCTGTTAGGAGCCAGGCTGCACAGCAGGAGGTGAGTCTGAATGTAATGCACTTGAATCATCCTGAAACCATCCCCCTGCCCGAAATCTGTGGAAAAATTGTTTTCCATGAAACTGGTCCCTGGTGCCAAAAAGGTTGGGACCACAGCTGTAGGGCATTCAGGTCACAGTAAGGAGTTTGGGTTTACTATAGTTGCAATGGGAAGTCATTGGATATTTGGGAATAAAGAGTGACATGATATGAAGTTTGAAGAACAGGCTCTAAGGAAACAGGGAGGAAGCCAACCGTTTCAGTAGTCTGAGCAAGGGCTGATGCCACTGCGATTTTACAATATTGACTCTTTACTGCCTAATTTCTAAGATGAAAAATAAAAACTATTTCTGTGCAAGTGGTGTGTTGGGAACAGAAAAATCAGCTATTTAGCTTAAGTGGTACAAATGCAGCTAGAATAAAATACTTGTTTCTATAATGACTGTAGAGAAACTGCCCACCCAAACTGCCAATTTACAGAAGTTTTTTGTGGATGGTAAATTAGAGAAGAGTGTAAAAAGTCAGAATACTTTGAAACACATCTACCACCTTGTCTCCCATCCCCTCCTCCTAACAACAGCGTGACTCCTGGGTGCTGTTCTGAATGGAAAAGTAGGATGGCTACTGCAGGCACTGCACACCTTCTTCCAAAGTAAAATGCTGCCATCATGAGGTTTCTAGAGTACAAAAATAATGCAAAAAACAAAAACCTGTTTCCGTTTGACAGTTTTATGAGCAAGTTATTTGATTTGGAAAATATATATATAAAGATCATTATTGTAAGAGAAACAAGAAATAAACCTGACCAATCTCACTCCCTTGCTTTGCTTGGCCCAACCTGTGTTCCATTAAACAGACCTGTTTACAGTTGATTTTGAAAACTTTCTTTTTTAGTAGGCTATAAATTCATTACAGGTAGAGTATGTGTTTGTTTGGGGTTTTTTCCCTCCTCTATAGCAACTAACACTAGACCTGATATCTTTTCAAATGGTAAATCTTCTGCATTTCTTTCATGATTATTGACCTATTCAGGTTTTTAATTTATTCAATTTTGATAAATTATATTCTAGGAAAACATCAACTTTTCCCAGATTGTCAAATTTATTTCCATAGAAGAGTATATAATATTCTTCTATAAAAGTTTTAGTCTCAGCCCTGGCTGGCGTAGCTTAGTGGATTGAGTGTGGGCTGGGAACCAAAGTGTCCCAGGTTCGATTCCCAGCCAGGGTATGTTCCTGGGTTGCAGGCCATAACCCCCAGCAACTGCACATTGATGTTTCTCTCTCTCTCTCTCTCTATCTCCCTCTCTTCCCTCTCTAAAAAATAAATAAATAAAATATTTTTAAAAAACGTTTTAGTCTCTTATCTGTTCATTTAAAAATAATTTTTAATAATTAGTATTATAGCTTTTTACTTTCTCCTATTATTACAGGACTTTAAGCAAAGAGATAACTGACTGTAGTACCTTAGCCAGAATCTGAACCCAGGCAGTGTGACACTAGAATGCTTTCTCTTAAACACTAGGCAATATTGCCTCTTAATATAGATATGATAAATTTTTAAAACTTGGAAATATATAATTACAGTAGAGAAAATGAATTACTAACATATTATGACCTGATACTTGTAAAAATAAATTATAGCAAAAATAATCATTTGTTTGTATTTACAGAGAAAAAAAATCTGTAGAAATATTCCCAAAATTGTTGACAGCATTAATTATCTCAGGGTTGGGGAGGAGATTCTGAGAACTTTATGCTTTATATTACATATTCTTCTCTCTAAATAAAGCCATCATGAAATAATAAGTCAATGAAAGGGAGAGAGAAGAGGTGAAGGACAACGAGGAGAAGGTGATGGAGGATGAGACTTCTGTCAACATGGGAGGCCGTACAACGCTAACAAAACTAGGCTTGTGACACTATAAGTCTCCCTCTCAAATTCTTTCAGGTCTCCAACTTTTTCATTCTCTTCTCTTTCAGCCCCTCTCCTTTCTAATATCCCCAAGTATTCCCTCATCGTGATTTAAAAAAAAAAAAATTCCTTCACCCTGTGGATTCTTCCAATTCTCATTCTTTTTTCTTTCCTTTTTCAAAACAGGGCCCAAGATCTCCAATGAATATTCTTTTTGTTTGTTTCTATTTCCTCTCTACCCAGTCCTTACTAACATACCACATAAGTTCATTTCCAAAGCAACAGCCATGTTGAAATTGTTTTCTTGAAAGGGAGCACGGGCAGCAAAACAGCCTCCTTTCCCATCACCGCTCCGAACCTGGAGCAGACCTGGCGGCGCGAGCTGCGGTCAGGCCCGCCGGGCACCTTGCGCTGCGCTCTGCTGGAGGTGTCCACACCTCTAGGCCACAGTGTCCACACAGCTAGGCCCTGGGCAAGAAGGAGGCCTCCACCTCCAAACAGGAAACCGCAACTCCGAAGGTCGCAGGGAGGCAAAGGGAGCGGGCAAAGAAGACGACGCTCCTCACTCCGGTCTGCATCCAAGCCCTCAGCTTTGCCCGGTGGGACCCGGATGTTTTAAGTTGCAGGAGTGTGACCCGGAAGGAGATGACTGACTGCGTTTAAAAAGGAGAAAAATCTTCCCAGTTCTGTGGTTCGGCACCACAATCATTGCAGTATGAGATGTGATTTTATAAAAGGAATCCACAGCATTTCCTTATAAATCGACGTCTTTAGGACCAAATTCAATGGATTGTAATCATTGCCCCACCTCCCTAAGTGTATTACCGTGAGGTAACCAAAATTTCCTGGGGGGAAACGGGGCCAGGCAGTTCTCCAGATCTTAACAGAGGTGAGAACCTGACTCTCCTTCCCCTCTGATGGAAGAAGGATAACGGAAAAGCCTGGTTTAAGGAAACCACTGCCCTCTGGCTTCTGAAGTTCTTCATTCAGAGTGGCCCAGAGTAGCAGCCTAAAGAAGAAAGACCCAGAAGCCCTAGTAGCCACAGCCATTGGGTTTTTTGTCATCCACCCCAGCCTTCTGGGGACCGAAAAAGAGTGGGAGTGAGACCCTGCTGGCTGTACAAGAAGGTAAAGAGAGGGATCTAGAAAAGGGACAAAGATTGCAGCAAAGGGCCTCTACCACAGAGCCAGGAATTTAGGCAGTGATCTCCCGGAAGCAGGGTCCCCCAGGATTACCCCCAGGCAGTATGGTGCCTGGGCCCAGAGCAGTAAGGCTCACCCTGCTGTACATAGGACCCCTTCCTCCTCAGTGGGTATAACCCAGCTTTCAGATTTCTGCCACAGCCAGGCATATTTAGACCCTGTTGGATGAGGGGCAGCTCTGGAAGAGAAAGAGGTATCCACAGGAACCCATCAGGGATCCT
Organism: Phyllostomus discolor; assembly: GCF_004126475.2. Classification (NCBI taxonomy): domain Eukaryota; kingdom Metazoa; phylum Chordata; class Mammalia; order Chiroptera; family Phyllostomidae; genus Phyllostomus; species Phyllostomus discolor. The sequence continues at coordinate 72,122,890 of NC_040905.2, read as the reverse complement.
GACGAGGGAAGAAAGAGCTCCATGGGAATAAGATTTTTCCCTAGCTCCTTACATACCTGGCTCCTATCTCTCAGGCCTCAGCTCTAGGTCACCTCCTCCCTGGGGCCCTCCATGCTCACCCAGAAAAGACCCCTACCCTTAAACTCCTCTAGAATCCAGTTGTTAACTTCCTTTTAGTTCTAATGATAATCAGAATAAGTTTTTGTTAAAGATTTTATTTATTTATTTTCAGAGAGGGAAGGGAGGGAGAAAAAGAGAGAAACATCAGTGTGTGGTTGCTGGGGGTCATGGCCTGCAACCTAGGCATGTACCCTGACTGGGAATCGAACCTGTGACTCTTTGGTTGGCAGCCCGAGCTCAATCCACTGAGCTACGCCAGCCAGGGCTCAGAATAAGTTATTTTTGTGTATTCATTTCTTTCTGTTGTTTTTCATCGCCCTCTCCCAAGTGATAAGTTCCACAAGAACAGGAAGTGATCTACCTAGTTCCCTGCTGTCTTATTTTGGTTTTAACTCACTCTCAAAAGAAAAAATTTGGTGATTAAGGAGTTAAACCCAAGCAACACTGGGAAAAAAGGAACAGGGTAGAGAAGGAAGGGAGGAAAACCAATAAAATGAGCAAGTCACCACTAGGGCCAAACTGGCCTTTAGCCAGCCCTCTAAGGGTGAGGAGGCTGGGCATTTATCAAACATCTTCTGGGTCTCATTGGTTAAGGAGCCTCTGAGATGTTTATGAATCTCTGAGCACAGACCCAGGCCTAGAGCACACTCTCAGCAGAACTTGAGCAAACATTGCCCCAATTAGGAACTGTGTGCAGGCAACCTCCAGAGAAGGCTAAGTGAATGTGAACTGTGCAAGAATAGGGTAGTCTATGCCTATTATAGCATCAGTTCCCAGATTAGGCTCTGGCACCAAGTGTGTGCCCCATAAACTATAGCTGAATAAAGAGAGGATTGAGACATGAATGAATAAGAGAGGAGATGAATAGGATTCTAGTAATTATAATGCCAGAGAAGATTGGTTTTTTTTTTTCTTGGTGTTGGCTTTTATTTTGACCCATGTTCTTACATTTTTGCATCCTCCTTCTGCCAGGCTGAGAAACGTCCATCAGATTTTTCCTGAGCCATATGCTCCTTCTCTTCCTGTTTCTGTTCCTCTTTGGTTCCTTGGCTGCTGCTTCATATTCCTCCTTCCTCATGCTCATCTCACCCCCAGGGAGGAAAAAAAAGAGCACTTTCCCATTGACTTCATCTGTACTCACTTTTCAGTGAGAAAAATATTGCTAGGTTTCATGGAAATGAATATAGCATTATTATTGATCCAGTTTTCCTGGTATGTAAGCTATTGCCTATAAATTAGTTGGCCTACTTTTAGAAGTTGCATTAATTCTTCCGGGCCAGTTGAGTACCCTTTAGTGCACAAACAGCAAGAGAAGTTAAATTTACAACACTGCACACCGCAATCATTAATCTAGATCAGTGCATGCTAGGGACAACTTCCTCCTTTCCTTCTTTTTATATACATACTTTTCATCTGGGCTAGGAATAGAGTATCTATCTTGTCCTAAGCAAAATAGTATTGTATCTTAGGGATATTGTATTTTAAATTCTTGATTAATAATAGTCAAAATCTTTTAACCTTAAATGAATATTGCTAATGTGCATATTCTATCTGTCCCCCCACCCCCCAAGAGCTCTTGGTTCACATAAGCCTGTCTTCATGTTTTGTTTTGTTTTTTTAATGATTTTATTTATTTATTTATTTTTAGAGAGGGGAAGGGAGGGAGAAAGAGAGGGAGAGAAACATCAATGTGTGACTGACTCTCCTACATACCCCACTGGGGAACCAGCCCACACCCCAGGTATGTACCCTGACCAGGAATCAAACCAGCAGCCCCCTGGTTCACAGGCCAGTACTCAATCCACTGAACCACACCAGCCAGGGTGGTGTGGCTCAGTCTTGATTTTGTTACATAGCAAGGTCTCTGCATGAGTGAGCTCTCTTTAGCCACCATGCATACAATAATAATGAATTTGAAGTTACTAAACACATCTGTTTACATTTCTTTTTTAAAAAGATTTTATTTATTTATATTTTTAGACAGAGGGGAAGAGAGGGAGAAAGAGAGTGTGAGAAACATTGATCGGTTGCCTCTTGCATGCACCCTGACCAAGGATGGAACCCACAACCCAGGCATGTGACATGTGCCCTGATTAGGAATCAAACAAGCAACCTTTCACTTTGCAGGATGACACCCAATCAACTGAGCCACACTGATCAAAGCTGATTATATTACTAATTGTTTTCTATAGGAAATTCTCTCTTATTTTCCATAATGAATTGTTTTTTTCTGGTTCCATAGTTACTTGCTGGATAACAAATGCAACTTTTCTGGCAGAGGTCATTGATATAGTTCTATTTGAACTTACAAGTATTTGATTAAACTCACTTCTCCTTATGGTTCCTTTGGTGATTAATTTTGTGTCAAATTAACTAGGCCACGATACCCCAGTTTTTGGTCAAACACCAGTCAGGATGTTGCTGTGAAGATATTCTTTAGGTATGATTAACATTGGAATCAATAGACTTTGTATAAAGCAGATAACCCTCCATATTGTGGGTGGGCCTCATCCAGTGAGTTGAAGGCCTTGAGAGAAAAGATCATCCAAAAAAGAAGGAATTCTGCTAGTAGACTGCCTTCAACTCTGCAAGACTTCAAGACTGCCTTCAAGACTGCAACATCAACTCTTCCCTGAGTCTCTAGCCCACCAATCTGCCCTGCAGATTTCAGACTTGCCAGCCCCAACGATAGCATAAGCCAATTCCTTCAAATAAATCTCTCCCTTTATTTACATAAGGAGTGTATTAGGGTTCTCCAGAGAAACAGAACCAATAGGATGGATGGACGCATATATACCCATCTGCAGAACCCTGACTAATTCAGTTCCTAATTTGCAAAGGAAATTTTTAGAGGATGTCCTATATGAATTTTTGTATGTTTAGAATTCCTTCCTTGCTTCTCCTCCATTCTTTCATATACTGGATTAGGTGGTAAGGCCACAAAGAAGAAAAGTCATGGGTATTCTTATCCAGTTTCAATATAATTAGATGATAACAGAATGCACGTAAGAGAGGCTGAGATATACTTACTGTGGTAGGCAGACCCAATACCAGAAGAGGCTGGGGAGGCTTGACAGAAAAGTCACATGGAAGCTGAGTCTTGAGAGGTTAACAGGGGGTATGGGGGGTAGAGGGTCATCCATACAGGTATAATATTTGGTTCAAAAACACGGCAGATACCTCTAATAATCATTGTGCACTCAAAAATATTTATTGAGTGTATGTTTGTTTTATGCCATAAATAGCTTTTGTCCTTAATTTTGACTCATTTAACAGCCCCCTTCTTAGACTTGTCAAGATCCATCACATTTACCCTGCTAGATGGCTGCCTTGCATAGCTCTGTTCCCTTCAGGTTCTGTAGCAGATGATGGGGATAAAATGGTGAGCACAAACAAACAAAAAGAAGATGTTTAGGATTAGCTTTAGCAACTAGTGACAGAAATCCTGAAATAAAAATGGCTTAAGCATGATAGAATTTTATTTTTTCTGTCATCTAAATGTCCAGCTCTGTGATCTAGAGATGGAATGATGGCATTAGGTTTCCTTCACGTTCCTGCTCTTTCAGCCTCCACATGCAGCTATCACCTGATGACCCAACACGCCGCCCCTGCACCAAGCCAGCAAGAAGGAGGAAAGCAGGAGGAAGTGAGCACTCATCTTCTCTATACAGACCCTTGTGAAAGTCACATATATCAATCTCATCAAATCCAAGTTTACAACTAGTCTTTGTTGGTGGCAGCCACATACCCAGCTAATAAGTGAAAAAGACAAATATTGAGAGGCAAAGGAGTGTGTGGCAGAAAGGAGAGAAAGAGGATGGTTCTCTGAAGACTATACCCTTAAGTTCAAATAGAGAGTTGATAAGCAGAAGTTAGTTGCTTTTTTGTCTTTTAAAATCTTTACTACATAATTACATTGTTTTAATGATAGCCATTTAGAGCAAGTTGTTTAGAGGAAAAGTGTACTTGAATTTTTCCAAAAATCAGGATAAAAATATATTTTATTGTTTCTCTGTGAGTTAATTGACTGATGATTAAGGCAATTATTTGTTTGGCCTGGATAAATCTTTGTTGTGGGGCCCTGTCCTGTGCTTTGCAGGTAGAGCTGCCAGATCGAATATAGGGCACCCAGTCAAACCTGAATTTCAGATGAAAAGTGCCATTAATCCAATTAAAATTTAACTGGGAGCCCTGTACTTCACTTGACCATCCCACTATGTGTACTTTTATTTTCTAAAGTTGGCAACCCTGATTGTAGGATATTAAGCATCCCTGACCTCTACCTACTAGGTGCCAGCAACATACCACAGCCCTGCCTCTTTAGTTAGGACAACTACATATGTCTCCAATGTCCCGCCTCCATCCCAGCCAATCCCTACATTCTCCCCCAACTCACACCTGAAGGACTATTGCAAGTGTAAGATATATACAAGTGTACTTCACAGAAAGGGTCCCTTGGCTTGGAAGGCTTTGTCTAAACACAAAAATCGTTGGGGCCAAAGCTTTAGACATGCAAGAAGGCCAAGTAGTAAAGGTTTTGCGTTTGTTTCTCCCCACTGGCACTTCTCCCCAAGGGTATTTAGTCACTGTTGTCACCAACTCAATGCCAGAGGAGTCCCCAATTTGGAATGAGGTGAAGGGGAGAGAAACTTTATTCAGTGCAAACAGCTTGATTGTAAAACAGCGCTGCTGTGAGGCAGCTCTGCTCCAGTATTAGTGCTCTGCAGTGGCCAGGGAGAGACAGTCTTTGATGGAAACTGAGAGTGCGCTCCCAAGGCAATTGTTCCATTAAAGGTAAATAATAGCTACATTTTCATTCTTTCATGTTTTGAATCCTTCGTATGATACATGTGAGAGAAAAACACAAGCACTAAAAACACAAACTAGAAGTGAAAACAAGGTTTCTCACTAACAGTAAAGTCTGAAACAGTTTTTTGTTGCATTAAACCATACTTATGTGGTGTCCATGAAGGAGCAGTATAATCAGACTTCCCCCTCAAAGAACCTACTATGACGAGCATTACTGACTGCCATGCCTCTGGAGGCTTGTAAGGTTCGTAACGAGAACACACAGCCTCTGGCTGCTCCAAGCCAATGGCTGAGCACAGCAGAGGTACCAGAGAAGTAATCTGGTTTTCAAGAGACCTTCAGCTCTGCTCTCAGTCTTCATATACCAACACCACATGAAGGAAAGGCACCCTCCTTGAGGATAAACAACTAAGTGGAGACAGTGTCTCAGTCAACAGTTCACCCTAACCACCAGACCTGCTAGGACATCTTGAACCATCTAGCTCCAGTAAAATTCCAGGTGACTTGCAACCACATGCATAATTACAGGCAAGACCTGCAGAAGATCTACCTGTCTAAATACAACCTACATTGCTGGCCCACAGAATCATGAACAAATCAAGTGGTTATTGTAATCACCTACTAAATTTTGGAGCGATATGGTAAGCAGCAGAAGATAACTGATATGCACCCAAAATAAGGTACAGGTAGTTAAAGATTAATATGTATGTATATGAATATATACACAGTTATATTATATAAACACACATGTGTGAATACATATGTGTGGTTTGTATATTTACATAGGTGTATATCACACACACATATATGCATGTGCACATATGCATGCATATATATATACACACACATACATATGTGCACATATACATATATACATAACATATATATGTGTGTGTGTGGTCTGTCCAGAAGGTATCTGGCCATGTAATATGAAAAATAGAGACATTTATATAAGATACAAGATACAAGAAACACTGAACACAGGACAATGACACCTCAGCCCCTTCAAAGTAGGCACCTTGGACCCTCACACAGTTCTCCCAATCACTATCAGCTGCCACTTTGTATTTTTCTGAATCTCATCAATGGCCGGAAACCTCTTCCATTTCAAAAGTGATTTTAATTTTGGGAAAAGCCAGTTGCAAGATGCCAAATCTGGGCTGTAGGGAGGCTGAGTCATCTGGGTGATTTGATGTTTTGCCAAAAAACTCTGTACAAGACATAATGCATAAGCAGACACATTGTTGTTAAGTTGCCAATCACTGGTTGCCCATGGCTGTAGCCTTCTGATTAATCTGAATAATTTCCGCAGAGGAATGTTCAAGCATAATGCAAAATTAAATCAGATTCATTGCTCTACTCACTCAGTCATTTTGAATGCAACAGCCACACAGTACACATGCTCACTCAAAGGCACCTACCACCCCCACTGACTAGTACAGTGAAATTGTCATTGTTCACACATGTGCATTCCAGTCCACTCTCCTTGGCTGCCAGGTTATATCAATGTCACATAAATGTTTTCATTATGTTAACATTAGTTGGAGTTTTTCTGGACAGGCTACTTGTATACATACACATCAAATACTAACAAGATGAAAGTTTAACTTTCTATATTACTATCAAACAGAATAGATTTTAACACAAAAGCCAGTATTAGAATTAAAGAGGATAAATATAATGCTAAATTGTATATACCTAATAAAATGTTCAAAATATATATAAAGCAGAAAAAATTGGGACTACCAGAAGAAATAGATAAATTCACAATAACACAAGCGTAGTAATGATTAAAATAGGTCAAGGTATCCAGCCGTGTATACCAGGATCTCAAACTCAAGTGCTTAACAAGGACCAGAAAGGTAACATAAATGAATAAAACAGACTAAGTTTAAAAGAATAAGATATGGTAGAGTCTTTGGTAACCTGAGGAGCACATACTCCAAATAAAAGCATCTCACATTCTGTGAACTGATTCTGACCAATGGGCCACCATTTTCCATACTGTGCAGTACCATATATGTATCTGTTATCTCTATCACAGCTTGACCAAATTGTACTGCAGTTAAATATGTTTGTATATGTCTCCCTCCCCCCCTCCAGAGAGCTTCCACATGCTGGAACAGTGTCCTATTCTTCTTTATACCCCATGGTAGGTCCCCTAACATACAGTAAACCCACAATAAATGCTTGTGGCAGAGATGGTGAATGAATGAATAAGTGACCAGAGACCCATAGCAGCAAATCATCCAGACCAAGGCATTCACTGAATAATGGTGAGAGCAATCAAATCGTGGACGTGAACATGAAGCATCTCACAAAGGTCTCCCTCTTTGTGATGTGACAGGCAACCAACTGACAGCTCTCTGCTTAATGGCAGCCTGTAACCTGAGATTCTAGAAGCTCAGTGTTTGGAAAAGGCCCTCATATCTTTCATTTTTAATTAGGTGACCACTGATTATATTATTATTCCTAGAGACAGGCTGATTAAGGAGTCAGTGATGAGTCATTTGTCCTCCTAGGAGGGCTGTCATTGGGATACATTTACATAATGACAGCTACCCAGCTGGAAGCTCTACTGTGTGCTAGTGACACTCTGGTGATAAATTCTGGTCCCTCACTTTTCTGGTCTTCAGTAAATTTTTCCAAGCAGGAAGTCTTTTAGAGGAAATGTTATTTAAAAACCTTATAAAAGGAAATGCACCCAAGAGGAATTTGTTCAGGCTTCTAGGTCTCTCTCTTTTCTCTTTTTCCTACAAAGTAATTTTCTAAGTAAGGTGGCGGTGGTAGGATGGTAGAGGAAGGGAGGGTTCATCAGTTCTACCTTAGAAAGATCCCTTTGGGGAATTGCTTAAAACAATATCACCCTAAAGTGATGGGGAGGTACAGGGGAGCGGGGGAGTGTGCCTGTGTGTTTATGCATGTGTCTGGGACAGGCATTGGAGAGTGTGGGAGGTGGTCCCTCCCCTAACTATTGTTGTACCTGAAAAGTAGAAAAACATCTTTTCACTTGATAATTTTTTTCCAACTAGAGAGGTCTCAAGCCTCTAAGCTGTCTTTTAATGTTTTTTCCCTTACTTTTCATTTTCAAAAGCTTTTCAAGGCTCATTGTGCTTCTCCATTTCTACATAAACAGTTGATTACATTCATTAAATGAAACATTTATTGAGATAAGAAAGAGAGACAGGGAAAGAGAGAAAGAGCAAGACAGAAAATTCTGCCTCTGATTATTTAAGATTAGTGAAGCCTCAGTTAATTTTTAAATGGAATGCCATTAATCAAGTCCTTAAGTTGAATCATAAAAAAGACAAATGGAAAAACTAAACTTCAAATGCAAACTTGAAAATAACCACACACAAAAAAAATAGGAAAAACTAACTCATTTGGAGTATTTCAAATTAAAGAAAAATCTAATTATAAAAACAAAAGGAAAACTTTTTTATTGTTATTCCATTACAGTTGTCCCAATTGTTCCCCCTTTGCCCTTCTCCACCCCGCCCACCCCCCCTCTCCCACAGTCAATCCCTACACTGTTATCCATGTCCATGGGTTATTTATACATGTTCTTTGACTGGGCCCTTCCCCTTCTTTCCACCATTACCACCTTACACCCTTGCCTCGAAAGAAAGCTTTTTTACAGCATTGCTAGGCAGCAGTCCTTCTGGGACACTTAATTATGTTCCACCCTACCCATATGTCTGAAATTATGGAACATATTTTTCATGCAGTCTTTTAACATTATTAATTTTCTTGATAAATCTATTTTTTTTTCATAAATGGTGATGATTTTGCTCAGTACAGGTCCAATTTGTGGAAGTACATCAAGATTTAAAAAAGGTATATTGTAAGAATATAGAGTTCAACATCATAAAATCTGCTAATGCAACTTACCATATTAACAGATTAAAAAGAAAAAATACATAGCAACACTGCCCTGGCTGGTGTGGCTCAGTGGATTGAGTGCTGGCCCTTTGGTTCACAGGCTCAATTCCCAGTCAGGACCCATGCCTGGGTTGCAGGCCAGGTTCCCAGTTGCGAGCATATGAGAGGCAACCACACATTGATGTTTCTCTCCCTCTTTTTCTCCTTCCTTTCCCCTCTCCCTAAAAAATAAATAAATAAAATTTTAAAAAGAGTTTAAAATTTTGTTTATTTTTTAGATCATGGTGTCTGTGGGAAGGTACAGCACCCCCCCCCCACTGGGGACCTGACCAGCAGCCCAGACATGTACCCTGACTGGGAATTGAACTGGTGACCCTCTGTTTCACAGCCCATGCTCAATCCACTGAGCTATACCAGCCAGGGCCTGAACCACAGTTTTTTGATCCACTCATTTACTGATGGGCAACTAGGTTGCTTCCAGCACTTGGCTATTGTAAATTATGCTGCTAGGAGATTTTTCAATATTATCTTCCAATATTCTATTGAGTATTTTTTCCACTGCTAACATGTTTTTAATTTCTAAAACTTATTTTTATTCTTTATAAATTTTTTAGGATCTTCTTCTTGTTTTATAGTTAACAACATTTCATCTCTCTGGGAATATTAAAGAGAGTTTTTTCGGGTTTTTTTGTTTTTTTGTTTTTAACTTTTCTTCTACTTGGCCCTGACTGCTGTGGCTCAGTGTGTTCGGCATAGTCCCACAAACAGAAAGGTCACCAATTTGGGCACATGCCTGGGTTTCAGCTGGGTTCTCAGTTGGGGGTGTACAAGAAGCAACCAATCAGTGTTTTTCTCACACATAAATATTTCTCTCCTTCTCTTTCTCCCTCTCTTCCCCCTTCTCTAAAAATAAATAAATAAAATATTTTTTAAAATGTAAAATAATAAAAAATAAAGTTTTCTTTTTCCTAATATCTGTTTCCTCCAAGTTTCTGTTTTCTGTTTGTTTTTGTCTTTATGTCAGCTTTCCTCATGTACCTGAAAATTCTTGGCTTTCTGCCTTTGATAAAGAGGAGGGGACCAAAACGCATGTGAATAAGGCCTACCACCTCAGAGCTTCCCTTTAAAAGAAGGTGAAGGTGGCTCCATCACTCAATGGACAGCGCATCGGACTTCTAAAAGAAGATGGGCCATTTGGGGGCAAAGCCATGATGTTGATATGTTTAGATACTGCCCTTGGCCCGGTCACATTTCCGAGTCTTCTGACAGTGACTGGAGGGCAAGAGTCTGGTTGACTGTGTTCTGGAAGCTAAATGAAGGATGAATGCTGGAGGTCTGTGCAGAGGTTCTGTTTTACCTTCTCCAGAGATAAACTTCCAGCCTTCTGCCTGGATGAACAATGAGCATAAAGCAGAGGAGGGAATTTTAAAATCCAAGCATTTCTCAAACATTTGCCCCATGATCTTAATTACAGCATGATCCCAACACACACCCATACACAGACACACTTCACAACCAATTCCTGAGTCTTTTCAAAACTCTGGAGTAAATTGTGAATTGTGCTCATTCTTAGCTTTCTCAGCTGTTAGCTGGAGGTCTGGTCCTGGCAGTCAGTTTGCTCTCAACGGGCTGCTTTCAGCCTTACAAGTTTGTTGCTGTTTTCTGCTCTCAGGAGGTAACCACACTGAGGGGTTTTGACTTTTTAAAAGGTAACTTACCTCTGGTTACAAACTTCCAGTTATAAGATAAATAAGTCATGGGGATGTAGTGTGAAGCACAATGATGATAGTTAATAACAGTGTATCATATATTTAAAAGTTGCAAGAGAGTAGATCTTTAAAGTTCTCATCACAAGAAAAAGAATGTTTGTCACCATTTGAGGTCATTGATGTTACCAAAACTTACTGTGATGATCATTTTGTAATATATACACATATAAAATCATTATGTTGTATACTTTGAATTACTACAATGTTATATGCCAATTATATCTCAATCAAATTGGGAAAATAAAAATCTGTAGTTTTTGTATGATTTGGGAAGGAATGAAATTAGATGCTCTATTGTATCCCAGTCAGCATCTTAACCTAGAAGCTTTCTGTTTTGTTTTAACAACATATATATGTATGTATTAGCAGCTGCTGAGCAGTGTCTAAGATGTTTCACTATTGAAAACATTAGCCTCTGAAAGTGAGTAGGTGAGACAGACACAAAATAGCCTATTCTGTAAACTGAGGTGCTATAGATTTCCAATCCGTAACCAAGCTTGTAAAACTACTCTAAAATAGGTAACTACTGTATATTCTATGGTAGTTTAACTTCTACAAATTTTAAAGTTTATTGGTGTATAAAAGTTTATTGGATGGCATAGCAGTTGGACCTGGTACCAGACTTTATTGCTTTAAAACCCAGACCTTGAGTAGTTTATTAAACTCTTCTGAGACTTAGTTTGTTCCATTCTAAGTTCATTGAGAAAATAAAAATTAGTGGAAACATATAAAGTGCTTTGAATAGTGCCAGGTACATAGTAGGTACACAATAAATTTTAAGAATGAGAATTGAAATGCAATTTAACATATTGACATTAAAACTTTTTAATGTACAAATCCTTAAAATACCTTTTGTATAGTACTTATGAAATTAAATCACCTTACATACAATTTGAAAGAATGACTTTCAAAAAAGTGAATACTGTTTCTTTAACATGAAAATTTGAAACATTTATAATAATTTCTAGTTTGTACTTAATCAGTTCTGCCAAAACTTAGAAGACAATGATACTTTAAATTTCCATCATAATTGTACTGTCATAAAATAAACAATGAAGGAGTCATTGTGTATGTCAATTTAATAAAGCCAGTATATAATTAATAGCAAGCTAAACTCTATGTGATAATTTCTTCATTTTTTGATGACGTGTGTTTGTAAAAATTACCTATTTCTTTTGGAAATTAAAGCTGATTAACTTTTTTTGTCTTTCTGCTATCAAAATAAACTCCCTTGCATGCTTAATTAGAGGGTGAAAGACTTCCGCACTGATAACAATACCACTTAAAAACCAGCACGCAGTACTCACGGCACGAAGCAGGAGTGACATCTGGTGGATGCACAAGCTCATCACATACAACTATGCACTTGGAATTATTTCACTTTTGTTTTTAAGGCTCCTTTTCATAAAAAGAAAATAAAATTAAAAATCAAAAACTTTTAAATGAGTATTTTCATATCTTATAAACTTCAAACATTATTTTTAGGTGAAACATGTAAAAGATGACAACATCTACTCTTGAAAAATGAACCAGTGACATTGAGACACATTTAAAACATCCACACAAAGCAGGAGAGGACAAAAGGATAGAGATAATTTAGGAAAAAAGATGACAGATATAAAATAAAGATAATAAAAAGCCAAAATATGAAGAACTGGTATAAATAAAAGGACAGGCCGTGTGGAACACAATTTCTAAAACTTTCGAAAACTAGAGACATACCTAAATCTACAGATTTAAAGGGATAACTGTATTACACAGTTAAAAATTAATTAGCTAGAATTAACTGCTCCACAAAATCATGTATAAATACGGTTAATATCTTCTTTATTCAACTTAATTACTCAGTTTCCCAGCTGCTTTATCAGCAGGAAATTCAGTATCTCCCTTTCAAATCTCCATTCTCTCACAGATATTCGAGAATTCTCAGAGCCACTACGATTCCTCCAAGGTCAGAAGGAGGAAACCGTGGCCCCCACACCCACGCAGGGACAGAACTGCACCTTGACCAGCCCACTCCTATGGTCCCCACTGAACCCAGCAGGTCAATGGACCTCAGTTCGTGCTCATGAGGGAAGTAGCAAACCCCCACGAGGCAAGCAGCACAGTAATAATGTGGCAGGCGGGAACAATCCGTGGACCCTGAAATTAGTGGGCAAGTATAGCAAGAAACAGGATAGTCTCCAAGAATCTCCGTCTAGGGCACATGTTCATAGAAAAGGGAAGAAATGGAAACACCACGTTGGAAAAACACTGCAGACAGCACTCTGACCATGTAGTCAACATTAACATTATCAGCAGTGATGTGACCTATGGACATCCCGTACCCCCTGAAAGATGAGCTGAGAAAGTCATCATCACTTCTGTGAGGCTGGGGGGCTGCCAACATGAATAACTTCTACCTAATCAAGCATGATAAAATACCAGACAGACCCAAACTGAGGGCCCTTCTTAAAAAAGCTAACTGACCAGTCAGTACTCTTCAAAATTGTCAAGATCATGAAAGACAAAGGAAGACTGAGAAAATGTCACTAAATGCAAAGTGGGTTCCTGAAAGGGATCCTCAGTGACATAAAGTACACCAGTCAAGAAACTGTCAAAATTTGAATGAGACTTGTAGTTTAGTCCATATCTTTGTTTCAGTGTTAATTTCCTGGTTTTGATCATTATTATTATGTAGTTTGTTGCTAACTTTAGGAGAAGCTGGGTGAAAGGTATATGGAATTTTCTACTCTATTCTTGCAACTTTTCTGGAAGTCTAGAATTATTTCAAAATGAAAAGGGTTTATTTAAGTCCATACAGTTCATGTAATCCTGACATAGATCCCCCTGCAGGGCACGTTGTCCTTGGAAAGAAGCGATCAGCCTCGGTGCTGTCCCAGCCAAGTTTGTCCCACCCGTGGGCTTCTGGGTGAGGAGTTCTTTGTGCTCAGCTCTTTCCATTTTTTATACACAGATACATCCCAGGGTTTCTGTTAGGCCAGAAGTGTTAGGGTAGGACTGGGTTCTGGTTTTAGTTGCCTCATGATGTCAAAACCAAGCCCGCCTTTCACCACAGAGAAGGATCCGTATAAGATGAGCAATATGTTTAATTCTTAAAACATGAAGGGTCCGATTCTCACCCTTTCCCTATGCTATTCTCCCACTCCTTCAGAACTGCTAGACGTAGCAGACATGGCTGGTCCCCAACCCACGTCCCTTCAGCCCCATGAGTTCACTTGCTGAGGTTCTGGCCTCCCGTGCTCCTCACTTCTCTACCTGAGAGCTCTGCACGGCACTGAAGAAGCTTAGTCCTGGCCAGCAGGTGCAATCTGCAGTGTGGAGGAATTAAGACCCTTGAGGGACAAACTCAGGGGAAGGAAGGAAGGGGCTGAATAAATGCTCCATTCTCCCTCCCTTAGAGGCTAATACTCAGAAGGCCCCCCGCAGGCCTGAGCCCCGGCTGTTCATGGTGGTGGCGGACTCCTCTGTCTCACTTTTACCACTGTTTTACTTTGCTTTCTGGGATCACCTCCTCAAAAATAAACTCCCTGCATCCAAACTGTCACAAAGATATTTAATGATAGAGAAAAATGTTCTCAAGGTATTCTGAACTGAAAATAAAACACATTAGAAAGCAGTATCAGCCCTGGCTGGATAGTTCAGTTGGTTACATCATTGTCCCTGATACACCAAGGTTTTGGGTTCGATCCCTGGTCAAGGCACATATAAGCAGCAACAAATGAATGCCTAAATAAGTGGAACAACAAATTGATGTCTCTCTCTCTTAGTCTCTATATCAATTAAACATTATTTTAAAAAAGAAAGCAGTATCATCAGTTCCTGTATAACTAGTATAGTCTATGGCTTCCTCCCCTATAACCAACCACAGATGTGGTGCTGAAGCTAGAGGAAGGTAGGTGCGTCCCAGTGCTAACCCCCAAACTATGGAAATCACATGGGTCATGGGGAGTGTGCCTGAAAAGAGGGCTGTGTAGGAGGGAAGGGAATGTATAGGTTAGAGTAGATGCAGGCCAGACGCCAGGGACAGTCACGGGCTGCAGCGCTTCATTAGTTCCTACCTTTTTCTCCTCTTCCTCCACATCTCCTGGACAAGCCCATTAGCTGTTGTAATACTTTGTGTAGCAGCCCCATCCAAGTGCCATCCTGGGGTGCTGGGTAACAACGGGTAGTACAAGAACTGAGTCACAGGCTGGAGTTGATATACGTCAGTGCAGGCCTATATTCTCCCCTCTTTTTTTTTTTTGAAATTTTTAAAAAGATTTTATTTATTTATTTTTAGAGAGGGAAGGGAGGGAGACAGAGAGAGAAAAAGAAAAAAAAAAAACATCAATGTGCGGTTGCTGGGAGTCATGGCCTGCAACCCAGGCATGTACCCTGACTGGGAATAGAACCTGCAACACTTTGGGTTGCAGCCCACGCTCAATCCACTGAGCTACGCCAGCGAGGGCCTATTCTCCCCTCTTGATGGCATCTTCCTACGTCATCAGGACTCCACCCACACCCCCTCCTACCGTGGCCTCTCAGTTACAATAGAGACAGCTCCCCATTCCCTGTGCAGTAGGCTTAGGCTAGGGGTGGGGCATGAGATAAGAGCAGTCCGTCCCAGATTGCTTTATTCCTAGACTCAGCACCACTCCAAATTAATCTAGGATGACACGAGGTGGGGCCTAGGCTTTTCTCTTTTCTCCAGCTAAACATTTTCAGTCAGGAAATCAGGCTCAAGGAAATATAAAGAGCTAAAAGGAGACTTCTGAAAAGTGCAAACACTCTAAAAAAGACTATCTTTATAATTAAAAAGAATAAAAAAATAGTAAGACCCACTTCACAAGATTATTATGACGACTAAGTCTAATGCACAGAAAGCATTGCCCAGGCATAAAATTTTGTGCCTGTTTAACAAGAGGGGTGCTGAGCACTGTGGAAGTAAGTGTATATTTGGAAATGGGAAGATAAATAGTGTCCCCAATTGCTTTTGCTATTTCCTTTGTGCCATAGCATATGAGGTCATTACTTGGAGCAAAGGGGAAGGTTTCCAGAGGGGAAAAAGGTTGGAGGTTTGAGGAAATAGCCTCATGGAGACAAGACAGTGAACTGCCTAGGTAAGTCCAGCATGTTTGATGGTCATGAGTTTGCGGTGGGGCCAATCTTCTCCGTCACGTAACTTCTGTCACCAACACTCTTCTACACTTTTGGGGACGTGAACAGAGCGGACAGAGGGTTTATCCAGGTAAGGGTTTAGCCAGACATGACCAAAATATAAAGGGAATAAAAGTTTAGAGAACTGGAAAAGGTGTGATCAAAATGGTAAAGCACTCAACTGAAGCTGGAAAAAGAAATATGTAGAAAAATAGTAACAATAGTAACAAATAGTAACAAATTTCAACATATGTAGAAATATGTTGCTGGACAGGGAGAACATGGAGATACCAATAACTACCTTTATTTTTACACATTTTCATCTTTATCTAGATTTCCTACAGCTTTCTAAATGAACCAATTATGTTTCTTTTAAAAGAGTGACCCTATTATTTTATTCTTTATACTTTACACATGTTATACATTCCTGTATATGTTTAGTTTTAATCACCAAATGTTTTATAAGAAGAGAGTGCAGAGGTGAAATTACAACATTTATTTCCCTAATAAATCTCTTTGCAAGGTAAAGTATATAGTCAAACTGTTCATTACAATCAATGAAACCCATGCTTTGTTTCTCAAATAAAGAATGTCCTTTCCTTCTGAAAAGAATAGTCATCCTTAGTTGATAGTGGATTAGAAGCTCTGTATCTTCAGATGCCTGTTCTCAAGGAGCTTCCAGCTGGGGCAAGAATGTAGTTGTAGGTAGAAATGACAAAATGAACATGACACCCTTTAGGAAGGCTTGCTGATCACTGCCACAACATTCTAGGGTCTTTTTCTCACCCTGCAAAGTATACAACCTGATTCATGCTAACAAACTCTCCAGCTGCTCTGGTCTGCCAGCAAGGCCAGGTGGACTTACATGACAGTTCAAGTGATGTCAAAATGGCTGCGACAACTGGAGGCCACAGGAAAGAAACTCCACAGAGATTCCCCAAACCCGATGTGTGGAGGCGACCTCAGCTGCAGCCAGGGCAGCCTCTGTGACGTGAGCCTACAAGGTCTGTGGCTGTGGATTTAACCCCACCTCGAGACCAGTGTTCCCTGCTGCCATCTAGTGACCACTGATGGAAATGCAGACCCAAAAACTCCCGGAAAGATTTTAGAACAACGCTGTGGTTCTAGGATAGAGTTGGCCAAGAGATATAGGGAAGAGATTTGAGAAATAGAAGAGGCAACTATTGCTCTCTGAAGGTCACTGTGTTTATATATGGTGCGACAGATACGGAGGTGCTGGAGGGCTCCAGTTTGTGCTCATTCTTTCTGGCCCCACTCCCAGTCCCTCCTGACAGTTGACTGTTCTGACCAACAGCAAGGCAACCCCAGGCCCACCACCAAAGACTTCTGTGAACTCAGAGATGACAGCCAAGAAGAGGGAACAGCTTTCCATAGACTTCAACACCAGCCCTTCAGGGTCACATTCCAGCAGCTGGATGTGCCTGCCTTCCTTCGAGCCCTGACGTGTCCACCTGCACCAGTGTCAGAACAATGGGTCTTGTTCTGGATCTTCCAACTCCCTTTTTTAAACTTTACTGCCCCAGCCCTTCTCCCCATTGTGTCCAATTCCTATAGGAAATTCTTATCCCATATACTCAGTGACTCTGCTTCCCTGAACGGACTTCACTGAAATACTCCTCTGCTGTAATCCCTGACAGCAAAACAGATGCCCTATACCCCAGTCGTTTCTGTGAAACTCAACTTCAAATGCAAACCTCAGGAGATGGCATCCAACTGGTAGAATCTAATTCATGTTTGCACTCAAGAAAATAAGAAAATTGGGAAATGCATAGTTTTGTTTTGATTTTAAATATTAAAATGTGAAATTGTGTTTGTCAGGGTCCTTTTTGGAAGAGATGACATCCTTAAACTGGGTAATTTGACAAGAATCTAAGATGTGGATAGGGTTTAGGGAAAGTGGAGAGTAGTTATAATCTCTCAACCCACAGATAAGTAAAGGGAGCAGATAATACAACAGAGAGAGTGGTTTGGAGGAAGCATCTGACAGGAGCTGGGGCCAGCTACAGAGGTAGAGATAACCCACTTTCAACTGTTGTCAGGGGTAAATATCCTGACCAATTTCCCTTCCTGCCCTCTGGACCTACTCTGGGCTCTCCGTGGCTGTCTCAGGGCTTCTGCCTATGCTATGTCCAAACCTTGTCAAGCAGTTAACTCCTGACCACCCTTCTGATGTAATATCAGAAGGTGTTACCCTATTTTTAGTATTACCATATTTTGCCATGTGTAATGCACGCTTTTTTTGCCAACATTTTTGAGGGAAAATTAAGGATGAGCATTATACATAGGTAGTACTAATTCCCTATCTATGTTAATGTTTTTACTTCTTTTATTTATGCTTATGCATTAAAAGTGTAATTCTAGAAAACAGTAACAATATCTGTATGCAAAATACAATAATACAAAAAACAAGTATTTAAATATAAATAAATAAAACCTTGAATTAAAAAATTAAAACAAAAGATTTTTTCCCTGAAAGTTTGGGCCCAAATCGTGGGTGTACATTATACATGGCAAAATACAGCACTTCGATCTGGAAGACTTTTCTGTATTTTCAGCAAAACCCTAAAATCCATTTTGAAGAAATTTAAAGCCCCATGAAGTTATTTATAATAGTGATTATCAATTTTAAAAGTCTACTTCTTCACAGACCAATGTTTGAAAACTACAAATCAATTAGAAAAAAGAAATAAAAATAAAAGCAAATAAAATACAAGCCAAAATATTTTATTATTATATTCAACAGCATATGTCGAATTGCCTGCCATTGGATGTTTCTTAATGCATCTCCTCAGTTCAGTGCTACCATTGATCCTCCACCCTGGCCACAGTCTTCAGGTAACTTGAAAGAATCACCTGGGGAGATTTTTAAAATTAGTGCTAATTCCTTATTGCAGACCAGCTAGGACAAAATAGCTGGAAGTTGAGGCCTGGCATATATACAAGCATATACATATTTTTAGTTCTCCTGTATGATTCTAATATAAGACTATGGTTGAAAATTAACCACCCAAATGGTAAGTTGGCTAAAAGAACAGTCTTTCTCTCTAATTGCTTAGTATGAAGTTTAGAATGAGTTTATTTCTTACTACCAACTTAATTTATTCACAAAATATTTACATTGAAAAAGCCCTCTCCACTAAGCATGAAGCTCTAAATACTATCATTTTTCTTCAATATTCATATATATGTTATATATATATAACAGAAGAGCGAGAAGAGCATGGACTGCCTGGCCCTCCCCCCCGAGGATGGAAGAAGAAGGAAGTGATCCAAAAATCTGGGCTCAGTGCCAGCAAGAGCAATGTCTACTACCATATATATGTGTGTATGTATATGTGTGTGTGTATATATATTTATATATATACACACTTTATCCTCAGAGGTAGTTTATCCAAGTTATTGCAGGCACTGATGAATGAATTAACTTTTTAAAGTTTTTATTTATTTATTTTTAGAGAGGGGAAGGAAGGGAGAGAAACATTGATATGTGATAGATACATCTATCACTTGTCTCTAGCACACCCCCCAAACTGGGGACCTGGCCTGCAACCCAGGCATGTGCCCCAACTGGGTATTCAACTGGGTATTGCAGGCTGATGCTCAATCCACTGAGCCACACCAGCCAGGGCTGGGAAGTTAATTATTTTAAAAATCTTGCCCAGAGGACTTTGTTCTTCTTTTCTTTCTTTCGATTTATGTAACTACTTTTGTGAACTTTTTTTCTGTGGTCAAACCAGTTATGATGCCTCTTACCCTTCCAGCAGCCCAACCTAAAAATGTCAGGTTGGTCTAATTCATATCCTCAAATATCTCAGATTTTTACATAAATTCACTCATTTTTCCAATTAAAACTATTCTCTTTGTGTTGTCTTTATTTCTTTGTTTATTTTGCAGCTGGGCCTCCTATTTTTTTCTTAAGAGTTTTTATGGAGCTTCTCTATTTTCCCCAGAAATATTCTACTCCCTCATAGTCTCAAAGACCTAAGATGGCACACTTTCAAATGTTTTACCATTTTCTTCGTTTGGGCTTTAAAGATTCTAAATTATCCTTGTGAAGATTTGGGGTGGTTCTGGAAAATTATTTAGGAGAATTTTAAAGTTATTCTTTCTTTGCCAATTTCCTATTCTTAAATATCTTAGTGAATTTTTCTAAATGAGAGGCTTCAATGTAATTTGATTTTTTCTCTTTCTCCCTATTTTCTTCCGTTAACAGCCTGACGTAAAGACCGAAGCTGAAAATTTCAGATGAGACTCCGAGGAATACATTGGGAGGCTGCCCCTGAATCTATTCTCTTCTCTTCTACTTAATAGAGGTTTTCCTTTCACCCTTCTGGGCTAGGAAGGGTTTATAAATGAAGTTCCATCTCCCCGCCCCACCCTCACCCACCCAGTAGCCTAGTTATAAAAGTGAGGGTGAACTTCTTAAATATAAAAATATTCTGGAACTCATTTCTTCTCTTTCACCTTCAACAATTACTGGCTTCTTATAGGAAATCCACTTTAGCAAATCTTAAAGGCACTGGGGAATTAATTAATGAGGAAGTTTTTCACGAAGATATAGTTTCCCTTTCTACTTCAAATACCCTGCTTTTTCTGCAAGCCTTAAGACATGATGCGGTGTTCTCTGATAAAGAACAACATTATGTATTAAGTGCTGACTCAACCTGGTGATGCCTTGTGGTTGGGAAATTAAGGAGGAAGTGAAATAACCTGGGTTTTGGAGTTAGAATAAAGAGTTCAAGCTTTCTTTTACTATCGCCTATTAACTGCATAGTTGTAATTGATTTGCTTGGTCCCTCTCTACCTTATTTCCTTTATCCCTGAAGAGGCAGACATATATACTCCTATAGAATTGTTCAGAGAATTAAATTTGATAATATATATAAAAGTGTGAAACACAGGATTTGGCACCTAGGGAGGCATTCCGAGGGGAAGCAACTAGGTTCTGACATGTAAGAGAGCTGACCGTGGGGCTGGACTGTTGATTGGTGGGAACAGAGATTGTCAAACAAGCCCCAGTCTTCCATTGTCCCTGACTATGTCCTAACAGTCTTGGTATGTGCTTTCCCTAACATGCTGGTTTTCAATCCTGGTTACGTATTAGGATCACTTAGGGAATATTTTTTAAAAGATTTTATTTATTTTTAGAGAGAGGGGAAGAGAGGGAGAAAGGGAGAGAAACATCAATGTGTGGCTGCCTCTCTTATGTTCCCCACTGGGGACCCGGCCTGCAGCCCAGGCATGTGCCCTGACTGGGAATCAAACCAGTGACCCATTGGTTTACAGGCTGGCACTCAATCCACTGAGCCACACCAACCAGGGCTCGTCTAGGGAATTTTTAAAAAAATAATGAAGGAGAGGGTACAGTAACAAATGAAATCAGAATCTTTGGAGGGGACAGGCAAAGATATGTGTTTTTCAGGTGGTTCTAATGTCTAAGTCAGGATTAAAAGTCTCTGAACTAAGCAATTTTATACTAAGAAAACATATCGTAGTAACTTTAAGAACAATTGTTTAACCATTAACAAAATAAACATGTCACAGACTGGGAGAAAGTACTTGCAAAATACAAATCTGAAAAAGGACTACCATACAGAATTCATAAAGAACTCCTGTAGTTCAATAATAAGAAAACAAACAACTCAATTAAAAAGTGGCTAAAAGACTGGCTGGTGTGGTTCAGCAGATTGAGTGTCAGCCTGTGAACCAAAAGATCATTAGTTCACTTCCCAGTCAGGGCACATGCCTGGGTTGCGGGCCAGGTACCCAGTAGGGGGCACACTAGAGGCAATCGCACATTGATGTTTCTCTCCCTCTCTTTCTCCCTCCCATACCCTCTCTAAAATTAAATAAATAAAAATCCCTTTTAAAAAAGTGGGCAAAAGACATGTATAGATAATTGCTATTAATCATGTTTTTAAATTTTCTGCAATGAAATTTTGACATCTTACAAAGCTTGCTGGCTGGGAAGAGACTGCTCCTTCCAGGGCTAACCTATTCTTAGAAATAGCAAGACTGGGCTAGGAGCACATCTATCATATGCAAGCCGACCACTCCCAAGTCTGTAGCCCCAACCACCTCTTTGATTCTCACATGCCAAGCCACTATTTCCCATGCCTTAAATCATCCCAGGGCCAAGTACCAGACAACTAGAGACCACCCTAGAGCCCAAATTCCGCTGGAATTAGTCATTCATATGAGCCTATCCTAAGCTGATACCCTGCCCATAACAGAAACCCAATAAAGCTGATTCTGCCTCCTTTTTCTCTTGCTCAGTCTTAAATGGAGGCCTGGGCAAAGAGGGCCAGTTTAGTACATAGCACTAGGGATGCTCCTGGGGAGATTTGCAAAATAGATGTGTTTGTGTTCTTCACCAGTGTTTTCATGCTGTCCCCCAAATTTCCCAAGGCTTCTCCTTGTCCCTGTCTTCTTGTTCCCCCTGCAGGAACCAATTGCCTCGTCCATTTCTCTGAGACAATTGTCTTGAAATGCTTTTTCCACTTATCCCTTAAAATAAATATGAAAATCCATGCATGTTCATGCTCATTTTCAGGTTTATCACATATCTAAATAAGTCAATTTCTTATTAATAGAAGATACAAAATAATAAATGTTTTGTAAGATGAAATAAGATTATTGATTATAATTGAAATTACTGTCTCAAGAAAAGATTTGATGAAACAGATTTAAACTTTCTGAATAAACATATTTCATCTAAAGAAGTGGTGTTACAATTTTATCTGGCAATTTTATCCAATATTCCTCAATTTTTGGTAGCCTCATAAAATATTCTATTTGCATGTAACAAAACAAGCATTATTATCTGTTCTTCCTAGCCTGTCATGAATTCAGTGTCCGAAAATGGATCAAATATTCTGTTTCTCAGGCCAGGCTTCACCTTTAACAGAAATGTGTACAAGATATATATACTTTAATTAATTATTGTAAGAGGTTTCCTTGAACAAAAAACTGTGATATTTCTTTGGCTCCTCAGAAGTATTTACACTCCAGAACCAAGCACTGTGGTAAGAGTTGGTGGGGATGGGAGATAAGCATGCCAGTGAGAGAGGAACATCAATTGGTTGCCTCCCATAACGTGGTGGGACTGGGGATGGTAGGTGCCCTGATGGGGACTGGATGGAAACCTATATGTGTGCCCTGGTGGAGAATCGCAGCCTAGACCTTTCAGTTGTGGGACAACGTTCCAGCCAACTTAGCCACACTGGCTAGGATGGGTATGCCACTCCTTCATAGTGGTAGGGACTCAAACATTGCAGGCATATCAGTTTTAGTTAAGGTACATAAAGATATTGGCATCTCTTAAAACTATCCATGTAACTGCACATTTTGTAAAGTTTTCAGCTATCAACGTGGCATGCATACCTATCGTAAACTTTTAAATCTTAACTCTATTTGAAACTTTGTTTGTATAGGGTAAAAAGACTCATGTTGTTTTAAGAAACTTCAGGTAATATGAAGCTGGTGGTGAGAATACCTGGGAAGGTGCTAGCACTTGTCCATTGCCCCGGAAATTACTCAGTGATTGTGGTCATCTATTGCCTAGAAGTAAAGTCTACTCTAGTTTTAGATTCTTGAGAACAATTTATAGTTAAGCTTTATTTCTGAATGTACTTTCTATTTTATTTCTGAGCTATTAAAATATAAATATCTTTTTCAGATTACTTACAAAAGCTATTTCTTTCTTTTTCTATTTTACATATAGTAGTATTTATTTTTGACCTAAGACACTTGAGATTATATTCATTTAAGAAGATTTTAGTACATTTTCATGTATGTTTCACCTAATATATAAGTGAATACATTACATAAGAAATTTCAAATGGAGTTAAAGAATATTTTATGACATATAAAAATTACATGAAATTCAAATTTCATTGTTTCTCAGTAACGTGTTACTGGAACCCACAGCCACATTCTCTTGTCCATGGCTGCTCAAGAGCTCCAACAGCCAGGCTGAGTAGTTGCACCAGAAACTACATAGACTTGAATGTCTAAAATATTTGCTATATGATGCTTTACCGAGAATATTTGCTGATCTCCACATCAGATAATGATCATACAATTTAAAAAGACTATGTCACAGGCTAGAAATAAAGTGGTATACAGACCAAGCTGATTTTCAGCATTAGTTTTTTTAAAGGTAGACATAAGGGAGAACACTTTTTACTCTTTTCTTCTAGGTTCTTTTGGCTGGTCTATTAATTAAATTGACATAAGACATATTAACAAGAGACAACAAATTTAATTTCATAGGTATGGGAGCCTCACATAGACGTGAGAGGCTCTCTGACAGTGAGGCAATTGAGGCTTCTGTGCCATATTGAGAAAAGGAGAAGCAGGGTGTGGGGGGTAGAGGGGCTTCAGAGGGAAGGAAGCCGATCCACTGGAAGATGGGAAAAGCAAGTGTCCATTAAACAAACATGCCATTAGGAAACAGTGGGACACACAGCAGACTATGAACAAACCGGCCCTGCCCGGCTCTCCCCAGCTCACCAGACTTAGCCCATACTCTTTGCAGTTGTCTCCAGTGAAAGCTCCCTTCCTGAACATGGCCTTCTATCTAAATTGTTTTAGGCAGTTAATAGGGAGGTAGAAAGCTCTTCATGAGCCTTTTGGACCTTGATTGTTTTTAGCTCTAAATAATCCACATGCCAAAATGACACATTCTGGGAAGACTTGTTCTGAACCCCTTCATAGAGACAACCAATTTGAAATGAAATTCTGTCTAGTAGTTTTCCAGTTTGGAGTGAAGTCCAAAGTCATTATTATGGTGAACAATGTCATTTTTGATATCACTTACATCTGTAACTTCTGCTGTGTAGGGGACCGGTTTGTTTCAGTCTGGCAAATGTGACTCAGCTCTGTATGGAAAACCTACAGAAGCGAAGTGGTGGGCAGGAGCCAGACCTTCAAACCGAGTTTTCCCATGGGAATCAGGCCTAGAAAACGCATACTGGCTGTTATGTCTTGCTCTTGCTAAAATTCCATCACCCTGGTCTAAAACAACAAATGTGTATTGTCTATCTTCAAGGTAATTTCCAAAGCCTGTGTGAATTTACCCAAGGACAGAGCTAATCAGCTCACTGCCTTTCCCCTTTGCATGTTATTTTCATTTCCTTGATTTCCTAAAATGTAGACAACAATATTCTAGGTAATAGATAATAAATCTTTCTCTGATATAAGTCCCGAGAAAAACAATAAAAGCCTGTCTAGGCAAGGGTCGGGGTGCTCTCCTTCCGAGAGAGTGGCCAAGGCATTCATAGACATTCTCGTCTTGACAGAGTAGCCATGCCGTCCCCTTTTTCTCCACAGGATTACTGTCATCTATGTATTTATTCTCGTCTGCAGCCACAACAAGGCAGAACTCTGTTGGCCGGAGTCCACCACACTGCTGTGCCTCAGTCACTCTGATTCAGTTGCTGTTCTAGGACTCCAACCTCAGGACCTTTGCATTTACTGGAACACACACACACACACACACACACACACACCAGCATAGCCTACTTCTCGTTACATTCCTTGTGCTGTTCAAATATTACCTCATCTTGAGGCTCTTCTTAGCCCTCTATCTAAACTTATTCCCAGTCCCACACATACCCTGTTTTCTACAATATAAGCTCCCCTGTTGCAGGTACTTGAAGAAAGTTTTCTTCAACACTTATTTTAAATATTGCATGTATTTTTTTTAGAGAGAGGGGAAGCGAGGGAGAAAGGGGAAAAAAACTGATGTGTGAAAGAATCATCAGTAGGTTGCCTCTCCAATGCCCCTAACTGGGGACCTGGCCCACAACCCAGGCATGTGCCCTGACAGGGAATCAGGCTGGCAACCTTTTAGTTCAAAGTCTAGGGCTCAATCCACTGAGCCAGACCTGCCAGGGATCAACACTATATTTTAGACATGTTTGGTTCAGACAGGGTAGATGTTCAAAACTATTTGTTGATTGAATGAATAAATGATCCCCAAAATGGATAAATGGAGTTCATTTATCAGCCAGAAATTTATATCTAAAATGCTGAAGTTTTGTTGACAAAATATATGCATGCGCATATATACTGTCCCACTTGATTATGAAAAGACTTAAGGCATGATAAAAAAAAGTGAGTAAAAATGTGGACACATTTGCAGATAAACTTGAACTACTGTTGGCTAGACTGCATAAACCTGGACCAGCTGTGGGCACTCAGAGGCCAGGCCCAAAGGATCAGTATTGCACAGAGGAGGAGGGGCTCTGAGCTGGGCTGCACAGAGCATCAGTGAGCATGAACCGCAGGCTGCTGTTAGGGCCTCTCACTCATGATGGCTCATTACCCATTTAAGAAGCTTGAAATTCCGGGCCTTCTACAGATAAGGACAGTGACTCCCAGTGAAGTAATTTGCCCTAACCTTCTCTCACTTCCTTATGCAACTAAACTAGTGGATTGTTAAGGTTACTAAGAAAAATAATACATTGTTGGTGGTTTGCAAAATGAAATTACGCTTTATTGGAATTCGGTGAAGAAGCAGAAAATGGGGACAAAGAGGACTAAGGACTGACATTATAGTTCTTCCTAACAATTCACTCTGGACATAGGACAGGGAAATGATATGGGTTGGATTTGTCTAGAACTGAAAGCTGTCCTGGAGCTGGAAAGCAAATAGAGGAAATTAATGATTTCCTTAGAATTAGTGATAGAATCCATCTTTCTTAGCATCTTTATGTGATACCGAGGAGACTCTATCAAAGACTTACTGGATTTGAATCGAAATTTCCTTTGTATAGAAGGAGAGGTTTAGATAAGAAATAGCAATCATTGAGATGTTAATGAACCCTATTTCCACCTGAGGGATTCGAATAGCTGATTTCAGGCCAGTTAAATGCACTATTCCATCCAAAAACTAGGTGTGTCTGTGTGTGTGCTGGGGAGAATAGGGGAAATAACTCAAATGACTAAAGTACTGGTGGAATCAAAATGGGAATTTATGGAAAACACAGATGGGGCCAGAGTAAGTTTTGGGTTAAAAAAAAGAAACAGAACTATTAATATTTTTCTAAAAGGTAACTGAAACCTCCCCTAGGAGATTCTGACACCACCACCGACAACAACTACAAAAACAACAAACACCACCTTGGCTGGTATGGCTCAGTCGGTTGGGTGTTGTCCCACGAAGGGAAAGGTTCCTGGTTCGATTCCCAATCAGTGCACGTGCCTGGGTTGCAAGCCAGGATGGGGGCATGTGAGAAGTTACAAGTGGATGTTTCTCCCACACATTGATGTTTCTCTCCCTCTCTTTCCCTGCCTGTTCCTTTCTCTAAAAATAAATAAATCTTTCAAAATCAACAACAACAAAAACCCTTTCCATACTCTTATGTAAATGTGTGGGCTTGAGATAGTTGGAATACTGTGTATTTTTTATTGTTACCTGTGAAAATGGGGTTTTTGAAGGACTAATCTCACTGGAAAGATGTGGGTGGGAGGTGGCTGTTATACCAACTGAGAGGACATGAAAATACTGGATTGAGGAAAACAGAGGAATTTAGGATATTGGGTGAGAACACAGTGGGTTTTATTTGTTGTTTTTGCCAGTCAAGATCTGCTAAGCCTGCACATTTACTGCTGGTTTCCTGGGTGTAATTGAATACTTCACCTTACCGGGATGCATATGCCTTTCCCAAACCGTGCTACAGTTATTTCTTCATTCATGTCCCCCTCACCATTATTAGCTCCTCAAGTGAGGGAATGTGGTTATATTCAACTTCAAAATTTGTTATGTATCTCCTTAAGATTTCTACCAGGCTTATAAAAAGAATAAATACACTTAGGTTTTTCTAAGATTATATGATTTTTTACAAGATCTGAGGAACATTTCAAAGATTTGGGAGGTAGAGTGTATTGTTCATGACTTTCTGGCACAGCCAGCCTAAGTCATTAATTCCTATAAGAGGAAAATGATTGTAAAATCATGAAAATCTGTTATGCTATGCTTTGACATATGTCTTTGGTGCTTTCTCAAAATATTCTTAGGAATTCAGCTTGGAGAAAGAAAAAATGACAGCTTGAAATAAATTCTGCCTATTTGAAGACTACTGTCATAAAAGTTGGGCTAGAACTGATATGATGAACACAAATTTTTATTGATTGCTTTCTCTAAAAAATGAGAATAATGAGATCCTTTTCCAAGATACCACCTATCATCCCATCACTTCTTTCCTTGTATTTCCTTAATTAATGAATGTTTACATAATTTTCTTCCATTTTTCTCTAACCCATTGTTAAAAAAAAAAGTTCAATGACATTTGTAAGGCAGACTTATTCAGGTTAGGTATAGAGACCACTGCAAAGAGACTTTTGTAGTAGGAGAGAGATTGAGCTTAACTCTGAACATGGCATTGAGAAGCAGGAATTTATAGCCAAGGCTGAAGAGGGGTTGGGGGGGTGTGATGTCAATGGAGGGAAAATTACTAACATGAAACATTGTGAGTCCAGGAGATTTTAGCTAAACCATCCTAATGGGATTCTTGCTAAAGGCAGTCCAGCCAGAATGATCTGTCATCTCCTTAGGGGTGGGGGTGGAGAATGAGACACCTGATCAAATATACCTGACTATTGGAGCTCTTATGGCCTTTGCTATGAGATTTTCTGTAAAGTCAAAAATTCTGAAGATCCAGGTTCGGCTGTCCAAGTGTCAGCCTAACAAAACTTCTTTTCCCCCTGGCTGGTGTGGCTCACTGGATTGAGTGCCAGCCTGTGAGTTCACAGGCTGAAAGTCTCTGGGTGGATTCCCAGTCAGGGCACATGACTGGGTTGCAGGCCAGGTCTCCAGTCGGGGGAGTATGAGAGGCAGTCTACTAATGTTTCTCTTGTTCATCCATGTTTCTCTCCCTTACTTTTTCTTTCTTTCTTTTTTTTTTTTAGATTTTATTTATTTATTTTTAGAGAGAGGGGAAGGAAGAGAGAATGAAAGGGAGAGAAGCATCAATGTGTGGTTGTCTTTCATGTGCCCCCTACTGGGAACCTGGCAGGCAACCCATGCATGTGCCCTGACTGGGAATCAAACCAGCAACCCTTTGGTTCCCAGGCTGGCGTTCAGTCCATAGAGCCACACCAACCAGACCATTTCTCTCCCTTTCTTTCTCCCTTCCCCTCTGTCTGAAAATAAATAAAATCTTTTAAAAAATAAAAAAACTTGTGCTCAATATACCATCTAAAATTGTTTTACTTTTTTGCTACCTATTAAAAACACCTTCAATTAGAGATTTTATTTAGGACAAGCATCTTCACTATTGTTATTATTGTTAGCATACCTGCATCTTTGGGCAGATAAGGTGTATAGAGCTGATAACTCCTTATTATAAATTATTTCATTTTTGATGTTTTCCTAAAAGTTAATGAAGATGAACTGGGTGGAGCCAAAGGGAGATGGGACTTGTGATGAGGGGGGAGAGGATGGAGAAGGAAAAGGGCAAGCCTCACTGGATGGCTTTGTGAGGATTGTGGAGAAGAGGCTCATGGAGAGGTGGGAGAAAATCATGTCAGGAAATACTGTGGAAGACTTTGAAAAGGGGGAAAAGATTACTGTGTGTTCTATGGAATATCAGGTGTTGTCTAGCCCAAACTTTCTGGGATATATGTTTCATTTTCTCTGACAAGATGAAAATTTTAAGATGTCCTAAATTAAATTATAGCAGGCCAGTGGCAAAAACCAACAAAAGGTTGCTCATACTCCTTAGTATTTGTTAGAATTATTAAATTAACTTCCAGTTGGCTACTTCTGAAATTATTTAAAGAGAAAGAATATCTAGGGGCTATGGAACCTTGTGAGCTCCTGCTTCTAGTTTGCACGTGAATTTTATGGACTCTGTTGCTCCTACCCCACAGCTAGCCCCATCCCCTTTGTCTACAACTAATGTAAATCCTTGCAGAATGGCTTACATGTTTCTCTCCCCTAACTTGATGTATAAAGACACTTGCAAATCTCTGGGAGAACTAGTGGACGTATTGTCCTTTTTTTTTTTAACTGATTGACCCATTTTTGTTTTTTCCACCCTCCAGCCTGCTGTAAATTAATTTAGAATATCTCAAAACTACTTCTTGTCAACTCAGGGCTATGTTATCACTCTGGTAGCTATAGTAAATAGATAGAGTTCAGGATACACTACCTCAAAATATGGCACGTACAGAATATTTTAAGCTGAATGAGTTTAAGAAAATAGCAGAAGCAGGGACGTATCTCTGAACTTCCCTCCTCCTCCTTCTCCCCTGAAGCAGGTAGTAAGCCTCTACTATGAGAGGTGCCCTCTCTCTACCCAAAAGAAAGGAACATTCTTATCTTCAGTACCAAGGGACATCAAAAATCCAAACAACAGGCCTTGCTTAATTTCTTCCAGTTTGCTACACTTACCTCACATCTTTTACCTCTCACTTTCTTCACAGCCACCCACTCTGGGCAGACTTAGCATGAAAGCATCCAGTTTAACTGTTTCTTTAGGCCTTTATTTCCATATGAAGTTTCCTGTGTCACATAAAACTTACATTAAATTAACTCGTGCTTTTCTGCTGTTAGTTCGTCTTTGCCAGTTTAATTTTCAGACCCAGTCAGGGACCCTAAAAGTACCAAGGGAAACTTTTTTTCTCTTCCACAAATACAAATAATTTCTTGTCCATAAGACACAAAGGCATTTTTGTGAGTGGGGATGCAATTAACTATTGTGCTGTGAATATTGACTAGTTTGATATCTGTTGCCAAATTCACATCAGCCTATCTGATTGCTTATCTTTGTTTACTCTTTGATGTCTCCTTTGACCTGTTTTTTAACATTTTCTTGGTTCCTTCATTAATTAGTTTTAAAAAATCTTTGATATATGTTTTGCATTTGTTTAACAGCTATGATTTTTCCACTTTAAAAGAATTAAACCTTGATAATTTGAGAGATCATACTCCAAGATGCCCAATGTCTTCTCCACAGAGCCAGTTGAATGCATACCTTGGAGAAATATACCTCAAAGGCAGCCCCAAAAGTTCTGCGGTGGTTTCCAGAGGCAAATACTTAAAAATACAAGAACTTTCACTTTGCTGACTCCTTCCCCCATTGCTACAAACTTACATAGACCAGTATGTTTTTGTGTTTCTTTGATTAATCCAGACCTATCGTAACTGAACAAACTGGGAATTGTGCATGTGGTGCATTGGTGCATGACCCAACAATTAGTGTTGAGGAAAAATGGGTTTTATTTACAGGAGTCCAACCTCAGGGGTGCTGGGAGCACTGCTGCTCAGAGCCCTCTTCTCCCATGAGACCCAGCACTTCCCTTGCTCCCCACCGGGCTATAAGCCAAAACCATGCCCAAAAGTTCCCCATATCCTTATCTGTTCTTAAGCCGGCTGCAGAAACAGGTTTCCATTCCCTCTGGAATGTGCATTCATGGGTTTCAAAGTCACCATCCTCTGGCAGCAGCTCTCTCCTTCAAGATCTGGGATATGCTGTCCTCAGTCTCCAGGTTAAGAGTCCATGAAAATATGTGCCATGCTGTACTGGATCGTGGTGAAGTCCAAGAAGACATGTGTCTCAAGAGAATGGCCTCTCCGTATGTTCCTCAGAGAAGGAGAAGTCTACAGCCTCTGGTCATAGTTCAGCATTCCAACCATCTCCCACCAATTTGTGCTTGGTTAGGCAGGTTCCCACACAGGTCCCTCAGCTCTCTCCTTACACCGTTTTCTCCTGCACAGCTGCTGCTTCACTACACACCCCATGCCTGCTTCCTACCTATACCAGGCTACAGGGCCGAATCCTCAGAGGAACAGATGTAGCGCTTCCCTCACCATTGGAGCATAGCAGAATCTCACCTGGCCCAGCTCCTTCCCTATGGCTACCTCCTCCTTCTCTCTCCTCATGGCCATCCTTCATGGCTACCTTTTGCTATAGGCTGCAACATTCCTATCTTACTACAGGGAGCACGTGGGATCAAATCCCCTTCTCTTTCAGCCTGCCCTTATTTTAAATGCTGACTCAGAACTTCCTGCGTGACATCATATCCAGCCCTTCCTACAGTGGCCTACTTTTGCCCATTGCCCTGTACCTTTACCTTCATTAGGCTGCCATCTTTAGTCAGGGCAAAAGCGACTCAGTGATGCAGGGACCTCCACCTCCCCTGGCTCTGTCATGGGTCAGGATACCTTCTGAAAGTCATGTACACATTTTACTCAGGGCAGTAGCACAGCTATTACCTTGCCTCTTGTTGTGCAAAGTATCTTAAATCTGTATCATTTCCTCCCTTCCTATAACTGTGGGCTACGGGGAATTTGGGGGCCCCTCGCTCTGCACCCTGTTAACACTATGGCTAAAGTTATATTATAGAACTGAAGTTATAAGTAATCCATTTGTTTGTGTATATGTGTTTATAATTTAGAAAGGCCTTTACCTCTCATTTTATAACTGTAAAAGGGTTTCCTATCTTTGGAGAATATTATATAGTAGTTAATTATGCTTCTTTTTTAAAGATTTTATTTATTTATTTTTGGAGAGAGGGGAAGGGAGGGAGAAAGAAAGGGAGAGAAACATCAGTGGGTGGTTGCCTGTCATGTGCCACCTACTGGGGACCTGGCCTGCAACCCAGGCACGTGCCCTGACTGGGAATAGAATGTGAGACCTTTTGGTTCGCAGGCTAGCACTCAGTCCACTGAGGCACACCAGGCAGGCAATAATGTTTCTTAAACAACTCTGTTCTGATTATCATATTTGGCTGTGTTTACTCTGCACCCACATTTTTGGCCCAAACTTTCAGGGAAAAAATCTTTCATTTTAATTTTTTAATTCAATTTTGTTTATTTATATTTAAAAACAAAACAGATGATCATATTCCAGGGTATTATTTTGCATATGGATATCATTATTGCTTTCTAGAGTTATACTTTTAACACATAAGCATAAATAAAAGAATTAAAAATGTTTATATAAGTATGGAATTACTACCACCCAGGTATAATGTGCACCCTTATATTTCCCTCAAAAATTTGAGCAAAAAACAAGTGTGCATTATATGTGGCAAAATACTGTAATTTATAGATAACTAAGTACTTATATAAATTGAATATTCCTAAATTCCCAGAAACTAAGGGAATCAAATATTTATTACTTTAAAAGATGTACTTAAAAATAAACAAAAGCAACTGAATTAGAAACATTAAAAATTTTTTAATTTAGATAATTAAGGTGAATGTGTGGTAAATGAAATAGTTTTAATCACAATTTTTAAAAGGAGCTATGTCTTCTTTCTGATTTATCAGTGTTAAGTATAATATAAATGTATGTCAGAGAACAAAAATTGTTCCTCTGGCCTCTTATGCTCGTGAGTTTGTGGCCTTTGAATTCAATTGACAAAAAAAAGATTAGCAAGAGCAAAGGTACTTAGGTCCTAGAGTTCACAGAATAATGTGACTCGAGGGGTGGTTAGAATTTGGGATTTACATACCATTTTAATAGGGGTGAGAAGGGGAGAGAAAAGCCCTTACAGGAATACGAGTTACTTTTTGAAAATACCAGTGAGCCATAGAATGGGAGATAGAGGTTTTGTGACAGTATCTCTTCAGGAGTGATGTAGACTTCTCACCTCCAACAATGAGTCACTCCTGGTTGCTCCCAGAGAGATAATTTACGACAATGGAGGTTATTTTTTTGTTTTGTTTTGTTTTTTTAGTTCTTTTGGGAGGCTGTGCTTTCAGGCAGATGGGGGATGTCAGCAATTTTGAGCCTTCTGCTCAAAATAACTTTTATTCCACAGTGGCATACTCTAGACCCCCTCATTTACATTTTATTTTACTTGAATTTGTTTTTTCTAAGCAACAGTTTTATTGATTAAATAAGTTGATACTACCCTGATACAATGTTTAAGATTTTGAAAAGTATAAATTTTGTTCAATTAAAATGAACTGTGAAACTTTAAATTTCAACAATAATGTTTTGTAGTATGTCAGCTTTAAGATAATTCCCAAGATCTTTAGGTAACCTTGGACTGTTATTAAATTGAGTTAATTAATAGGTAATTATTGAATAACAGGACAATTTCTAGGTAAATCAGAATGTTACAGAACAAACAAGGGGGGCCTGGGACGATATACTATTACTGAAAGAAAACCCCCAGGTCCGTTATGTCCACCGTCTATAGGAAAGATGTCTCCCAATGCCAGAGATTCGTGAAAAGGAAAGTAATGTTTATTTAATGCTATACAAACTTAAAGTAGTGACCTAATGTCTTCATCAAAATCCTAAAGTCCCTTAAAACACCCACAAACAGACACAGTCCTTCCTTCCCCCTTTGCCCAGTCCAGAGTTCCGTATTTCAGGAAAGGAAATAGAAGTCCGTGGTTCAGGCAGTCCCTGGTTATTCCCAGTACTCCGTGCTAGGCTGATAGGCCTCCCTCAGTTCCCGGCACCCTCAGCTGTGTCACCAGGATCTCTGCCAAAGCCGGGTGGTGGTTCCCCCTACTAATGCTGCGGGGGTCCCCACTTTGGCAAAGGCACGTGCTTCTCTCCCAATGGCTGCTGTGTCTGGGTTTAAATCCCCACTCCAATCTTCCTCTGCAGCCCCATTTCCAACTCCTCCCACACTTGGCCACACTTGCCCTCAATATGCTGTCCTTTCCAGCTTTACTGGGCTGCCATTGTGGGTCTGGGCAGGTGCGGCCCCATGTCATGGAGCCAATCTTCTCCAAGCTCCCACGCAGACGCTGTGACTCGGGGGGCCTGCCCCCCAGTCACATCTTGGGGGGGGTCCCTTTCCATCCCCCTGGCCCAGAGCATGGCCATAGCTTTTTAGCATATCTAAGTGACCAGCGGAAGGCTATAGGTATGCTAAATAACTATGCCATGGATTAGCTGCGTTCTTGCTCTGTGTGCCCCTTCCCCCAACTCACACCTGTGGGGGAAGGAGTGAAGACATTTTAATATCCCCTGGACACCTTGAGTTCTGGACCCCATTTCAAATGCCCATTTGGGGTCCCCCCTCTTGGCTGCACCCTGTAACAAGAATACTGAATCATTGATTATAAAGCAGAGCTTGAAATTTATCTACTTATCCTTTTATTTCTATGCTACAAAGAGTCTCTGTATTTGTTCATGTTAATAAATGTTTTCATTTTTGCCATTTTAATAAGGCACAAAAGAGATGTGCATTGCTATAGAAAGTTGTGTTACATGTTTTCACATGCTAGTTGCTCAAGTACTTGTGTATGAAACATAGTTCAACAACCCATACCCATTGGAAGCAAATAAAAGTCAGTTATTTTGTTAGAAGTCATGATTATTAGAGGTGGTTTAGATTATAACAGGAGCAAAAATGACAGAGAAATAAACTGTACATGTGCTTTGTTTGTTTTTTTTAGTAGTGTTTTTTTCCCCTAAAATAAAATTTAAAATTTGTTTCAATTCTCTGAACTACTTTACACTTAAAAATTGGAGGGGGGTGCTGCAAAGAGTTTTTGTTTGTGTGAAAGATATAAAAAAGCACTTATTTTTTAATAACTGAAAAAGAGCAATAGCATACAAACCCATTGCACATTAAAATAACATAACATTTTTGTAAAAAAAACCCCTGCATTTTCTAAAATCAAAAGTATGAGAATGGCTTTACATTTTGGAAAATCTTTGAAAGTCTGACTTACTACAAAATAGCTGGATTCTCATGTCTGTTTTTGCATTTAATCTGTTGTGATTGCCTCTGTACTGTACACTTGTGAGAGAACAAAAATGAGAAGGGAAAATAACATCTTAATATTATTATAAAAATAGTTTTTAGTTTGTGCATCTTTTGACAGAGTTTTAGGGACTCTACAGGTCCGAGACCACACTGCGTCCCTGCCATAAACTAAATGTTTATGTCCCACCAAATACATACATTGAAACCCAGTTCTCAATAGGATGGCATGGGGAAGTCAGGCTTTTTGGAGGTAATTAGGTAATAAGGACAGAGCTCTCAAAAGTGGGATTAGTGCTCTTGTAAAATAGATCTCAGAATGCTCCCTTTGTGGACATGTGAGAACACAGCTAGCATTAGCTGTCTATGAACCAAGAGGCAGGCCCTCACCACACACTGACTGCCTTGCAGAACACAAGAAATGAGTGCTTGTTGTTTAAGCTGCCTAGCCTATGGTATTTTGGTATGGCAGCCCAAATGAACTAAGATAGTCCCTAAGAAAATTGTTAGTTTATTCTAGATTATCAAATAGTATAAGGAAAAAGACTTGAAAGTGAATTTTATTTTCTTTGTTTTATAATACCTGAGTTTGAAAACAGTTTATAAAGTATGTTAAATTTTACCAAAGATTACTCAGTTTCAATGCTTACTTCCTTGGCTAACTGATTACTAACTTTCATTTATAATATGAAAAGTTCACCTTTTGCTTTCATGTTATCTGCCTGTGTAGCAGAGATTCTGTGGTTTATCAGAATAGTTTTGTGTGTGCTTTATGTTGATTTTATTATGTTCTTAATTATTTAAGAAAAAAAGAACAAAAGTCTTTTTTGAAGGAGCTAGGTTTCTTTAAATTCAAGTTACCTTTTATGTTTAATTTTAAAATCTTTTTTTGACACTTTGATTAAATAAGTAACCAAGTACTGTTTCTTAGTAACTTATTGATCCTACCTTAATTAAATGTTCAAATATACTCTGACAACTCTTGAAATTGCTTTCCTCAAACTTGAATCCCAAATTTAGAAAAAATAAAAATAAAAACTTCAAGATATCTTTTACACCTAAAAGTATTGATAAGACTTTCAAAAGGACCCCAGGGAAAAATCATAAAGATCTGTTTTTTCATGTTATAAAAAGAGATATTAGAAATAATCAGGTTTGTTTGAGATGCTCCTGTTGTGAGAGTTAGATGGGAAGAGCTGTCAGGCCAGCAGAGATTGTCGCTCATTCCTCACATGGGTTTGTATTGATAAATGTTGTCGAGGTAAGTTTTCAGAGGTTGTATGTGTTATGGGACCTCCCTAGAGCTTTGCCAGTGCCCTAGTTATCTACAATAGGTTTTTACTTTCATGAGAAATTGGATGAAAACTCATGAAATTATAATTCATTGCCCCCCAATAGAGAAATTTGCTTGCTTTCATTCTGATATTTTTGGTTGCAGTAATAAATGAACTATACAGCCTTTGAGTTTATGTAATCTACAGATAGTTTTTTTTTTTTTAATTTTTTGTTCTGATACTTGCCTCCTGAGGGCTCTAAGTTACAGCCCAGAGTTTGTTTCTTCAACAATTAGAGACAGTCCAGAGACTAGTGGGAAAGGACCACAGCAGGCATTTCATACTATCAGCATTTCAAAAGAACAGATTCTTGCTTAGGCTTCCGAGTTCATATCACTTAAATAACTTTCAGACCTTAGCAATGAACTGAGTCAGAATTTCCAAAACTTCATTTAGTCTAAAGACTGGTATCTTTATAAAAGCAGTGATGAGGGGAATTTTATTATGGTTATTTGTTTGGAATATTGTGGATGAGTTATTGTTCTATTTCTTGGATATACGAGAAAGCCATTTATCTTTCTTCTGAAGCATTTTAACCCACAGCAACTCAGTAGACTGCTTTTGTAAGCTGAAAGAGAACATTTTTACATGGTATTTGATTCCCACTGACTCCCCAAATTCACACACTTTTACTGTGTCTTTTTGCTTTTCATGACAATACAGTTACATGCATCCATTTAATAAGCATCTGCCTTTACACCAGGATATAACTGGACAAATTGCTTGGAATAGATAAATTGAGAATGATGCTTTTTAAACATCTATGACAGGTCATTCTATGGAAAACAGATATTGACTTTACATATGGAACCAATAGGTACTAGGCCCACCCAGGAAAACTGGCTTCCAGGGTCCCGAGCTTATAAATGATAAGTGGAATTTCATGTAGGCAAGCCAGGAAATGTAGCCAATTTTGAGGACCCCCCCAAAAAAAAGTGAAAGGAGGAGATCATCAAATTTATAGGTAATGCAGAAGAAATCTGGTGAAGAGGTTTTGCTACTTGATTCTTTACCTTCAGGATGGCAAATAACAGAAGCTTTTTAGATGCCAATCCAAGTTTCCTTACAAAATCTCCTCATCAGAACTTTATTTTGTGGTCTTAATGCTTAGCACTTAAGTCTGAATAGCAAACTCTAAGAAGCTTATGAAGCTGGTTGACACTTGTGCTCATAAGCTTTTCTCTAGGAGCCAGTAGTAAATATTTAAGGCTTTCAGCAGGGCCAGGTGAGGTGAGTAATATCTAGCAGTGCAATGCCAAGCCATATTGGCGCATGAAACAAAAGGAAAAATCAGTAACACTGATCCTGTCTTTGTTAAAAATTTTGACATTTTGGCCCTGTCCCAGTTGCTCAGTTGGTTGGAGCATCATCCCATACACCAAAAGGTTGTGGGCTCTGTCCCTGATCACAGCACCTACCCAGGTTGTGGGCTTGATCTGGGTTGAGCACTTACGGAGGCAGCTGATCAATGTTTCTCTCTCCCCTCCTCTCTTTCTAGAATCAATAGAAACATATCCTCAGGTGAGGATTTAAAAAAAATAAAAAATTTGACATTTTGTTCATTTTTTGCATTCTTTTTGATTTTTAAAAATATTACCTCAAAGTATTGTTCGTTCATTTTTTATTAATTAGTTTTTAGTTCCTCCTTAAATCTTGTGCAGGAGGCAGGTTGCCTCACCCTGGTCCTGGCTCTGTCTTGTGAGCCATATGTTCTGTGACGCCTTCCCAACTCTGCCATGGTAGTGATACAGCAGCCACAAACAGAATGTTAGTGAGTGAGCATAGCTATATTCCAATAAGTCTCTAATTGTGAAGATTGAAATTTGATTTTGTGCATTACAAAAAAATTATTCACCCTTTGATATTTTTGACCATGTAAAATTTAAGAAACATTCTTTTATTTTTTTATACTCATCACTAACATTTATTGATCATAAATAAAGTGAAGGACCTGGACTGTAATAAGAACCTATCACTTTTCCCTAGGATTTTTTTTTACTGTTGTTCAATTATACTTGTTCCCACTTTTCCCCCATGACTCTCCCCTGCCCTACCCACCCCCCCCCACCTCCCACTTTCAATCAGCTCACCGGAGGTACAAAAATGTGGTGAAGGGCTAAAATTTGTCCACAGGCTGCAGTTTGCGGATTCCTTCCTTTGCTTTACATATATATGTAAACAATCAGGCCAAACTTAATAAAACCAGCCATTTTTGTGTGTGTAAATAAGGGCAATCTTTGAAACTATTATTTGAAGGAAAGAAAACCATCAGGAAAATTTTTGACATACTTTATTTAACATGACAAAAGAAAAAATATTACTGGGTGTCCTATGATATGCTAGGTATTGTCTAAATCACTCTCTGTCATTATTTGTAACTTTCATTGCTGGTGAATAACTTTACCACTCTATTATTTGTCATAAACTGCTGGTAATACAAGTGAGTTTTGCTGGTGAAGATGCAATTGATTATTTTCCTATGAACTTTGACCTTTTTAAAAAATCTGTTAAATTCATTTCAGCACTCCTGATTGCCTTTTTTATGTCTTAATCTTCAGAATCTCTTTGAACTGGATTTTTATGCTTCTCTAGTTCCCTCAAAAATGGAGTTAAAACATTCTTGAACACATTTATTTATTTTTGTGTGTGTGCGGCATTTGTAATTTTATCTTTTAAAGGTATCCTTTAACAATGGGTTAAAGACAAACATAAGCTATTATTAAAAGTTTAGTTCCATACCCAGGGAAAGTGAGGATAGTTCTTAGATTATTCATTTAATATTTATTGATCACCAACTACAGGGCAGAGTGTTAGGGGCACAAACATGAATAAAGAAGACCA
This sequence comes from Phyllostomus discolor, assembly GCF_004126475.2. Lineage (NCBI taxonomy): Eukaryota > Metazoa > Chordata > Mammalia > Chiroptera > Phyllostomidae > Phyllostomus > Phyllostomus discolor. The sequence continues at coordinate 72,083,286 of NC_040905.2, read as the reverse complement.
GTTCCTTCCTCTCAGAGTCCATGATCTAGTGAACCTCCTAGTCGTTCCTATTGATGCATCCATTGATTCACTCTCTCATGCTGTGAATACTTACTGAAGCCTCCTGTTAGCACTACAGCTCAGTCACATTTGGGCTGAATCAACTTCTCCAGTATGACCTTCATGTCCTACTGCCATGTTTAACAATGTGGCTGTGGGGAAGGTGTGTTATGCATTTCAAGGAACTTATGTTAATTAAAAATCTTTGTAACATCTCAGCCCTGGCTGGCATAGCTCAGTGGATTGAGCGTGGGCTGCGAACCAAAGTGTCATAGGTTCGATTCCCAGCCAGGGTACATGCCTGGGTTGCAGGCCATGACCCCCAGCAACCGCACATTGATGTTTCTCTCTCTTTCTCCCTCCCTTCCCTCTCTAAAAAGTAAATAAATAAAATCTTAAAAAAAAACCTTTGTAACATCTCTACAACTTTCTCAAATAGAAGAGGAAAAGATCCTACTTTCATAATTTCTTATTACTACAAGATTAGAAAAAAGTTACAAATGATTTTTAATTATTGTGTTGTATTGGGAACTTACTATATTATCCATGGATTGCATATATTTTTCCAATGATGCTGTTATGGCTGAGAATGTTTGTCAAAATTCTTTTCTGGACTTGTCTTCAAGTGTATTAGTGTACTACTGTGAATACCTCAGTGTAGATATTCACCCAGTGTAGATAGTTGACTCTTTTAGAAAGAGTCAAAGTGTTTTCGAAAAAATTTAGGTCTCAATGCAGAGATATGAGGCTGAGGATCAAAACTAATAAGGTTTAGATAGCTTCCTTCCTACCTTGACTCTTTTACCCCAAGAAAAGTGGAAATTATCCAAAAGTCATGTCGCACTTTAAAGTACATAAAATATTAACTAAATATGGGGTACTAAATGAAATTTCCACTTAGGTTGTTCTAATTCCTGCTCCCCCACTTAATTTACCAGTGGGCACCACTATTAATAAACATGGGTACAAATATTAACAAGTCACACTATCAGCAATATGATATATATAAACACTGAATTATTTAGGAGTTTCTATAGATAAATCTATATAAGAATTATACATATACTTTATAAACCTGAATCATGTGATATGTATTTGCCTATAATTTTCCTTGTCCTCATAACCCTCATGGGCATTCAGTAAATAATAAAGGTGGTATTTTAGACCAGAGTGTTTTCATTGCACCTACAAGACATTATCTGGTAAGTGCAGCTCATGCCTACAGACTTTCTCCTAGTTTCAGTAATGACTGGAATTTCTCACATCTCCCTCCCATCTCTGTTGCAAATACCATGATATTTTGCCTTAAATACTTCAGTTTGCATCTCCTGACAGCAACAATAAAAAGACAGTTTTCTATACAATCATAGTATTATTTTAACTCCTAAGAAAATTAAAATACTTATATAATGGCATCCAATATCAAGTTCATATACAAATATCCCCACTTGTACACAAGCAATTTTCTTGTCAAATTACTTAAAAACAGAATCCATTCTAGGTTCATACATTTCATTTGGTATTTTTGTTTCTTCAATCTTTTTAGATCTAGTTTAGATATTCTACTTTTGTTTTCATTACATGTAATTTTTGAAGAGTCTGTGTTAGGTGTTTCATAAATTATTGTCCTCCTTTCTCCTAAAGTAAGGTTTATAGAGGTGTAATTTATGCAGTGTAAAATTCATCCTTGTTAGTGTGTAATTCCATGAGTTTTGACAATTACACTTAGTCATGTAACCACCACCACAATCAGGGTATAGAATACTTCTCTCTTAAATTTTCGTTCTGCCTTTTTTTGGTTAACCCCTTCCTACACTGCTAAATCCTGGCAACCATTGTTTTATTTTCTGTCCCTACTGTGTAACTGGGTGTAGGTCAAGGGTTCCCTGAAAATAGGAGAAAATCCCCATATCTTTGGTTGGGGGAAGGCAGAAGTGGATGATACATTTAGGATACTTTGGATAACAACGACAAGCTAATATCTGTGCCTTTCTTGAATGGAGAGGACTGTGGCCCAGAGCAGAAGGTGTATGTGACTTTAAGAGCATATAGTGACACAGCCAGGGGAGGCAGATGCCCACCCTGAATGTCTGTGTGTCATGAGGAACTCTGGCCCTGATAAAGATGGCAGCCAAAAGAAGAAAAAAGATACAAGTCAACTGGCAAAAGTGACACATCATAGGAGGGGCCCGATATGAGGTCACATAGGAAGGTCTGGGTTGAGCATTTAAAATGAGGGAAGGCTGAGAGGGAAGGGGTGCAGTTTGCTATGAGGTCTGGTATGTAAGGAGATGCCAATTGGTTTGGAGTAGAAGAAGCCATGCGGGCTGAGAGGGAGAAAGCAGCCATGTGATCTTAAGGGGTAAGAGGAGAGAGCTGATGGAGCGGTGCATGGACCTGCTTGACAAGGCATGGATTCATGGGAGATGACTGGAGCTGAACAGTGACCTGGAGTGCTGAACTGCAGATTTCTGCTTCTCTGAAGGACCTACAGAGAAATCATTCTCTTGGGGCCTGTGCCTCCCAGGACTCCACCATAATCCAATGTAACATGGCACATGTTTCCCTGTACTATTACACGGAGGCCAAGAACAACGTATCCCAGATCCTGAAGGAGAGAACTGCTGCAAGAGGATGGAGACTCTGAAACCCATGAGTACACATTCCAAAGAGCATGGAGAAGGATATGGGGAACTTCCAGGCATGGTTTTAGCTTAGAGCCTTTTTGGGAGCAAGGGAAGTGCTGGGTCTCCTGAAATAGCAGGGCTCTGAGCAGGAGTGCCCTTAGCCCCCCCGAGGTTGGAATCCTGTGAATAAAAACCTTTTCCTTTAACACTCATTATTGGGTCATTTATCAAGGTACCACGTGGGTGAGTTTCAGTTTGCCCTGTTACAAGTTTTGCCTTTTTGGGAAAGTCATGCAAAAGGAATCATACAATATGTATCATTTTGATTCTGATTTTTGAGTCTGAAAACATGTGGCCATAATGTGTTAACATAATCTGTTAAAGATTTAATCAATGTGTGGATACCATAATTTATTCATTTGCCAGTGGAAAAATTAGTGGTGTGCATGGTTTGACAATTATAGATAAAGTTGCTATAAATATTTGCATACAGACTTTTGTGTAAATGTACGTTTTCATTTCTTTTTAGTAAACACCTAGGACTGAGATTGCTGGATCATATGGTAACCATGTTTTAATTGACCACATGTTGTCCTCAGCAGCTGTACCAGTTTGCATTCCCACCATCAGTATATGAGAACATTGATTGTTCCACATCCCTGCCAACACTTGCTATGCCATTTAAAAATATTTTAGCCATTCTAGTAAGTGTGTAATGGTATCTTATGAGTTTAATTTGAATTCCCTTAATGAAAAATAATGTTGAGTTGTTTGTTTTTGAAGGGTAGAAACAGATAGTTTCTGGACTGAATGCCATTAGAAAGATCCTACCCCCAAAACATTAAAGTCATTTCTCAATTTCCCCCTCCTTTCAAGCTTTCTTTTGGCTGAGATCATAAACAAAGCCCCAGCCCCTGCCTCAGTCTAGTCAGAATACTGGCAGAATTCCAATCCTAAATTTTTTTACTTGTTTGTGTGGATTACAGTTTCTCTACCAAAGGAAGAGAATAAGCTAGAAGTTAGGAATTGTTTGGCATTTTTTGAAAATTATTTTCAATTGTAGCAAACGCAAGGCCAAGCTTTAGTGCTCTCTCTGTCTCTCACTGTCTCTCTTTCACACACACATATGCTTCACTAATGGCTTCCCAGAAAATGTATACCATACTCATATTTTTTTTAGAAATTATTATTTCCCCATTAGCCTACACTTCAAAGTTTCTGTTCAAAGCAATCATTCTCCAACTGGATATTAGCAAATATTCCCTAATGTGCCTGGAAAGGATTATTAATTTTCTTCATAGATTATTCTTCAAAACTATATAAGAAGAGACTGTGAAGCATATCTTAATATTGGGGAGTATAGTTTGGAATCGAAAGGCACAGTAAGAAATAAGACATTTCAGGGGTGAGGGGAAGCTGGTTGGTAATGAAAATAGATGAAACAGCATGAAATAGGCAATATAATTTAAAGTAGGTTTTAAGGTTAATTTCCCTTAGAATTAAATTTCCTGTTGAAATAACAAATTTTTTTGTAGCTCTTCACAGGTTCTTGTCTGTTTCCAATGCCTAGGTGCTCCACATATCTTTCTAGTGAAGATTCTGACACACTTTAGTTCTGTTAAGACATCTAAAGTAAATTTTCTCCTTTCATTATATATATGTATATGTATATGTATATGTGGATGTTATTTATCCTTTCATGGCTGACATGGGAAACAACTATATTAATTTGAGAAAAAGAGTCCCTCTAGACCCACAGCACATGAAAATGGCACTTATCACTGTCTGCAGTTGTGTGACCTGATGGCAAGTCAGCAGTGAACACCTTCAATTTATAGCCCAATAAAGATTCAAATTATTCAAATTAGACCTGATTCATTAATGTTTAGGGATATTAATTTTTTAAATATATTTTATTGATTATGCTATTACAGTTGTCCCATTTCCCCCTTCTCTCCCCTCCACCCTGTACCCCCTCTCCCACCCACATTCCCCCCCTTTAGTTCATGTCCATATGTCATACTTATGAGTTCTTTAGCTTCTACATTTCCCGTACTATTCTTGCTCTCCCCTATCTATTTTCAACCTACATTCTATGGTACTTATTCTCTATACCTTTTCCCCCCTCTCTCCTCCTCCCACCCTCCTGTTGCTAACCCTCCATGTGCCCCCCATTTCTGTGGTTCTGTTCCTATTCTAATTGTTTACTTAGTTTCTTTTGGTTTTGCTTTAGGTGTGGTTGTTATTAATTGTGAGTTTGCTGTCCTTTTACTATACATGCCTTTTCTTTATCTTTTCTTAGATAAGTCCCTTTAGCATTTCATAAAATAAGGGCTTGGTGATGATGAACTCCTTTAACTTGACCTTATCTGAGAAGCACTTTATCTGCCCTTCCATTCTAAATGAGAGCTTTGCTGGATAGAGCAATCTGGGATGTAGGTCCTTGTCTTTCATGACTTGGAATATTTCTTTCCAGCCCCTTCTTGCCTGTAAGGTCTCTTTGGAGAAATCAGCTGACAGTCTGATGGGAACTCCTTTGTAGGTGACTGTCCCCTTATCTCTTGCTGCTTCTAGGATTCTCTCCTTCGTTTTTACCTTGGCTAATGTAATTATGATGTGCCTTGGTGTGTTTCTTCTTGGGTCCAACTTCTTTGGGGCTCTCTGAGCTTCTTGGATTTCTTGGAAGGCTGTTCCCTTTGCCAGATTGGCGAAGTTCTCCTTTATTATTTGTTCAAATACGTGCTCAATTTGTTGCTTTTCCCCTTCCGATTCTGGTACCCCTATAATTCGGATGTTGGAACGTTTAAAGGTGTCCTGGATGCTCTTAAGCTTTTCCTATATTTTTTGAATTCTTATTTCATCATGCTTTCCTGTTTGGTTGATTCTATCTTCCTTCTGGTCCACTGTATTGTTTTGAGACTCAGATTTCTTCCTTTCACTGTTGGCTCTCCTCCGTGTATCCTCCTGTATCTCTTTTATGGTAACCTGCATCTTTTCATCTAATATGCACCCAAAAATCAATCAATTCTGTGAGCTTTCTGATCACCAGTGTTTAGAACTGTGCATCTGATAGATTGGCTATTTCTTGGTCTCTCAAAAGGATGAGTCCTGGGGGACTGATCTGTTCTGTTGGAAACATATCTTTCCCTGTCTCTCCTTTTTTTTTTCTTTTTTTTTTTTCCCCTGGTCTGGTTGCTCTTGTTACGGTGGGGGGCGGAGCCTTAGGTGTTCACTGGGGCTGGGCACCCCAGTCGCTAGGTTGTGACGTTATATGTGGGGGCGGGGGCGGGAGCGGGGACAGGAGGGAACAATGGCGGTAGTTCCGTTCTCCTGGGCTTTCTCTGGGATCCTGGGCTGTGAGCTCCGCTCTGGTCCACAATCGCTGCCTCACTGGGTCCGCCAGCCTCAGCTTGCGTACTCAAGGATCACCGCTGCGTTCTTGCGCCCCGGATGGCTGTCACGCCAATTTCACGCCAAATTTCCCCCGACCTCTGCACGCCGCCGACCTGTGCCAACCCTGCGCCTGCCTGGCTCGTCCTCTCCTACCAGTCTGGACGTACAGGTCTACTTCAACTTCTTGGCTGTCTGACTTCCATTCAGACAAATCCTCTGTCAGTTCTGGTGTTATTCAGTCTGTAACTTATTGTTGTTCTAATCTTGGTTGTGTGAGGAGGTACGGTGCGTCCACCTATTACTCCATCTTGCCGGAGGTCTCCGGGATATTAATTTTTTAAAATTTTATTTATTTATTTTTAGAGAGGGGAGAGAGAGAGAGAGAGAGAGAGAGAGAAAGAAACATCAATGTGTGATCAATGTGTGGTTGCTGGGGGTCATGGCCTGCAACCCAGGCATGTACCCTGACTGGGAATCAAACCTGCAACACTTTGGTTCGCAGCCCGCCCTCAGTCCACTGAACTACGCCAGCCAGGGCTGGGATATTAATTTTTACAAGTGCAGAAAAAATAGGTGGAAATACTATATTGATTTGTCAATGGGAATCTTTGGCAAACCAGTGGAATTGGGAGGAAGCCCAAGACACACACACACACACACACACACACTCTTCCAAAATAAAGCTGAGATGAATCTATAAGACAGGGGTGAAAGGAAAAGAAGCCACAAAGGATGGCATGCTTCCTACAACAGTGGTTCTCAGGCTTTTTGAATCAATTCCCCCAGATGGGGCAAAAAACCCTAAGACTCACATTGTACTTATTCCCATATTTCAGGTGGGAGTGGGAGAGGGGACTCTCAATGACAAGTGGTGTTGGACAACCAAACATTTATGTCTGCTTTGACAACTGGGTTTTAGGCAATATTAATTTTAATCCTGTACTTTTACCTTAACATGTAGTTGGGGGGAATAATGGACTTCAAAGAGGGTTGCATTGGCTTCACTGCATACTGTAGGCATAAGTGAACAAACACACAACAAACTGAATTAAAAATGATTTACAAAAAGTGAAAAGCAAGTAAAACAACTGAAACCCAAAGATACTCATGGTAATACAGCTGATAAAATGATAAAGTATCCTTCCAGAAAGTCGAGGGAATTTATGCAATTTATGAAGTTGAAGAGAACAGATTCCCAAATTATTTCTTCCATTTCTTTCACACTTAGATACGACTCTAACTTTGTATTTTTAGAGATAAAAATAACTTAAAAATTACTTTATTATCCCTTTCTATAGTCAAGAAGGATTATCTACTCTCGGAGTAGTGACAGATAACAGTGTGTGATCACTTGGCTGAGGAGGCAACAGAGGACAGAAGTCTCCTAATCCAGGGATTAGTAAAAGGCAACAGCATCGGAGGAGAGGTGAGAGTTATGCCTGTGTCAGCACCTTCCTCCTGTCCTGACTCTGTCCCAGGAGGGCTTACACATGGAACTTAAATGGTTCTTTGAATTCATCCAGTTTGTGAATCCTGGTTGTAATTGTTTTATCTCTAGAATGGGAGGTAAAAACCATTTTCTACAGGGAACATGTCAGGAAGGGGCAGACTGCTACTAGTAATCAGACTTGGCAGCGGAGCAAATAAATCTGGAGCATCAACATTTAGCTATTTACTGATGCCACAAATTTGTCAATATGTAGAATTGCAGCTCACCATTTAAGTCACTAAAAGTAATTTTAGTTATCTGGTCTTTCAATGTTTATAGTGAGTAAATAACTCTTTTAGAATTATATAATAAGAAACCCAACTGTTATTAAACTAAGGAGGAAAAACATGAAATTGGTTAGGGAGACACATGTAACTTAATTCTTTTTTTCTAAAGGCCCTACTTTACCAGTTGAAAACAAGAGAACATCAGTTATAATACAGGATATAGCTGGACACAGAATTGAAGAAATATAAATGGTAAAACATGTTTCATTTTATTAAGTTCATTTAAGTACAGAAAAGATAAATACATGAGTCTTAAGCAAAAAAAGTTAAATAAACACTTACCTTGACTTCAATTACCCAATTTTACCCCTTTGCCTACTCCATGCGGTACTCCCCTTCTCTCTAGCAATCCTCTGCCTAAGTTCACATTCATGGGTCATGCATGTAAGTTCTTTGGTTACTCCAGTTCCTATACTGTTCTTAACATTCCCCTGTCTATTCTGTTTTTTTTTTTAAATATTTAACTTATTTATTTAGAGAGAGGGGGAGGGAGAGAAAGAGAGGGAGAGAAACATCAATGTGTGGTTGCCTCTATTGTGGACCCTACTGGGGACCTGGCCTGCAACCCAGGCATGTGCCCTGACTGGGAATTGAACTGGTGACCCTTTGGTTTGCAGCCCGTGCTCAATCCACTGAGCTACACCAGCCAGGGTGCCCTGTCTATTCATTACCTACCAATAGATACTTCTTAATCCCTGCACCCTTTCCTATTCTCCCCCTTCCCCCTCCCAAATGATAACCCTTGAATATGATTCTGTTTCTGTTCTGTATGCTTGCTTAGTTTGTTTTTTAGATTCAATGATTGATAGCTGTGAATATGTTGCCATTTTAATGTTCATAGTTTTAATCTTCTTTTCATAAAATAAGTCCCTTTAATGTTTCACATAATAATGGTTTGGTGATGATGAACTCCTTTAGCATTACCTTGTCTGGGAAGCACTTTATCTGCTTTTCAGTTCTAAATGATGGCTTTGCTGGATAGGGTAATCTAGGTTGAAGATCCTTGCTTTTCATCATTGGAGTACTTCTTGCTAGTTCTTCTAGCCTGTGAAGTTTCTTTTGAGAAGTCAGTTGACAGTCTTATGGGGATTCCTTTGTAGGTAACTCTCTGCTTTTCTTTTGCTGCTTTTAAGATTCTCTTTAACTCTTGGTATTTTAATTATGCTGTGTGTTGGTGTGGTCCTCTCTGGGTAAATCTTGTTTGGGACTTTCTGTGCTTTCTGGACATCTATGTCTATTTCCTTCACCAAATTAGGAAAGTTTTCTTTCATTATTTTTTCAAATAAGTTTTCAATTTCTTGGTCTTTGCTTCCTCCTTCTAGTGCCCCTATGATTTGAAGGTTGGTACTTTTGAAGTTGTTGCAGAGGCTCCTTAGTCCACTCTCATTTTTTACAATTTTTTCTTCTTGCTGTTCTGATTGAATGCTTTTTAATTCTTTATGTTCCAATCATTGATTTCATTCTTGGCTTCATCCACTCCACTGTTGATTCCCTGTAGATTTTTTTCTTTATATTGCTTAGTGTAATCTTCATTTCTGCCCAGGTCTTTTTTATGCTGTTTCAGTACCTAATGATTTCTTTGAGCATCCTGGTAAGCAGTGTTTTGAACTCTGCATCTGATAGGTTGCTTATCTCTATTTCATTTAGTTCTTTTCTGGAGTTTTATTCTGTTCTTTTATGTGGGCCCCATTTCTCTTTCTCCTCATTTTGGCAGCCTCCTTGTGTCTGTTTCCATGTGTTAGGTGGAGCTGCTCTGCTCCCGTCTTAGAAGTGTGGCCCATTGTAGAAAAGTATACCCATAAATTGGATGGAATGGAGCCTTAGTTAATCACCATGGTGGGGCAACCCAGGTAAACCAGGTTGATGGATTCTGATACAGTGTTGCTGCTCTGTTACTCTTTGTGTATGTGTGGCGGGTTGGGGGGAGGGGCTCAGAGAAGGGACAATGGCTGCTGCCTGGCCACTGGAGTTTTGTCCCGGGAGGAAGCTGTCCCTTGGCATTCGCCCTATGCCAGTCACTTCAGTTTCTCCCCATATGCCACTGGTGCCCTTCGAGCTGCTGCCCAGGTGTTAGAGCCCAGAGGGAGAGGCTATGTAAGTTGTAAGTCTTTCAGGCCCCTTAAGATGAGACACCTGAGAATCCTGCAGTTTCTTCTACCATCCCAACCTCCACTGATTTTTACAGCCAAAAGTTATGGGGTCTTACCTTCCTGGCACTGGAACCCTGGGTTGGGTGGTCTAGTGTGGGGCTGGGATCCCTTGCTCCTAAGGAATCCCTCCCAATTTTTATCCACTACATGTGACTCTGGGACTGACTGTCCTGTGTCTCTGCCCCTCCCACCCCTCTGGGTGAATGTGACATTTTTAATTTCTTGGCTGTGGGACTTCCATACAGCTCAATTTTCTGACAATTCTGGGTGGCCTGTTTTGTAATCTAGTTGTATTTTTGCTGTGGTTGTGCAAGGAGGTGAACCATACTTATCAACACCCACATCCTGACCAGAATTCCCCAATTAATTTATATAAAAGTAGGAGAACAATGAATTCTGTGATTAACCTCTGGTTAACTGTTTCCTCTCATAAGCTTAAATTAATCTTTGAAAAGTTTTGAATAATAGATGATTTTGCCCTCTCCTACTAAACTACCAGTCCTGGGTTCTATAGGACTGTGTTTGGTGGTTGAACACATTTTCTATTCTCACAAAAACAAATTATCACAAATGTAGTGATTTAAAACATCTACTTTATAGTTCACAGAACTTACTTCCTAGTTATGTATCTCAGACGTCCTGGCACAGGCTCATTTGGATTCTCTGCTCAGGTCTCACAAGGCTGAAATCAAGGTGTTAGCAGGACAATGCCTCGCTTTTTTTAGTTCAGGCTTGTCTTCCAAGTTTATGTATTGTATTTGTTGGCAGAATTCAGAATTCTGTAGGATTGACAGCCAGACTTTTGCTGGCCACCAGCCAGGGGCTATTGAGTTCCAGCCCACCTGCCATATCTTGCCACATATTCCTGGCCCCAACACTTCAAGGCCAAACAGTAAAGCACCCACTGCTTTGAATCTCCCTGACTTCTCAACGTTTTTTAAAGAGCTCCCTTGATTACATTAGGCCCACCCAGGATAATCTCCCTTTAAAATGCAGCTGGAAAAGTACTTACTGGTACTGGTGATTCTCAAGTAAGCAAGGTAGGGGCTGACTCTGATGGAAGAGATAATCAAATACTGAAACACTACAACTGCAGACCATGGTAGCTGCTGTGAAGGGAATGAACTGGGTGGTGTGACAGAATAACTACAGAAGAGCTCTTGTGACAGGAGGTGCTATCTGAGCTGAAACCTAGAAGATGAGCATGAATCAGTCATGAGAAGAGTGGAGGGAAGAACAGTCCAGGCAATAGTTGAATTTTTTAATATTATGCCTGAAACAAACTATTTAAGAGTACAAATTATCCTCCCGAAGGGAAATTTCTGAAAACCTGTTGTTTTCTCTGTTATCTTTGACTTTGAGTATTTCAATACACACAATTAAAGGAGGAATTAAATGTATTGAACACCTGGGGTGTTGCATGCTTTCTGGATGCATAAAACAATGTCTTCTGCCCCTCTGTTCTTTTCGGCTATCCGACTATCCACTATACCTACCAGTCAGTGTGATCAACAGCATGTTCACTGTGTTCTGCCTCCATCATGGGTGCCACAGGAGGTTTTAGCTATTTACAACAATCATCACCCATCTGCAGGCATTAAAGTCCTTTATACATGGGTCTCATTTATATGCAAAAGTGAATTTCAAAGTAAATATATTCTATGTTGGCAAAGAAGGAAAAGTCTTTCATGTTAAACTGTGTGCAACATTTTAAATTTATATACTGGCTTTCAATGTGAATCTATGTCATAACAAAGGTTTACTCCAGGTTTGAATTGTATTCAAATATGAAAATAAGTCATTAATGTGGGTTTCTTCATTTCCTTCCTATCCATCATCCCCTTCTATCTAATTCGTGTCATTAAATTCTGAAAACTCCATGTAAGAAATATTTTTCAGTTCTACCCCTACTTCATCATCCCCACCATGGTTGCCTTAGTTCGTGCTTTTAAGACCTCTGCATCAACCCTTTGAACAATCTTACTAGTCTTCCTGCTACAAGTGTCTTCCCACTCTAGTTCCTCTTCCACACAGCTGTAGATTATGTTCCTAAAAACTGAACAAAGTCTGTGTCCTCATGAAGCTTACATTCTACTGGAAAAGACTGAAAATTAAAAAAATAAAGACAAAATAAATGTGTAATGAGGCATAAAGAAAATAAAAACAGGGTAAGAGGAAGGAGTAAAGGAAGAAGTCATTTTAGTTTATTGAGATATAATTGATATACAGCACTGCATAAGTTTAAAGTGTACAGCATAAGGGGGTAGTAGTTTGATAAGGTGGTAACATTTGATTATAAAAAAATGTGAGCGCCTTTCAGTCAAAAACCAGAGGGAACACATTCATTGTCAAACCAAGTTGGGTTTATTGACTTGTCACAAGGAAGCAGATAACACACCATGAGGAACTGTGGAGGGTCTCAGTAAGAAGGTGTTGTAAAAAAAACTAACATTATAATGTATGTCAAGCATAATTAAAAGATAAAAAATGATTAAAAATGATATTATAGGATTGGACTTGTGTTAGGTGATTTGGGGAAGGTCAAGGCTTTGATCTGAAATGGATGCTGCTGGGAAGCAGAGGTAATTCTACGACTGGATATTTTAATAATTGTTATCTAGGGGGATCCTCGTCTGGCATTGTGGGGAAACACCAACAGTTTTGCCCACCATGTTCTTCTCCATAGCACCCCGGGGCCAGGGCGGCTGGCCTCACCACCCAGTGGGGAAGACATAAGGAATTTACATAAGACAGCTGTGCAAAATGGAGCTGGAGGAGCCTTATTTGAGATACTCCTGAAAATAACCCAGATACTCCATTTGATTTCACACCAGAAAACTATAAGAGAACAGAAGCAATTCTAAAAAACTACCCAGAAGGGCATAAAGCAGCAGCTGTGCTTCCAGTCCTGGATTCAGCCCAAAGACAGAATGGATGGCTGCCCATCTCTGCTATGAACAAGGCTGCAGGAATTTTACAAGTACCTCCAATCAGAGTCTATGAAGGAGTAACTTTTCATACAATATATAATTGGAAGTCAGTTGGAAAGTATCACGTTCAGGTCTGCACTACTACACATTGTATGCTTTGAAACTCTGACAGCATACTGGAGGCCATTCAGTAAAAGCTTGGAATAAAGGTTGGGGAGACTACACCTGACAAACTTTTCAGTTATAGAGGTGGAATGTTTAGGGGCCTGTGAAAATGCACCAATGGTTCAAATAAATGACAACTATTATGAAGATCTGACACCTAAAGATATTGAAATTATTGATGAGCTCAAGGCTGGCAAAATTCCAAAGCCTGGGCCAAGGAGAGGACACTTTTCTTATGAGCCAGCTGGGGGTCTCACCTCTTTGACTGAACCACCCAAAGGACCTGGCTTTGGTGTGGAAGCAGGCTTTTAATTTATATTCAAGTGTAAATATGTCACTGGAGAAATAAACTATGAATCTCCTAAAAATAATAATAATTGTTATGTACAAGGAAAAAAGAATGAATCAAAGATAAGGTTGTAATTGGTCAAGAAATAGAAGTCACTTTATATTTGTTAAAATGTTTGGTCATTTTGGTGGTTTGCAGAATGCTCTTGTATTTGCTGTGGTTGGTCATGATTATGAAGGGTCTTATTTTTGTCTTGTCTGTCATGATCACAGGGTGATCATGTCTGATGTTGATGTTTTGTGAAATTATGTTCAATAGAACACTCCGACCTATCTGAGGACAGTGACACCACATCCTACTTAATAGTTCCAGCCAGACCAGCTCCCACTTCAGGCAGCTTTTCTTTTAGTAACAAAGCCATCAAGTGCTACTATTACCTCTAAATAGCAATGTATAACTCTTACTTGTAATTGTTTCCTGAATATTTAGAATATCATCAGAATTGTTATTTAGGGTATTGAATTCTAATACTCATTACAGCTCTGGTGACAACAGTAGTAGTTTACTACATCATTACTGTAATATATAAGACACATATGTAAGATGCTACACGTTGTGGTGAAGAGAAAAACAGCCACCTGCATGTGGCTGAAAGGCTCTGGAACTAGAAGTTAAGAATTAGTGCTGTGAATTTCGGAAACCACTTCAAAAGTCTTCAAGTCACTTGCCTCATCTCTGAAACAAGAATTTAGATTACATGTGTAGTTTTTGAAAGGTTTACATGGTGTCAGGGTGTCTGTGCAGTAATCACACAGGGAGATCAATAAAATTACGTAGAGACTCTAGGGCCTCCAATTGCAGATAGTCTGATTCAGCCTATCAGAGATAGGCTGAAGATTCATTCTTGTTTTTGAGATTCATTCTTGTTTTTTTGTTTTCTTTTTAAAAAATTACTTAGCAATAGTTCATCGAATAAGTATACCTGCTTATTTATGTTTTCTCTGCTGATGGACATCTGGGCTGCTTCTATATTTTGGTGATCATGAATAAAGGTGCTATAAACATTGTTGTGTAAGTCTTTCCATGAATATATACTTTTATTTTTCTCAGATCAACACCTGTGAGATCACTAAGTCATTGTGTATTTAACTTACATGAAACTAATGGGTCTGCAATTTTGACGTAGTGAAAGTAAATAAAAAGCTTAGAATCCCTCTCCTTTTGTTCAAAGTGCAGTCTGGTAGAGATGGCAAAGGATCTTTTATAGGGCCTCAGGCAATCCTGGTCGCTCCTAACCTCCCGTCCTCAAGAATCAAGCTTTGGGGCCCCAGAATATACCTGTACAGCCAGAGGAATGAAAACTGTGTGGATAATATATATATAGGTAAATGTAGTTTGGGCAATGCATTTGATAGTAACAGGTACCTAAAACCCTTTCATAAATCTTTGCCTCTAGGTTTCTTGGACTTCCATCTCACCGTGGTCAAGCTCAGAAAGGGAGCTCCCTGAATACTGGTAGGCCTAAAATAAAAGTCATTCTTAAGAAAGAGGCAATTATTAGCAAAGGTTTGATAACACATTTGGGTGAAGAATAGGTGAGGCTGGCCACTATGGTGGTTAAGATTACACAGGCTCAAACAATGGTCTCTAAGGGGATGGGCCTTGAATTTTGCTTCCTCAACTAGTTCTCTCAAGTTATCCTCAGTGGCTTTTAAAAACTCCTGCCATCGTCCTTCCACCCTTCATCAGGTAACCAGGCTCCACTTAAAAGAAAGAGACCATTTGAAGAAACCCTTTCCTTTCTCTCCCCTCTCCTTTCCTTTCCAGAAACATCCACCTAACTGCATCCATTCTTTACCCCTCCTTTCCTTATTCCTTCCAATCACAGTGAAGATGGTATCCCGCCTAAGGTACTTGCCATTCCATCTTCTCAAGTGCCTTGTATTATCTCTTATCTTCTTCTTTAACTAGCTTATTCCCATCACCAGGCCTCTTCCAATTTCTTCTCCCTCGTGAAAACTAATCTCTCAACACCAGGTACTGTACTGTCTCTCTGGTATCATTATCTGGTATCAAACCTTCTAAGCGTTGTCTGCAAAGCCTACTTTCTCTGCTCAGTCACCAAGGTCTACCTAGAACCACTTTATAATACATCAAGCACTTCACAATCGTTTTTAAAGTATGTGATAGATAGATGGGACTTGGAAGGTTCAGACTTTTAGCTTATCGCCTGGGATACTGGATTGACTCACTGGGTTGACAAACTATCTTTCTGGTATGTATAGGTAATTTGATACACGCTTTCATCTTGAAATAAAGTTATGTAGTTAGTAATCTGCCACAAGTAACAAAAGTATGAAAGCAGGAGGAGAAACACAACACTGTTGCGCTACCAATTAACCCCTTTGTGAGAACACCGGTCCACACCACCTAAGGGGCACACATCTGCCACTCCACCAAAGAGGCAGCCCGGACACAGGTCAGCCTTCAGAGTGAATCCTGTTTGCAGCTCCTTAGTGGCCACAGTCCTAAAGTCGGGGGTGGGGGTTAACGGAAGAGCTGAACGGCTCCGGGCCAATGGCAGTTCTTGAACTTACACCTACAGACGTCAGCGCGGCTTTGCAAACGGATGTCACACAGCTGGTTCTGAAGGGTCTCCTCTGGCCCCCCAAAAAGGCGGGGGCCGAGGGACTCCGTGAAACCTTGGGGACACGGGGTTGGGAGACCCGCGCGCTCGCCGGCCAGCGTCTCAGAAGTCCCACGCTAGCCTCGGTGCCGACCAGCAGCCGGCGACCGCAGCCCCGCCCGGAGCGCGCCGCCGCAGCCAGCTCCGCCTCCTGCCGGAGCTGGCCGCGCGCTCCTGCGGCTCGGAGCTGTGTCGCGGGCGCGCGCGCCGCCAGCGGAGCCGCAGTTAAAATGGTCAGAGCGGGACCCTGCGTTCCCCTTGCCGACGCAGTGACTGACTGAGCCGGCGGGTCAGGCTCGGACTGGTCGCCCAGCCGGCAGGGTCGCTCTCTCCGTCGCGTACCCAAAGCTCGCGCCCATCGTTCTCCCGGCTTCCCTGGGCAAAGCATGTAGCCCCCGACGGGCGCCGAGGCGGCCCGCAGCTGACGCCCACCCCCCACCGTCGCATGTGTGCCCGTGTGTGCGCGTGTGTGCGCAGGGAGGGCGACCCTGCCGCGGGCCCGAGGCCCAGTCGGCGAGCGGCCTGCCCCGCTGCCGGGAACCCTCCTCTCCGGGCCTCCCTCCTTCCCCGTCCCGGTCCCCCTCCTCGGGGCCTTCTATATGGGCCACCTTCTTTCGAAGGAGTCGCGTAACCGCCCGAGCCAGAAGAGGCCTCGCTGTTGCAGCTGGTGCCGCCGCCGCCGCCCTCTCCTCAGGCTGCCCCGCCGGACCCCGGCCAAGGCGCCCCCACAGCCGGCGGCGCCCCGGAGCCGGGACTGCTTCTTCCGCGGGCCCTGCATGCTCTGCTTCATCGTGCACAGCCCCGGCGCTCCCGCCCCCGCCGGCCCAGAGGAGGAGCCGCCGCTCTCGCCGCCGCCGCGGGACGGGGCCTACGCCGCGGCCGCCTCCCCTCAGCACCTGGCGCGGCGCTGCGCGGCCCTGGCCGCCGAGGACTGCGCCGCCGCCGCCCGCCGCTTCCTACTCTCCTCGGCCGCCGCCGCCGCGGCCGCCGCCGCCTCGGCCTCGTCGCCCGCCGCCTGCTGCAGAGAGCTGGGGCTGGCTGCGGCCGCCGCCTGGGAGCAGCAGGGCCGGAGCCTCTTCTTGGCCAGCGTGGGGCCCGTGCGCTTCCTGGGGCCGCCTGTCGCGGTGCAGCTCTTCCGGGGGCCGCCGCCGGCCGATCCCCCCACGCCCCCTGAGATGGTGTGCAAGCGGAAGGGGGCCGGGGTGCCCGCCTGCACCCCTTGTAAGCAGCCCCGCTGTGGCGGTGGGGGCAGCGGCGGCGGCGGGCCGGCGGGAGGGGGCGCCTCGCCTCCGCGGCCCCCCGATGCCGGTGGCTGCCAGGGCTCGGAGCAGCCGTCGCAACCTCTCTGCCCCCCGCCCTCCTCTCCCACTTCCGAAGGTGCCCCTGCCGAGGCCGGCGGGGACGCTGTGCGAGTGGGGAGCGCCGCCCCCTCGCCTGCCCAGCAGCACGAATGCGGCGACGCGGACTGTCAGGACCCCCGTGGAAACCCCTGCGACTGCCCTAGGGAGCCGCCCCCCGAAACCCCAGACATCAACCAGCTGCCGCCATCCATCCTGCTCAAGGTGGGTCTGGGCGATGGCGCGGGGACGCGCGCTTTCCCCCCACCCGGCCCCCTCCTCCAGGTTTCCTCTCTCCTCCCCCTCAGCGCGGAGGAGGGGGTTCCCTGACAGCCCGAGACGTCCACTGGGAGAGTGGGAGACCAATGGGAGGATGCTTAGGGCCTACTTTTGAAGTAGAAAAACTTGGAGTCGACTAAATGTCTATTAAGAGCTTGGGTTTGTTACACGCAATTCAAGGTTCATCTATGATTACATTCCCAGCCCAGTGGTTTAGAAACTATTCGTACCCCTTTTGTGGAATATTTTTATTAATTAAGCAACTAGCATTTACTGGGTAAATTCTTTTTATGTTAGTATTTGAAAATGTTCAAACTACTTTCAGGTTTGATAGCTGTCAGTTGATGTCAGTAAGTGGTATTTTTTTTTTTTTTGAGCATTTGCTATGATCAGTCACTGCGCCAGAGGTTTATGCAAATAATATTTAATTTAATCCTCTAGTTGCTGCTGTAAGGATGTTATTCACATCCTTATTTTGTACAAGAAGAATCTGGTATTTCAATACTATTTGCCTACAGTACTAAGTCAGTCAGAAGTGAAATTTGCTCTATGGAGCTTACAGCCTAGTCGGACTTGAAGAGGTTGAATGACTTGCCTAAGGTCACACATGGAAAGTAAGAGACACATCTAGGGAACTCAGGGCTGCTTGACTTGAAAACCCCTTGGTTTAGGCTGTGTTATATTAGTCTCCTACATTTTAAGCCTTACATATAAGTATAATCAGAAGGTAAGGGCAAATACTTTTTATTGAGGAATGGGTGAGTGGAGAAGAGATGGGTGCCCTGTGGGAGCTTTGTCTTACTTTCAGGTACTAAGTAAAATTAGTCGTTACTAGTGATACACTTAATTATGTGATAGAGTTTGTATTATTATTATTATTATTAACAAGTAATCTTTCCCCTCATTTTCTCTCTTCTGTCTCCCACACCCCCTTTCTGGAACTTAAAAGTAAACCTCCTTTTTCAATGTGAGTGATATTTAAGACTAGCTACAAATAACTTAGATAAAAATTGGTTACTTTTATTGTTACCGAAGTAACTGACATTAATTACAATTGTTACTGTCACCAGTACTTTGTTTGATTAGACTTTTTGCTTATTTAATCCTGTGATTTTTAACTTGTTTTATTGTGATATTAATGTCCTTGAAAATTATACAGCAAGAGTGGGTAACTTTAACTTTTCCTCATGTCAAAATGTAATGACTTAACTCTTGTGGAAATATGTGCGTTGAAGGAATAATTGCCTGCTTTATGTTATGCGTTTTAGAGCAGAGAGAACTTCTTGAGTCCTTTAAATCTGTGGGTGACATGGACAAATAAAATAACAAATATTTGTTACAGAGGTTTGATTGCTGTTTTGTTATTTGTCAAGTAAGACTGTTTAAAAACAAACCAAATAAAAAACAAGGTACTTCCTGCTTTCTACTCAAAACCACTATTTCATGAGGTAGAGAACATTTTAATACAGTACAAAAAAAGGGGGCACAACTTCATAATAAAGAGAATCCCTATAGACAAGCTTACTCTACTTGTATATGTTACATTATTTTTTTTTACATTTTTGCCATGGACTGTTGAAAACTTGGTCTAAGGGACATTTGGAAATTACTCATTAGACTTACCCATTGTGTTGGAGAATTTGGACACACTATGTAGAATTTTCCCCTCTATTAGAAACTTGAATAAAGATTGTATGGGTCTCATGGTCCTAGTTGTATTCAGCAACAAGTGAGTTGGACTGTCTGGAATAAGCTGAAATCAAGGTTTTTCAGTGTTTATCAACTCCAATAGAATTTTTGGTAATAAGGCTTTTGGGGGCAGAGGATCGGTCAACATGTGAATCTTGTTTATTGCTGTACCCCCTCTGCTAAGTGCAGTGCCTGGCATTTACTGGTACTATTTATTTATAAACAAATGAATGACCAAAAGTTTAGAAGTCTGTACTGAGACCCTGGGTGAATATGCCCTACCACTAAGAGAAGTGTCTAAGAAATGTTAATATTCTGACTTGAGTTTTTGTTTTGAGCTGCAGTAGAGCCATGCAATGTTGAGAGGGTTCTGGCTCTGTTTCTGTGGAGAACTGGAAGTGTTTGGCTTGGAGAAGGGAACATTTAGGGAGCTATGGCTTCTTTTCTCTTCTCTTCTTTCCTTTTTTCTTTTCTCTCTTCCTCTTTGTCTTTCTTTCTCAGTGTAGGAAGCGTTGTTGCACAGAGAGGCACAAATTCATCACCTCCATTGGAAAACATTCTTAGAAAGTACCGTATGTCCTGCTTCCTTGCTAATGAGTTAATAGCCTTTATGACTATATTTTTGTACCTTTTGTACCAGAAGTTACTGTAGTTGTTAAAAAGGGGATATGGGGGGGGGAGAGATATGTGAGGAAATATGATTTAAAGAGTATTATTGAGGAAAGCTCTCATACTTCCCCAATTTTTTTCAGGTATGGCAAAAGCAAAAGAGAAAAAGTGAATTCATTCTTTGGTGCTTCATAGGCAGATTTTTATCTCAGTATTAACAAGGTCTTTTGTTTTTAAGTTTTATTTTATATAAATAATAAGTATTACCTGCTTTAAAACATTCAAACAATACAGGTAAAGCAAAAGTTCACCTTTGTTTACCTCTACCTTTCCTTGTAGTTTCCTTTTTAGAGGGAACTAAGTACTATTATCAGTTCAGATTGTTCTTCTAGACCTGTGCTGTCAAGTATAATAGCCAGTAGCCACATGTGGCTATTTAAATTTAAAGTAGTTAAAATTAAATAAAATGTAAAATTCTGTTTCTCAGTCATAATATCAGTAGTCATAGGTAACTGGAAGCTACTGTACAAAACTGTGATCCAGAACATTTCCATCATTGTAGAAAGTCGCATGTAAACTGTCATAGTTTTTTTTTTTTTTTCCATAAATGGCATCGAAATGTACATGTTCTGCAGTTTTTTTGTTTTTTTATAGTATGGTTTGGAGATCTTTTCCATTAGCTAGTACATGATTTCCTTCATTCTTTTTAATTGCTGCATAGTATCCCATGGTGTTATGTCATGCTGTATTTATTTCTCTAGGAATGAATGTTTCTAATTAATTGTTTTTACACACAATACTAATTGATTTTTTTCTATGTACACGTGGTCATCATTTCTAGGGTAGATTTCAAGAAGTGAAATTTCAGGGTTGAAGAATGTGTATATTTGGAAATTTAGAAAGTCCTTTCAACAATAAGAGCTGTGTAAAAATGAAATGAGTTCTTTCTTGAAATAGAGTGCCTCACTGGAAATCATAATTATGTAAGTTTAGAACAGGAAGGGACCTTCGACAGCAACTGGTCTTTCCCCACATCTTATGCTTGAAGATACAGGTTGGAGAAGTGAAATGGCTTACTTACCCCAAGACATTTTAGATACTTAATGGCAGACCCTGGACTGGAACCCAGCTTAGTGTCTCCTGTGACACTCTGTCTTAGTGACAGAGCCTTTCAACATATTGTGTGAGGGGGCTTGAATAATCTTCTTTCAGAGATTCCAGGAAAGAGGTTCATGAATGAGGGTGGGCGGGGTGGTGAGGGTAAGGAGGAGCCTACACCAGATGACTGACTTTGAAGTCCTTATGAGTCAGAGGCTAATTTAAAATTGGGTCTGTAGGGTTGAACTGTGATCTTTAATATAAGAAATTTGAGGAGCAAGGCATAGCTCTTCAAAGGTCAACTGTGAGAGTAGTATTTTAAGTACTTAAGCCTGTTATAGTTGATCTTTGACTGGTTAATGGATTGTTTTGAGTCAAATAAGCTAGCTTCGAACTTTGCTACCTGTTGCCTTTACAACTTAAGCAACCCTGCCTACTGATATAACAATTAGATATTTATATGGTAGAACAATTATGCAACAATTTTACAAATCACAACAGTGGAATATTTTTTTATAATTACTATTTGAGTAACTGGGTATGTTGTGATCTATATTTAAATTTTAGAGACTTTGTGTGCTATGTTTAGGTATCTTGCTCTCTGTCAGCAGACCTATTTCTTTTCAAAGGAAACCGGGTGAGAGTTCTAAAATCCACCACCACCATTAGAAAACCACCTCACCGTGCAAGCACCCTGAGAATGTGTCAGTAGGTATTAAATCTTTATTTTTACAGCTTTATTACCAACAGGTTGCTTTAGTGTTTGAGGAAGAATTCTATAAGAGAAATGAGCTTTGGAGCAAAGCTGATGTACCTGATGTATTTTTTTCAGATACGCTAACAAGCATGAACGCAATGGAAATAAGAGTCAAATGAAAAATAATAATACCACTTTTTAAAGCTTAGAATGTAGATTATTCATGGGCAAGAGGCTCTATATTACGTATAGCATTTCATGAATGTTTGATTTAAGGCTCCAGTACCAAATAACGTCTAGGAGGTATGTCTCTGGAGTTCTAGGGATAGTTTTAGTGCACACTGAAAGGTTTTTAGGAAGTCAGGTCCAAGGTTTTTCTTTGCTGAAAATGCTAAGCAATCTTGATTAACTTAGTCAGGCTTCCAAAAGGTAAGATTTGTTTTCTTCACAATTTAAGAAGTCTATAAATTGTGGTGCCTTATACTGAGTAGCTGTCAAGGGAATAACGTTGAGTTGTTCTTTGCCAATTTGGGGTATCAGGTAGTGTAAACGGTAAGGAATGTAAGGGAAGGAAAGTGAAGGCAAATATGGAAGCATTTAATGTTAGCATATTAGTTGCTTAACTTTGGCTAAATACCCTATTTTATGCTTATTGAGAGTCTTGTCCAAGTCTTGGCCAATTTGGAGCCCAACTAGTATGGTAAGGGTATACACATGGAGAAAGAAAATAGCAGTAATGGGAAATTGGTTACGTACATGCATATATACATACACACATTCCCTAGCTCTGCCTCTGAGAGAACCTTAGAGCAGCAGTACTCAGTAGTAATGAGTATATTTAGTATACACATCTTTACTTCTAAATACCATTCTCCAACAAAAGGAATCAGTGCTCCATGGAGAAATGGCAGATCACAGGGCTGGGACAAGGAAAGTACAAATTGAGTCTAGAATATTTTGTGCCAGAACGCAAGGAAGTCCTCAAAAAGTACTGGAGATATGTTAAAAGGACAAATTTTTCATAGACTGTCCTCCCACAATACTTCAAGAAAAAGTCTTTAGTGTCTGGCTTTAGAATAAAACTTATTCTTATATAAATTTAATAATATCTGACTTTGGTATTAAGTAACACTCTGTATAGAAATAGTTGGGGTTTTGCTGAAGTTCAAATTTTAAGAATTGTGAGAAATTATTTTAAATTATAGATGAGAAAATAATTTTACAGTCTGTGACTTCCCTATGTCTGTTTGGTTAGAAAAGAAGCAGGAGTATATTTTGTGGCTCTGTTTTTCTAAGTGGTGCATTATTCAACAGACTATTTAGTAGATTTTGCTTTCAAGCTGTTGTCAAGCAATAAAAGTAGAATATTTAAGGAAGAGGCAAGATATCATGTACATGGGGAAAACATTGAAAAGACCACAGAAGCAGAAGTTAGTTGAAATAGTTAATTCTGAGAAAACTTTAGAGAGGGGCTCTATCTGAAGCTGTAGGATAATCTCTGCCTAGTTCCTAACCAAAATGTATAGTGTGTGCATGTGTGAATGTGTATATTCTCAAATAGCAATTCAGAGGTTCTGGGTAGAAAGGTGATAGGATGATTAAAATATAGTGCTTGTGGCCTTTAAAAAAACACCTCTAGTGTCATTTGTGTACTCATTTAAGCATAGAGTTGAGTATTGATAAATGTATATAGTTGTGCATCCATCACTCCAATGAAGTTTTAGAACACCTCCACCACCTCAGGTGCTTCTCCAGTGCCTCTTTGCTGTCATTTTCTGTTCTCACCCTTCACCCAAGGCAACCACTCACTGATCTGCTTTCTGCCTCTGTACTTTTGCCTTTTCTAGAAATTTCATGTAAGTGGTATCATACAACAAGTAGTTTGGAATATTGTGTTGTAATATTAATACCTCTGTATCTCTCAAGACATCTAGCATAGTCCCTGATACACAGGAAATAGTGTAAAATAGTTACACAGCTTTACTCCTTTTCAAATATTTTTATAATTTGCCTATAGCCTGCCTACTGATAAATCTTAACTCCTTTTTGTAGTACATTCTAATAGGAGATAAGCTCTATGTCTGATATATTATAATAGCGATTTTCTACTGGTGTGATGCCAGAATTTTTAAAACATGCAATATCTGACTATGTAGTGAGGGACATTGACCACTTTTCCCTTATATTGCCAAATTTAAAAAATGACAACAGCCAACACAATAGATGTCTAATGTGAATGAATCAAAATTATACCTATATTTTTTCTGAAAAACATATAAAAAAATTATTTTTTTCTGTACCATAGAATTTTAGTACTTTATGTGTGCCATTTCATGAAAAAGGTTGAAAATCACTGTCTTATACTAATGTGTCACTCAAAGATTGAATCTTTCAAAAGGTACAAACTTCCAGTTATAAAATAAATAAGTCATGGTGGCTATAGTTAATAATACTGCCTTGCATATCTGAAAGTTTCTAAGAGAGATCTTAAAAGTCCTTATGAGGGAAAAAAATATTTTTGTAACTAGGGATGGTAACAGATGGTAACTAGAGTTAATTGGGATGATAATTTTGAAATAAACTAAAATGTTATGTGTCGATTATATCTCAATTAAAATAAATTAAAAGAGAAAAATTATGCTTCTCCACCTCCAATAATCTTTCAAGGCTTAGAATACTTGGATATCAGCCTGGTAGTGATTTTCTGGTAATTAATAGTTTCATTGTATTGTCCAGATCTCTCACTAAAGATCAAGAATATTAACTTTGTTTTTAATTCAGGTCCTTACTACAAAGTCACAGCTATTTCCCAATATCCATTCTCCTTATATTCTCTTTCTTTTTTATTTTTTTAAGATTTCATTTATTTATTTTTAGAGAGCAGGGAAGGGATGAGTGAGAGATACATGGTTGCCTCTCACACACCCCCAACTAGGGACCAGGCATGTTCCCTGATTAGGAATAGAACCTGTGACCATTCGGTTTGTAGGCTGGTACTCAGTCCACTGGGCCACACTAGCCAGGGCTTCTTTTTAGTAACAGAATCCACCATGTTCTAGCTAGGGATATGACTACCTAATTAGACTTCTTCCCTTCCTCCCCTTCCTCCCCTTCCTCCCCTTCCTCCCCTTCCTCCCCTTCCTCCCCTTCCTTCCCTTTCTTTTTTTTCTCCCTTCCCTCCCTCCCTTTTTTAAAAAGATTTTATTTATTTAAATTTAGGGAGAGAGGAAGGGAGAGAGAAAAAGAGGAGAGAAACATCCGTCAGTTGCCTTTAGTTGCCTCTCGTACACCCTGACCCAGGGCAGAACCTACAACCCAGGCATGTGCCCTGACCAAGAATCAAACTGGCAACCTTTTGCTTGGTTGGGAGATACCCAACCAGCTAAACCACATCACTCATTTCTTAGCCTCTCATGGATAGGTGTGGCATTGTGTCTAAATATTAGGTATTCTGGGCTGTGAGTGGAACCAAAGTATACAACTTTCAAATACCATAAAAGGCAGCTGCTTGTTTTTTTTCCTTTTTTTAAAAAAGGCGTAAACCACCTGGATTAAAGGAGTAAGCCATCCTTCACCTTATAAATGAGAGCAGTGATGGAAGAGCAATGCGATTTAAGATGATAGATCCCTGGATTTTCTACATTCTTAGAAAACCTAACTTATCAATAGTTTGGACTTCTGTCATGTTCAAGACATTGCTAAACAGGCCTCTGTTAAACAATTTCCTGGCTTCATCTACGTGCCATCCATTTTTTTCAGTGTCATTTTCCCCCTTTTGTAGTTTTCTTTATTCTGCGAACACGTTATAGATCAGTCCTTTACGGACCTATGTTCTCTTTCTTCAAAGCAACATTTGAAATGCTTTTTGCTTGAATCTTAGATTATCTAAAGATAATTCAGAATTGCTTTTGAATATAATCTTAAAGCCAATGAACAAGTTTCTTATCTTAGCATGTCCCTAGTGTCTCCCACAAAAGCCCAGGGACATGTGCACAGAAGTTTTTTAAATGAGTTAAGAAGCTAATTTGGGGCCTGGTAGTTTTCTGAGAAGTTAGTCTCTGTGTGAGATAGCATTTTAATGAAAAAGAAAAGCAGGAATCTTAGAAATGTGTTACCTATTTCTGTGTAACATACTATGCTAGGACTTAGCAGTTTAAAACCTTTTATTATAACATTTATTATTTTATAATTTTTGTGGGTTTGGAATCCCCTTGTGGCTTAGCTGGGTCCTTCTAATCCACAGCCTCTTAACGAGGCTGTCAGCAAGGTGTTGGCTGGGGCTTGAGAATTCCTATCCAAGCTTATTTGTGTGGCTGTTGGCATGCCTGTGGTCCTCAATGGCTGTTGGCCAGATGCTTAAGTTCCTTGCCATGCCTTGTGGGCTTCTACATAGGACTACTTTAAAACATGGTGACTTGTCCCTCCAAGAGTATACAGATCCAAGAATATACAAAATGGAAGCTACAGTTTAATTTTTACCTAATCTCAGCAATAACATCTTATTACAACTGCTGTACTCTGTTCTTTAGAAGTGAGTCAAGAAAGAGGGGTGGGTGGAGGTAGAAGAGGGTATAGAGGGATAAATGGTGATGGAAGGAGACTTGACTTGGCATGAAAACACAATATAATACACCGATGATGCATTATAGAATTGTACACCTGATGTACAGTTAACCAGTGTCATCCCAATAAATTCAATAAAAAAGTAAAAAATCAAACAAAAAAAGAAGTGAGTCCATAAATCCAGTTCACGTTCAAAAGAATAGGATTGCACAGATGTAAAAACCAGAAGGTGGGATCATTGGGGGCCATTGTGCGGTGGGTTACCATAAATTTTATGCAAGGACCTATTGTATATGCATTGGTATTTAAACTTAGGATTTTGCCTTTTTACTAGTACCCATCTTCATTGGTACTGGTTTTATCTTTCCTTTACCTACTTACTGAAGTTCCTTTTACTTGGGTGAATAAGACTCATCTAGGTCCACTTAGACTTAGCCAATTACTTAGGTTTGTAATCATCTCACTTTCCCAAAACAGAAAACTAATGTTTAAAGAAGGTGCTATCCAATGAGATATTTTAAACAGTGTGTTTCTTGGTTATAATGACCATGCTCTACACATTTTCTAATTGTTAAGGGACAAATTAGCCCTTTGAAACCATGTAGTGCTTTAATATTAAACAGATGATGGAATCTCCCTGAATCCCAATTTTCTCATGTGTAAAATGAGGCGGACAAGCATAAAAATGTCCATAAGAAAGAGAGTTTCAGCTATGGCTGCATGAAAAGTTTGGTGACTCCTCTCTACAAAATAAATATAAAACTGAGCAAAATTGCTCCAAATTATTTGGACTTTGGAAATTGACCAAAGGGAGACAACAAATTCTTATTCTTAGGAAAACTGCTGGAGCTTCAGATGAGAATAGTGAAGGCTGCCATATTCTCGTGTGAGGCCCCTGCTGTATACTTTTGGCAAAAACTAGATTTGGAAAACTTGTAGCTTTGATGCCAAAGAGGCTAAGTCTGTTTAGGGTAATGAGTGAAACTCTATTAGTCAACTACTAGTGATGAACTTGGTGAGAAACAAACAGGGAAAACCCACATATTTGCAAGACTCCGATTGTGGTGCCAGTAGGATGAGTAGGGACCCAGCCAGGAATTTAACAGGCAGACCTTGGAAATGAGACAACCATAAAAGGATAAACTCTCCATTTTTATTTTTGGCCTACTGTGAAACCATGCACATGTGCAGGTGGAACCTGAGAGTGTCTAGCAGAAAGCAAGGGCCAAGGCAGACTTGAAAACGGCTAAACCTGAGTGTGCTTTTTCCCATCCACACAGAGATTGTGGGTTTCCACATATACATTGTGTTACAATTGTCTCCAGTATTCAGTACCTAAGATGCAGTGCAGGTTTGTAGCCTCAGAGCAGTAGGCTATACCATATAGCCTAGGCGTATAGGAGCCTATACCATATAGCCAGGCGTATAGGAGCCTATACCATCTAGGTTTGTGTAAGTGCACTCTGTGATATTCACATGATGAAATCACCTAATGATGCATTTCTCAGAATGTATTCTGGTTGGTAAGCAATGCATGACTGTGCTTAGTTACTTTCTTAGCATTTGCCCCTGAGGTTTATAATTACATTATAATTTATGACAATCTTATTTCCGTTAATACTATACTGTTGTTCTTGAGCCTATTGTTGGTAGTGTCCTTGGTCAGAAATGCCTACAGTGCTTGCCCAGGCAACATCACTCCTAGCAAACTCCAGAGACACATCCCCCAGCAGGACGCTTATTTATGGTTGGGCCTGTTCTTTAGGTTCTTTTTATCACTGCAGGACACATTTCAGCAAGGAACCATCAGGGAACCTTGAGGACAAGATTTACTGCTCGCAAATCCTGGATATGACACTCTCAAGGGCACACAGCCAGGTTGCAGGTAGAGAGAGAACATGGACTTGGGGCTCTGCCTTTAGTAGGGTCCAACAGTGGGATGTCTAGGGTTTTGTGGGTTTACTTTTTATTGGCTAATTTAAAGCACAAGTGCAGGAATTAGGGCTCAGGAAGGGAGAAATGAGTTCACTAAGTGGTCAGTTATTTGGGTTACCCAGGGTTTTCTGAAAGAGGGAACTTCATGAGTGGTGGTGACCTAGTTCCTTAACTGGTTGTTTTGTTAGTAGCTGTGCCATATAGCTGGCAATATCTTTATTCAAGATTGAGGCCTTTTGGAATAGATGTCTTGGTGATCAAAAAGGCTCAGTGTTAGACACACTATAATAAAAAAAGCTTGATGTCAGGCACTTGCACTACAAATGCCAATTTAGTTTCAATGGTATATAAAAACTGTGTCCATATTTATGTTGTTATTGTCACAAATTATACCCGTATATGTTTTGTGCCCATAAGATTATCATATATTTATAATTATTATTTTATGTGGTTGTCTTTTTCATCATTTAGAATTGGAGTATAAGCCAAAAATATATTAATATTGAATTTTATATTTACCTATATAAATACCCACCTTTATTGGTGTTCTCTATTTCTTTATGTGGTTTCAGATTACTGTGGAGTGCTCTTTCATTTCAGCCTGAAGAACTCCTTTGAACATTTCTTGTAGGTAGCTCTCCTAGTGACAAACTTCCTCAGTGTTTGTTTACCCCAAAATACCTTAATTTCTCCTTCATTTTTGAAGGGTAGTTTTGCCAGATACAGAATTCCAGGTTGACAGTTTTGCTCTCATTGCTTTAAAAACATTATCCCCTTGCCTGCTAGCCTACATGGATTCCGATGACAAATCAGGTGTTAATCTGATTGAGGATTCTTTGTACATGATGAATTGCTTTTCTCTGGCTGCTTTCAGGGTTATCTTTCTGTCTTTGTGTTCGGACAATTTGATTATAATGTGTCTCAGTGTAGATCTCTTTGAGTTAATCCTATTTGGGATCATTGAGTTTTATGAATATTTCCCTTTATCAGATTTGCCAGAGATCAGCAATATTACATTTAAACTGAAATTTCTATCTTACCTTACTAGGTCTGTGATTCCACTGTTAGCTCAATTTTCAAAGACTTTGCTGTACTACTTTGGGTTTCTTCTATACACATGTGGCTTTGTGGTGAACTCAGGTTTTTTGTCACTTCATACACTGAATTAGGGGTGCTCTTTCCAGATCTCTTCTTTGATCCTTCCTTCACTCTCTTTCACCTAGAAATCTCCTTTCCTGGTTCCCTGGATAGAAAGACGGAGTTTCCCTTGGAGTTATAGCCTATGCCATGTGCCTGTGTTGCTGTATAGTTTTGCAGGACTTGGGCAGTTTTCATGATGAAGTGGTAAGAAAAACATAATGGAGGTTCCTTGCACATTCTTTGGTCCATGGAGTTTCTTTCCTGGTTCTGTTGGTCAAAAAGATGGGTTTACTTTTGACTTTTAGGTGCCTGCACAGCTGCAGCTCTGTGACTGAGGCTGCATTTGGGATGTGGCCAGTAGGGAGAAAAGGGAAAAGTGAAAGAAAAGAAAACCCCAAATGGGGACTATTCCCACGCTTTCTATTTCACAAAAGCCCTGTGTCCAGAGAGATGGCTTGCTTTCTGTATTTTCATTGGTTGTGCCTGCTGTGTAGTTTTGTACAGGGGCCTTCCTCAGTTTCAGGCTGGTAGATAATAGGAAAAATTTGGTCATGCCTTACATTTTGGCTCACCTCCCTAATACGTATGTTATTATTAACATTTTAGAGTTCCCAGGTAATTGCTTTTAGCATGTTGTACAGAGGTTTTAGTTGTCATGAATGAGAGTGAGAGGCTATAGTGGGCTTAACTATATTTATGCCAGTGAGTCTCGTGCATATTTTTTTACTTTTCACTTCACCCTTAGACGAAGAACAATAGTTTGAAGGAACAGCAATGGGCAGTTGTTTTTCCAAGGCTCAAGTTTTAAACATAGGAGAGATTCTAGCTTAGATTTCTGCAACATTTGAGTGTACAGAGGCAAATCATTTTAGGTTATAATTATAGGACTCATTTGTATACTATTTGGTCTGTTCCAGACACTGTTCCAAAAATTTTGTGTATATTCCTTTAGTCTTCATGATAACTCTGGCAGATAAAGACTATATTATTCCCATGTTATATTCAAGGAAATTGATGTACAGAGAAGATAGATAATTTGCCCAGGGTTCCATAGGTAATAAATAGTAAAGCCATGATTCAAACCTAGAATACAACAATTTAGTATAGAGCACAAGTTCTTGTTAATACTTTCACCTAATACTCTGGAAGTTTTCATGCCCTGACCAAAGTAGAAAATAATGAACTCCTCATTTATTATTCAACTGATTTCAATAGTTTTTTTTCCAATATTCTGCCTTTTTTAGCTTCTCCCAACTTTTTTTGTTTTTGGTAAAGTATCTGGAAACAAATTCTAGATACCATTTCAGCCATAAACACTAAAGTTATATGAAATGGGTAATAACTTTTAAAAATAATATATCCACAGTAATATTATAACCACAGTATAATCATAACTTAAAAAGTGAAAAATTTCCTTGAAATCATTTAATATTTTTTTATGTTCAGTTTTATCAGATTGTCTCAGAAGTATCTTATAGTTGGTTCAGTTCAGGATTTCAGAATGGTCCACACATTGTATTTGTTGATATGTATCTTAAATTTTAAAAATCTGTATTGGTCCTAACCTTGACCATTTTGAAAATAATTCTTACTTTGTAAAACTCTTTTTAAAATAAGCTTTTCATTTTCAATAATATTAAATAGAGAAGTTGCAAAGTACAGAGTCTCAACTACTTTCAGTTTTCCCTAAATTGATTATCTTACATTACAATGATACATTTGCTGAACTATGAAATCGGAATCAGTACAATGTTTTTGTTAATGACTTTTTTCCAAGTCAGGAATGTGTTAGTTGTCCTTTCTCCTTGTTCTCCTCTTGCCTTTGATACTTGCTCAGTCGTTCCTTGTGTTTCATGATCTTGATTTTTTTAGGAGTCCTGATCACACATTTTGTAGGATGTTTTACAGTTGGTGTATATGATACTTCTCTTGGGATTAGATTGGGTTTATAAATTTCTCATAAAATGTCATAAAGGTAAAATGTCCTTTTTATGACATTTTTATTTAAAAAAATCATATAAAAAGTTCACCTGGTTCTGAGGTCAAAACTCTAAAACTAGAACCTTGAGAGTAGTTTCACTTTCATTCCATTCTCCTTCCTAGTCTTTTCTCCTTTCTGTAAAGAGGAATATTTTTAAAATTAATTTTTGGCCTATTCTTTTAATTTTTTAAAATATTGGGAAACACACACAAAGACACACACAAACACATGCATAATCTCCTGCTCTCCTTTTCTTACGTAAAAGGTAATGTTAGTCCATGTTGCTAACTCCTATATCATACTTTTTCTTTAGGATGACTTGTAACAATGACTGTTCTAATAATGGCTACTTGTATTCAACACATTTTGTGCTTTAAGGTTAATATTTTCTAACAAATATATGGTTTCTTTTTTATTCCCAGATATTTTCCAATTTATCCCTGGATGAACGTTGCCTTTCTGCATCGTTGGTTTGCAAGTATTGGCGTGACCTTTGTTTAGATTTCCAGTTTTGGAAGCAGCTGGATCTTAGTAGTCGTCAGCAGGTATATATAATTTAATTTAAAGAAACACTCAGTTTGGTCAATTCAAAAAATATCTTCATTCCTTTTCAGAGATCACTTCTTTCATGTTATAGTTTCTCAAGATAGTTCAAATGACTATAATCTATAATTCTGTGCTTTAGTATTATTTGTTTGTGAATTAAAGTACAGCTAGTTTCTTGTGGTCAAGAATATGTTTTTTAGTGTGGAATGGTAATTTTGGGTTGCTTCTTAATCCTCTTTATTTTATTCCTGTTTGTCTTTGCCTTTTTTCATTCCTCTTTAAAAAAACTTTCCCTTTTTGGAAGGGTCATATCATGAATATTAATTTAATAATAGAAAATTATGGCAAACGTTTAGATAGTACTTCCAATGTGCCATGTACTGTTGTACATGCTTTATACTTATTAATTTTATCTTCCCATTAACCTCATAGGTTGAGACTGCTATTATCCTTATTTTTTAAATATATTTTATTTATTTATTTATTTATTTATTTTTAGAGAGAGGGGAAGGTAGAGAGAAAGAGAGAGACATTGAACGAGTGCCTCTCATACCCACCCAACTGTGACTGAACTCACAACCCAGGCATGTGCCCTGATTGGGAATTGAACTGGCAACCTTTTGCTTCACAGAATGATGTCCAACAACTGAGCCACAGCATTCAGGGCTTATTATCCCTATTAATATATTATTATTACAACATTAATAATACTGATCTTATACTACTATTATAGAGAAGAAATGGAAACAAAAACAGCTAACTTATTTTGTTTTCATTTTACTTTAGATGAATTTTTTAATCCTCCCGATTTGCCTGGCTATCCTACATGTTTATATACTGTCATAAATTAGGGGAAAAAAGATAGAATTAGTTGTGTTTTATTGCAAACAGTTTGCAATTCTTCCTTTGAACTTGGTTGTCAATATTTGGCATTAGAAATATATAAAAATATCCACTAAGAATAGGATTTTAGTAGAGTACTAAAACTACTCTAAATTCTTTTATGATTTGGTTAGAGTGGTTTGCTGGTAAATGTGTAACAACTGGCTTTCAAAAACAAATGAGCAAATAAAAGGCCCTGATGTGTAATGTTTGCCAGTTTCTGTGGTACAGATACTCCCACTGTAGCTAATTTCAAGCTCCCAATGTGATGTCACTGAATGTAGCGATGTCACTGATTTGGAAAGAGGTACACATTATGGGTATTGCGAGTTGGTATAAGCCAACTCCAACATACCACTATTAGTATATGTGCTTGTGTGTTTAACATATATACTTCAAACAAAATGAGGAAGGTTTCTTCCATGGGTTAGTGTAGTAATGTAAAATAATCCATTGGCTCTTTACTACAATACTCTTGTATGTCTGAGCTATTTGTTACAAACTCAGATTGAAAACAGGTTTCCCCTCTTCTGGTAGTTAGATTTGGAGATGAAAAATACATAAAAAGAGTTCAAGGAACCCAAGACAAAGAGCAAATATATATTTTATTATAACACAGTTCTTGTTATGCCTCAATATTAAGTAGAAAAGTTTTCTTTCAATTGGGGTTTTCATGTTATAACCTAATTATATTGTTTATTGGGGAAACTTGAATAAAACAATAGAAAATACATTTCTACATTTAGCAAAAGTTTAATTTTGCTTTTCTCTCTCATAGGTTACTGATGAATTATTGGAAAAAATTGCATCAAGAAGTCAAAATATAATTGAAATCAACATTTCTGATTGTCGAAGTATGTCTGATACTGGTGTGTGTGTTCTAGCATTTAAATGTCCTGGACTTCTTAGGTACACAGCCTACAGGTGTAAACAGCTTTCTGACACTTCTATTATTGCGGTTGCCTCTCACTGCCCTTTACTTCAGAAAGTTCATGTGGGCAACCAGGACAAACTAACTGATGAAGGACTCAAACAGGTAAATTTTAACATCTATAAAGTGATTTAACTCATATTAACTAAAAATGTTTCCTTGTAGCAACACTTTAAAAGATTGTTATGTAAAAAATAATGCCCAGCCTAAATGAAGTCATGTTTTTAATGTATCCATGAATATTTGTTTGGGTTGGTGAGCTAGTGTGCCACTGGTAAAATCAATAAATTAACTTGTGTTTTGCAGTGAGTGCCTGAACTTCTGTGACCAAACATTTAATTAATTTATTCTTTTGTTACTTAAATTTTGTACCAGATTTTGCTTTAGATAACAATACTATGCAGTTTGGATCAGCATGAAGTCTGAAAAATCAACTTTTAATTTCTCTTTATGTTACTAAATAATGTGGTTACATGCTTTAAATACTTGTTTCAAGGCATAAATGAAAGTCAGAGTTAGAGAGTATAAAATGAAGAAAAAGGTGGTATCATCCATATTTAGCACAATAATTGGATTAAAAATAGTATCTCATGTATTTTATGTTTGATCCACTTTCTTTGGAGATGGTATTTAAGGTTTCTTGTCACAGAGTTTATTATTCATTCAATGAGTATTGAGTTGGATTATATGGGCCAGATCCTGGATTTGTGAATATTTTGAGTATTAGGTAATATTCCTACTATTATACTAGGTACTTTTTGTATTTTTGCATTTAGGTCTTGAAATAACTTTGTGACATAATTGATCTCAAACTCATTTTGTAAAGGAAGAAATCAGGGCTTAGAGAGATTAATGAGTTTGCCTAGTACTTAGCAGATAGTTGAGTTGAGATTGAAGCCTGTATTCTCCAAAGCCACTATTGTCTTTCCACGTTTCCAGGCCAATAGACTGCACTCTTCTAGACCTTGAATAAAGGAGCCTGCTCCAGGGGGGCAGAGGCCATGCACATTTACCAGTCTACCTACAGTATCCTCAGCCAACACTTTTTGAAAGAAAAAAATTAATAAATAATTCCATTCAAGAACTTTGTCAGGATTAATGTTTAAATTTAAAATTGGGATGCAGTCTAAACTCCTCTGGGTTCAATAAAACCAGAGTGTCAGTAAAGTCCCAGATTTAAAATAAATCTGATCTGAGAAGAAGTTAGAAATAAAATGAAGATCCCTACATTTAAAGATTACATATGAATTAACTGAGAATTTTGAGGACTAATTTGATAAATCTTCCATAGAATGTGAAATATTTGGAATTAATTTTTGATAGATTAGATGTTGCTTCAGATTTGCATGGTGTCTGAATTATGAATTATAATTCAGATCAGGTTGCAGGGATTGTTTTTTTTTCCTTTCTTGTTACTAAAAACTGACAAATGTTTTGGAATGATACAATTTTTTTGATAATTCTTTTAAATGTATTCCAATGTAACCACTATAATTTTGATTGACTTAGCAACTACTACGTGAATTTGTTCTTTTGAGTTGAAAAAAGTAGTTATGTAAAGTATTGTATTTGCAGTTCCAATGGATCTAAAATTTAATA
The DNA here is from genome assembly GCF_004126475.2 of Phyllostomus discolor. Classification (NCBI taxonomy): domain Eukaryota; kingdom Metazoa; phylum Chordata; class Mammalia; order Chiroptera; family Phyllostomidae; genus Phyllostomus; species Phyllostomus discolor. The sequence continues at coordinate 72,047,945 of NC_040905.2, read as the reverse complement.
CTTTAATAATTGCATTCTACTTAATGATGTTTCTCCAACTTATGGTGAAGCACCTAAAAGTCAGGCTGTTTTTGGCCAAACACTATGTTTTTGTTTGTTTTTTGTTTTTGTAAAATTCCACCTTGAAACCTTGGTATTTTTATTTTCAAAAAATAATGGGCAAATTGTACCAGTGGAATGTATTTCTATATACTCATCTCAAAATATAATAATGTATTATGGGGAAAAACAGCTAGTTAAGAATAATAGGCTATTTCAGTTTTTCTAGAATTTTATTACCATCTGGACCTTGCCAGCAAATGAAAGAAAGCAGTAGCCAAAGTATTTAAGAAATCTAAGAAACTGTATCTTTATGTTAATATTTTATGTGATTTATATTTTATTTTAGCAGCATGACACTTCAATACAATTCATGACCTCTGTAGAAATTTCTGAAATAGTCACTATAGGCATCTTCTCAAATTATTAATAAAATGGTACAAAATAAATGTTGCTTTAGTAAATTTCAGTTTTGCTACATTATGAGCTTTTAGGCCTTTTAAAAATAAATATTTAGAATGATATCAACAAAATGGCAGAGTAAGGTGCTCCAAACTTCCATTCCCCCACAGAAACATGGAGAGAAACAGGCAGAAACTGTTAGAACCAACTTTGAGAAAATGGTCAGTGTTTGACAGAAACCAAGCAAATGCTGAACCAAGAAAATGCCAAGTAAAATGTGATGGGAAGGCTTCGTGGCATTTTTTTTCTTGTCAGTGCTCTCTACCTTCCCCAGCTTGGCACAGGTTTGAACAGCAGCTTACATTCCCCATGTGGGACCAAGGTGCCTGGTTCCAGAGGCAGAAAAGTGGACTTTATTTACAATTACTGTATTTGTGTATTCTAACCTTCCTGGAGCTTCCTGAAGAACTGGTACAAGGCACTCAGATCTAGGGGACTGGATTTAAAATTAAAAATGTCTGTGCTTCAAGGGACATTCTTAATGGAGTGAACAGAAAACCCACAAAATAAGAGAAATAGTGAAAATCATATATATGATAAGGATTTAATACCCATAAGGTGAAGAACTCCTGTACTCAACAAAACAAATAAACCAGAAAACCCACCAAAAACTCAATAAGAAATGGGCAAAATGCTTGAATAGACATCCAAAGAATATGTATAAATGGTTAACAAGCACAGGAAAAGATGCTCAACATATTAGTTATCAGAGAATTGCAAATCAAAAACCATAATGAGATAAACATTTCATACCTACTCTGATGGATATGAAAAAAGTGAAAACAAAAACCAAAACCAGAAAATAAAGTATTTCTTTGGATGTGAAGAAACTGGAACCCTTGTAAATTGCTGGTGAGGATGTATCCAGTGGTGCACCTGATTTGGAAAATAGTTTGTGTTTCCTTAAAGATTAAACATAGAACTATCATCTGAACCAACAATTCTTCCATACACACACGCACGCACACGCACACACACACATTCACTAATTGCCATAGCAACATATTCATAATGGATGAGAGGTGGAAGCAATCCAAATGTCTATTAAGAGGTGATGAATATATAAAATGTTATATGTGCAATGAAATGTATTAAGCCATATAATGGAATGAAATGCTGTTACATGATGCCATATGAATGAACCTTGAAACATGCAAATTAAGTAGGCCAGACCCAAAGAACATTGTATGTAGAATATTGTATGATTCTACTTATATCAAATATGTAGCAGAAGCAAATTCCATAGAGACAGAACATAGAGGTTTTCAGGACCAGCAGAAATGGGGAATGGTTATTTGATACAGAATTTGTGTTTGGGATGATGGAAAAGTTTTGGCAGTGGATAGTGAGTGGTGATGGTTGCATAACACCAAAAATGTAATTAATGGTTCTGCATTATATACCTAAAGATGGTTAAAATGGCAAATTTACATTATAATATTTTACCATAGTAATGGAAAATAACATATATTTTTTAGATGCTGAATTTCTGTAAGATAAGGGAAACTGTCAGTCTCACCTAATCGTCTTTACATGTTCCAGTGATATTCAGTTAACTAGGTAAAGGGCAGTTATGTAATCTTTATTGAGCATCTACCATGTGTCAGGCACAGTTTACATATTCTAAACCATATATTCCTGTTTAATTTCTCTATTGATTCACAATCACTCTGTGAGTTAGGTATTATTCCCTTTTTATAGATGAGAAGCAATTACAGAGAAGTTATAAGTAATTTTCCAAGGTAAAGTTGTGATAGCGCTGAAGTCATATCCAGGGATGACTAGAGTTCACTCAGTACCCTTAGCTCATTCCCTTCCTTTTCAGATGGCATGACCTCATTTTGTCCCTGTAATGATAATTGATGTTTACAGTGAGACTGAGAAACTAGAAAAGCCTTCCTTATCAAAATGTGTTTTATTTAGGTAGTTTAAGAATGTCTTAAGTCTTCTCTTTTTAAATTAGCATCACAGCAAAGGGAAAAAATCTTTTGAGTGTTCTTCATATGATAGGTATTGTATTGTGGGCTTTCATGTATATTATCCAATTTACTCTTCACCCCAACACTGATGTGGTATTTCAAGGTGAAAAATAGGATCTCTTAGAAGTTAAGTAACTTGCTCAAGTGTGATTCTGCTTGGTCTCCAAAGCCTAGATATCACACCTAGGATTTCAAGCTGGGATGTCCAATTATTAGAGAAAATATTATCCACATATAATTGTATAGAGCTTTCATTTAATGTCAAGAAGGCTTGCTTTTTTTCTGGAATTTTTTGCTATAACACTTTTAAATATTTCTTCTTTAAAAAGCATTAAAAAGGATTTTATTTATTTCTAAACAGGTCTCTAGACATGTCTCTAGACTGAGGGGAAGGGAGGGATAAAGAGAAGGGGAGAAACATCAATGTGTGGTTACCTTTCGCGCGACCCCCACCAGGGACCCCGGCCTGCAACCCAGGTGTGTGCCCCAACTGGGAATCAAACCAGTGACCCTTTGGCTCACAGGCTAGAGCTCAATCCACTGAGCTGCCACCAGCCGGGCTAAAAGCATTTTTTAATTGTATGTTTTCTACTACCACTTACCTCTTTTCCTCCATTATGTCCTCTTCTACCTTACCCACTCCCACTCCCTTGCAATCACCACACTGTTAAGCACTTTTAAAATATTCCCTTCACATGAATCCTAATGAATAGTATCCCAATAGCTTCCTTCTTACCCATTAATAATAATTAATAATGATATATAACATTTACTAAGTACTTCTATATGCCTTGCAGTTTGCTAATAATCATTTCTACTTGCATTGTTAAAAAAAAACTTTTTTTTTCCTCACCCAACGACAGTTTTTTTCATTGCTTTTAGAGAGAAAGGAAGGGAGGGAGAGAGAGAAAACATTGATGTGAGAGAGAAACATCAATCAGTTGTCTTCTCATATGTACCCTGACCAGGGATTGAACCTGCAACCTGGGTATGTGCCCTGACCAGAAATCGAATCCATGACCTTTTGGTCCACAACTGAGCCACACTGGCCCAGGCACATTATTGTGTTAATATTCTCAATCCAAGGAGGCATAAGAGACATTGTTATAATTCAGTGTAAGTCTTTTCACCTGAACGGGCCTGAGAATGGAAGTCAGTTAGTTAATTGAAGTCACTTAAATTATGGAATCACAAAAATCAATATGTGTTGTAACATGTAATTTGAAAAACTATGTAAATGTAGATTCGTTGATGAGTTTTGTGATACAAGGTTAAGGCTGTTTTTTGGATTAAGAGATGGCTAGAGTTTGACTTTACTACTGTGCTTAAAACTATCACCATGAGGTGGCATTCATGATTTTCAGTTCTTTTTTCATTGGAGGGGAACAGGCACATAAAACTATTATGAAACAGTAAGAGTGCAGCAGCTTGTAGAATATGATTTTCCCATATTTTATATGTTATAGTTGTCTTATCCAAAATTAATTCCATAAACAGTTTTTTTATTAGGTTGTTTTCATGGAATGCAAAATATTAAATCTACTAGACCTATAGTAAGGCCTTTCTTTTCCCTTTCATTCAAATCAGCTTATTTAATATTTATTTAATTAATTAATTATTTAGTTATTTACTAAAAATAAACTGATTACACTTATTTAATCAGTTACAATTAAATTACATTTATAGAAGACAGAATGGGTTGCACTCTGTCTTCTGAGTATACAACAAAACTTTTCGGTGCCAGGCAGAAAGCTGCATATTACCCAGATGGAGAACCTCTGCTGAATTTGTAAGCAGCACCAGAAAGTGTTTGCTTTCTCCCAGTTTCCATGTCAAGATTCCATGTATCTGCCTCTAGTACATGGGTTTATTTTGCCATACCATCCTACCTCCTTAAACAAACTGAATCTTCCCCCAACCATGACCACTGAGCCAAAGTAAAGACAATCTGATCATTTATACTGATATTTCTCTAAAATGTGATTATCAAACTAGGAACATAGATATTAGGTCATGACTAATCATTCATCAATGCATATATTTAGAGAAAAATAGAAAGAAATACAAAATACATAAGGGCAAATTAAATATCCTTCTCCTACTGAACTTCAGCTTTTAGCCTGAATCACTTCTTCACCTAACCTGTCTTTCTTATTTGCAAAAACAACTTTTTACTTTCTTAGATGAAGTTTCCAATGTCCACAAATCCCTTTCTCTGCTTTAGGGCTTCTGATGGTTCTGGGATCACCGACCTATAACTATTTACTTACATTCACTAGAGAAAAGACATTCTATATCGTTGCTTCTCTGAATAGACTGACATATTTAAACTGGCCAGCTGGACTTCCAGAGGAAATCTGGCTTTAGACTTGCAGAAGTGACCTTCCTTTCTTTTCTTTTTTTCTGCTTAGACAAGGAAAGAGCAAGAAGACAATGGCAAGCCCTGACAGACACTAATATATCCGATAGGGCAGAAACTTCTCCCAGTAGTCAGGGTACCTGTCACTCATTCAGGCTGACTTCCTCTCCTCCCTGCCTCTTGGGGTACCCCAGTGTGGTATTTATTGAGGAGGCAGTTTGCACAGACTTCTCCAGGCCAGCACTATCTGACAGAAATATATTGATGGTTACATGTTATGTAAAACTTTATTGTAGCCACATAAAAAAGTAAAAGATCAGACTTCTGGTCAAGATGGAGGCATAGGTAGATACACTGTGCCTCCTTGCACAACCAAAAGAAGGACAGCAACAAATTTAAAAACAAAAATCAACAAGAATTGAGGGAAATTGGAACTGTATGGAAGTCTGACAACCAAGGAGTTAAAAGAAAACATTCATCGAGACTGGTAGGAGGGGTGGAGACAGACAGCCAGGGAGAAGATTACTCACAGCAAGGTGGCAGCTGGTGGACCAGGCCATCTTACATTTGTATGTGGATAAACCGGGAGGGACAACTGGTTAGTGAGACAGACCACGCAACCCATGGTTCCAGCATGGGGAAATAAAGACTCAAAACCTCTGACTGAAAAATCTGGGGGGGTTGTGGTGGTCGGAGAAACTCCCAGCCTCACAGGAGAGTTCCTGGAGAGACCCACAGAGTCCTAGAACATACACAAACCCACCCACCCAGGAATCAGCACTAGAAGGGCCCAATTTTCTTGTGGGTGGTGGAGGAAGTGACTGAAGGCTGTCTGAGAGCTGAGCAAGTGGCATGGTTCCCTCTCAGACTCCTCCTCCACTACAGCATCATGACACAGTGATGTGGGTTGCCTGGCCCTGGTGAATACCTAAGGCTCCACCCCTTATTGTATAACAGGTGCACAGAGACCAAAAAAAAAAAAAAAGGCCCAAGTGAAAGAACAGATAAAAGCTCTGGAAAAAATACAACTAAGCAATGAAGAGATAGGCAACCTATCAGATGCAGAGTTCAAAACACTGGTAATCAGGTTGCTCACAGAAATGGTTGAGTGTGGTTGCAAAGTAGAGGAAAAGTGAAGGCTATGAAAAGTGAAATAAAGGAAAATGCACAGGGAACCAACAGTGATGGAAGGAAACCAGGACTCATATCAATGGTTTGGACCAGAAGGAAGAAATAAACATTCAACTAAAACAGGGTGAAGAAAGAATAATTTTAAAAAATGAGGAGACACTTAGGAACCTCTGGGACAGAGGTTTTAACATTCCAACATCTGAATCATAGGGGTGCCAGAAGAAGAGCAAGAAATTGAAAACTTATTTGAAAATGTAATGAAAGAGAACTTCCCTAAGCTGGCAAAAGAAATAGACTTGCAAGAAGTCCAGGAAGCTCAGAGAGTCACTAAGAAGTTGGATCCAAGGAAGCATACACCAAGGCATATCATAATTACATTATACAAGATTAAAGATAAGGAGAGAATCTTAAAAGCAGCAAGAGAAAAGGAGATAGTTACCTACAAAGGAGTACCCCATAAGACTATCGGCTGATTTCTCATGAGAAACCTTGCAGGCAAGAAGGGGCTGGAAAATATTCAAAGTCATGAAAGGCAAGGGCCTACATCCAAGATAACTTTACCCAGCAAAGCTATCATTTAGAGTGGAAGGTCAGATCAAGTGCTTCCCAGGTAAGGTCAAGTTAAAGGAGTTCATCATCACCAAGCCCTTATTATATGAAATGTTAGAGGGACTTATCTAAGAAAAAGAAGATGATCAAGACTGTGAACAATAAAATGGCAACAAACTCACAACTATCAACTGAATCTAAAGAAAAAAAAACGAACAAACTAAGTGAACAACTAGAACAAGAATAGAATCACAGAACTGGAGATCACAGGGAGGGTTATCTGTGGGGAGGGGGAATGGGGGAAAAGGTACAAGGAATAAGAAACATAAATGGTAGGTACAAAATAGACAGGAGGGTTAAGAATAGTATAGGAAATGGGGAAGCCAAAAAACTATAGGTACGACCCATGGACATGAACTAAGGCTGGGGGTAATGCTGGAGGGAGGCGGGGTTGCAGGATAGAGGTGAATCAAGGGGAGAAAAAAATGGGGCAGTCATAATAGCATAATCAATAAAATATATTTTTAAAATATTCTAAAAAGTAAAGGTCAACAGGTAAATTGATTTTAATACTATATATATAATATAATACATTCAAAATAAAATATATTTCCATATAATCAATATAAAAATATTAACAATCTATTTTAGATACTTTTCTTCTTACTAAGCATAATTTACATTTATAACATACCAAATATAGATTTTCTTTTTTATGGGGAGTAGTTGAAGTGTATGATTTTTTTCCTTTAACTGTATTCTGTTTTATATTTTATTAGTTTTCTTTTTATTTTAAATATATTTTATTGATTATGCTACTACATTTGTCCCAATTTTCCCCCTTTGCATCCGCTACTAGGTATGTCCTATTCCCTTCATTGATCCCCCTCTTGGTTCACGTCCATGGGTCATGCATATAAGTTCTTTGCTTCTCCATTTCCTATACCTGTGTCTATTTTGTCCCTACCAATTTGTACTTATTACTCCTTATATCTTTTCCCCCAATCTCTCCCTTCCCCTCCAAATGATAACCCTTCAAATGAATCTCCATATCTATGGTCTGTTTCTGTTGTTGCTTGTTTGCTTAGTTTTTTTTTTTAAGATTCAGTTGTGAATTGTGAGTTTTTTTTTATATATTTTTTGATTATGCTATTACAGTTGTCCCATTTCCCCCCTTCTCTCCCCTCTCCTCTGTACCCCCTCCCACCACATTTCCCCCTTTAGTTCATGTCCATGTGTCATACTTAGGAGTTCTTTAGCTTCTACATTTCCCGTACTATTCTTGCCCTCCCCCTATCTATTTTCAACCTACCATTCTATCTACTTATCCTCTATACCTTTTCCCCCTCTCTCCTCCTCCCACCCCCCTGCTGCTACACCCTCCATGTGCCCTCCAGGTCTGTGGTTCTGTTCCTGTTCTAATTGTTTACTTAGTTTCTTTTGGTTTTGCTTTAAGGTGGTGTTGTTAATATTTGTGGAGTTTGCTGTCCTTTTACTATACATGTCTTTACTTTATCTTCTTTCTTAGATAAGTCCCTTTAAGCATTTCATAAAATAAGGGCTTGGTGATTGGATGAACTCCTTTAACTTGACCTTATCTGAGAAGCACTTTTTCTGCCCTTTCCATTCTAAATGAGAGCTTTGCTGGATAGAGCAATCTGGGATGTAGGTCCTTGTCTTCATGACTTGGAATATTTCTTTCCAGCCCCTTCTTGCCTGTAAGGTCTCTTTGGAGAAATCATCTGACAGTCTGATTGGAAACTCCTTTGTAGGTACTGTCCCCTTTCTCTTACTGCTTCTAGGATTCTCTCCTTCGTTTTACCTTGGCTAATGTAATTATGATGTGCCTTGTGTGTTTCTTCTTCTTGGGTCCAACTTCTTTGGGGCTCGCTGAGCTTCTTGGATTTCATTGGAAGACTGTTCCCTTTGCCAGATTGGGGAAGTTCTCCTTTATTATTTGTTCAAAATTACATTGTGCTCAATCTGTTGCTTTTCCCCTTCCAATTCTGGTACCCCTAATAATTCGGATATTGGAACGTTTAAAGGTGTCCGGATGCTCTTAATCTTTTCCTCGATTTTTTGAATTCCTTATTTCATCATGCTTTCCTGCTTGGTTGATTCTATCTTCCTTCTGATCCACTGTATTGTTTTGAACTCAGATTCCTTCCTTTCACTATTGGGCTCTCCTCTGCGTATCTTCCTTGCAATCTCTTTTTATGGTAACCTGCATTCTTTCAATCTAAATTGCGCCCCAAATCAACCAATTCCATGAGCTTTCTGATCACCAGTGTTTTGAACTGCGCATCTGATAGGTTGGCTAATTCTTGGTGGCTCCAAAGCATGAGTCCTGGGGGACTGATCTGCTCTGTTGAAAACTATTGTTCCCCACTGTCTCTCCGTTTTTTTTTGCCCCGGTCTGTTTGCTCTTGTTATGGTGGGGGGCGGAGCCGTAGGTGTTCCTGGGTGCTGGGCACCCAGTCCGCTAGATTGTGACGTTATATGGGGGGGCAGGGCAGGAGCGGGAGCGGGGATGGGGCAGGAGCGGGGGATGGGAGAAAACAATGGCGATAGTTCCGTTCTCCTGGACTCAGACCCTTCTCCTGGCTCCCGGCGCGAGTTCTGCCCTGGTCCACAACGCTCCCCTCTGGGTTCGGCCAGCTGCAGCTTGCGTACTCGGGATCACCGCTGTGTTCTTGCGCCCTGGATGACTGTCCTCTCTGATTTTGCGCCAAACTTTTCCCCGACCTCCGCGCACCGCTGACTGGAGCCAGCCCCGCGCCCGCAACCGCGCGTCTTCTCCGACCATTCCAGATGACGCTCTACTTCAACTTCTTGGCTGCCCCAACTGCCATTCAGATAATCCTCTGCCGGAGCGGGGTGTTATTCTGAGCTGTAAATTAATTGTTGTAAATTATTGTTGTTCTAATCTTGGTTGTGCGAGGAGATACGGTGCCTCCACCTATTCCTCCATCTTGCCGAAGTCCAGTTGTGAATTTTTTGCTATTTTAATATTCATGGTTTTGATCTCTTTTTTCTTATATAGTTCCCTTTAACATTTCATATAATAATGGTTTGGTGCTTATCTGCCCTTCCATTCTAAATGATAGCTTTGCTGGATAGACGAATCTAGGTTGTAGATCCTTGCTTTCATTGCTTTGAATACTTGTTTGCTAGTCCCTTTAGCCTGCAAAGTTCTTTTGAGAAATCAGCTGACAGTCTTATGAGAACTCCTTTGTAGGTAAAGTGTCTGCTTTTCTCTTGCTGCTTTTAAGAGTCTCTCTTTATCTTTAACTTTTGGCTCTTTTAAAAAAAGATTTTATTTATTTATTTCAGAGAGGGTAGAGAGAGAGAGAGAGAGAAAGAAACATCAATGTGTGGTTGCTGGGGGTCTCATGGCCTGCAACCCAGGCATGTACCCTGACTGGGAATCGAACCTGTGACACTTGGTTTGCAGCCCGAGCTCAATCCACTGAGCTACGCCAGCCAGGCAACTTTTGGATTTTTTAATTATGGTGTGTCTTTGTGTGGTCCTCTTTGGGTCCAACCTGTTTGGGGCTGTCTGTGCTTACTGGACTTGTATGTCTATTCCTTCACCAAATTAGGGAAGTTTTGTTTCATTGTTTTTTCAAATGTGCGTTCAATTTTTTGCTCTTTTGGCACTCCAATGATTCAAATGTTGGTACGTTAGAGATGTCTCAGAGGCTTGTACTATCCTCGTTTTTTTTTGAATTTTTTTCTTGTTCTCATTCAATGTTTTTTTTTCTTTCTTGTTGGGTTCCCTATACATTTTTTTCTTTAAATGTTAATGTAGCCTTCATTTCTGCTTGGGGTATTTTATGCTTTTGCAGTACCATTGATTTTGAGCACCTTGATAACCAGGTGTTTGAAACTCTAAATCTGATAGATTGCTTATCTCCATTTCATTTAGTTTCTTTCCTGGAGTTCTGGTTTTTTGATTTGGGCTATATTTCTTTGTCCTCCTCATTTTGCAGCCTCCCTGTGTTTGTTTCTGTGTATTAGGTAGAGCTGCTTTGAACTCCATGTCTTAGTAGCGTGGCCTATTGTAGAAAGGGCACCTGTAAATTTTGTGGGGGTGGAACCTTAGGTAATAGCCAGGGCTGGGCAACCTGTTGCACCACTTGTGGATCTCTGTGGAGGAGGGCTCGGAGAGGTGAGAATTCCACTGCCTGGCCTCTGGAAATTGCCCAGGAGGAAGCTGTCTCCCAGCACTGGCCCTGTTTTCCAGTTTACCTTACTTTCTCCCCTTCTCCCTAAGAAGAAGTGCTGAAGTGTAGCACAAGTGTATACTACTTGTGCCCTTCCAGCTATTGGCCTGGTGCTGAATCCTAGAGGGTGTGGGTCTGCATGAGTCCTAAGTTGGTTGCAGGCCCTTTAAGGAGGAGTCTCTTGGGAATCCTGCAGCTTCTTCTGCCACTGCAGCCCCTACTGCCAGAAGTTATGGGGATTTATTTTCCTGGTGCTGGAAACCTAGGCTGCTGGTCTGGTCTGGGGCTAGGATCCCTTGCTCCTGAGGTATACCCTCCCAGTTTTTATCCACCACTTGAATGTGGGACAGCCTGTTCTGCCACCTCTCCATGCCTCTCTGCCCCTCCTACCTGTCTGGGTGAATGTGGCTTTAAATCCTTGGTTGTCAGACGTTCATAGAGCTCCATTTTCTCATGAATCTGGGCGATATTTGTTTTGAAGCTTAGTTGTCATGTTTGCTATAGGTGTGTGCAGAGGTGAAGTATGTTTACTTATGCCTCCATCTTAACGCAGTTATTTAATATTTAATGTAATTATGTTATAATTAAGCTGGAAAAAAAAACAAATTTGGAAATTAACATCACTGTTATTTGGTAGTTTTTGCCCCCTGAAGTTTTTTGACATTTGCTATTAATATGTCAATTTTTTTTTGGTAAAATATACATAAAATTTGTCATTTTAGCCAGTTTAAGTGTATAATTCACTGACATTAAGTACATTAATATGTTGTAGAACCATTACCAATATCTATTTCCAGAAAATACACCATTTCAAATGGTAACTACATATCAGGAATTACTTCCTATTTCCCTGGCCTTTTTCCTCTATTCTCTAGTAAATTGTATTCTAATTTCTATCTCTGTGAATTCTAGGCCTATTCTGTGTACGTCATGTGAGTGGAATCATACATATCAATTCTTTTGCATCTGCCTCATTTCCACTTAACATAATGTCTTAAGGTTCATCTATGTCGTAGCATAAAATCAGTGTCTCATTTTTTCTTATGGCTTAATAATTATTCTGTTTTATATATAAACCACATTTTTCCCTATTCATTTGTTGATGGAGACTTGATGGCTTCCTATATTTTAAAGTACATGGCAAAAGTTTTAATCACAGTATTTGTTTTGTTGAAACTTTAGTAATAAGTAACAAAGGTTTTCATGTATTGGTGCTAAATTAGCATTTTTTGCTGGTTTCCTAAAAAAATTAAATATCTTTTCAGTGTATAATAGATTCATCAAATGATTATTCTGTGTATGTTGGGAATTTTCATTTAATCTGATTTTAAATTATATACCATGCCAATACAATATAAAAAGTAGTATTGGCACATATTTGGCAGCTTATGTAGCATTTTCATTGTATTGACTGGAATTGCCTTAAATAAGGAAAAATTGAACGATACAAGTCTAGGAAAAATGTTAAAATTGAGTCCTTAAAGTAGGTTGGGTTAGTGGCAGTTTTGAAAAATTTGCTTTGCTTTGTTCCATATCTCATAGTCTATACTACTCTACTACACACGATGAAATGAATAAGTCAAATTGTAAAACTTTTGTTTTTTATAATTTTACAAACATGAGCAATTAACATGTGTGAATTTACTAGAAGATATGGATTGGGTTTTATTCACTGTCTTTTTTGCATGTCTGTAATAGTTACAGTGGTGACAGATTGGGAATGGAAAGTGAGAGGAACAGGTTTCTTCTTCTACTGAAGGTGGCATACCTGCTATTTTAAAAATCTTTCGTAGTACTGATTTTGAGCATCTTTCATGTGTTACTGGAAGACCAATTCTGGTTTTATCCCAGTGGGTCCCATGTTGTAAATTTCAGTTGTGTAGCTTTTTTGTTGATTGAAATTTACTCTTCTTAAGGAGTTTGTTTTATTATAAAAAACCCCCAGTAACAACAGATGGCTTCTTAAACAGATTCTCTTTTGTAGATTCTCAAGGGTATTGTGCAAAATTTAATTAAAATTTGAGGTGCTGGGAAAATCACCTCCCAATATTTATAGAAACCATTTGAAAAATACCTTTGGATTTTTTTGAGTAAATTTGCAAATAATCTTGAGTAATTATTGTAAAGAAGAAAAGAATGACTCAAGATATTTTCTATTTATTTACTCTAGTTTATTTACAGCTAATTACTGCTAAAAATGAAACATGGCCTAATGGGTGGATGGACTGGCTTCTTTTATAAAGATTTTATTTATTTATTTTTAGAGAGAGGAGAGTGGCAGGGAGAAAGAGAAGGAGACAAAACATCAATGTCAATAGGTTGCTTCTCTCATGCCCCTAAATGGGGACCTGGCCCGCAACCAAGGCATATGCCCTGACTGGGAATTGAACCAGAGACCTTTTGGTTTGCAGTCCAGCACTCTGTCCAGTGAGCACACCAGCCAGGGTTGAACTGGCTTTTTTAAGTGAAGTGGCTACCAACACACTTTTCATTAAATGTTTTCCTCAGGATTGACTGGTGAGTGCCCTTGACACATTGTTCTTCTTGAGTTAGTAGAGGCTTTCTATTATCAGTCATCTGACTTGTACTTTTCCTAGGGAACTAGGCTAGTACTGATAAAACTTAAGAACATCTTAAATGACATAGTAGGGTTCTATGTTTAGGTTACCCATTTATTTGGGTGAAGAATGAGAATTAGATTGTAGGGTGTGAAGTTACAAGTAGTGATGAAGTCTAGGCTGGGTATGAATGGAGAGGTGCTGTTGGAGCTGAAATTCCACATGGTTGATAACCTTCATTACTGGAAGGGCCCTAGGGCAGCTGGTTTCCCAATATCTACCAAGGTCAGTGGAGATAAACATCCAATCAACATCATCCAGATAGGTATTATTACCTGATGATTACTAACATTCAGAGTGTTCTTTGGTAGGATAGAAAGTATTCCAGAGGTAATTTGGGGTGTTTGTAGGTTCTTTAGGTACTGATGTTTGGCTAGGATAAAATGAGGTTGAATTATTTATTTTATATAGGAGGAGATTAGTTTACAATTTGGGGTTTCCTACCCTGGCTCTGGTTTCTGCAGAGGGAAGTTGCTCTAGCTCCTTTCTGTTCTGGCAAGTTGTGATTCTGTGTATTCACTGTGTTTGTCTCTCCACTTTTGTGGGAGTGGTGTTCCCTGTAACCTTATTTTCTGATGGATATAAGAAGAAATGTTGATTTTTTAGTATGTTTAGCTTTTTATTTATTGTTAGGATGGAGTAGTAGTTTATAAGTTCTTTACATGCTGGTCTGGAATCCAGATCTTGATTTCTTTTTTTTTTTAAGAGTTTATTTATTTTTAGAGGGGAAGGGAGAAAGAGAAGGAGAGAAACATCAATGTGCGGTTTGCCTCTTGAGCACCCCCTGCTGGGGAACTGACCTGTAACCTAGGCATGTGTCCTGACTGGGAATTGAACCAGTGACCCTTGGTTCACAGGCGGGCACTCAATCACTGAGCCACACAAGCCAGGGCTGATTTATTTTTAAAAGCATTGCAGTTACAGAATTATCATCTTGATCTTGCTTACACTGTTTTATGCTTTAGTATGATAGATCATTGAAAAGTCCAAGGTCTTTCCCAAACTCCTTTAACTTGGATGGCCTAGACGAGCTCTCCTCCAGGCCTGGTTCTTACCCTGTGGTACCACCTGTTTGGTGTCCCAGCTGGATCCAGGGAGCTTAATCAAGATTTGTCCATTTTGGCCCTGAGCAGTGTAACTTGGTTGGGGCATTGTCCCACAAAGTGAAAGGTCACTGGTTTGATTCCCAGTTAGGCACATGCCGGGTTGTGGTTTGGTGCCGGTTTGGGTCATGTATGAGAGCAGCTGATCAAAGTTTCTCTCTTAAATCGATGTTTCTTTCCCTTCCCCTCTCTCTAAAACTAAGTAATAAAATCTTAAAAAAAAGATCTTTCTATTTGGCAGGGCAGACCTACAATGTCTTTAGTACTCTCTTCCTGAGTAGAGAATGCTGCATTTAGAAGTATACTACTATTGCTACTATTGCTGCTGTTTTTTAGACAACTAATTGTGTTAATTCAGGGCATGTTGACAGGGATATTCATATAGGCTTGGTTGATGCCCCATGAATGTTTTTTTTTTTTGTGGATGATGGACATATGGTGCATCATCGATAGATTTGAACATCAGCAAATGTGGGAAATATACTGGGTGGAATGATTGACTCTGTAGTGCCTGGAGAGTCTGGAACATTAGCACATTTGTGGTTGGGATAATGGTGATTAGTGCAGATAGGCACTGATGCATATGGAGTCTTACCTGTTATATCCTATGAATTTATCTAAAACAACATCAGTTTCTGCAATGAGACTAATGACAGTAATTATAATTATAAGTGACATAATTTTTCTTAATAAGTTGCTTGGGTTCCCATGCTGCTGATGTATGTTGAGGCCAGCCATGTGGTCCTTTTCTGTGTATGGCTACTCTCGTGGCCCCTACCTCTGTGGAAAGTTGTTTGTTTGTAGGTAAAGCCACCAAAACCACTTGCTAAGGTCAAAACATGATGTAATCTGCTTAAGTCTTTCTCCCAGGCTGCAGCAGTATGACTTGACCTTTCTTAACATGAGATTCTACCAAGCTGTCTTCCCTCACTGACGTCTAAGACCCTACAGAATATCTTACTCCATGCCTTTTATATAGCTTCTATTTTTTTTAAAAATTATTTATTTATTTTTAGAGAGAGGGAAGGGAGGAAGAAGAAACATCAGTGCATGAGAGATACATGGATCTGTTGCCTCTCCCGTGCTCCCAGCTGAGGACCTGTCCTGAAACCCAGGCATGTGCCCTGGACCCAGTATCAAACTGGCAACCTTTTGGTTCGAAGGCTGGCATTCAATCCGCTGAGCCCACACCAGCCAGGGCTGATTCCAGTTCTATTTCTCAATGAACCTGGATGGTGCCTTAAGTATTGAGGTCTCTTTATTGCCTAGGATCTGATCAAATTGACAAATAAGATAAAAGAACAGTGACAGAGGAAAAGAATCAACTTTATTACTAAGACAGGATAGATAGGAAAATGTTGCTTAGTAATAGAGTTAAGTGAGTTTGCTGATTCAGTGCTAAAGTTTGGCTGTCTGACTCTCTTATTGTCAGGTAGGCCAGCCCAGAAGAGGGGCTGCCTATGTAGAAGTAGAGATTGCTTGCTTCCTGTGGGCAGTTTGTTCCCAAGATGAAGAAGAGTAGAAATTAGCTGAACAGTACAGTTTATTAAGCACAAACTAACCAGTGAAAAGACCAGGATTAGATTAATCTATCTTCCTCCAGAAGAAGGAAGTAGTAGGAGAGAAGCATTTTCCTTCCATGTTTATATTTTCTTCATTTATTCATTGTAGAACATCTGTACTGATTCCTTGCTACGGAAATTGAGCATTTAGCTCACTTATCCTCGTTCCCTGTTTCCTTTCCTCTCATCTTCCCAACATAATTCTATTATAATTTTGGTTAAATAAGTATTCAGTGTTTACATTTTACAATTGTGTACCTATCTTTTTCTCTATAGAATTTTGTTTTATTGAAATTATCAAGTGTCTTTCCTCCCCTTCAGTTTATTTTAATTTTTTTTGTCCTTGTCTTTTGTTAACCCAAATACAATGACTTGTCTTTTCATTTTGTTTTTGAAGCAATAGGTCAGACCAGCTTTTGCCGCGATAATGTTTGTCACAGTGGCTGGTATACGAATTTCAGCACCACATTCCATCTGAAGGCGCTCCAATGAAGGCAGCTGATTTTGCCATTATCCACTTGTAGTATTTCAGAACAGCCAGTTTAACCTTCTTTTTTGTATACTTATTCCTTTCAGAGTGGTGTGAGACTTCTTCCTTATCTTTAGCACCACCATGACGTTTTAGTACAAGATGAAGAGGGAATGCCTTTTGAATGTTGTAGTTGGACAAACTACGTCTATCTGCCAGTTGCTTGTCAGCAAAGATCAGCCTCTGCTGATCAGGAGGAATTCCTTCCTTACCCCTGGATCTTGGTCCTTACATTTTATATTGTATCTGAGGGTTCAACCTCAAGAGGGATGGTCTTCCTTGTAAGGATTTTCACGAAAATCTGCATCTTGTGGTGATTCCACCACAGATAGCAGATTGGAAAAAGCCTGTTAATTTTTGTAGGTTTAACACTAAGGAGTGAAAAGCTTTTCCTCAGTTGTATTAGTATATCTCTATGTAGATGCTTCATCAAAATTTATCTTTTAAAGCATAATTTCCTGGCATAGTCTGAAGGCTTCATGATAGACTTCTTGTATATAAAGACTCTTACATTAGTGGTCATTTAGTATCTCAGCCTTCACCATTATCCTTAAGACATTCCTCATCTTCCTGTTTTATTAGACATATTCAGATGTCATGTCATCTTTCTCTTGATACATTGTCATGTTTTGTTCAGCACAGACTCTAAAAGTTTCTTGATAAAGAATATCTGGGAGGTAAATCTTTAAGAAGTTACATGTCTGAAATGTCTCCTTTTTACCCTCACATTTAATTCATAGTCTGAATACTGAGTATAGAACCTAAGTGTGAAATAATTTTCCTGTAGAATTTGATAGCATTGACCTATTGTTTTCTTTCAGTGTTGTTAATAAGTTTGATGCCTTTTAAAAAAATCTTTATTCTTTGTATGAAATGTATTGCTTTCTGAAAGTCTGTAGAAGTTTTTTTATACTCATAATTCTGAAATTTTATGATGGTTTGCCTTGCCAAGGGTCTATTTTTTGTCCTTGTGCTGAATGCATGAGTCAGCCCTTTCAGTCTGGATGTCTGTAGTCTTTGATCCTGGAACATTTTATAGAATTAATGTTTTGAATCTTCCCTATTCACTGTATAAGCTTTCACATTATGCCCACCTCTTCAGCAATGTGCTTTTGCTCTCAGGTATGAATGGTGTATCCTAGTCCGAAGACCCAGTGTTTTTCCCTCCCCAGTGAACTGCAGGCTTTTACTATGGTAGAAGAGTGTCAAGGTCGGGCTGTGCAGTAATGGGAGGTGATCTGAATACTTAATAACCCTAAAGCAGACTTTCAAGAATCCTGTGTTTTTAGCACCAACCTCACCCTCATGGCCAGACATTTGTGAGTCTATTGGCAGTTCTGTAGGGATTATCAGGTTGTTTCTGTGCCTCCCCCATAATTGGCTTTGGATCCAGCTTTCTCAGGTTTAAGTAATGTGTCATTGTACGTTTGCTCTAGAAGTACATGCGCCTTTTAATGCATTATAAGACCTGGTAGTGGATCTAAGGAACATGATGGATACTGATGAATAAAAATGGTATTTCATTGTTTGTGCAACAGCAGTAATATTATATGAAATTGTCTTTGATTTCTGTTGTTTACCAAGTCCCGTGTACTGCTAATACTGTTTTTTTTCCCCTTACATAAATAGGTGACAGGCTAAAGTTGATTTAGAGGATAGTATGAAAATAAAAGTGTACTTTTTTTCTCATTCACTCTGAATTCTACCCACGGACCCAATTTAGAACTTCTGAATTAACTGAACATTATGAGACCATAATCATGGTCTCCTATATTTGTCCACATTTTTCAAAGTAGTTTCTAGGGTGTGTAACCTGATCAACCTTCATTCATTCAGCCAATATTTACTGAGTATCAGTTAAGTGTACGACACTGGACTGGCATCAGGGATACATTAGTTAACACAACAAACTTTTATCTTCATGGAGTTTCTATATCTAGTGGAATATATAGTTGGTTATAGTGTAGCCTATATTAAAATATATAGTTTATATATATCACCACCCCTAGAAAAATAACTGAAATCACTTACCTTTCTGATAAGATCAGTACTTGAAACAGAATTTAAAATGTTTTATTATAAAAGTAATATTTATTTACTTATTTATTTTAAAAATTATTTTGTTGTTCAGTTACAGTTGTCTGCATTTCTCCCCCCCAACACTACCCACAACCCCAGCCAAATCTCCCTCCCTCCCTTGCTTCCACTCTTCCCCTTGGTTTTGTCCAAGTGTCCTCTATAGTAGTTCCTGAAAACCCTTCCCCCATTATCCCCTTCCCCTGGCTAATGTTAGATTATTATTAATTTCAATGTCTCTGGTTATATTTTGTTTGCTTTTTTCTATTGTTGATTATGTTCTAGTTAAAGGTGAGATCATGTGGTATTTGTCCCTCACTGCCTTGCTTATTTCACTTAGCATAATGCTCTCCAATTCCATCCATGGTGTTGCAAAGGGTAGGAGCTCCTTCTTTCTCTCTGCTGCATAGTATTCCACTGTGTGTAAATATACCATAGTTTTTGATCCTATATACCATGTACCATATACTATAGTTTTCATTTACTGATGGGCACTTAGGTTGCTTCCAGCAGTTGGCTATTGTAAATTGTGCTGCTATGAACACTGGGGTACATAGGTTCTTTTGGATTGGTGTTTCAGGGTTCTTAGGATATAATAAAAGTAATATTTATTTAAAAAAATATGAGATGGATAGATAAAAAACAAAAACACTACCACACATTAACATACTAATTAGATTAACCACAATTACACCTTGTATATTTTCATTTCTTTTCTATATGCATATTTAAATATGCACAATTTGTTTGTAAAACTGGATTATACTATAAAAACTTGTGTAAAGCCCTGGCTGATGTGGCTCAGTAGATTGAGCTCTGGCCTGCGAACCAAATGGTTGTTGGTGTGATTCCCAGTCTAGGGCACATGCCTGGGTTGTGGGCTAGGTCCCCAGTAGGGGGCACACGAGAGGCAACCACACATTGATGTTTCTCTCCCTCCCTCTCTCCCTCTCCTTCCCTCTGTCTAAAAATAAATAAATAAAATCTTAAAAAAATATATGTTACCTTTGACTTCCGGCAAGATGGAGGAATAGGTGGATGCACTGTACCTCCTCGTACAACCAAGATTAGAAAACCAATAATTTACAACAATAATTTACTATCAGAATAACACCCAGATCCGGCAGAGGATTTATCTGAATGGAAGTCAGGCAGCCAAGAAGTTGAAGTAGACGCATTCATCCGGACTGGTAGGAGAAGACAAGCCCGGCGGGCGTGGGGCTGGCTCGAGTCCGCGGCGCGCGGAGGTTGGGGGAAGGTTTGGCGCGAAATCGGCGCAAAAGCCATCCAGCGCGTAAGAAGGCAGCAGTGATCCCTGAGTACGCAAGCTGCAGCTGGCAGACCCAGAGGGGTAGCAATTGTGGACCAGGGCAGAACTCGAACCCAGAAGCCCAGACAAGGGTCTGAGTCCAGGGGAATGGAACTACCGCCATTGTTTTCTCCCGCCCGGCTCCCCCTCCCGCCCCGCCCCCACATATAACATCACAATCTAGCGACTGGGCTGCCCAGCCCAGGTGAGCACCTAAGGCTCCGCCCCCCAACGTAACAAGAGCAACCAGACCAGAAAAAAAAAAGGAGAGACAGGGGGAAAAAAAAAAAACCATGTTTTCAACAGAGCAGATCAGTCCCCCAGGACTCATCCTTTTGAGCCACCAAGAATTAGCCAATCTATCAGATGCGCAGTTCAAAACACTGGTGATCAGAAAGCTCACGGAACTGGTTGATTTTGGACGAAATTTAGATGAAAGAATGCAGATTACCATAAAACAGATGCAGGAAGACACGCGGAGGAGAGCCAATAGTGAAAGGAAGGAATATGAGTCTCAAAACAATACAGTGGACCAGAAGGAAGATAGAATCAACCAAACAGGAAAGCAGGATGAAATAAGAATTCAAAAAATTGAGGAAAAGATTAAGAGCATCCAAGACACCTTTAAACGTTCCAATATCCGAATTATAGGGGTACCAGAATCGGGAGGGGAAAAAGCAACAGATTGAGCACGTATTTGAACAAATAATAAAGGAGAACTTCACCAATCTGGCAAAGGGAACAGCCTTCCAAGAAATCCAAGAAGCTCAGAGAGCCCCAAAGAAGTTGGACCCAAGAAGAAACACACCAAGGCACATCATAATTACATTAGCCAAGGTAAAAACGAAGGAGAGAATCCTAGACGCAGCAAGAGATAAGGGGACAGTCACCTACAAAGGAGTTCCCATCAGACTGTCAGCTGATTTCTCCAAAGAGACCTTACAGGCAAGAAGGGGCTGGAAAGAAATATTCCAAGTCATGAAAGACAAGGACCTACATCCCAGATTGCTCTATCCAGCAAAGCTCTCATTTAGAATGGAAGGGCAGAAAAAGTGCTTCTCAGATAAGGTCAAGTTAAAGGAGTTCATCATCACCAAGCCCTTATTTTATGAAATGCTAAAGGGACTTATCTAAGAAAAGAAGATAAAGAAAAGACATGTATAGTAAAAGGACAGCAAACTCACAAATATTAACAACCACACTTAAAGCAAAACCAAAAGAAACTAAGTAAACAATTAGAACAGGAACAGAACCACAGACCTGGAGGGCACATGGAGGGTTAGCAGCAGAGGGGTGGGAGGAGGAGAGAGGGGGAAAAGGTATAGAGAATAAGTAGCATAGAATGTAGGTTGAAAATAGATAGGGGGAGGGCAAGAATAGTACGGGAAATGTAGAAGCTAAAGAACTCATAAGTATGACACATGGACATGAACTAAAGGGGGGAAATGTGGGTGGGAGGGGGGTACAGAGGAGAGGGGAGAGAATGGGGGAAATGGGACAACTGTAATAGCATAATCAATAAAATATGTTAAAAAAACTGTAAAAAAACATGCAATGAAGCTTAAAAAAATATATGTTACCTTTTAAACTTTCTAAGCATTTAACCAAATCTTTTTGTTCACAGCTGGGCTCAAAATGCAGAGAACTGAAAGATATTCATTTTGGCCAGTGTTACAAGATCTCAGATGAAGGCATGATCGTCATAGCTAAGGGCTGTCTGAAATTACAAAGAATATACATGCAGGAAAACAAATTAGTAAGTACTTATATCATCCTTCTGTTTTTTGTTTTGTTTCTAACTTTTAAATTTCTTGTAATTTACCATATCAATTTTCTTCTGCTTAGTATTTTTTTTGGTGGTTTAGAGGCAAATGCTATGTAAAAGCAAGAATTCATTCCACACAATGATTTTACAAATTAATGCTCTAATTGTATAGGTGCTTGTATGTGGCACTTGCATGACAGTCAGCTAATTCAGATATATTGGAAAAAATTAAATTTTAGTTGTAAAACATAATAAATATGTGGTTGTAGTCCTTCCTGATTCCCCTAGAGATTATATTACTAGATAGTTAGGATTTTTAATATTCAGGAAGATGTATACTTGTGAAACAGAGCTTTTCACTAAGTATGGTGAAAAATGGTGATTCCATAAATTGTGGTAGATAATCTTGGTAGCTACATAGGTTTTATATTTTAGGCACACACGTGTAACTTATTCACACTTAATATTTTATATGTGATATACTTAAAACCATTTAATTTTATTTTATTGGGATATAATTTACATATCATACAACTCTTTTAAAGTGTAAATTCAATTATTTTAGTATATTCAAAAAATCGTGCAATCATCTTTACTAATTCTAGAATATGTTCATTACCGTGAAAAGAAACTCTGTGTTCATTAGCCATCATTCCCTATTATTTACCCTTCCTTCAGACCCTGGCAGTTAGCAATCTATTTTCTATTTTTTCTGGATTTGCTTGTTCTAGACATTTCATGTAGATGGAATTACACAGTATATGGTTTTCTGTGTCTGGCTTTTTTCACTTAGCATAATGTTTTCATTGTTCATCCTTGTCGTAGCTTGTGTCAGAGCTTCATTTCTTTTTTAGGGCTGAATAATAGTCAAAATTCATTTAATTTTGATTTGGTGGACACATTGTACAAGTTAATAGAAAAAGTTGTTACTAGGGAGGCACTAATAGAGTTTTCAATGCTGAAAAAAGGTGTACTTTACAATAGGCAAGGTCGCCATGGCCAGTGTGGCTCTGTTGGTTGGAGTGCAGTCCCATTAACTGAAAAGTCACTAGTGGGATTTCTGGTTATGGCATGTGCCTAGATTGCAGGTCCCTATAAAAGGCAACTGATAGATGTTTCTCTCTTGCTTTGATATTTCTCTGCTTCCCTTCCACTATTTCTAAAATCATTGAACCTGTTCTTGGTTGAGGATTAAAAAAATTAAAAATAGTCAAGGTTGTCTTGAATGTATAGCATATTTACAAAGACTTGTGTTTTTTTAAAGATTTTGTTTACTTTCAGAGAGAGAGTAAGGGAGAGAAACATTGATCTGTTGCCTCTCACACACATCCCAACTGGGGACTAGACCAACAACCCAGGCATGTGCCTTGACCGGGAATTGAACTACAGACCTTTCACTTTGCTGGGCAATAGTCAACTAACTGAGCCATGCTGGTCAGGGACAAAGAAGACTTGCTTTTATTGTATCCCCAAAATAAAGAGATCTTTTTGTTGCTTCCTAGAGTTAGTTTAGAAAATTTGATAAATACATCTCATATATTAATGTAAGTTTTGAAAGGTTTCTAGAACCATCAGCAATTCAAATGAGATAATGTTATTTTAAAAATATTCCAGCCCTGGCTGGTGTGGCTCAGTGGATTGAGCACCTGCTTGTGAACCAAAGGGTTACTGGTTCGATTCCCAATCAGATGCAACATGCCTGGGTTGTAGGCCAGGTCCCTCGTCAGGGGCACCTGAGAGACAAGCACACATTGATGTTTTTCTTCCTCCCTCCCTTCCCCTCTGTCTTAAATACATGCATGCATACATACATACATACAATATTCCAGTTAGAAAAATTGAAACACTATGAATTAAAAGTGAATGCTTTTATTACCACATAGAATTATTCTTGTCTCTGAAATTATATAGTAAAAATATTTTATTTTTCTCTTTACTACATTTAGTACAAAGTAATTAACCACTCCTGAGGCAGTATGATTTTGTAGAGGGAATAAGATCTTATTAGTAAGGGGGACTGAATTTTGAATCCTGGTTTTCGCTTACTTGCTTTGTGACTCTGGGAAAGTTACTTAAGTCCTCTGAGCCCCATTTGTAAATGAGGTTAATACTTGTCTTTTTGCACATTGTGGCTAATGACTAAGTGACATAATGTTTTTAAACTGTCTAGTATAAACTCTGACTCATAAGAGACTACTAAAAGCCCTGGCTGGGTGGCTGGGTTTGTTGGAGTGTTGACCTGTACACCCAAAGGTTGCGGGTTCTTTTCCCTGTCAGGGCACATACCTGGGAATTGGGCTTGATTCTCTCTCTCTCTCTCAAATCAATAAAACATTCTCAGGTGAGGATTTAAAATTTTTTTTTAAAAAACTAGTAGTTTTTATGAGATTATGACTGTATTTAGTTAGTATTTGTTGATTTCCACTACCCTGAAGATAAATTAAAGGATGGTAAACCCAACTTAAATTTTTTGTATTTATTACATAATAGGAATATTTGTTGAGTGAACACAGAGTAACTTTTTTTGACACATTAAAAATTTTAGTCATTGGCTCTGACAGGTATGGCTCAGTGGGTTCGGTGTCATCCTGTGACTGAAGGGTCTCAGGCACGATTCCCTGTCAGGGCAAAGGCCTGGGTTGTGCGCCAGGTCCCCACTCGATGTTTCTCTCCCTCTCTTTCTTCCTCTTTCTCTAAAAATAAATAATATCTTTAAAAACAAATTTCAGTTAGTGGTTTCCCAAAGGAATTAAATGTATATATATTTTTAACTGCATGCTGTTGTGAAGGTTCTAGTTATATTCACATTAGCTTTTTCCTAATATTGTGGTCCATTAAAATGTTGTTATATACTTAAATACCAAGGGAAGCAGTTTTGTATATAGGGCTATTCAGTAAATATTTGCTTTCATTGGAAATTTAAAGCAACTTTCAGATATTAAAGAAAGTTCAGTTAAATAAAGTTTTTTTTTTCAATTTAAGGTTCTTAGAAAAGAAAACGTAGCATACTTTGAACTCTTTTCTTTTGGACAATTGCATTGTTGATAACTAACTTCCCATAGGAATTTTGCTTTGTATTTTTGGAATTTATGAAGTAAGGAAAACTACTTGAATTACTTGGAAGACTATAATTTTAAGTATTTGGGTTGTTTTAACTATGAGAAGTGTTGTTACTAGTCATTTAACAATGAATATTTTAAATAGGGCAAGTAAAAGTAATTGTGGTCTGGTTAAAGACAAGTAATATCTATGCAGCTATTTATATTTTATATGTAATTACAAACAGGAAATATAAATATCATTAAATAGGAAAAGTATTTTAAATTAACAACTATTAGACATACTTGAGAGAATACTATGTAGGAAAGGATACCAACATTGACTTGTGTAGACATTATTAGCTAAATTATTTGCTAATTCTCTTATTAAAGTGAATTTTCTCAAGAGTTTTAGAGCTTCATGTAGCATCTATGCTATGTAGCATCATAGCATAGGATTTTTATTTAAATATGAACTTTGATGACTTTAAAATATCAAATTGGTTGTTTTTATACATTGGCAGTAATTGACCAAGTACACTTTTTTCCATGTTATATCTTGGCCTTTAGGTGGCAGCATTGTCTTTGTATATTTCAGTGATAGATTTCTTTTTTTTTTTGTCCTTGATATAACTAAAAAGATAACAACGCTTGTACACAGTTTTTACAGATATTATGGCTTATTTAAAATTTTTGTTCTTTAGGTGGTTTTCATGGTAGAATTTTTTTTTAAGTTTTTATTTATTTATTTTTAGAGAGGGGGAAGGGAGGGAGGGAGGAAGAGGAGGAGAGAAATGTCAATGTGTGAGAGAAACACCCACCAGTTGCTTCTTGCTCCCCCAACCAGGGACCTCTCTGGCCCACAACCCAGGCCTGTGTCCTGACCTTTCTGTTTCTGGGATGATACCCAACCCACTGAGCCATACCAGCCCAATGGAAAAAATTTTTATTAAAATAATTTAAAGTATTAGTTGCAGCTGGAATGTTAAAAGATGAACTTACTGTTTTACACAAAGCAAGATATTCAGACATCCTTATTGTGGAACTAATTTAGGTAAGATGAACTTTAGAATAGGGGAAGGATTCCTGTGTTTACCAGAAGGAAAACTTTTATTCAGGTGGAAGTTGAGGACAGTGACTTGACATTTTAAGACAAATTAATTATGGTGAGGCAAAGAATTAGGATTTACATGTAAAATCTTTAAAGAAAAATCTTTCCAAAAGGAAATGAATTTCTGTTTGAGTCATTTTTGAGTTAGATAGATGCCACTTACCTACATGGATGTATTTTGCATTCACCATGAAACTCTTGTATAGAGTCTAGAAGTAGATGTGAGGAATACAGCTATAGTGAGGGTCTGGTATATTGTATACACTGTTTCCCTGCTCTTAATGGTAACTTTCGCATCACTACTAAGCAGTACTTGCTCCAAAGTTGTTTTAAAGGCATATTTAGTTTGTGTGTGTGGTTATTGATGATCTAGAAACCCCGTTAAGTATATCCTCTCTGCTTCTTTACTTTCTTTGTTTTAGATTCTGTTTTTCTGCTCTGTGGACAGGGGAACTCTTTGGGCAGCTATTTTTTCAGTTGTAAAAATGATGGGGGCCAGATAGATTATCTATCATTTGTTATCCAATCTGATGGTATAAAGTACTGTACTAAAATTTTACGAATTATGAAAATAGCTTCCATGGTGAGTCCTATGGTTATCACTTTGATATTAGATCTGTATGTGTTGTATTTATTTTTTTAAAAAATACCTTCTACTTTATAGCATTGTGTTGTGAACTAGTATAGACTTTCTGAATTATCAAGAAAGTGGTAATGTGTTATGAATACAATTTAGAATGTTTTAGGGAAATGATAAATGTTTCTTGATTAAAACTTGATTTCCTGAAAGTTAATTGTGACCTTTAATTTTATTTCAACCCCTTGGCGTATTGTTATTTTACTAGTGTTATAATTCTGTGACATCTCCTGGAGCCCTTTGGCTGCTGCTGTAACATTATTTGTAACATTGTTTTTCATTTTATTATCTCTTGGAGGCTTACACAGATACTGCAGGATCTAAAGTCACCTCCAGGCTTTCTTCCAGGCTGGAAGCATTGAGAGGGTGATAGAGGCAAGCAGTATGTTTGGATTGAACTGAACTCAGTTCATGCCTTGCTCTTGTAGTTTCTTATTCATATGATTGAGGTTATCTTAAATTTTGTGCATTCATTTCCTCATTTGCAGAAAGGACATAAAACCACTTCAGACACGCTCTTACGAGCATCAGACTAAATGAGATTAAGAGGTAAAGCACCAAACGTTTTTCATACATAGGGGATCTTCAATAAAGGTCACTTTTCTTCCACTTCCTACCAGAGTTTATTTCTGAAGTCTACTAATTTGAATTGGGCTGCGTCAGTGTGTAATATTGCCTGCTATATTCTCGTTTCACGTATTAGCTGCCTACAGTTTAATTTCTTCTTGCTGCTTGCTGTGATTTGAGGCTGTTGTAACAGCCAAGGAAGTAGATTGGTGGTCATGTCATCATCAGCTAAGGTAAACATTTGCATTTGAACTTAAGTAGCCGTAGTTAATTCAGCACCATAAGAAGGCTTATGTTTCTTCATTCATTTACCTTTCCACTTAGAGTTCACATATTAAAGGATTTGACCCTCACTCCCCTCAGTTCTCCCACTGCACTCCTGTTAGTTTATTTCTTAAGAAGTCCTTGTGAAGAGAGTTTACTTGTAATCTCTGACATAAATAATGTACATTTGTGAGAGAGTCCATTTTCACTTCAGCCTCCAAAATCTCCCAGGGTAGATATTTGCCTTCATTGCCTTTCCCCCTCTTAATGGATGAGGCATTTACCTGCCCACAGAGTGGTAGTTTTCAGTAAACAGTGATGCATGAATGTGGCATTCTAAAGAAGGGGACCTAAATATACTGAACTTCATTTTATTGTTGTATTTTATTGTTGTACTATTTCAGGGTTTTGCTGTCACTTACTGATTTTTAAACATATTTAATACTACTTATCTTTTATTGAGTATTTACAATGCACCAGGCACTATGGAATTTTACATAATTAATCCTCAAACTTCCATATACATTGGAAGCTTATTTTTATTCCATTGTGCAGATGAGTATATTGAGGCCTAGCGAGGTTAAGTAACAACAAATCTGTGTCAAAGTTAAGATTCTAACCCAGATGTGTTAGATTCCCAAACCTTTGTCTCCAAGCTCCTTTCATGGCATGGATACATTACAGATGAGAAAAATCCACATGTCTTTGAACCGAGCAGTAATTTCCAAAAGACATTATTTCCCTTTAACACCCAGATGGGTCGTGTGAGACATCAAAGGAGGAAGTTAGCCTTGGCTGGTGTGGCTCAGTGGATTGACCACCTACCTGCAAGCCTAAGGGTTGCTGGTTTGATTCCCAAATCAGGACATACCTGGGTTGTGGGCTAGGTCCCCAGTAGGGGGCTTGTGAGAGGCAACCACACATTGATGTTTCTCTCCCTCTCTTCCTCCCTTCCTCTGTATCTAAAAAAATAAACAAAGAAGCTCTGTTTCATCTGTTTTTTTTAAAAGAATTTAACTATTAGCACGAGCAAAAGATCTTTTTCCTAGGATGATAACTGATTTCAGGGCAAGTTGTAAGTACCAATGGAGATATATTAGAATCTTTTCTGGGAAAATTAGTTAAATTATCAAATAAGAAAGCAGTCTTCAAGATAGTTTTTAATGTTGATCTTAATCATGTACAGATATGAACATAATTAACTTTAACATAATTTCACTCTTTATGTAACAATTTTCCTTTGCAAAATTATACTATTTTATATTTTTGTGAAATTTTGATTCAGATGTTATTAACATTTCATTTTTGTCTAGCACATTTAACAAATTTTAATGGATTAATGAATTAGATAATTTTCTTTTTTAAAAAAGCTTTTATTTTAAGAGAGGAGAAGGGAGGGAGAGAAACATTGATGTGAGGGAGAAACATCAATGGGTTGCCTTTTGCCTTCTGCAAGTGCCCTGATGAGGGCAGAGCACAGAGTCTGCAACCCAAGTATGTGCCCTGACGAGGGATTGATCCCGTGACCTTTTGTTTTGCAGGATGACACTCAGCCAACTGAGCTACACTGGCCAGGGCTGAACTGGTAACTTTCTACCCTGTTCCTCACCACTGTTGCAAATGTTCATTCAATTTGGTTAACATTTGAATACCTACTGTGTGCCAGGCACATATGAGAGGTGTTGAGGAATTAAAAAAAAGTTACATTGCTAAAGAGAAGAGATTTTGGTCTAGGCTTACATGCTATGGAAGTGTCAATTAAAAAAATAGTTACTGGTGTGAGAGATAAAAGAGGAATCAGGAATTCCTATAAATCATAGGTGATATTTGAACTGGATCTTGATTGATATATAATGATACGATAATTGTGAAGCAAGAAAACATTTTTTTGGTCAGGGAAAGTGATTACAATTGGGTGAAACAGCACTAACAAAGACAGGCATCAGGAATATGTGTGGGATATTTAAAAAAGTGGTGGGTATTACAGTGAGATTGATTAGCTTTACAGACAGGGTAGGTAGGGGAAATGTTCATATTTGTGTCTGTAAAGGAAGGTAGGGACCAGATTCTTAAGTGTCTTGACTCTAGGTAATGGGGATTATAGCATGGGATTTCACCAAATGTGAAACATGATCATATTTTGGGGTTTTTAAGTTATTTTTAAAATTTTGAGGAATTAGGAAAATAGGGAATACTAAAAAAAATAGTAAAATCTGTGTGCCCATTACCCAGACATTGATATTTACTTATTTTTTAATTTAAATATTTTATTGTTTATGCTATTACAGTTGTCCCCATTTTTCACATTTTGTTAATTGGTTTCTTTTTCTTGAATTTATAAAGCAAATAAAATGTGTGTAAGTAAATCTCTATTGTTTTGCATCCAATGCCATCTCACTATATCCTTTTAGAGCAACTGCTATGATGTTCCAAAATGCTTTAAACATTAAAAAAAACCTTAACATAAATGATACCATGAACAACAATATAGTATTATTTAATTTATAGTCACATGTAGTTTATATCCGATGTTATCTGGCTAAATATCTGGTCTCACCACAGTATATATCAATATGTAGTTTGCATTTTTTAAAGCTGTTTATGAGATCCAGCCATAACAAATATGTAATTCATTCTTTTTTAACTGTTAGTGTTCTATATATTGCATATATGCTCTGCTTCTTAAATTTCTATGGAAGGATACTTGGATTGCTTCTGGTATTCTGCCTTCATAGGCAGTGTTGCAATAAAACTCTTGTGCAAGTCTCTTGTGCTTATTTCTAATACCTAAAAATGTAATGAATAAGGAGCTAAGGTATTTATATTTTCAAATTTTTACAAAATCATGACAGATTGTTCCCCATGAGTAACTGAGATCATGATTCACAGGTATATCTTTCTGATAGATTGTCAACTCTTTTGAGGGCAGGAAAGGGACCTAGTTGTCTCTTTATCCCATCCCTCTCTCATGTTGGCATATGATATTCAGTAAATGTTAGTTTAGTGACAAATTGGTTACTGCTGAACTGAACATGCTTTTTAAAATACACTTCTTTAGGTATTTTGGGAATGGCTTTGAAATCAACATGAATTTGAGTATATAAATAAAACCCTGAAAAATAGCTGAAGGGTGCAGAGTCAGTATTTCTGACTTTTCTAGTTTGATCTAGTTACTGGATGAATGATGCCATTTAATTTACTGAGCCACAGTCATTAACATACTCAAGGAGTATTTCTTAGGGCACTTGTTTTTAGCAATATCCTGTTGTAATAAACTAGAATATAATTTTTATTCTTGTCAGAATTACATTGACTTGTACTTTCTTATCATTAATAAAATTGGTTTTATTTTATTGAAGTGATTTTTGAAAGACCTACTTTAAAGACAAAAGTTATTTGGCATGCAAATATATTGAAAAATGTTAAAATGTTATTTGGCAGATTTTTCAGTTTGAGGAATAAATATGTCACTCATTTATATTCTTGGCTCTATAGCTTGATTTCTCACTCTCTTTTTAATCTATTGATATCTTTCTTCTATGGGTATCTTTTTTACCTACCAGGTATCCTGGTTTTTTAAAAACATACATGAATTGTATTCTATCATTTGAAAATCATAGAAAACCATAAAGAGGGAATGTAAATGTGTGTTTTCTTCCCCTTTGTGCCCGTATGGTATGGAGGTCAAGCGGTGACGGGTCATCCAAATAATTTTTCTTTTGATTGTGTTAATTGTTAACCCAGCATATTCACCTGCCTAAGTATGTTAATTTAGTAATAATACAAGTAGTTCACAAACTTTGGGGATCCATCAAGTGATAATAGAAGATGCTCAAATGCTAACAGAATTTCAGGAAGAAACTAGTGTAGTGTTAAAAATTCTTCTTATACAGATAACCCAGTGTTAATAATGAGTAATTTATTGTGGTTAAAAATAGGAGACTCCTGTTTTAAAATGTAATGAGGATGAAGATTCACCAAACAAACTGTATACATTGGTCACCTGCATACCTGTCACCACTTTCAAAAATCTACAAACTTAATGTGGATGAGAACTGCTCATTGTCGAATAAAGTTATAAAACTGCCAAAAAAAAATAGGAGACTCCAAATAGTATGAACATAGTTTTAATTTTTTTCTGAGTCAAATTATGGGTTATTAAAAATATCTAAATTTTTTTGATTTTACCATTTAAATCTATTGGTTAGGTTATTCCTAGTATTGGGATTATTTTTTGCTGGTGTTATTTTCAACTTATATATTCTATAGTTTAGACCTTTTTTAAAAATATAATTTTGTTTAATTTCTTTTGTGACAGCATGTTAAAAAATCAGAGATTTGGAAGCAAATCAATTTATCTCTCAGATATAACTGAAAGTTTTGTCTCTGGCTTTGTGCTGCAGTGTTGGCAACAGGGGATGGTCGGTTGAGATAAAGAGCCAGGTCAGTAGACTTAGCAGATAGAAATTGTATAAGGTTACATGGCAGTGGGATGCTGGGAGTACATTAAGTCTGTCATTTATGAGCACATATTCTTCACCTACCCTATTCAACTGTCATTCACTAAATAAGATGCATTGTTTGGATCTAGGGAGAAGTTTTGGCTTATATCTATGTATATTTTTTATAGTAATGGGTTGCTAGGGTTTTGGGACATCCAAGACTTAATATCATTTATCATTTTAGTGGGTAGACTTAAAAGAAGGATTAGTTGTTTTGCTTTGTTTTGTTTTTAAGATTTGCCTTTCTATATACCATTTACAAACTGTGGTTGAATCTGGCTTTCAGGAGATAGGATGCTTTTTACTAGCATTTTCTTGTAGTTATTATAAAAAAGATGCATTATCGTTATATTTATCATAGATAAAGATACATTATCTATGCCACTTGGGCTTTCATCAGGTGATCCTCTCTTCAGTTTATGCTCCTCTCCAGGTAACCTGTTTGGTGAGTACTGTTCCTATTCCTGCTGCAGATTTTGCTTATTTGTATTACTTAGGTTGGCTTCCTTTTCTATGTCCCTTGAAGTTCTTTTATTATTTTTTTATTGTTGTTCAAGACAGTTGTCTCCATTTTGTTTTCCTTGAAGTTCCTGTTAAAGATCTGACATGAAGTTACCTCCTAGGCAGTAAGTGGAAGGATGAATACTCATGAGAGTGTTGGGGTAAATTCTTTTCCTTGGCTTGCACCTTCTGTTTCTAATAGCTGAGAAGTTGAAAAGCCGGATGAAAGATGAAGTTTGTTCTACTTTGATAATTTACTTGTTTTTAAACGCTTCTATCGCATCTTTTTTTATGTAGCCACATTAGATTACAGACAAGATGAATGTAGTCTTTTTCTTTAGTGGGTGTCACACTTCGCTATTTTGGTTTCTAAAATCTGATAAATACGATAAAAGTGGGCTACTTCAGGAGCATTCTTGGGGGTAAAAAATGTGTAGTGTCTATTACCAGGTTTTCATTGACTGTTTTTGACATAAGCATACATATAGGTGTTTATCATTCTTTTTAATATGATATATAAATGAATACACTAAAAATTTGTAATCCAAAGAAAAATAGTTATCAATCAGAATCCTTCTAATTAAACTATGCTTAGATGATTATTTTTATTGAATGTATCTTTATAAAATTTAAAAATTTTCCATTATAGTTGACATTCAATATTATTATTTGTCTTCAGTGAAATAAAAAGGAAGATACAAATTTATAGTTATTATTTTTAAATGTTCATGCAGATGCCAATAGATTATAAAATAACTTGCATCATGTTATGCTAGCTTTTCACTTTGACTCCTGAGAACATAGTAGAATTAGGTGAGCTGTAATTTTGTAGATACTCTGAATGGGGAATCAAAATATATTTTGATGTCTTTTGGCTAGGTTAATGTTAACTTTATATATTTGAAAATAATTTTTAAGTAGTTTGATATTTAATGTATTTTAAGTTGTTGCAGTACACAATTTTATATATACACGTATATTCCCCTTTTCCATTGATATATTAATAAGTATTATATATCATATATGATTATCAGTAGTTCTGTTATGTAATCTATTATATACTTCATAAATTACAATTGTTTTAGGCTTATGAGTGAAGAAGTTCATGGACAATAATGTAGAAAACGAAAATATATTGTATATTCCTCTGAATTCGATCATGACCTAAAGGGTTTCCAAAGATTGACTTTTTATCCCATCCACAGTAGAGAAATGTTCTTGCAGGAATCCTCTTGCTAAAATACTCTTTTAATCACTTCAGAAATCTATAGTGGCTAACTTCAAAGATTTCTTTAATTATTAGTCTCTATTCTCATTTCATTCTTAACTTGTACATGTGCTCTTCATTTTCTCTTACCATTTTGTTTTCTTCCAATATGTATTCACTACCTTCAAGCTCAGCTATGTATTTTTGTGTCGAACATTAAGAATTCTAGCCCCATTTATTACTTCCTCATGTTCTATCAGTTTCCTACATTTTATTATTTCTTATTAACTCATTGATAATTTATTACAGATTTCAGGGCTTCAGTTTAGTCATGTAAGCTTCTTGAAACTGGAGATGTTGATGTCTTTTTTAAAAAACCTATATGTAGTAACTGACTGTATATTTGTCATTGTTTTTACTAAATGGTTAGTTGTTAGGAGTTCTTAAAACTTAATTCTTTATAACAGAAATTTTAAAGTTTCTGAAAAGGAATGCTAATGAAGATGAACCATCCTATACTTAGGTCCTTTTGGTTCGGCCCTGGAAAAATTCTTTAATAGGAAGAAACCTATTAAAAATTAACATTTTTAGTGAGACACATGCTAGTGACGTTAATGTGATTACTTATACCTTGACATATACATACAATATCGCTTTTAGGCCATGAGATTTCAATCTTGTTAACAACCGAATTCGTGAAGTGTGCTTCATTTAATAGTGGTGTCAAGTGTTTCTTTATTAGTGTTCATACCAGAAGAGTGGCAAAGATAATTTGAGGAAGTAAAATCCCAAATATGTCTCTCCTCCTCAAGAATTACATAGTTTTTAGGAAGTGATTTCTTAAAAGTGAATGTTGAAACTTGTGGCTTGAAATTTTTTTTTGCACATTATGTGTTATATGTATTCAATTTTTGGTTTATAGCCCATTGAAGATACTTGATTTGTGTGAGTGCTTCCACCAATGCATATTCTTTTTTTTCTGTTTTCAGACAACCCCAACAAAAATGTCTCAGGAGTGCTTACTAGGAACTGTGGTCTTTTTTCTTTTGTCATACTTGACTCACTTGATTATTGAAAAAATGAAAGTTAACAAGTTGCTTCTATGGTTGACTTTGTTTAGAAGAGTTTGATTTGTTGTTGCAGGTTAGAAAGAGATAGTTAAATATAAGATTTGATACATACTTTGGTTGCCTAGTACCAACAAAATGCACCAAGCAGGTCTGGCATAAAATTTAGTTAGAATATTGAAATTGCATGCTTTGAGAGTATTGTCACGTGCAAAAAATTATACTGACAAGTGTTTTTAAAAATACTTTGCATAAAATTTGTAGTTTTTAATTTAATAAATTAGTTCCATTTTATTATCCTTTTATTCTTTAATATGTTATGATAGTCTTGTAGAATCAAAAATTGTGGAAAGAATACCCCAAAAGAAGCATAGATAAATAGCTTTTTCCTTAATTTTGTTAGAAGATTAAGTAGCATTTGGAAAAAGTGGGCAAGCATTGGTTCAGCCAAGTGTATTGTTTAACCTTGAATTAATTTGTGTTTTTTCAATGTGCAAGTAATTTTTTCCCTAGTATAACTGGTTGGTTTTCTCCCCATAAAGTCCAAGTATGTAGAAATTATCTTTTTTTATATTAAAGTCTATTGAAAACAGTCACATTTTTAAAAATATACTCTGTTGGATGGTATTTTTAGATTATAGAATCAAGAATAGTTTTCTTTTAGAAGACTGTAATTATGCTGATTGCTGGTCTGTATAAGAACAGGAGATATTCATGTACAGTCTTTCACACAGTGGTAAATCTTTTCAGTCTAGTGTATGCATTTGTCCAGTGTCCAGGTTAATTCTTTAGACATTTGTGCCTTTCCTCTTTCTTTCCATCAAGACATACCTTTTTACAGCTGTTGTTGAAACTTCTCCACTTATTAGAATAACATGTATCACCTTACTGCTTAAACCTTTGAGATTCTGTGTTTGTACATGTCTAAAGTTAATTACTTATTAATTTTTAGCATTATAGTATTAAAGATGCATTAAATTTGAATACTTATCTTACTGGTCATGTTCTTCCTACTTTTGCCTCTACTTTTAAATAGTTAAGAAAAGTTCTATTTCTTAGAAAAAATGATAGTCTTGACCTTGAAAGTGATCTTGGAAGTCCATTAAACCAGCTTCCTGCAAATCCCTTAATTGCATGCCTGATAGTGAACCATTAGTCATTGTGTGTGTGTGTGTTTGGGGGAGAGTTATTATCAGATGAATATTCAAGAACTCATGCAATATTTTAATGACAGTTGAAAAATTATGAGTAAAACAGTGCCAAAATGATATTTGACCAGCTTTCTCTACTTGTTATCGTTTACAAATTGTTATTAATGCCTTTTTCAGAAAAAGATTAGATATACTCACCACGTTGTATGAAGACTAGAAGATCTTATTTTCAGTACTAAGTTATTCTCACACTAAATTAGTATAAGACTCTGTAATTTGACAATTTAAATAATTGCCTCCTGTGAATATGAGCATCATTTTAGGGGACCTTTCCACTTTAGTGTATGGCAATACCCACTGAAGAGCGGTCCCCATAAAACTTTTGCGGTTTCATTTACTATTAACATGCTCTTTGACAGCTGCCCTTTACTAATCTCACACCATGGATTTGAAACTTTTTCCTTAAAGCTTCAATACATTGTGTCCTTTGTTTTCTTCTGGAAAAGGATTTAAACAAACCTTCTATTGCACTTGTTGAATATGTATTTCATAGTAACCACCATGAAGATTGCAGCATTTAAGAAGATGAAGAAGCAAAGATAAAAGGTACACATTCAAGAAGGCTTGGTTTCACTATGCATAATAGTGAAACCAAGCATAATCCTTTCTGCTGTCATTGGTACCCTAACTCTGTACCTACCAGAACAAAAGAAACTGAATTGGAAATTGTGGGAGCTGGGGAACATTCAGTTGGCAGCCCATTGCATGGCCCATAGGCGTTGTCAGGTCTCAGTTTGATCCCTTTTATTCTTTTTGACAGATGTGAGGTAGGGTCTATGAGGGGGAAGTCATTACTAGAGAGAGGGCAGTGTCAGATCAAAAGTAACCAGTGATCAAACAAGGTAAAGGGCTGTGGAAAATATGCTCTTTCTGGCCTCAACACCTGCCTGATCACTGAAGGGAATAGTCCAGTGTGTCAGGGCAAGTTGATTTTCTTTGATGTACAGTGAATTAGAAGTCAGAATGGAAGCTTAAGTAGAGTATAGAACACTTTTACTTCCTACTCTTGAGCAATTTAGTGTTTAAATTTTTTACTTTAATTATTTAGAAGTTATAGAAGTCATTCTTTATTGAATAAAATATTAAAGCTTACCCATACTAACTTTTATCATTGTATATTAAGAGATAGTAGTAATAAACAAATTTCAATATAGTACGGAACAAGCTTTCTTAGAGGTCACCAAACTCTTCATTTATTTCAAGCATCTAATTATAATTTTAATCAGAGCAATGGTGGATACAAAGTGGATTAGTGCTGAGCTTAGTACATAATAAGTCCCTTTACTGTAAAATTTTGGAAGTTACTTCACTAAGTGATTTCAAATAAGTTTGAATTAACTCTTTCCCCCCTAAGTGCTTGTTACTATATTTTTAATAAAGGTAACCCTTCCTAAGCAAGCCAGATGAAAGAAAATTTAAAGAGACAACCTCATTGGAGTTTAGTATGTATGGTGTTTTTCTTTACCCCTTCATCTTTAGAAGTACATGACTAAAGTTGAAAAGAGGGGTGATATTTTTATCTTTTATTAGCTTGCTGTGTGAATAAATTGACAATTGAGGCATTTTTCTATAAATTTTAATTTGGTACTTTCCTTTATATTAAGAGCAAAGATTTGACTGCTACTAGATTCTACGGCTTCAACTTTTAGTATTTTAAATACTTTTGAATTTCATTCAGGTTCCTAAATGAGTCAATAGTTATTTTGTCCCTCAGTCTGAAAATAAGAATTTATTTGAAATTCCTGATTTCCCAGTAAGAAGAATACAGATTCTTAGTGCCACAGCCTTTTAAAAGTGATTTTTAATCTAGTAATTTGTCTGACTGTTCATCTTTACATGAAGCCACATATTTATTTTTGATATTCTTATGTAACCTTAATCTTCTTTATTATATTTAGATATATAAAAGAATATAACAATAATATATATTATGTTATATTATCTTCAAATTAAATTAGTATAGGACTTTGAGACTGCTGTTCACTATAAATATATTCTGTGCTTGAGAAAGTTCAGAAAAATGTGTTTGAACTTATAAATAATGATTTTTGTGGTTTGCCTTTTAAACTGGTTTTGCTTATAAATTGTCTTTAAATATATTTGTTTAGGGTCTCTTTAAAGTAGTTAGACTTAGGAGTTCTTATGTAGGTATTGAGT
Source organism: Phyllostomus discolor (assembly GCF_004126475.2). NCBI lineage: Eukaryota > Metazoa > Chordata > Mammalia > Chiroptera > Phyllostomidae > Phyllostomus > Phyllostomus discolor. The sequence goes on along the minus strand of NC_040905.2, from coordinate 72,009,976 downwards.
TAGATATATTACACTTTTTATTTGGAATAAAATATCTAGTAAATTAAGATTATATCTATTCTTAAAGCTTTTGAAATTTAAGAAATCTTAATACAGATGCATTATACAATCTGAATACAGTTAGACTCATTTTTGCTTTTGATTGTTTTTAATATGAATGACTGCAAATGGAAAACAATATAATATTACTCTGATTTAGGGTTTGGTTTCTGTCTTGGTTCTTTGAGGGCATCTCTTTAGTCTATCCTTCAGTTTGAATATTTGCAAAAAGTATTTGAGTTTGCTGATACTTCAATATTAAAGTTAGGAAGAAACATTTGTGAAAGGTAAATTTCTCTAAGTAAACACCAATTGTTTGTCAAAATAGACCTCAGCAGCGTAAAACTTTAGTTGTCATAATCTTTGGCTTCTGCCATACTATCATACCTGGCCCATGAGTGATCTTATTTTTTTATAAAAGCTAATTTATCTAAATATTTTTAACATTTACTCAAGAACCTTCTATCTAAATCAAGAACTAGATTGTTACCAGAAATTTTCATCTACTTATATATTTGTCCCTTCTCTCTGCTGACTCTCCTGTAGAGATAATCACAGATAAACAGAATAACCACTGTCCTGAATTTTAAGTTTATCATTTCCCCCCATTTTGTTACATATATTTTTATACCTAAATAACAAATTGTTTAGTTTTTACTTGTTTTTAATCAAATACATTTCCAAAGAGGTCATTGATGAACTGTAAAAGTAGTGCTTTAACAGACAGTGTAGTATATTAGTAATGACATAATTTAGTAAAATAAATCTAAGAGAAGTATGTTTCTGAATTAAACTTAATACTATTTAAACCTAACTTCCAAGTGAGGTCTAAGCTGTTAAAATCTAACTTTCAAGTCAGATTTAAGTTAGTTTCTCTATAGTATTTTCATGTTTTTAGATTCAAATATATCATATAGGTTGATCCCTTACATTTTTCATCTTATATTTATAAATTATGTTTATAAATATGGAGAATGAGGTCTTTTCTTTTTTGGTTTTAGTTTGCTGCAGTTGTAGCAATTTCTGTGATGATTTGATGTGCAGGTTGGAAAAGTTATTATTTTCGATGATGGTGGTAGTTGGTCAGGAATATCTAACTAATTACGAGTTTGGTATGGAGGCAAGTGAATTTTAAGCTTACCAAAGGATGTTTATGTTTTACTTGTCAGTTTACAGTGCCATTAGTAATTTAATAAATCCAACCATTGTCTTTTTCTATAAGGATGATATGATTGTACTAAATTTCTTTGATTGCTAGAGGTATTATTGATTTAATGACAGATAATCAGAGGAAAAAAGGAAAACTACAATAAATATTTGTATTGATTTTTTCCTTTCTATAATTCAGAACTACTAATTTGTAGAAAAATGAGTGTCTTCTTTTTTCCTAGCTTTGTTAATTAACTTGATCAGTATTGCAGTATTGGACTGATATATAAGTTTTGGTGAAATCAAATCAAACAAAATATTTGCTTGACTACGGGTATTTTTTTGTACAGTTCCTATTTTTTAACATGTTGTCTTTATAAAATAAAAATAAATATATCTACCTTAATACTTTTGCTAATCCTTTGGAAATGTGGTTATTATAACTAAGAGTAGTCAATACTCAGAGTGGTTAATTATTTGTACATAATGAGCAACGTGATTACTAAAACATAGTTGGAGATCAAATTGGCACATTTCAACTTTGATTACAACAAGTTTTTCCTGTTGTATGAGTTACAATGATTTACGTTCATTTACAAAAATGTAGAATATAGGGTAAATTTTTGTACCAATCTCGATTTTTAGGAGATTTTTCAAGTGGACAGCTTATGCATACACAAACATGTTGATATATGTGTATATGTATAAAATAATATAAAGTGGGTGAAGTGATTTTAAGTTAATGTAGTATAAATTTAAAAGGGATATAATTTTTTCTTTTTTTCATGTTGGTAGACTATGCTTCTTTGCTTTATGGAGGAGTCTGAGAGATTCATATTGTTTGTATTTGCTCTCTAAAATATATCTTGGTGAGATCGCTTATGAATGACAAGTACAGTTGGCATAAAGTGTTTAGGGTCATAGTTTGAGAAACTTCATATAGTTTATTTATTGAAGTTTATTTAATGTTTTATAATCCAAGGCACACCTGAAGAAACAAAACAATAATTGCTTTCGTGATTTTTAAAAGTATCAAATAATTTTATAAAGATACAATGGTATAGTTTCTTGGTTTTTCTCAATGTACACCGATCATTTGGATAATTTAATGGAAAAAGTTATCACACAGTTTATAGCATTCATTAAATACATTGATTTATAGTATTTGGAAGAATAGGACTTAAGCTTAGATGTAGAGATTGGAGAGTGGAGTGACATTTTATACCCTAACGGGGGTGTCCAACCTGTGGCCCCTGGGCTGCCTGTGGCTCAGGATGGCTATGAATGTGGCCCAAACTCAAAATTGTAGAGTTATTTAAAACATTATGAGATTTTTTTTTGTGAGTTCATGTCGCAGTGTGTATTGCATATATGCTGGGCAATATACACAGGCTATACTGCATATATCACATAGAGTCATCCTTTATGAGAGAGCTCAGTTAAATATTTCCTCTGGTCATAGTACTAGGGAAAGCTATACTTCTGAGCAATTGTTTTCCTTTATTATTTTACTACTGTGAATTTTATAAAAGATGTTTTGGTCTCCTTTTCTTCTTTGCTTTGTTATCTTAGAAATCAAGAAACAAATCAGTAATTCATGTAAGACAAAGCATTCAGGACTTCTGTCTTTATTATAGGATAACTGCTTTTTAACCCCTATTTTCTCTTGATTTGGTTTTCATCTGTACTTACTTTTCTCCTCTAGATGTTATTTCCATGAACTACCTCAATTGCCTTTTGGAAAGAGGAAGGTTATACTTAAATACAGACAGAAGTCCTCACACAAGCACATTTTAACTTTAAAACACCATTTTCCTTGAACTGACAATTGTGATGTAATGGAAAGTGCTTTAGAGCTTGAATTAGGAAGATACAGGTTTAGGTATTACCTCTGTCCCTTAGTTGAGTAATCTTGGATGAGTGTCTCTGAGGTGGTTTTCTCATTTGTATGAAAATAATTATCTCAGGTGGTTTATATAAAAGTGGTAGTCTCATGTTAAGTGATTAGTAAGATTTTTTTCTTTAGTCATTTATCTGTCAAGCTTTTGATAAATATCAAAATCTAACTCTAATTTTAAAATATTTGGGAAGAGCCTACAAAATACTAAGAAATATAAGAGGCCTAAATAACGCTGTCGTCACTAAGTGAAATAAGCTAGTTGATGGGAGACAAACACCATACAATCTCACCTATAAGTGGAACCTAATCAACAAAACCAACAAGCAAGCAAAATAGGACTAGAGACATTGATATAAAGGACAAACTAACAGTGGCCAGAGGTGGGGGAAGAGGGATAATGAGGTAAGGAAGGGGAAGGGTTAAGTCAAGGAACATGTATAAAGGACCCATGGACAAAGACAGGGACAGTGGGGAGCATTGAATGTGGGAGGTGGGAGGTGGGTAGGGCAGGGGGAAGATATGGAGAAAATGGGGACAACTGTAATTGAACAACAATAAAAAATTAAAAATAAAAAACATACATGTGCAAGGCTATAAAATTCTATTAGTATAGAAAAGCAGAAAATGAAAAGTGAAAGCCTGCTACTAATCCTGGTGATTCCTTTAGAAAACTTAGTGCACATATCAACTTGCACTCATATAGCCTTATTTAAAAATCATACTACATATTCTGGTGTACAACACTTCATTATTGGTGGCTACTAAGCCTCTTTTTTTTTCTCTTGGAACATTAACCATAGATTTTAATTTTTTTATTAGAATATATTTTCACATGTGTCCTTTGTATGATTCTGCATCTCTATTCCTAGTGTTTTTGTTTTTTCTTTTAAATAGTGACCTTGTCAGTTTCTGGAGTTTTCTGAGACCATCAAATAGTTTAACATCTAGAGGCAGAGATATGAATAAACAAGATGCTTTATTTTTTAAAAAGATTTTATTTATTTATTTTTAGAGAGGAGAAGGGCAGGAGAAAGAGAGGGAGAGAAACATCAATGTGTGGTTGCCTTATGCATGCCCCTACTGGGGACCTGGACTGCAACCCTGTTATGTGCCCTGACTGGGAATCGAACCGGCAACCCTTCTGTTTGTGGGCTGGCCCTCAATCCACTGAGCCACACCAGCCAGGGCTAAACAAGATGTTTAAAAAAAATCCTTGATGGTCTTAACTCAATTATATCATTAGGGAATATATACATATATGTATTTATTTTAATAAGATATAACTGATACTTTTATTTGGGACAAGATAGACAAAGGAACATGCAGTGGGAGACTTCTTGATGCTTACTCTCCTGAAGAAGTTGTAGAAAAGTAGCTTTATTTTTTAATCGTTACCCAAAGACATTTTTTCATTGCTTTTTTATTTTATTTTTATTATTTTTAGAGAGAGAGGGAAGCGGGGCAAGGAGAGAGAGAGGTGAGAGGTCAGAAAGAAACATCAAATGGTTGCCTTCTTGCATGTGGCTGAACAGGGCTCAAACCTACAACCTGGGTATGTGCCCTGACTGGGAATCAAACTTGTGACCTTTTGGTGCACAGCAGGATGCTCCAAACAACTGAGCCACACTGGCCGGGGCAGAAGGTGGCTTTTCTGTCAGACAGATGCAGATACCAATTGCAGTGTTACCAGTTTAATTTACAAATTGTCAATTCCTTTTAAGGACTTAAAACTAAATTTCTTGGAGACTGGATTTCTTTGTGTACAAATTGGAGATGATATCATTTACTTTATTTTGTCATTGAGAAAATGAAATATACTAATGGTATATGTAAATTGCCCAATAAGGAACCTTGACAAATCACAGTTATTCATAAAATCTTAACTTCACCTCTTTTCTTGTCTATTTCCCAACTGTCATTTCCCTTCGTTGTCTTCCCGATCAAAGGAAACCTGAAAGGATGTCATTGTTAGAGCTTTGCTGGCAGTGAATGCTTTTGTTATTGAGTACCTTTCTTGTCAATGGGGAGAAGTAACTAATGGTTGCTTATACATTTGGGAGTGTCCATTGAGCATTTCATATGGTAGGGAATTTCTGGAAGAGTAATTTCTACCTTCCAGTGTTATTCCTAGTAATGTAAGTACAAAGGTTTTCCAGTAGATTAATTTTTTCCTTGGATACCTTTTCCCTCTACAACCTCCCTCTCACCACACAAATTCTCATCTTCACAGTTAAATTCTCTTACTATTTAATGGAGAATATTAAATCATTAATTACGAGCTACATCATATCAACTAAAACATATTTGATTGCAAGTAAGAGGAAACCCAGCTCAGCTTGCTTAAATAATAAATTTATTGATTTATAACTGGACTGCCTATAGAGGTAGTTCAGGTTTTAGGGTTTATTTGATTCAGTATCACAATGTGTTTATTTCTGGAACTGGATCTCTTTGACTCTTTGCCTAGCTTTCTGTTATGTCATCTTAAATCTAAGTCTTGATTTGCAGTTCAAAGATTGTTGAAAACAGTTCCTGAGGACATGTTGTGCTTGCATCAGTTAATTCCTTTTTATCACTGAGTATGTTGTGCCCAGTTTTGTATTTGGTACAAAATGTAAACATATAACTATTTGTTTTTCAATTAAAGTGTTAATGAAGACTTGGGTTGTTTCCATTTTTAAAAATATTACACTTAAGGCTACTATGAACATTCATGAACAAGCCTTTGAATAAACAAAGGATTTTATTTCTCTAGAGTAAATGCACAGGATTGTTATGGCTGGGTCACATGTTAAGTGTTTGTTTAAATATTGCTTTGTGAGAAAGTGCCAAAGAATTTTACAAAGCGATTATGCCATTTTATGCTCCTTCCAATAATATTCAATACCTCCATTTGTGCGACATCTTCACCAACAGGTAATGATGTCAGACACTTTAATTTTAGCCATTCTGTGTGGGTGGCTGTGTAATGGTACCTTACTGTGGTTTTACTTGCTTTTCTCTGATGTCTAATGATGTTAAATACCTTTTAATGTGAAATTAGTGAACCATTCCTGTCTCTTTTGTGACATATCTGTGCAAATGCTTTGCCTATTTTTAAAAAATTTGGTTGTATTCTTACTGAGCTGTAAGAGTTCTTTATATGTTTTGGATTCAAGTTCTTGTGTCATATATATGCATTGCAATTACTTCTTCCTTGTCTGTGTCTCTTATTTCCTCTCATTTTGAAGAGCAGAATGTGTTTAATTTTGATTTTGTCAAAGTTAAAATTTATTATGGTGTTTTTTATCTTGTCTAAAATAGTTAGCTAGTGTCAGCTATTTTTTCCCTTAAAATTGTGTACCATGCTCTTCCACTAGACTAGAAACTCAATAAAAGCAGGGAGTTTATCTCCCTTATTCACTAATGTAGCTTCTGCCTAGAAGAGTGCCAGACATGTGATAGTTGCTCAAAAGTAATTTTTAGAAGAATAAATTTATTTTTGTATCATACGCCAGAAAATTTTAGCCATTGTTTACCGTCTGTCTTTTGTCCTTTATATTAGATTCATCATCAGAGTGTCTTACATCTTTTGATTCTTTGCTCTCCAGTCCTACCGCTGACTCTTTCGTCCTAACTGCGTTGTTTTTGTGTGTGAATTGCAGTATCTCCTGTGCTTGTCAGGTACCACCTGTCCTCATTGGGTTTACCTCTAAACCAATTCCCAACAACTTGTTTTCATCCCTATTTCTTCTTCTCCTTTCTGGAATACTTTCCCTTTCCCTCCTGCCAAAATGAATCCCACTTTTTCTTCAGGTCTTTAACTTACTTTTCAGATCAGGTTTTTGCCAACTTATCTTGCTCAGTATTTGTCCTTTGAGATTCTTTCTTGAGGTGGGAGTTCATACATTCTCCTTTGGTAAGGTTTTTGTTCCAGAAGTGATGTTTCTTGGTTGATCACTCCGTTCTTTGTTCGACTGAATTTGATCGTGACATTACATGGGGAGGCACTGAGCGCCTGTGTTTCAGTTTTCACCTCTTTTAAATATTACTTTACTTTTAATTGTGGTAAAATACATGTAACAAACATTTGCCATCTTAAACATTTTTTAGTGTACAGATCAGCAGTGTTAAATACATTCACATGTTGTGCAACAATCTCTAGAACTCTTTTTCAAAACTGGATAAAGCTTGTAAAAATGAAACTGGATACCAGTGAAACAACCAGGCCCATTCTTGCTCCCCAAAGTCTCTGGCAACCTCCATTCTACTTTCTGTCCATGAATTTGATTCCTCTAGTTACCTCATAAGTGGAATACAATATTTGTCTTTTCGTGACTCACTTATTTTATTTAACATAATCTCCTCAGAGTTAATCCATGTTGCAGCATGTGTCAGAATTTCCTTCCTTTTCGAGACTAAATAATGTTCAATTTTTGAGACTAAATAATGTTCAATTATATGTATTTACCACATTTGTTTATCCATTCATTTGTCAACAGAATTTGGGTTGCTTCCATGTTTTAGAACATACTTCTATGAACATGGGTGTATGAATATCTCTTCAAGACTCCTGCTTTCAATTCTTTTGGGTTTATAAATAGAAGTGGAATTGCTAGATCACATGATAATTCTATTTTTAACTTTTTGAGGAAACACCATACTGTTTTCCACAGCTGCTGTACCATTTTCATTCTCACTAATGGTGTTCAAGGGCCAGTTTCCCCACATCTTCACCTAACACTGCTACTGGCTTTTTGGTAATATCCATTCTGAGGGGTGTGAGATGTTATTTCATTATTGTTTTGTGTTTCCCTAATGATTAGTGATGTTGAGCATCTTTTCATATGCTTGTTGGCCATTTGTATATCTTTGGAGAATTGTCTACTCAAGCTCCTAGCCCATTTTAAAATCAGTTTATTTTGTTGCTGTTATTGAATTATAGGAGTTCTTTATATATTCTGAATATTAATCCCTTGTCAGATATACATATGATCCATAAATATTTTCTCCTCATCAGTAGATTGCCTTTTTCCTTTTTTGATTATGTTTTTTGATGCACACACATTTTAAATTTTGATGTAGGCTAATTTAGTATCTATTTTTACTTTTATTGCCTGTGCTTCTGGTGTCATATCCAAAAAAGTCACTGCCAAATTCAATGTCAGGAAGCTTTTCCCTTCTGTTTTTTTTCTAAGAGTTTTAAAGTTGTAACTCTATGTTTAGGTGTTTGATCTATTTTGAGTTAATTTTTATATGTCGTGTGAGGTAAGGGCCCAGCTTCATTCTTTTGCATGTGGATATCCAGTTTTCCCAGGGCCATTTGTTGAAAAGACTTTTTTCCATTGAATGTTCTTGTTACCCTTTTTGAAAATCACTAGACTGCATATGCAAGGATTTATTTCTGGGCTGTCTGTCCAGTTCTGTTGGTATATAAGTCTGCCTTTATGCCAGTACCTGCATTTTGATTTATAGTACCTTTGTAATTAATTTTGCAATCAGGAACCATGAAACCTCCAACTTTGTTCTTTTTCAAGATTGTTTGGCTATTCAGTGTGACATTTTAAGGTAGATTTTTCTATTTCTGCCAAAACTGCCATTGGGATTTCAATAAAGATGATGTTGAATATGTAGACCACTTTGGATAGTATTGACATTTTAACAATATTAAATCTCCTAGTTTATGAACATGGGTTTCTTTACATTTATTCATGTCATCTTTAATTTCTTTCAGCAATGTTTTATAGTTTTCAGTACACAAGTCTTTAACTCCTTGGTGAAGTTTATTCGCAAATATTTTATTCCTTTTGATGCTATTGTAAATGGGACTGTTAATTTTCTGTTCAGATCATTCATTGTTAGAACAGAGAAAAAAACTGATTTTTGTTCATTTTGTATTCTGCGGTTTAACTGAGTTCATTTATTCTAGCACTTTTTTGGTGTAATCTTTAGGTTATTCTATATATAAGATCATATAATCTACAAATAAAAATAATTTTACTTTTTAATTTTCATTTTAAATGCTTTTTATTTATCTTTTCTTTCCTAATTGCTCTGGCTGTGACTTTCTATAGTGTATTGAATAGCAGTGGCAAAAAATGGGCATCCTTGCCTTGTACCTGATGTCAGAAGAAAAGTTTTTAGTCTTTCACAATTGAACGTGATATTAACTGTGGGCTCTTTGTATCAGTTTTTATTGAACTGATATAAAGGTCACATCTAATGTGCACAGTATACTTTTTCTAGCTATAAACTCACCATGCTATACTGTCATTAAATAAAGTTTTGAATCTTGGTCTTTTTTTTTCCTAGAGGCTTGCATACGTTAGTTCTCAAGTAATACTTTTAAGACTGTATAGGTATTAGTGTGGCACTTGCTACCTCATCACACTGTTTGGGAATACCTATGAAGTAATTGATGGTAATTTTACAAATGGTTTTAAAAAGCAAAAGTAGTAGTTTTTACTCTAGTATCTGGCAAGATCAGCACTTTTAATTTATTTTTTAAAAAAAGGCTACTGGTTGAAATATAAAATTCCTTAAAAAAACATGACAAGAAATCTTGCTTCCACTTACTTTTTCTTCTTTCTTCTTCCTTGTTTCCTATGTGTAACAAGTATTTTCTTATGAAAATATGAGAAAGTAGAATCATATATTCTCATATTCTTCTTTTCTTACACAAAAAGTAGACAGTTTTGCACAAAGGACAGGATACTATTTACGCAGAAGTTAAATTTGTATGTAATGTATCCTGCACTTCTACTTTTTTCACTTCACAGATCTTTTATAATAGTTTCATAAGGTTTCTCTTTTTTTCTGTTCTATAACTGTGATATAATATTTTATTGTTTGGAGGTAACATGATTTATTCATTTAATACCTGATTGTTGACACTTAAGTTGTGCCCACACTCTTCATATTACAAGAATTGTTATATCAGTTATAGGCATATTATTTTGTACAAATTTAAGTGTATTTGTAGAAGAGATTCTGACAGTGGGGTTGTTAGGTCAAAGGGTACAGACATTGATATTCCCAGTTTCCCCTCCTTACGGGCTTTCTCAGTGTCCATTCCTGTAAGCAATTGGAAATGGATTGAGAGTGCTTGTTCCCACAGCCTTGCCAGTAGTGTGTTGCTGATAGACTTTTGCCATTTGGATAGATAAGAAATGGTATCCAAGTTTTCATTTGTGTTTCTCTCATTATGAACCTGATTGGGTGTCCTTTCATATGTTTAAAAACCATTTGGATATTTTTTCTGTAATATTTTATATTACTTATCCTTGGCTCATTTTTCTACCAAGTTGCTGATTTTTCTTTTCTATGTTACTGGGTACTTTTTATATGGTAGAGATATTAGTTCCTTGTATGTGATTAGAGTTCTAAATATTTTTTCCAGCTTGTCATTTGGCTTTAGCCTTTGCTTATAGTACTTTTGCATCACAGACTTGTTTTGTTTTTTTAAAAATTTATTTACATTTATTATTTTTCTCCTTTCTTGGCCTCTGAAATTTGAGTTATAGTTAGAAAGGAAGAAGCAGCAATTTCTGAATGGACTGGAAAATCTTTTTTTTTTAATTTATTTTATTGATTATGCTATTACAGTTGTCCCATTTTCCCCCTTTCACTTCCCTCCACCCTTCACACCCCCTCCCACCCACATTCCCCCCCTTTAGTTCATGTCCATGTGTCATACTTATAAGTTCTTTAGCTTCTCATTTCCCATACTATTCGTACCCTCCCCCTGTCTATTTTCTACCTACCTTCCATGCTACTTATTCTCTGTACCTTTTAGCAACATAAATTGTATAACTTGGTGTATGGCAGAGATACTGGAACATTTTCAGGACAATAGCATGCAGGTGTACTTTTAGATAATAACATTCAACACCACTTCATGTTTTTATAAATAAGAGGTTTTTATGTGTAGAAAGTGTGGAAGGAATGACCATTCTTTCAAATCTTTACCAATAAAAGACACACATTTACTTTGGTCAGCACTTGGGAAGAAGGCTGTTTCTTTATTCTTCTGTCCTCAAAAGAGAATAAATACTTTACAAAGTTATGAATATATCTTCAGCCATAGGCACTTTGCTATTAATTTCTTTCAGTTTAATGGCTTATTAGTAATATGTTCAGTAATTAAATGTGGATATGGCTATAGATTTAAATGTACAAGTGTACACATTCTATATGACGGGTTTATAGTGGTAATAAAATTAAAAATAATTTTTATAAGCAAAAGCCATTAGGCATCATGATTCTCATTAAATATATTATTGAATACATGTTCTTAAGACACCCTTGCTGGGGAGATTAGTTGGTGATCATTTTTTTTAACTTTAGATATTTGTCAATAGTTTTTTTTTCAGATAGACATTAAACCTGTGCTTTTAAAAAAATAAATTTCTATGACCCTTCTGAAATTAAAACCAGCATTATCATAAATTGTTAAGAAGTTAATCTGCTTTTTAAAAAACTTTGAAATGAGCCTACTCAAATATGATATTATATTGAAAATTAAGTGTTTAAAGGCTTGTGGAATTGCTTTAGTTATTTTTACTGGTTGCAAAATGTTGAGTTTTTTATTTTTGAATTATTTTTTAGTAACTGATACTCCCATAGTTGGAGCATAAATCGTAGGAAACCAAAAAACAGTTTAGCCACCCCTCAGATTGAAATGTTTAAATGAAATTAAAAATTGTCAAAACATTGAAAGTCCTAGCTTATAAAGATTTCATTGAAAACTTTTTTGTGTTCAATAGCCTTGTGAAAGAGATTGAATTATTATAGTCCATTTATTTTCTTAGTCTTCTTTTCTAGACAAGAGAGGAAACCAAAAAAAAAAATTTGGATGCTTTCCAAGAGCTGTATGTGTGTGTGTATGAGAAGTTATAATCACTTGATTCAAGTCTGAGTTTTATTGGACAGGCTTGTCTGGTGGTTAAAACCCCTTCCTTGTCTCCCAGATGATAACTGGCTTGTTTTTCTCCCCTTAAAATAGTAAGAATTTATTTTTTATAGCTATCTCAGACTTGGAGACATAGGCCACATGGGCTTTATATACTGCTGGCTTAAAGAAAGAATGAAATATGAAAAGACAAAAACAAAAAAGGGTATAAAAGAGAAGGTAAGGAAAGGAATGTCTCAAGGTTAAAGAACAGGAGAATAATGAGGATTAAAAAGGATGGATTAAGTTCAAAGTAGTAAGGAAGGATAATTGTGCAATTCTAAATGTTCTAAAAGAGAAGCTCATCATGTTAGAAAATGCTTTTTGAGGTAAGAGAATAAATTTTTTTAAATGAAGAAATTTGAAATTTGAGTGATTTTTTATTATGTATAACTAATGTTCAAGGCCATTATATTTTTGGATCTTAGAAAACAATTCTAGATTTTGTTAGATAAACTTATTTTTATTGTATATTATCTCAAATACACATATTTGAGTGTGATACTAGTATTCACATTTTGGTGGTATCTAGCCTAAATTCTAGGGTTAATTAACATAGTTTTCATAGTAATATTAACTGGAGTTACATATTTAAAAGTAAATTTTTAAATTTAAAAGTACAAATTATGAAAATTTTAAATTATATTGTTTAATCTAAGATAATTTTATCTAATTAAAATACTTTCAGATTGTGGATTTTGTTTATTTAAAGTATGTTATTATTATGGGTGTTTATAATTTTCAAAATTGGTTTGCATTTATTTAGAAATATATTACTTAAAAATACTTAGGAAACAGTAATTGAATGCTGATAGGAAAACATTAAAATCTTCACATTATTTCAAATATCTTATGAAATACAGTCTGTTGAAAATATTAAGTAATTCAGGTTGTTTCATTTGTTAATACTTTTGTATTGCAGTGTTCAGTTAAAATCCATAGCTATAACCTTCCCCTGATGGTAATTGCTTGTCTTAACCAAATTGGGAATGCTTTAATCCAAGAAATACGATATTTAGTTCTTGTTTTACTGTAGATGTAATGTCATATTGATAATTTTTTATCCAGAACAATTTCAAAGTACGTATTAACATTTCATAAATGTCTTAATGATATTTTTGCTTTCTCTCTATTTTTAATTTTGCACATAGAATGGTCAATTTCAAGAATTAGATTGGTTACATAATTCTAACATTGCATGGAAGAAAAACTTAAGAGGAATGCCTTATTTAAAATATTTCTTTTGTTGTCTGTATGTGTGGAGTGAAATCATTGGAAGGCAGCTTCGTGTGTCCCCACCTCATGTCTTTCAGGGGAGCAAAGTGGAATGATCCAGCTGTGTCAAATCAGACATAGTTATGGTTGGGTTTGGCCCTAAGTTGGGGGTGTGTTATAACTTATTTTTTAAATGAATATTTAATTTCCACTGTCGGTTTTAAAACTATAAAGTTAAAAGAGTCTTAAAATTATTAATTGCAATGGTCCTTTCGTAAGTGTAATGAGCATAAGGCAATTGTTCTCCTAATCATTGCTTGTTTGGCTTATGATTTTGAATGCCGTGGATGGGAATGTGGAACATTTCACTATTTAAGAACAGTGAAACTGTATCATTATCTTGTGTGCTATTGATTCTGTGTGCTCAAATTCTAAGTCTCTCAAGCCTATAAAATTGGCCATTGTTTACTTTCTGCTGTTTTTGTTTGTATACAGTGCCAGAAAAGCTAAATTAAACACAGTTTGGGTGAGGAAGAACTAAAATAATACTTCATATTTGAAAAAATCATATACAAATAGTAAAAGATATTAAATAATATCAGTCTTTAAAAGTAGTTTTCATTTCTTGTATCAAAATTTCAAGGCCTATTTGCATATGGGTTATTGAGGAACTTTTTTTTAGTATACTTGTATTTTTAGCAATATTGGAGTATTTGGGATTTATTTAAAACTCAAAACAAAAATGATCGCAAATATATTACCCCATAGCACAGTATAAGTATATAACAGGAAGTCATTAACTATATTACTGATAGGTTGATATTTGTGCATCTTACTGACTTTCAGCAAAACCATAGGATGTGTGAAAACCTGCCAATGAGATGTTAAGTTACTGGATGATTTATTATTTTATTTTTGAGTATGATATAGTGGGTAGCTCATTAGTGTTCTTTTTTAATTAAACTAGTTGATGATTATTAAGAACACAGGACATCTTTTTGTTGTGTGAGTATTTTTTTTCTCTGTATCAGGAAACTTAACATTCATTTGTTAGGAAAGAAAAATGTTTATGGCCTTAAAGCTATCTATTCATATATTATTTTATTGTATTTACAGGCATTGAAATGTTTGGTGAACTGTTTCATAAAAGACATTTTGGACAGGAACCATATATTTAATTTTATTGTTACTTAATGATCTATTGGAGTTTTTATTTTGGCAAATACAATTTCACTAAAAACAGTTAAGTGTCTTGTGATAGTTTATTTGCAGCTAGCTAGCTAGCTAGATGGGATATATACATTAAATGTTTTTGCATTTAAATCTATAGATTTATTAGGTGAGTGTACTTTTATGCTAAATTACACTGTTCCATTTGACAGCTGAAATTCTACGTGGCTCTTGGAATAGTTACTTAATCCCATTGTTTTAAGATACAATTTTTAATATGAGTAATTATTATTTGCATATTGATGTAAGTTTTTTAGAAATTTGGCATATTAAGATATGTGGATATGTTTTCTTATTGTACTTAAGGTAGATAATCTTTTATGTAACATCTTAATTTCTATAAAATACTTAGAGTATACTTTGTTTTTTTAGCAGATTGCAGAAAATTAATGTTCATTAAAAGTGCTTTTCATATCAAATTTTTAAAAAAGTTATAACCAATATTTTGGGAGTTAGATTTTAACAAATATATAATGTATATTGGTTTAATTTTTAAAATACTAATATGTCAACTTTACATATGTTTTTGAAAACTTTTTAAAGAGAAATATAGAAAGAAATTACATTTAACAAAGCACCGCACCTTAATACCTGATGGGATTTGAGGAAAGCATAGCTCAGATCTAGATATTAGGACAATTATGTACAGTTTGAAATTATTATTATAAAGAATTTGAAATGTGATAAATACAAAACAAGTATTTTTTTAAAAATTAGAGAAAATGATATTGGCTTAATGTTATAACTGATATTTTATGTTTTTAGTTAGGTTCACGATAACTTAGAAGGTTTCTAATAGTTTAATAATTGGTATGATTAGTGATTACTGATCTCTAAAATGTCAACAGAATAATTTTCAAGGTATACTATTTATTTTATGGTCTCTTCTTATATGCTGTTATCTAATTTATGATTTGTTTATTTAGAATGTTATACTGTTTAAAAATGACTGCTTGATTAACAAGGCAGTCAACCACATTGAATCTAGTTTGTGTAATAATGAATAGGCATCATGAACAAAAGAAATGTGCTGTGTTCTGATTCTGAAGATGTTCCTTGCTTTTTGGTTTTGATATTTTAATGTTAAGAATCGTACAGTTTAACCGTACTTCAACAACAACAACAAAAGAATAAAGCCAGCAGTGCAGCAAAAAAAAAAAAGGAGAATCTTACAGTTTACATTCAAAGACAGCTATCATTTATATGTATAAACTTTGAAAGCCTGCTATATAAAAGGTTCTGTCCAATGATGACTAGTGCTTATGTTTGAAAGATAGGATCATCTGTTATGAATGTTTTAGTTTTAAATTGTAACTATGACAGAGTTTATTGTAGGGAGTTATTTCATGAGAGGGAAATTAGAATTTAAAATTGA